>NC_084663.1:186141300-186766300 GCF_028389875.1 Rhea pennata
GAAGTCCCAAAATTAACTGAGAAAAACATTCCAGAAATAGTAATAAGAACAAAGCTGAGGTTGAAAGGCTCATGAAAAGAACTGGCTATGGAAAGAGCTAACTGAAATACTGGCCCTTGAAAACATGTTGAACCTGAGAGCCTAGAATGTCTGTACCAATCCTATTTTTTATGTTTCCTGCACAAATCTTCCAGAATTTGCTGGAATAATTAAAGTAGACCTATCTGAAAAAGTAACATTCTTTAATAATGATACTTTACCTTCTGTGGCAAGAACAACGTGAGGGCCACTTCCGTAACTCAAACAGGCTATCTTTTTGCCACATAAAGTATCTAATCTCCTTGGTTCCATAGTGCTCTGGATATCACCTGTTCCCAAACACCCACTGCAGTTTGTGCCAAGCACAAAAACCTGTTATAACAAGAATCACAGTATTATAATTTAGGTTGGAAGAGACCTCCTGAGATCATCTAGTCCAACACCCTGCTACAAACAGATCTAATGAGATCAGGTTGCTCAGGGGCATTTCCAATTGAGTCTTGAATACCTCCAAGGACGGAGGTCCCACAACTACTCTCAAGAGCTTGTTCCAGGATTTAACCACTCTCATGGTAAATTTTTTTTTCCCTAATATCTAATTGGAATTTCCCATGCTTCAGTTTGTGTCTGTTGCCTCTCATCCTGTCACCATGCACCTGCAAGAAAAGCCTAAATTCATCTTCTCTTTATCCTCTGATCATGGTAGGAAACAATTACTACCAAAGTATTTTCAATATGAATTGATCAAAGTGTTTTCCTGATTCTGTACACTACCTTTTGTAGCTATACTATCATAGTTCTGGCTTTCATTATAAGTTGACACATAGATAACCGAATATGCCATGTTCACACACACTTTTGGACAATTACCTCATCATTTTCTGTTGCATACAAGACTTCATTACCAGCACTGCCAAATACACAAGCTTGACGAATTAATTTGAGCTCCTCTTGGGAACAGAGAGAAAAAATTGGCCATTTCCCAATATCCAGCATCTTCAGAGCTGACAATAATGTTGCCTCCAACACCTGATATTATAAAAAAGACATAAACACATTAAAAAAGCAAAGTGTGTAACTTTTCAAGGTAAAAAAGTATTAATTCTCCTATCTCCTCACCAAAACAGTATTTCATTTTGGAAAAATACTTGGAGGGAAGCTATTATAATAAACAAATAAACTATATCATGATCCAGAAAGAATGGAATATATGTAAAGTATCACATAAGAAGTTAATTGCTGAGGTCATATTTTCACTATATTCATATGGTGTAACTCCTAGTTTATAGGATTATATGTACTAATATAGAGTGTAAATTGTACATTCAAAACTGATAAAAGTTTGTGCCTTTTCCTCTGGTGTCAAAGTTATTGCTAAAAGCAGAAACCTTAAAAAATCTGCCAAAGAATACACTTATCCTTGAAAAATATACACATTTGTTTTAAAGCACTGGAAGTTAGGGTGTCCTTCAATTGCACAGACTCTCTTACTGGCTCAGAATAGGATGTGACTTGCTTTAAAATGTGGGCTCTAAATTCCAAATGAAAAGAAAAACGTGAGGAAATTTTTTCATCATATTGTGTGATGTAAGTAAATTCTTACTTTATGTTTATGTTTTTGAAACCTTAGACCGGAATATGTAGCTTTGAAACTTAATACTAAATTAAACCTATCTTGTAAGTCAAAGAAGCAATTGAACATAATTGAAATGCATAGATTGTTCTTCTATTTTTTATGGCTTACATAAACAATATTTCTTTCGCAAGTATTACTTTTCTACCGACAGTTTTGATTTTCTGCTTATCTTACAGCCTTGATTACACTACTACTAAATGGAACCAAACTTCTTCCTCTTGAAGGGCAGCAGTACAGAATTCACAATATAAATTCACATTCTGACCTTGACACTGACTCCTTCAGAAGGATGAGATTCATCCTCCATATGGATTTGTGCCTGCGTCCCTCTGCAGAGAGAGAACCGTGGTTAAAACCATTACATGATATTGCTGCAACAGTATTTTATGGAACTACACACACTTCATATTAAACCAGAACTATTTACTTGTGTGAGCTGAGGAAGTAAAAAATCATGAAGTTCAGATATTTTTGGTTTTGTACTGAACTATACAGTGATCAGAAACAGAGAGAGACTCTACTGTTTTGCATTCTTACTCAAAAGATTAACTCTTGGACAAAACCATTTGTAAAAAAGCAGTAAAATTTACTCAGACTGTAATAGAAAAGGGAAAAGTTTTACTAAATATCATACTTTGAAGTCTTTTTATCCTAATAAAAATAAATTTAGATATAAATAATAATATAATAATATAGACATAATTTTCTAAGACTTGAGCAAAGGAAAAGCACGCTGGATAGAGTTTTCCATTTTCAGCTTAAGGCTTCAAATGTTCTTATTCCAGTTCTGTTCTAAAAACCAGTGACAGAAAAAAAAAATTGGGGTTTTTCAGGTTTAATGAAAATTCTTAAAATAGTCACTCCATTTCTGAAAAAGACTGCCAGCCCTGCAAATGACTCAAGTGATTTCTAGTATGTGCAACATTAGTAGAAACAAATTTTCAGATCAGATGCTTTTTCCCAGATGAATATGCACAACTCTAAACACTTAAAATATTTCCAAACATAAAACCATGCAAATTCATTTTCAGTAAGAAAGAACAGATGAATAAGTAGCTTTAAAGCCATGAAAGTTTATTTTACTCAACAAGTAAGAAAGTAGTACACATCATTTTCTTGGAGATGTACTGATTCAGGCAATACTGAAAATCTATTTTACATTTAACTGAAAATTACATGTCTATAAAATTCTGACTACAGGCAGATAACATCTAACAAACAAGAAGCTACCATTTTACTTAGTTACTTTTCAGAGGATTTCAGCACTTTAAAAGAAGTATCCAACATGGCTTTATAAATCTAGCTAACTCACTATTAATCATGCCTCTCACATCAAATTCTAGGCACTATAACCTAGGCCAAGGACCCAAAACACATGAAATTCGTATGGTTTAAACATTTTTTCTATGATTTAATAGAAATTTCTGCAATTTAATAAATATGATTTAATCTAATGATTAAACAACAGTACTTCTTACCTAGTTTAAATGAATAAAAAACTGAACAATCGCTACAGCTCAGCCATACTGAATATGCACATTTTTATGTTTGAATATAAAACACAAATCTCCATACACACAGTGCCTTTTATACATTCAGTCTGAGACCCTAAATGATAAATTCAACTCATTTGTAAGTCTAACTACCCTCCACTGGGCTGATTTTGCACATAAGGCTCAAACACTCAGCCAAGCTGAATGAACTTGAACGTAAGTCATGTTCCCTTTCAACGAGGACAGCCTGAAGGATTCTTGCAGTTGCCCACATGTAAGCACCTAGCGCTAGTTGAGATGGCCAAGGGTTCCAAGACACCAATGGTGCTGGCAGATAGGATACTGGACCCATAGGGAATCCATGCCATGCTGGAGCATCAACTAGGAACCATACAGCACTATATAGTTACATCTGTACAACTGAATAGTGCCTGGAATGACCACATATGGCCAGTTAACCAAGGTTTGCAACTCAACACATACAGAGTAACTTGTTAAGCTGCTTGCTGTACTGCAGTTTGTTACTATTTTCTTCAATTATAGTTATTTGTTTAAACAACAAGAATGCAAGTGGTTGATTTTGTCTGTATCTGTTACTATTTGAAACAACTACTCTAATAAAGGTCTCTGGTATAATCAGAATCTGAGCAGGACCGTATTACTTGATTGCAATTATGAAATGCTTAGGTTCAAGTATGTGAATATTCCTGTTCTAAGGTATAACCACAGTATTTTGCAGCATCAGTTTCCTGCACACCCTAGCAATGCTGATCTGATATAATCCATTTCTTGGCCTTCTTTGGCCTATACGCTAACACCATACTGCTGATAGGTTCTCCAGGAGAACAGTTATTAGTTATGAATTTTCTGATTTAAGTGAAGACAGAGGTCTACATTTTTTTCTTCAATACTTTTGAAACACAATCGACATCTGTTATTCCTCAAGTCCTAATATTTCAATTCAATTATATCTTTTTAGACTGAAGCACACAGTTTGTCTTTAATGGCAGTTACACTTGTTAATATAAGCCCAATACTTCAGGATGGCTCATTTCAGTCACCTAAGGAAAAATTCTCCATTCCTCTACTTTTTCAAAGACCCCAATTAAGAAACATGCTGATAATTTTGAACTTTTTTTTTCAAGAAAAAGCACACTTATATGCCTTCACAACTCAAAAAGATAGGTTTTATCTGAAATATAATTAAGAAAAAAGTTAACTCCATTCTTCAAGCTGTTCTGCAAACACAGATACCTTATTTTTGAGGAGCCTTACAGGAGTACATGGAATGCTTCAAAATGCACAAGTTTATTAATTTATTCAAATGCACTTATTCTAAGAAAAAATACATACTGATTGTCACATGTCTGCATCTGCGAAGGTGTTGTTTCTAAAAACCTATAATTGATTTAAGAATACATGTTCATTCTTGGATCCTGAAAACAAAGAAAGAAAAAAAATAAATCATTAAACCTAAGAATTATTTTTACTTGCATAGTTTTACTAAATTCATCTTTGCCTGAAGCAAACACAGCATTTTCATCAGGATTTGAACAGAAATAACTGAATTATTGAGAATGTCAAGTACAGAAGAAAAACATAATCCTAGCTATTACAAATTATTGGGGCTGTTCATCTACCAAATCTTAAAATATGCACATAATTGCTGAGGAATGTTACTTTAAAATAGGTATCCATTAATTAAAAAAAAAAAATCCTGACACTTGCTTTAAAAAGTAAAAAGACAAGAGATTTCTCATGTATTAAAACTTCATAAGTTTTCACTAGCTTTTTTCCAAAAATTCTAAAGCACAGATCCACAAAAGCTAACTCCATTGTAAATAACCACTTTTTGAAGAAGTACACGGGGTTTTAGTACAAAAATATTTATATTAAATTTAAAATTTTACAAAACTTGTATCTGGAATTCATGTACATTTTAACAATCTGGACAGGATACTCTGGCACTCTGAGTTTACGTTTTGGAATTTCTAAGTTCTGACCTTGGATTTGCTCCGGATAGTGCCTTGTCTTTGGGTAAGCAGTGTGTACTTCTGTGGAATAGATAAGATTGAATTAAGGAATACAAATATGACTGAGGTCTGATTAGGACTGAGGTCTAATAAGACCATTTAATCATAAATATTTAAACAGGTTCACTGACTCATTTGAATCTAACATTCTGGTAGATTCTCTCCCTCTAGTAACTTGGCAAGCAAGTAAATTTTTTTTTGGAACTCCACTTAGTATTTCCTCACACTTATCTTGCGCGCTCATGAATCCCAGCCACTGAGCCAAAAGTCTGTGCGGAGCTTCTTCCTCCTAGGCCTCTAATTACAGGCTAAGAAAAAATCAGGAAGAAAAAGTCACAGAGAAAAAGGACTTAATCACACCTTTATGGAAGGGTCCTAACCTTCTCTAATCTTCTTAATTTCTCATCAGTTTCCTATAGCAGTCATCATGACATGATGCTAACTTGTTGAAGCGATCTTGCAGGAGAGGACAAAACATTAATACTAGCTACAGTTATTCCTATTGAACAGATTACTGGGAATCATAAAGGTCACAATTCCTCTCTAGGAAGACTCATACTGAGGATTCTCTTACAAAAATTATCTTCTTTCTTCAGTATGTATCTTTACAAAGCTTGAACAAACAGTGAAATGTCATTACGCCATCCAATGCTGACAATAAACTGATAGAACTCAGCTCTTCATCTACTCCTCCACTGATGCAGCATTTTTCATTACCAGGAAGTTGCAGACCCTGAAAAATAGCAAATGCTTGTTTGAAGAGCAGCTATTCAAACTAAATCATATTGAGCTGTACAAGAAAGAAGCCCTGAGAAACTAGTAAGAAAAACATCCTCCTCTGACTGAGGTATACAAACACTAATCATGGAGGAAGTAAGGAGACCATGGGTCTTTTCTCTTTTCTTACTTGTTCTTTGAAACCAGACTGACTTTTTGGCTCCAGAGGCAAGCTCCACTGGCTGCCTACTTATTTCAAGACTAAATGTACAGGTACTTTACAGGTTAGATCCAGGACTCTGAAAAATTGCTGATACTTGCTACAGAAAGTTCAAATTGAAACAACCTGAGATAAGACAGTCTTATTGGCTCACCTTCCAGAGACAAAACTTCAGCCATAAACATCTTTTTTATGATCTCTTTTTAAAAGTGGTGCTCAGTTGCAACTGTTGGTTCTAGGGATGGACCTCCTTTATCTGAGCAGGATAGATCAGAAGCTCATCCTATACACAGGATGTTGTACTAGAGCTAGATGACTGAAAGCTACTTGCAAAGATCTTGGAGTAGTAACATCATCCCCCAAAAAGACACTAATTGCCAAGAGGAACTAAAGTAGAGAAGAAGTTGGAAACAGCACACAGAACAAAACACCGGCACACCAAAAACAAGGAAGGTGTTGAGAATACTGTTTTATAACACATGCTCAGTATTATCTTTCGATACAGCTCCAATACTGTGTGATAAACATATCAGGAAAAAAAATGTTCTGAAATAAGTGAGAAGACAGGAAAGAAAACAGAAGATATGTTTTTAAAGCAATTCAGCATTATGGAAGATTAGATTTTGTTCTTTCAGCTCTTCTGTGATTTAAAAAGAAGTGTCAGCATCTGGTGTTAAATTTCTGCTCTAAGTGACAAAATTGTTTTAAAAACCTACAAAGACTCTTGGAACACCTTCCCCTCACCACTAGAACAACCTTGAGGCTTCAGGCTAGCTGGACAATTTGACAATTTCATTTTTATAACGAGTGCTATAAAAAACAGAGGGGATAAGACACACAGCTTACATTCAGTTACTTTGTTTCTTCCATTCCTATTCCAGTGCCCTTTTTTTCTTCAGAACTGCTGTCTATCGTCCTCACTGGAGTAAAATGGGGTATTGTTTCCCAGTGAGCAACAAGAGTGGAACTGACTGTAAAAACGCATCATCTACTAGATGGAAAATGTTTAAAGCAGAAGAAAAAAAATCCAATTTTTCCTCTCCCATTCTACAAATCCTCCAGTCACTCTGAAAAAAATAATTTGAAAGCTCTGGGTATCCAGCTACTTGACTGAAAGAAATAAAGAATGAATGAAGTGAGAAGCAACTAATAAGAAAGACAAACTGCATTAGAGACTAATGAAAGGTAGAAGTACAAACACTAGAAAGTACTAGTAGTTTAGTTTATACTAAAATTTTTCATCTCTAAATAGACTTACTGAAATCTCAAACTCAGCAGCAGAAAAAGAATTAAACTTCATAAAACAAAGTGTCAATCAAAAAGACTTTCACTTTAAAAATATTTATGTTTCTTTCTACAGATGCAGAAATACCTTTTGAAAGCAATCAACTGTTTCAGATGACAGAAACTGAATGCAAGAACTACTTGCAATGCTGAAAAGCAGTACAGTAGGATGCTGGGGTCATTTTCACATAATTAGTGGTTTACTTCTGTAGTGAAAGAAAAAAATAGCGTGAGCATTTTCTCCAGACCTTTCAGTGTATTAATATAAACAAACATATTTTAAAATACACTAGGAACAGTGTCAATCCTCTACCTAAATCTAATACCTCATGTGTTGAAGGAAAGCACTTTTAAAAAATGTGGTTGATTCCAGATTTTCAGAAAAATCAACTTGAAAAGCTTTCTCATTGCTGACCTATTAGCCAAATCCCAAACACACTTTGTTTTGTTCCTGTAATCCATATATACACATAAACATAATAAAGTATTAACAACTGTGGTATTTACTAAATTTTTTAACAGCTCTTTTCTATCTTAAGCATGGCATAAATTTCAATATACCTTATATTATAATTAATTTGGTATAACTGAAATTTGTATTGATTCTTCATTCTTCATCTTGACCTTCAGACATGAGCTACAAAATGGGAAAGTTCAAGAAATCCACTTTCGGGAAGCAAAAGTATTCCAAACATCAGACTTTAACAGAACTTTATTAAAAAGATTAACCATATAACAGAGCAAATTAATACAAAACAATATAGTAAGTATGTAAGTTGATTAATATTATGTTTGTTATGAATTTACAGAATCTTAATACAAAAATGTTTAAGCCTCAAAATTTAAGCAACACTAACAGGTCATCGGATTGTTCATGATAAACCATATGTAAGCTTCAGATGTTAAGCTGCACCACACCTGCATGCAGGAACCTCAGAACAGACATCAGTTCAATGCCATAAAAACATCATGCCAGGGAAGAGCCCTTAAGATTTAATCATAAATATTAAATTGCATTAATAAAAAAAAAAAGCAAGCAAACATACTAGTTTTGTTATGCCGCCTCTAAGTAGATATAAGCTAGCATAAATTATTAGTCTGCAGCTAATGATTCAACCACATTTTGTGCCTTATATATCTTAACTGATGGATGCTTTAACTGTCAGCACTTGCTGTTAAGAAATATTCACAGCTGCTGCACTTCTAACCCATAATCCCATCCTTAGATGTCTAAGGAAGGTCTTTCTGGCCTAACATGGGCTAAAAGCTACAATTCATAAGGTGCATCTTCTAGAACTTCAATAAAAGACGTAAAAAAGCCTACAAGCATTACAAAAGCACATCTGATTTTCTTTTCTGCATTCCCTGGTTACTTGGAGTTAGTAGAGTTGTTCTGTATAATGAGGCCTTAGTCCATGATACAGGCTTATTCCCACAGGTAAGAAGTTTTACCTGTATGAATGTTGTGCCACTGAGTGAAGTTTTTTCAGACAGTGTTTGATGCAATTCCAGCATGAACCAGTAGCCACAACTACACTGGCACAAGACACCATGACATGGGTCTTGAATGTGCATATTCCTGGGTTTCCCCAGCATGAAAGTTAGGGGGCAGAGGAATGATGCATACCCAAATCTTTCCCTGATACAAAGTCAGAATTTCCTGGATGTATATATATATATCTCCATATACAAAACATGTAGCTATGTGTGTTCATATGTAGACATAGCCAGTATTATATAACTGGATCTGAAAACTCTTGGTAGTTTAAACTTTGATAGTTATACCTGTCTGCATAAAAAGATAGGATATGTTAAAGAAGAGAAAAGAGAGCTTCAGCAGTAAATAGAGTGTATGAAACAGTTACTTTCTCTATGAGCAAATGATTGCTTAATTGTCCATTTGGGTATTTATTTAACACTCAGTTCTGACACTGGCACTGACCACCGTAAGTGGCAAAAACACTGAATTACACATAACAGACAGAGGTTGCCCATCTCTTTCAGAAATTTGGAGATAAAATGTTTTTCCATGTGGTAAAAGTTTAAACATCTAGGATTCAATCTAACCCCTGTAGCAGTCTCCTCCAAACTGCAATACATTGTATGCATGAGGAGGCCAATCTTAAGTTATTTTACCTTAACCTTATCACTCAGAGTTCTTTTTTTTTTTTTTTTTTTTTTTTTTTTTTTTTTTTTTTTAACCTGGATGACTAAAGAACCTTTAAAAATACTTGCCTACAACTAACTTGGACTCCTTTGTCTATTCTCTTTATACTACACTACCTCCCACTTAATTTTGCTTGTCAGTCCTTTTTCTATTCTTTGTAATTTTAGTAATACATTTTGAGATGGGTACAAGTTCTTTCTCAAAGACTTATTTCCTTGGATA
This sequence comes from Rhea pennata, assembly GCF_028389875.1. Taxonomy (NCBI): domain Eukaryota; kingdom Metazoa; phylum Chordata; class Aves; order Rheiformes; family Rheidae; genus Rhea; species Rhea pennata. Next base: position 186,151,112 of record NC_084663.1, read on the forward strand.
TAAATTCCAAATAAATTCTACCCTTAGCATAAAGAAATTTCATAGCTTCATCATTTCTACAGCCCTTGGCAGTCCAGTACAACTGCCATCACTAACTAATCTCCTTAATTTTTCAAAGAGTGCCTTTCCAGAACTAGACATTTCAAATCTATTTTTGTTTAGCCTTCTATTTCTATTTATTTAATCAAATTAAAAATGTGACCCAAGATCACTTATTAAACCAGCTCTTTTCTGAATTTTCTCACACTACTTATTGAAAGCAAGTCTAAAGTCTACTAATTCAGTGCCTGTTTGGTGAACTCAGACCTGTCACATATAAGTATAACTGGACTGTTGTATGTCCTTCCCAAATGATGCCATTATCTATATCAAAAAAAAAAAAAAAAAAGAAAAAAAAACGAAAAAAAAAAAGAAAATCCACTCATGACATAATTAATGATAAGCAATACTTTTATACAAATCCAAATGCTGCAGTAGAGCAAATAGCATTAAAAGCACTTCAAATTTTGCTCCCCAAAGCAATGCCAGGCTTGATCGTTTTTTATCCGCACAACCTCTCCCTGCTACTTTATTGGCCATCACATCACTTGCCATCCTGTGTTACTTCATCATACTTATTTCTCCTGCCCAGATAACATTAGCTCTCGTCCCCCATATTCAGCTGGGCCCTGACTTCTCAGCGTTTCCTTAGCCATGCCCACTTTCACACTCCTCACCATTAGTTCAGCTTCCACCATTTCCTTGCCCAGATGGATTACAATGATGCACAAAGATAATTGTGCACAGACCGTAATCCAGTCCCTAGCAAGAATAAAACCACTTTGCCTATTGTGCCCTGTCTTTTAACCTATCAATATCAGAACTACCCTCTCTACAAGCATCCAAACCTCCAAGCATTAAAATCTTTTATCTATTATTAAATCTTCATTTCCTGGCTATTCTTTTTTCTCTGCATTAAAACCATAGGTGGGCATCCAGCTAAGCTTGCCTAACACACTGCAAGCTTCGTATTTCCTCGACACACACGAGGACAGAGCTCTCCAGCATTATTCAATTTAACCTTTGGTCTACTCATTTCGTGGGAGAAATTACAAATCTCCTGATTACATCCATAAACCATGCACTCTGCTTTGGAAGAAGACCCCAGGCAGAGGGACGCCACACAAAACTCGCCCCGTGCAGACAAAACGGGCAACAGCTTCCTCCCCGAACCCTCCCCACTTGCAGCCGCGGAGCGACAGCCACCGCCTTCCCCTGGGGCGCGTCGCGTCCCGTCGCGTCGCGCCGGCCGCAGCCCACCGACGCCCTCGCACACAAGATGCCGGCCGGGGCCGCGGCCCCGCCCGCCGCGCACGCGCAAGGCCAACGGCCGCTGGCGCAGGGGCGGGAAGCGCGCGAGCGTGCCAGGCGCCCTCTCCCCTCCCCCCACCGCCCGCAGGCTCGAGGGGCCGGCGCGGGGCGGGAACGTCCGTTAGAGCCGCGCGTGACGCTGCCAACCGCCGCCCGGGCGCCAGCAGCCGTGGCGCCGCCGCTGCCCCGCGGCGGAGGGGCGCGCGGGGCTCTCCCCGGCGCCCGGGGAAGAGGGAGGGAAAAGGTGGCGGCGGCGATCCCCTTCCTTCATAGCTTACCTTCCCCGCAGGCGGCGGCGGTGGTGGTGACGGCTCCTCCTCCCGCCAATGAGGCAAGGGAAGATGCCGCCGCACTCAGGCGCCTCCTCAGCCGCGGAGGGAGGGAGAGGGCTTAGCGCCTCCCAGGGATCCACCTACTGCCGCAGGAGCGTGGAAAACCAGGGATCGCCGGGTGAGCGAGGCCGGCGTGGACGCGGCTGCTGAGGTGGATGCCACCCCAGGGGTCCGTTCTGGCTGCAGAGCACTTCCCTCCCTCCGAGTTCAGGGAGAGATAGGCCAAGGCAGCACCTGTGTCCCCTGCATCGAGGCGCACCTCTTTTGACGGCGTGGCAGCTTCAGGAAGACACAGATGCCCATAGGGAGTGTGGCATTGAGGGACACAGTCTAATAACACTTTGCGCCAGGCCCTAAGCTGGTGACTGGCTTAAGTGCAACTGAGAAGACTCCATAGTGAGAATCCCATGCTCAAAGATGATTGCCATGGGAATATCAAATACCGCTAAGTTATTTCAAGGTGCCATCTTGGTTTTTTTGGAAAGGAAGTGAGTGTGACCTTGGTATTTCTCTCCTTCTCATATGCTTTATCTTTAAAATTAAGTCCTCCCAAACAGAATACATTTGAAAAGCATTTCCCTGATGTTTCACTGAACAAACTTGCTATTTTGTCAGGTTTTACCTCTTACCTTGGGTCTGATGATGTACGACCATCTTACTGTGGTACATGTTCAGACATCTTTGCCGTTCTCTTGAATGATATTGTTAGGTTGTCACTGTGGGAACCTTATTCAGGAGAAAGCTTGCCTTATGGCTAAGAAACTAACTTTATGTTGAAAACTGAGTTCCTTTATTACCTGGGGCAAGTCTCAACAGCAGGTCTTCAAGTGGAATCAGTCTTATGAGGATATTGTGTTATTTTAATGATTGTATGCACTATACAAGACTATGTCCAAAAATAAGGTTTGTATAAGTACCTTAAGTAGCAGGACCTTTTTTTTTATAGTTACCAAGGGAATAGAGGCAATAATTTATGTGTACTTCCTATATTGTCTGACAGTCTCATGTGATATACTTCACATGCTTTTTTTAGCCTGCCTTGTATCTCATTCTTTAAATATATTGCATGAATATATTTAAATGTATACCATAATATATAAAAATATATAATTATATATTATTACATACTATATATATTGAAGTGTCTATACCTCTACACTGACTTCAAATGCTGCTGCTTAAAGTAGTCACCTAATATTTGCATATTCTCAGCCACTAACTGCATAGTGTTCTGTGGCGTCATTATCTCTTTTTAGCTTGTCAGCTGAAAGTCAAGATACATACTATACTTGAGAATACATTCAACTTCCCATGCATGCATCCCAAACACATTATAATCTGCAAAATGTATAATTTGTTGGCTTATTCACTTGGTTCTTTCACAATAATTGAAAATATTTTTAGCTAAGAAATGTTTCTTCATTTAAAAGCTATTTGTAATGATTTGCATAAAGTGTGGGATGGAGAACAGCAAACTTGGGGAGCACTTTACTCATGAGGGCCATATATTGTGCCCTATAGTTTTGTTTTCTGTTTGTGTAAATTAAAATGCATTGTGTAACAGGTTTTTTTTCTGTTACTGTGTTCCCTTCTCAGTTTTCTGTTTTCTTAATTGAATAAACCCAGTTCAGGAAGAAAAAAAATTGATGGAACTCAGACATATGTATGTAAATATAACAATATAACTGATAATTTCAATCTAGCAGACAGTAGTGTAACAATACCTGGTGGAAGTTTAAGCTACTTGTTTTCAGAGTAGCAATAACACAAATATTTTTAGGAATTGTCCTTGGAAGAAGTTTAATCTTGGACTGTGAGCTGTTACTTGATTATTCAGTGCACATTCTGAAAGAGTATTGGATATTTTTCTAAAAGTAATGCTTCATTTAAAACAAGAAAGTGCTATGTACTGTGTTAAGCTGAAAGTCACACTTAGAATGTGTGAAACAGATGATGTGCTTGATCCATTCAAACAAAGTGCAGTTTAATACAGTTAAGTCCTTAAATCTAGAAGCAGTGACTGTAGAGCTATAAGCAGGGAAAATGCATTCTGAAAAATCTTGCTGAAGTATACAGATCAGTCAGTATAACTGAAAATGTGATGCCAGGGATGCAGAAGTGAAAAAGGTTGATGCTGTTCTTGAATGTAAAGAAAAGAGTGGTAAACAGTAATTAAGAGATAATTTGCCTCTAGTAATTAGTAATTCTACTATGTATTTTGATAGAGAAATTGGAATAGGCTGCAAAGAGATAAACCATAGTTTGAAAAAAAGATAGGGATGATCTGTTTAGTTATTAAAAACAGTTCACAAGTAAGATTAAAATTTATAGGCCCTTTACAAGAATAAAATATTATGTGCTGCATAGCATTTTAATTTAATGGAGAAAGCTGTAACAAGGAGCAATGGGGAGAAATTAATTGCCATAGAAATTCAAAACAGAAATAGAACACAAATCTCTGATAGTGAAAATGGAAAGTGCTCTCCATTTATTGATGCCTTCAAATCAAAAAATGATCCAGTTATTTCAAGTTTTTCTTACATGCCAGAGTTTCTGCATCTCTCTTATTTTCTTTCTTTCATTTGGGTTGTCTCCACTTCATCTTTCGTCTTCCCTAAGCATAGTGCCTAAGGCCAGATTTAGAACTCAGGAGCACTCTGTGAAAGGGAATATGTACCTCTCTCATCTTACATACAGCACTCTTAATAGTAGTCTCCTTTTTTCCCCCAATATATTGTTGATGTCTGCAGTTTAAGCTTTGAATCCCTTCTTAATTTATTTACCATTTGAATTTATGCATGTCATTTTTTTCCCATTCATCTTAGGAATAGTACATGATAGAAGTTGACCTCATTTTCTTTTCTGATTAACTGATGGATCAAACGTCTATTTTGCCTTACTTCAATAGGATTATTTGTACACTTTAAAAACTGTAATTAGAAATTAAATACGAATGTAGCAGAGATCGTAAACAGAGTTGTAAGTCAGTGAACTAACTTACAGTTCAAGCACCAAAGTACTTGAAAGCCACAATATTTCAGTTACTTCTGATCAGTTCTATATCTTCTAAATGTTTTTTATGTATATATACTTAAGTACTGGTTCAGTATAGCAGTTGTGTATTGGGATGCAAGTTCTCCAAGCAGGGTCCACCTAACCTTACAGAATTTGCACTCTGCAAGCCCTCCACCTAAGGGTCGCACAGTGGCTGGCTTAGAGGTAGTATCCTGACCTGTAGCAAACAAAGTGCCCCAGTGAAGCAATCTCAAGTCTCCCAGATGGGAAGCTACGGATATGTTGCAGGTGCTTTTGGAGATCATGATTTTCTGTGACTACAAGAAGCAGCAAAGATAATACCTGTGTTATTCTCCAGGGCTATATAGCTTGGGAAAAAAAAGGAAGGGCTTAGTTCACATAGATATTCAGGCTAGGAGAAATTTTGCATCCAAGCACTTGGCTTATAGTATTCAGCATACTACACCTTGGCATAATCATGGTACTGCAAGGAGAAGGATGGAGGAATTACTACTGAGGACCGAAGGGAGCAGGAGGAAATTGAGAGAGGAACAGGCTTTTATAAAGACTCAGCTGGTGAAGATTGGGGATATATTGAGGTGATGATAATACTTTCAAAACCATTAATAGAATGATTGTCTGCAGCATCTAAGTTGTAGCTCCATATTTTCTTTCCATATTTTCTCTTTTCACTTTTAAACTACCTTCTCACAGTAGCATCCAGAACCATCATCTCCCCCAAGTCGTCTTGAACTCATGATAATCTGACACTCAAAATCAGCGACAGAACTCTGGAGTATTTCCCAACATACTGTCTCAGATGCTGCCTGCAGTCATCCATCCAGCTCAGTTAAATATAGTTAAAAACAAACTAAACTCACACTCAGATCTTCCTAAAGTATTTGAGGCATTGGAAAGGCTTTCTGTATGTCATAGATGACAATAAAACTTTGGATTGCCATATACTTACTTGTGGACTTGCTACAAAAACATTTTGTAGATTCTCACTCAATAGGTACAATTTCTGTATTTAAACCCAAATACTGTATGCTGGGCATGAATGCCAAAGGTAGAGGTGTGTTTTGCTAAACTTGGTTGCAAAATAAAGATGCCCACTAAACCATTTGGTGTGTTTCTCCTTAGAGAGTCTACCAACAGAAGGGAATTGAGAAAGGTGGGAGTCCTTTCAGGTCAAACTAAGATCAACTTCTCACCTCAGTAACAGGGTTCCCACTACCTGTGTTGTGCTTTTGGGTGATGACATTTCAGTTACGATGATAACTTCAGAGGAAATGACTTTAGTCTGCAGAATTATTACCACTAGAGACCCACTTTAAAGAATCAAAATAATGGGAGTAGGAGGCAGCTGTAGGCTGGTAAGTTCTGTCAGTAGATGCAAGACAAGGGCTGGGTTTATGTGAAGCTATTAGAACTGAAGATGAGAGAGCAGCTTAAGGGGGGAGTGGGGGAACAATGGGTCTTAGTTTCCAAAAAGTAGATACTTAGCAGGAGCTCTCATCTTTTTCACAAGAGTCAAAAGAAAAAAAACCCAGCATTTTAATGTGTTTTGGTGTAGATTACATTCTTGATGATAAAAAGGCTCTTGGTGGTAAATCCCAGAAGGTACAGTTAAACTGATTGATCCAAGAACTTTCAAACTCGCAAAGTCTGATTTTGAACGGTGAGCCCATCTCCACTCCATATCAAGGTAAGACCTGGGCATGAACCAGCATCCCTTTCAACATATCTTCTTTCCCTTTCACTCTATACCTCAGTTTCCAAGAGAAGGATAGTTAGCCCAAGGTGGTCTGGACAGAGGCTTCATTACATACTTTTGTTTATTCACCCTTTCAGTGTCTTAAATGCTTACAGTTGTCAGTTGGGTCTGGAATTCTGGAAAGGAGTGAATGTTGTCTTGAGGAAGATCATGCAGCATCCTGTGGGCTATCATTCAGATCACATTAACTGAAGAATTTAAGGGTAGTGGCAGCAATAACCAGACTTAGTGGCCTTAAGATTCATCACATGGTGGCATTATAGCCTGCCTTAAGAAATTCAATGCCATTGTGGTAAGGAGCATCAATGCAGAAAAGTAAACAGAAGAATAAAAAAAACCATCCCCAAACTATCTGGGGATCTGCATAACCACTTCTGTGTAGATGAATAGTGGCAAGTGGAACTGTACCTGCCAAGCTGGTGGAATACCAGGCATATAAGCCTACTTTTGTCTAGATGTCTGATGAAAACCAGGAAACTGTCTCTTAAAGGTGAAAGGAACATTTCTAAACAGAAAGACCTAGCTTTGGTGGTGTTACAGGGAAGGTTTGCCATCAGGAGTAACTGGAACGCTTCACAGCATGAGGCTGTATGACCAAGCAAGGATCTGCCATGAAGTTACGGAAACTGTGGAACATTTTCATATCAGTAAGGAGTTTAGGGAAAGACTAGCTGTAAAGTTGGTTCCTCAAGTGATGCTGGGACAAAGCAGGTCTCAATGGGTGTTGAGAAATGTCTGGATCAACTGTCCATCAATTGCAGGGAGATCTTATTGTTTCTGAGATGTCTGAGAATTTATAAACTGTTTCTGACTGTTACTGAAAAGATGTGAAGAAGACCTAGAGCCAGATCTGCCTGGATTAGCTTCTCATTGTCACTGCATGTGGAGAAATAGGTGGACAAATCTGGACAAATTTGTCCATTTGCATGTGAATTTTTAAAGCAAAGGTGATAGGATACAAAATGTGGAAGGATGTATGTCACCTTACTGCTGACCTATTGAGGGAAAATTTCTGTGTTCTTTTCTGTTAGTGTATATTTCAACAATTAAAGAATTTATTATTTTGTTTTGCAATGACTTTCAATTCTGGACTGATTTGATTCTGTTGTAAATATCTGTGTTTGTCTGAATTGCCCAGGTCTTCAATGATGCAAAATTCTTTTGAGAAATTTTAATAGCTACAGTCAATCACTGCTTGAGATGGAAAGCATCAGTTAAGGTACTGGAAGGACTAGGTCTAGTTTCTCTCATAAGCTATGCCTTCCTAGGAGGTATGGACTGGAATTCAGTTCCTCATTTTCTCTGGCAAGAGAAAGCCAAATTACTGACTTTAGAGTCTACATTTCTAATATGGGAATCACAAATGAAGAAAAGACAGAGCTGCTACACTTAAAAGACATCCACATATCTAGGAATCTGGATCCTTCCAAGAAAAGGAGGCTGTGTTACGTTTCCCTAGGGAACCTCAGTCTTCTGTGTGTGTGTGTGTGTGCATCTGTATAATTTGCTAGCAAACTTCAAGCCAAGTAACCTGCAAGTAGGATAAGAGGTTTGGGAGCCAGCTACAGGAAAGACCATAGGTATGGGGACCAGATACTGGACCGATTGACTGTCTAAGACCAGCTACTGGAGGGGCCCACAGGGTGTGTGTATAAAAGCATGTGTTACACTATGGATCTCCAAACCTGGTCAGCCGGAGAGAGGAACAGGATCGGGCAGTTGGTGCTGTTCATGTTTGTGTGAGCACTGGGAGCTGATAAAGCACTTCTCCAGTGGGATTGAGCTGTGTGTGCGTATTGTGTGTGCGCACACGTGTTTGCACACGTGCCTTTTGGGAATACATACTCAGTCTTGCTATTGACTGAATCTGGGGACACAGAGATGCTCTTACATCTGTCAGGCCACCTGATTCAGCTACTTCTAACAGTCTTCACCTAATTACTATCACTAGTGACTCTATTTTGTTATTACAGAGGGAAATCCGGACTTAACTGGCATCAGTGGCAAAATGCTGCTTTACTTCTGTCTAAATTTCAGTCCCTTTCAGTTAAACTTCAGTTATTAACCTTGTATTCTTATTTTCATATTATCTAAAGATTTTAGCAGTTTCACTTAAGTACTAAGGTGTTAGATACGTCACCAAATCCATTTTGAATTTAATGTTGCTTTTCCCCTTAATTTGATGTATGTCTGGTTGTTGACCAGAATCTCACTATTAGCTTTCTTGTTTCTAACAGCAGGTAAACACAAAACAGAATCCTCATTCTGTTTCCCAGAGGTAACTGTACAGTAACATTAGAAAATCAGTCTCCTGTTAAGAGTTTTACTGTCAGGCAAATGCTTTCGGCCATCTAGCCTATTTCCACAACTTCTTCTCCATAGGATAGAATCATGTGACTACTTGACAAACACAATTTATCTGAAGCAGAATCATTGATCAGCTTTGGCTTTCACATCTTTAGTAAGAAGAAAAATTAGTTACTATCTGTTTCGGCATTTATAGGTTTAGTCTTGTCTTAAATCCTAAAAAAATACCTTTAACTGTAAAAAGCTGACAATAAGAACCGAAGAGTACCTATGTTTTTTTATGAATCTAATGATAATTTTGTTTTAACAAAACGGTTTACAGTGGTTAAGTAACTTTATCTTGACCATTTGCTTTTTGATAGGTTTTCCTTCTCAAATTGTCCAATATCCAAGCAATCCTTAAGACTCTAGTTATATTACCTTAGTTCTACCCTTTGCTCACTGCTATTTGCCTCATTTCACTATGCTTTATTAATAATCTGCTACTGTAAATTAAAACTCAGTCAGTTAAAATCTTAATAGTATGCATCCATGAAGTTGGTAGTGCTAGCCTTTCTTGACTTCTTTTTGCTTTTAACCTTACTTCTAACATTGTAATTTTTTCCTGTGCTACTATATTGCTGCTGTTGCTGACAGGTGTATATGATTTGATGGCTACACCAGCTTCTCGTAACAAGTAGGACATTTCACATCAAAATGTTTTCCATTACAGACATTCATAGCTGTGCATTTTACTCATTTAATAAAAGGGCAAAATTTGATGCCTTAGGGTGGTGACAGCTTTGTTCATTGTGGTTAGCAATGATATTCTATCCAAATGAATGTATTAAATAGGCCTCTGTAAAGTCTGTCATGAGTCCAACTCTTTCTACTATTTATGTTAACAACCTGGATGATATTTATTAAATTTTAACTTGATATGAAGCTGTGAAGAATTGCCAGTGCACTGGAAGATAAATAAATTTTAGATAGCACAGTAACATCATGTCATTGCAAAAGGAGTCAGCATAAAATTAGGATATATTAAAAAAATGTGATGATACAGAAAAGTAATCCTTTCCTTTTTCTTGGTACTGATAAAGCTTCAAAGAAGCACTGTTCCCAGTTCTGGGAGCTCAATGAAGTATGAATAGCTGTGGAAGCTGTGTTTCAAGAAAGATGTGGAACAATTAGTTCAATGAAAATTAAACTCAATGAACAACTAAAACATAACTGGGGAAAGATTGAAGAAATAGGGCTTGTTAGACTGAATAAGAAAGGACAGAGAGAAAAAAATAAAAGTTTTAGGAATGTAAAATGCTATTGCAAAGAGGAAGGGATTTTTTCCCCTGTATAAGAAAAAATGAATCAAAGGAAATTCAGCTTTGCCTTTAGGGAAAGCTGCTCTCACAGTAAGAGTAAGGAAGTTATAGATTACCCAGTGAGGTTGTAGAGTTTTCATCATTAGAGATTGTATATCAAACATAAAATACCTTTTGTTGATTCTCATTCAGGTCATGGAAGTCAACCACATGACCTGTTGAGATCATCTCCATCCTTAGGATTTTGTCATTAGCTCCATTTTACTGTAGAGGAAATGACAAAATATTTGCAACAAAAGTGGTATAATCTATAATAAAAATATGAACAAATAGCAGTTTTTAATCAAAGCAAAATGCCTTTCATATAAAGAATGATTAATAAAAGATTACAGCACAATGACCTAATTCTTCCAAATACTAATGCAATTTCAGTAGCTGAATGTGCTTTAAAAAAATCCATTGAAGCCCACTCTTCTTTTTTTCTGGCAGGAATATAGTAAAAATGGCATAACAGACTATGAATTAATCTTCAAAAAGCTTATAAAGCAGCAAATATAGAAAGAATCATATATTTTGCTTCCATGTTCAGTGATGTCTTATAGGTTGGTCTTGTAGAGTCTTTCTTCAGCTCATTCAAAATGTCAGTTTTGTTCTTATTTTGTGATATTATGTGTTATTTTCACAATAGATCATTTTTTCCTATTACTGAAGATTATAGTTATAAAAATTTTCATAATTTTGATTTTGAATAAACATTTTAATGGAAAACCCATGGCTCTTCTTTCCCTTGAGCATAGCTCTTCTGATATCATTATAGATAACAAGTACTATCTTTCAGTCTAATTCACTCTTTTCAATCTTTTCAAAATATACTAACCTAAATAATGTTTTACTATCAATTTCAGTGAGAGGAGCAGGGTTTCGCTGCTTGCATGATTACACTGCTTAGATATTGCATATGAAAAATTTACTTTAATTTTTAATGTTTAAAGATGAAACTTCAACAAACTTTAACAAATGCCCATGTAAATTCTAAAAGCAGTTTTACTTTAAAATTACTTTATAACGTGTACAAAGAACAATAATTAAGAAACAAGATACTAACAAGAACTGTGACTACTACCAATTTCTAAAAGTTTTGCTATTTAATCCTTGCAAAGATGCTATTTCCAGCACCACAGACATTCTTTTTCCCACCAAAAAATATTACAGACAGGAAATGTTTTGGATAGCTTAACAACATTTCCTGATAAACATTTTATCACAGCTTGATAACCATTTCCTGTTGTTAGGATTTGTTTTAACTATTGTCATTTTGTCTTCCTTGCTATAATTAAGACACATATGTGATCTGGCTAAGTGTGCTCATCCTGTCTGACAAAGGTTTCAGTAAGACAGACATTTGGTTGTAATGTGATACAAGATTTTATACAATTCATTTCCCTTCTTTTAAATTTTGTCTGTAACAATAAATGAAATAGTAATACACTTGAGGTGTTAGGGGAACTGGGAATTCCCAGGAGGGTGGAGGTTCCTCAATATCTCTCATAAAGCATTGTCTGGTCTGGTCTTAATGATTTCAATAAGTTTCTAGAACAGTTTTGTGTGAGAAGGTGGGACTTCATGTAGGATCTGATTGTTCAGTGCTGGCTTGGGCTGAAATCGTCCTGAAAGTGTGTCAGAAGAAATTTAGCACTTTCTAAACAGCTATAAAATTATCATCTTTGCAAACTAGTATTAAAATGACATTATGTTAAAGCATTTTAGTCTATTAAAATGCATACTTTTATTCCACGGATCCACCTTTACCACAGTCGGAGTTACCTATTTACTTTAGTGATAAAGGACAGGAAATACCACTTGAAGTCAATTCTGATTCTCTTTCACACAAAGATCTTAGGCATATTTTACTATGTTTATATTAGATATAAGATACTCAGGATCTAAACTCTGGCCCTAAGGCCTAGTGGCTTAGCCTAGTTCATGTCCATCCTATCTAGGACAGCATTTCCCTTAAGATCAGACTGGCCAATCCACACTATGTAATACTTGGCCCCAAAGCTCCTCTGGGCTCTTTAACATCCTGTGGCCTTCAGACACAATAATTATTTATGTCTCTGTCTTTTTTTTTTTGGTTCACTGTGTTTGAAAGTGACTATTTATTACCTTTTGTCTAAAACTTCCAACTCTGTAGTTTTCTTATCCACATCATCTTTTTAAGAAGAATAAAATTAAAGCAAGTTATTGACAGCGTGCAGTATTTGAGGTTGCAGAGCTTACTGGTGTAGTGTTGAAGCAGTCTGTAGGGAGCAGATTTGTAGCAGTTTGGGTCCGTAGTCCCCAATAGGAATGTTCCCTAGTGTGCACTGTCCCTGAACTATGCTATCTGGCCCAGGCCAAAACTCACAGGCAATCTGGACATTCAGAGATCAAGTGTCCAGGCTTGTTTCTTAGCCCAATTTTATTTAGCAGTATAGATTTAGGCCATGTGTCCATGCACAATGAATTTATGGAGTCTAACTATGGCTTTGTCCTCATTTTATTTCTTTTAAAAAGGCCTGAGGAAAGAGGAATGTGGAAGTGAAGACTTTAGACAATGAGTAACTTACAATTACTCTCAAATATTCTAGTACATATGTATGACTGGATTTTAAAATTAGATTATTGATATCACAGAATCAAAGAATGGGTAAGGTTGGAAGGGACCTCTGGAGATCATCTAGTCCAACCTCCCTGCTCAAGCAGGGTCACCTAGAGCATGGTAGACAGGGTTGCATCCAGGTGGGCCTTGAAGATCTCCAGAGAAGAGGACTCCACAACCTCTCTGGGCAACCTGGTCCAGTGCTCCGTCACTCTCACAGGGAAGAAATTCCCCCTCACGGTCAGGCGGAACTTCCTGTGCTTCAATTTCTGCCCATTGCCTCTTGTCCTGTCACATGGGACAACTGAAAAGAGTTTGTCCCCATCCCCTCGACACCCTCCCTTCAGGTACTTGTACACATTGATAAGGTCCCCTCTCAGGCTTCTCTTCCCCAGGCTGAAGAGGCCCAGCTCTCGCAGCCGTTCCTCATGTGGCAGGTGCTCCAGACCTCTGATCATCTTTGTAGCCCTACGCTGGACTCTCTCCAGTAGCTCCATGTCTCCCTTGTCCTGGGGAGCCCAGAACTGCACACAGTACTCGAGACGTGGCCTCACCAGGGCTGAGTAGAGGGGCAGGATCACCTCCCTTGACCTGCTGCCAACACTCTTCCTAATGCACCCCAGGAGACCATTGGCCTTCCTGGCCACAAGGGCACATTGCTGGCTCATGGTCAACCTGTCATCCACCAGCACTCCCAGGTCCTTCTCTGCAGAGCTGCTGTCCAAAAGGTCAGCCCACAGCTTGTAATGGTGCCTAGGATTATTTTTCCCTAGGTGCAGGACTCTACACTTGCCCTTGTTGAACCTCAGGAGGTTCCTCTCCACCCAGCTCTCCAGCCTGTCCAGGTCTCTCTGAACGGCAGCACAGACCTCTGGTGTGTCAGCCACTCCTCCCAGCTTGGGATCATCAGCAAACTTGCTGAGGAGGCACTCTGTCCCCTCATCCAGGTCATTGATGAAAAAGTTGAACAGGATGGGACCCAGTACTGAGCCCTGGGGGACTCTACTAGCTGCAGGCCTCCAGCTAGACTCTGCACTACTATATTTGTAGGTAGATATATTTTGCATGCACATTCTGTCTGTATCCTCAGAAAAGTATCCAAGGAAATTAGAGTTTGGAACACAGTAAAAGTCTGTTCAAATTAGGCTGGAAGAGACTGAATAAAGTGTTCTTGCAAAAAGTAAGTCTGAGTCATACAACCCAATACTGACTGCATAAGCTATTCATGTCTATGCATAAGCATATATGTCTAAAAGAAGGTAACATTGGCGCAGTGCCGCTTGCTGAAGATGTGTGTAGAAGTTTGTAGTGATTGTGGAATAGGAAAATGAACTTGTATCCTTGATTTATCATTCCAAAACAAAACAGAATTGCTTGTACTGAATGTAGTAATGGCAAAGATAAGGTAGATTTATTTTCCATAATTGGATTCTGGCAATAAATAACTAAGACAGTATGAGAGCTATGTATAGATAGTGTAGTGTAGATAGTGTGTCATACCCATTATCATAATCTTATCTTTTCTGTAGAGCAGACATCTTAGAGACATTTCACTTGACCCTAATGAATAAGTTAGAAGATTCTATACTAGAAATGTAAAATTTACATTAACATGTATGTGATCAGGTGTAAAATGTTCACTAAATTGCCCTTAGTTCTGTAACTCTTTGTTATTAAAAGACAAGGTAATTGCTAATTTTAAGCAAATGCTTTAGCATCAATCTTAGACAGCTTTCAGGCAAGGAATATATGTTTTAGCTATTTTAACAGATAACAACATTGATATCTCAGTATTTGTAAGATTTATTTTATTTGACACAAATGTCTTTGTAAGAACAATATGCATTTTTTTTCACTGGCAGTAATTTGCCAGGCATTCTCTGGGCTGTTGAAAAGCTAAATAAAATCAAGCAACTGTTTTTTGAATAGGAATTGGAAAGAACAATATAGATGATATGAGCATTCTTGTCTTTTATCAGAAGCCAAAAGCAGTATTATAGTATTTATGATTATGATACACTTGTAAAACTAACTGTCAGGAAAACAGAAGACTTTTTTTTTTTTTTAATTCACAACATTAGACCTAACAATTCAAACAAAAAGAAGTGATTCCTCACTGCGTGCAATTAGCCTGCAGAACTTTCTCTTACAGGATTCTGCAAGTGCTAAAAGTTTGCATGAATGAGACATGGAAGAGAAACTAACTTCTTTTCTCCAGACTTTCTCCCTTGCATCCAGGCATCGGGATTCTTGAGGGCTGCCCTTAGCAGTGAAGACTGAAGCAAAGGAGGCATTCAGTAATTCTGCCTTCTCTGTAGCCCTTGTCACCAGGGCCCCCGCCCCATTCAGTAGTGGGCCCACATCCACATTTTCCCCAGTCCTCCTCTTGCTGCTGATGTATTTGAAGAAGCCCTTCCTGTTGTCCTTAACGTCCCTTGCCAGACTCAATTCCAAATGGGCCTTAGCCTTCCTCACTGCATTTCTACATACTCTGACTGCATTCCTATAATTCTCTCAAGTAGCCTGTCCCCTCTTCCACATTCTGTGTATTTTCTTCTTCTCTCTGAATTTGGCCAAGAGCTCCTTGCTCACCCATGCGGGTCTCCTGCCCCCTTTGCTGCACTTCTTACTCACAGGGATGCACCGCTCTTGAGCTTGGAGGAAGTGATGTTTGAATAGTAGCCCCCTTCCCTCTAGGGCCTTAACCCATGAGACTCCACGAATTAGGTCTCTGAAGAGCCCAAAGTCCACTCTCCTGAAGTCCAGGGTTGCAAGTCTGCTTATTGCATGCCATCCTACATGCCATGCTCATTTATGCAATAAGGTGATCTGGTGTCCACAGAATAGAGGCCTTGAAGAACTTCTTCAGTTGTAAAATTGTCTTGTATGTGTAGGCAACTGGGTTATACAAATCTGTTCATGGTTTGAAAGCTGAAGCATCAAAAGATGTTTCAGTTTTCAACATAGTGATCCTCATCCTCCACTATTGCTTCTACCACCATTTAATTCCAGTAACATTTAAGCAATTGCAGTAAACACTGGAATGAATTAGAGCTGTGTTAACCGTGATAGATGTAGAGAGACAGAAGGAGCAGAAAACTTCAGAGGCTAATACAAACATCATCAAAATATTGTATATACCAAGTGACAGCAGCTCAACCTATATCCTACCTCATTAGTCAACTCTGCTATGTAGGAGCATGCCTTAAGCCAAGCTTTGGGCTGGATTTACTGCCTGTCCATAATAACCTGTTGGAGTCCTCAAAGGAAGCCTAAAATGTCTATCCAGAGGAAACCATATCTACTTTCTCAGGGTGTTCTAAAGGTGTTTATCAGCCATACGAACCAGTCCAGCTGTGTCTGACTTCCCCAAAGCACTTGCCTCCTCAGTAAGACTACCTGGCCAGGAGACAAATCTGCCCATGGTCTTTCCTAGAGGAATGCTAACCCTGCTGCCTGCCAGGGCAGATGGGAAGCATAAGCAGCCTTAAACTGGGACAGGAGAAATGTGGATGTTCAGGGAGAAGCTTTAAGCTTCAGGATCTCAGCAGAAACTTAGGCTTTGGGAGGCTTTGGTTTGGCATGTAGTATACTAAGCAGCCCTGAACCTGGATTCTTAGATACTGTACAAGCATGGTGTCTAATCCTGATAATTTAACCTCATTTCTATACATTTAACCTCATTTCCTGAAGTATAGTCTACTTATGTCCCCTAAAAAGCCAGTGGTGCCACAAGTATGAGGTAATCAGGACTTGATAACTGGCAACTGATAGTACTCAGCATCTCATATATTGGATTCATGATTTAAAGGTAGGTATACTTAGTATTTTTATGTGAAGAAAGCCAGTGCATAATACGTATGTTATATTCCAGTGCAAGCTTCTCTTACAACCATAAAATTAATTGCAGCTTGCAACCTTATCATATTTCTCCATTAAGAATGTGTTCCTTTTTTTCTATTTCAGGTTGGTTTTCTTTTTAGAAGAGGTGTGAAGCTTGTATTGATAAGCAGTGGCACATAAACACTCCACACATCACTCTTCCAAGACATGTAGAAAACAGTTTTTGAAAATGTGCTAAGGATGGTTCTATTCTCTAGTTACTAGTGTGCTCCCTAAAATCCATCAAGAAGAATAAATGGCATCTTATTAATTTCTTTTTATTGACTAAGCTACCCAGCTATATAGGTAATAATGTTTTATTCTCTTGGCCAGTTAAACTACAGCAGGAACAAATATAAAACTATAGTGTTTCCATTAATGATGGCTGGGAAAGAGTAAAAAACTCTGTAAGTTGGAGAACCTCTGAAGATAAATGTGGACTTGGGTATAGGTTTCTAAAACCAAATTGTTTCCATATTTCTCCAGTGCTGCTTGGCACTGGGCGTGCATGCCCATTCTGGCCTCAGACATGAAAATCATTGATGCATCTTTGTCTCTTTTCAGCTCTCCAGTTTTTACAGGAACACAAGGATCTGAGTATAGCCCCAGCAACATCTCAGGTGCTCAATGACGACTGGCCAGAACTGTTCAGAGAAACTAAGGGGCTATGAGACAGCCTCTCTCCATCTCCTGAAAAAGTGGGGCATGGGAAGGCCAAATAAGCCAGCAAGTAGCAGCTAGTCCTAGCTGAACACGTCTGCATTACCATTGACTTGGTACAATTGCCTGAGGGACATTGCAACGAGGAAGGCTAAGGCCCAGCTGGAATTGAGTCTGGCAAAGGACTTTAAGGACAACAGGAAGGGCTTCTTCGAATACATCAGCAGCAAGAGGAGGACTGGCAAAATTGTGGGCCCGCTACTGAATGGGGCGGGGGCCCTGGTGACAAGGGATGCAGAGAAGGCAGAATTACTGAACGCCTCCTTTGCTTCAGTCTTCACTGCTAAGGGCAGCCCCCAGGAATCCCATAGCCTGGATGTGAGGGAGAAAGTCTGGAGAAGGGAAGACTTTCCTTTGGTTGAGGAGGATAGGATTAGAGATCTGGGCAGGCTAGATACCCACAAATCCATGCGCCCGGATGGGATGCACCCACAGGTACTGAGGGAGATGGCGGATGTTGTTGACAGGCTGCTCTCTCTCCATCATCTTTGAAAAGTCATGGAGAACTGGAGAGGTGCCTGAAGACTGGAAGAAAGCCAGTGTCACTCCAGTCTTCAAGAAGGGCAAGAAGGAGGACCCAGGCAACTACAGGCCAGTCAGCCTCACCTCCATCCCTGGAAAGGTGATGGAACAGCTCATTCTGGATGTCATCTCCAGACATATGGAGGACAAGAAGGTGATCAGGAGTAACCAACATGCTTAACCAATCTGATAGCGTTCTGTGATGGAATGACTGGCTGGGTAGATGAGGGCAGAGCAGTGGATGTTGTGTACCTTGACTTCAGCAAGGCTTTTGACACTGTCTCCCATAACATCCTCCTAGAGAAGCTCAGGAAGTGTGGGTTAGATGAGTGGACAGTAAGGTGGATTGAGAAGTGGCTGAAAGGCAGACCTCAGAGGGTTATCAACAGTGGTGTGGAGTCTGGCTGGAGGCCTGCAACTAGTGGCATCCCCCAGGGCTCAGTACTGGGTCCCATCCTGTTCAACTTTTTCATCCATGACCTGGGCGAGGGGACAGAGTGCCTCCTCAGCAAGTTTGCTGATGATCCCAAGCTGGGAGGAGTGGCTGACACACCAGAGGTCTGTGCTGCCGTTCAGAGAGACCTGGACAGGCTGGAGAGCTGGGCGGAGAGGAACCTCCTGAGATTCAACAAGGGCAAGTGCAGAGTCCTGAACTCAGGGAGGAATAACTCCATGCACCAGTACAAGGTGGGGGCTGACCTTTTGGACAGCAGCTCTGCAGAGAAGGACCTGGGAGTGCTGGTGGATGACAGGTTGACCATGAGCCAGCAATGTGCCCTTGTGGCCAGGAAGGCCAATGGTCTCCTGGGGTGCATTAGGAAGAGTGTTGGCAGCAGGTCAAGGGAGGTGATCCTGCCCCTCTACTCAGCCCTGGTGAGGCCACGTCTCGAGTACTGTGTGCAGTTCTGGGCTCCCCAGGACAAGAGAGACATGGAGCTACTGGAGAGAGTCCAGCGTAGGGCTACAAAGATGATCAGAGGTCTGGAGCACCTGCCACATGAGGAACGGCTGCGAGAGCTGGGCCTCTTCAGCCTGGGGAAGAGAAGCCTGAGAGGGGACCTTATCAATGTGTACAAGTACCTGAAGGGAGGGTGTCGAGGGGATGGGGACAAACTCTTTTCAGTTGTCCCATGTGACAGGACAAGAGGCAATGGGCAGAAATTGAAGCACAGGAAGTTCCGCCTGACCGTGAGGGGGAATTTCTTCCCTGTGAGAGTGACGGAGCACTGGACCAGGTTGCCCAGAGAGGCTGTGGAGTCTCCTTCTCTGGAGATCTTCAAGGCCCACCTGGATGCAAACCCTGTCTACCATGCTCTAGGTGACCCTGCTGAGCAGGAAGGTTGGACTAGATGATCTCCAGAGGTCCCTTCCAACCTTACTGATTCTATGATTCTGTGAACAGATGTGTGTCTGCGCCTTGTGCTTCTCCAGGCAGCAACTGGTTTCCACACCAGGCAGAGCAAGCCTGGGACAGACTAGGACAGCCTGGTGTTTCTTGATGCATATTCTTCTTGGTACGAAGTAGTAATGTTTCCACTCAGATCAGCTGCATATGTAGGAAAGGATTTGAAATAAGTTTAGATGCTTAGTTTAGATGCATAGAACCTTACCGATTCTGTGGACACTCTGCAGCTACTGTCATCACTCCGTTATAGCCTACTGCTTACTGAACAGTGACACAGAAAGGCTGCAACCAGCTCAGAAAAAACAGCAACGGATGTGGCCTCGTCTTGCTTGAGCACTTTCATACTACCCTGACTAGTGTCTGGGTATATATATTTTTTCAAGTTAGAGCCAGTCAGGATGTTTCTGCCATGAAAAACAACAGGAACAATCAGGAGAACCCCCAAATAAATTATCGTAAGCAAATTGCATTGAATGAACTAAAAAAGCTTTAGCGTTACATGGAACATGTAACCTGATGTCTTCTTGCAGACTTTTTTCTCTCATGTCTTTCATAACCCTTTTGTCAGGCCTAATTTTAGGTGCCTTTGCAAAGGGATGGCAGTTTTCAAGAATATTTAGGCCAGTGCAGTCATGCACATTTTTCTATAAGAGTATAAAAGAAAGTGGAATTAACTCCTTCAGTCTGTGCTTCGCTATAATGAGAACTTTCAGTCATAGAGGATAGTCCAAATATCTTAGTCCCTGGTGATCCTTCTTAGTAACCACTATTTTATGTCTGTGTTAAAGGGCCCTGTGTTCCTTCCCTTACAGAAAATGTTCATGCAAAAGAAAGTTTGCTCTCTGGTTCGGTGCCTTGGTGTTGCCACGACACAAGTCTATGCAAACGAGTGTTAAGCTCCTTAAAGCTAAGAAGTAATTATCCAGCTTTGCTGGCTGACTTGCTGCCAGGGGACTAAAGCAAGGCTTGCAACTTCGAAGCGTATTGCCTTACAAGTGACAGAACATACTGCAGGGATAAGGGTACAGATTAGCACAGTTCAGTGAACAGAAAAACAAGTAAAATGGAGCTACGTAGGGTGTGGTCAGAATAGATATTCATTCATCTGGAAGCCATCTGGGCTTCTGGGTGCAAGCTTCATTTTGCAAGTGCAGGGATGGAACTATTCAAAATTTCAAGGAGTTTCTCCCAGCTCCAATTTACCAAAAGTATTTTCTTTGTGCATTTTTGTCCCCTGCAGGGGACTTCATATAGTGAATCATTCTTCAGAAGCTTATTCTTTGCAAGGATTTTGGATTTTATTCCTACTTAGCGGAAATTCTGTCTTTTTGATGAGCTATGGCTACCCTACTACCTAGCCTGGATGAAAGCAATCCATCTTCAAGTACCCCTATCTATCCTCTGTAAAGAAACATTGAACTTTTTTTTTCAGTTCTTCCTTCTGGTTCTTTGAATCCAAATGGTTAATAAAACCCAGAAGATAACTGAAATAAACAGCGACAGGAAATAAAAAAACTAAATAACACCGGCTTGCCTTTGGAGAAAATAAATTAGGAATGTGGCTCAACTTCAGTAATCATAGCTGAAATGAAAGATATTTTAAATTATATTTAAAGCTTCAGTTTGTTCTTTTTTTTCTTGAGCAACAGGAACATTGATAGTTTGGGGTTCAATTAAGCAGAGATAATTAAGAACCAAATTATGAACCAAAAAGTTCTGTTCAAATTATACCTTAATTTCCCAGCACATGTATGCTTTGCCATGTGCTCTACAGAAAAAACATTTCAGAGACAGACCAAAAATACAGGAACAAATAAATATGGATAGATGTAAATGTATATAAAGAATGCCAGGCTAGAAGTCATTCTTTTCATAATATGGGATATCAAGAGGAGACTGACTTGATCCCCAAAAGCAAGGGGCTTCATAGAAGTATGTATATCTTCAGTTTTAAATGAATCTGAGATGTTCCTTAAAATGTTATGGAAAGCCATGACCTCCTTATTGGAGACTGGAGAGTCTATAGTGACGTTAGCTGAGAGAAATTTCACTATTTTTCAGTGAGACTGGATCCAGCCCTCACCCAAGCAGGCATCACAGATGGGGGCATCTTCCCTATCTTTACATATCTATAGTGTAGACCTATACAATAATCCACATATCCTTTATAGACAATAAGAATAATCATCATTTTTAGGAGGTTATTTTAGATGTCTGCTTTAGGAAAAGATGAATTAAAATCTGGCAATGTATCTGCCTTTCTGCTGATTATAGAGGAAAGTTAGGGTGGTGATGGTCTCAGAAATCCTATTTTGTGGGAGTTCCTCACTGCTTACATTTTCCTGAGGGCTTAAACCATCTTTTTTTTAAAAAATTAGGTCAAAATGATCACTTCATTTATCCATTACTCTCCCTCCCTGTCCCCCAGCAAATAAATTTTAAACTCATTGTCCCATTTCAATCAAATTAAATAGAGGTACAGGTTTCCAAAATAATTATGTTCCTGCACGATTTGTTAAAATTGACAGCTAGATAGGGGAGAAGAAGACACGGGGGAGATTTGGGTTCCCATAGGATGAGTGTATGAGGGAAGATGGAAAAGGGGCTTAAGGAACCCAAACAAGAAGTCTGATTTATCTATTAGTTGCATAGCTCATGAAGCAATTTGTTCTTCTCTCTCTCTCTCTCTCTCTCTTTTTTTTATTCTGGTTCATTTTCCTCTGCTTTACATATCCTCTTTGAATGACCTGATAAGAGCTTTCCAAACATGTCCAAATATGCACAGAGACTGAAAACAGGCTCCCTTTGGCATTGATTCACTGTCTCAGAATAAGCTTTTCAGGGACTTTTTTTTTTTTTTTTTTTAAGTATATAAAATTCCAGGAAATGTAATCTACAATGTCAGAATTTTAGTTTGGGCTCCTTGAACCCAGAAGCAGGGCTGCTGTTTCTGTGACAAATAATAACATACACTTTGTATGCACTGCAATTTGTCTTACATTTATTTACTTGTAGAAGACTCAAGTGAGATTGTGGCCTCTTCGAGCTTGATGTTACAGAAATGCATGTGCACAAGAGAGAAAATGAAAGACTAACCAAAGTAAAAACTGTTAATAAATAAATAATATTTAATAAATAAATAAATGTTAACAAATATCTCTGTGAAGACTGGAGACAGACAAGAATTTTTTACCCAGGTGGCTGTTATCTGAAAATGCCAATTATTTGAAACTAAAATTCGTTTTGTACGAATGCCTTAGTTTCATCCACATTTTTGTACAAGATAGGAAGACTTTCCATTCAAATCCAGACTGAAAGATCTATCTCTTAATCTTTACAAACCCACAAAAATTCCAGCATCTAAACTTATTTCAAACCCTTTCCTACATATGCAGCTGATCTGAGTGGAAACATTACTACTTCGTACCAAGAAGAATATGCATCAAGAAACACCAGGCTGTCCTAGTCTGTCCCAGGCTTGCTCTGCCTGGTGTGGAAACCTGTTGCTGCCTGGAGAAGCACAAGGCGCAGACACACATCTGTTCACAGAATCATAGAATCAGTAAGGTTGGAAGGGACCTCTGGAGATCATCTAGTCCAACCTTCCTGCTCAGCAGGGTCACCTAGAGCATGGTAGACAGGGTTTGCATCCAGGTGGGCCTTGAAGATCTCCAGAGAAGGAGACTCCACAGCCTCTCTGGGCAACCTGGTCCAGTGCTCCGTCACTCTCACAGGGAAGAAATTCCCCCTCACGGTCAGGCGGAACTTCCTGTGCTTCAATTTCTGCCCATTGCCTCTTGTCCTGTCACATGGGACAACTGAAAAGAGTTTGTCCCCATCCCCTCGACACCCTCCCTTCAGGTACTTGTACACATTGATAAGGTCCCCTCTCAGGCTTCTCTTCCCCAGGCTGAAGAGGCCCAGCTCTCGCAGCCGTTCCTCATGTGGCAGGTGCTCCAGCCCTCTGATCATCTTCATAGCCCTACGCTGGACTCTCTCCAGTAACTCCATGTCTCCCTTGTCCTGGGGAGCCCAGAACTGCACACAGTACTCGAGACGTGGCCTCACCAGGGCTGAGTAGAGGGGCAGGATCACCTCCCTTGACCTGCTGCCAACACTCTTCCTAATGCACCCCAGGAGACCATTGGCCTTCCTGGCCACAAGGGCACATTGCTGGCTCATGGTCAACCTGTCATCCACCAGCACTCCCAGGTCCTTCTCTGCAGAGCTGCTGTCCAAAAGGTCAGCCCCCACCTTGTACTGGTGCATGGAGTTATTCCTCCCTGAGTTCAGGACTCTGCACTTGCCCTTGTTGAATCTCAGGAGGTTCCTCTCCGCCCAGCTCTCCAGCCTGTCCAGGTCTCTCTGAACGGCAGCACAGACCTCTGGTGTGTCAGCCACTCCTCCCAGCTTGGGATCATCAGCAAACTTGCTGAGGAGGCACTCTGTCCCCTCGTCCAGGTCATGGATGAAAAAGTTGAACAGGGTGAAAACATCGCGGAAATTCAGATATTGGGTCCTGAAACTCTTACAGTGAACTCCTGGAGGCCTTATCACAGCCTATGTTGGCCCTGCCATGGGAGCCACAAAGGTGGCAAAGTTGTAATGAGCTATCTGCAGCTTCCAGAACAGGCACACCTGCATCTTCATTCTGGGGCTCAGGCACTAAACCAGCTTTAATTGCTCTCAGGTACTGAGCCTGTGCTCAGAACAAAAAGATACAGTTTCAGGATAACAGGAGGCACAACATCTTAAAATCAGAATATAACACAACCTTTACTATATTCTCCTCTGAGGTAATGTCCCTTGTGAGCCCGTCAGAGAAACCATTGAGGAGATGCTAATCTTTTCCTGAAAAGGCAGGTAATACCCACGGTTATTCTTTCATCTCCATTATTACTTCTCTCTCTGGGTGAGACCAGAGCAACCCAAAGGTCCCCAATCTCATAGTGATCATTTGGCAATCTGCACAAGATGGACAATAGTCTTGCAGTGTCTGTATGGGTGCTGGCCAGGAGATAAAAACAAATGAGATTAGAGACCTTTCAAGATGGCATGTGTCAGGCTGAGGTCCTTACCCCCCTACAGCGCAGCTGCAGTACTAGCAGCTGTGTCAGGTCTTCTGTGTCTGGCAGATCTTCTTGGAGATGGCATACATTTTCACTTTGCATGACAAGATGGGAGTATTGCTGAGGTTATCTGCTATTCACGTTCTTTCCTCCCACTATGGCACTTTTTCGGAGGCCCTGCTTGAGGTTTGAGCCAGCATGTCTTTAGAAGACACTCTGCTCTTAAGATGGAATTTTGCAATCCTCACCACAAGTCGTATTCTTGCTGGGCAGTTGGACTCCGTTTGGAGGAGACAAGATTCTGGTAACTTGCTCAAGAATGTCAGAGAAGCTCTCAAATCATTTTCTGCATCCTATGAAACTTGATTCTTTATCCTAATTAGAACTCTTGTATTCTGACTGCCTCTTCTTGTTAACCTGTAATTAATACAGTGCACTCAACATACATAAAATGTACTATTTTAAAAACCTTGCATATTTTAAAAACCTGTTGTATTCACAATATCATAATGTGATGTGTCATGGGATATCTGCGCAATCTGTCTTTAGAAGTATTAGGCACTATCTTCAGAAGGATTAAGTGCATGTAATGTGAAAGCACATATTAAATACTTATGTTTAACTGAAGTCTCATTCGAGCTTTGCAGTTTCTAAATCAGTCTATAACCTCAAAGCTACAAAACCATACTATACTTTTCTTCTAGCCAGGCAATATTATGGACCATGTTATGGTTCCAGGAATACTGTATGGTTCCAGGAATACTGTTTTCTCACAGTTGTTGTGTCCTAATAAAGATGTTTACAGTTTCTAGTTGCACTTGAAAAGAATCTGGTCTTCTGAGGAATGATAAAGGTTTATGCCTCCTAGAGACTGAGTTCATGATCTATCAGATATTTGACCTTTGCACCTCCTCTAATGTGACCATATCTATGTTTTGGCCTCTTTTCCTGACGAAAAATTATTAACAGCCAGCCATAGAAATCTCTTTGCCCCGTGTTGGCTGTGAAAATTAGGTATTCTGAAAATACCCTCTCACATCTTGAGGCAATCAGAAGAGACAAATAGTGCTGATAAAGAGTATTTGTTAATTATCGCTTATAAAACTATGCAACGTTTCTCTTGAATTCACAATCTGGTATTGGGGTGGCCTGAGTTATTTGCTGGACATCACCAACAGGCTTTCAGTAAAGTCCTGCTAAACTGTGAAGACTAACTGCTTATTATTTCTACTGGTCTTTGTCTATGAGTGTGTATTACATGTTTAAACACATAAACTTGTTATTTTTTGTGACTGAAAATGAGATTATTTTTCAAACCATATTACGTACTGCAATTACTTTAGCCATTGCAGTTTTGAGCCACAAACTGTAAGGCAGATAGTTGTGTTAGGACTGACGGAGAACCAAACTCGCAGAGTTGCAAAGGAGACATTGCTTTGCGTCCCTCTTTCTGAAGAGGTATCAAATCTCAAAACTCAGAACTCATGTCCCCTGACTAAGAAAAGGTTAAGGCAAAATTCTATTTACCACCACCAGTAATCACTTGAACAGCACTGGTGTGACATCAAAACTTGGCAAATGTGAAGTTAGAAAATTAGAAAGATAAAATTAGAAGAACAAGGGTGAGTTGGCTTGATTAACTTAGTGTTTAAAATAGTGGAAAGATTTTAGAAAAAACTTCTGTTTGTGCAGGTAGCTTTATTTCAGCGAGTGGCAGAAGTGCGTCCCGCTCCTGCAATGTACAGCTGACA
The DNA here is from genome assembly GCF_028389875.1 of Rhea pennata. Lineage (NCBI taxonomy): Eukaryota > Metazoa > Chordata > Aves > Rheiformes > Rheidae > Rhea > Rhea pennata. The sequence goes on from NC_084663.1 coordinate 186,177,184, forward strand.
CAGGCTTTTACTACAAATTAAAGCAGTCTCTAGGCTAATTTAAGATGCATTGAGAGTGAACCAAAGAATCAGGAAATCGTTGCTTTCAATTTTGTTGTGAATTCGTTCTCTCGGGGATGTCAGATTTGGTAGGCAAGAAGATCACATCTTATTTATTCATTTATTTGTTTATAGCAAAGTACATCAGATATATGATACTTCATGAGATTTCATGCTTCCTGGTCACATAGCTTCCATCCACATACCATTTTTGTGATCTTTTATAAACACAAGTCCTCCTAACATCATAAAAGTATTATACAGATTGTTTATGATGGGATTTATGCCCAAGATCCTCAGCCCAGTCACTTCAATTATAATGAATGTATGCTGAAAATATCCAATACTAGAATCACCATTGCCCTCTTTATGCTTTAGTTGTTCCAAGGACAAAAAGTAGTCATTAACTCAGTTTAACAGTCCCATTAGGATTGGTTTCTGATTGTTTTAGATTATTGGAGGCAACAAAGCAGCTGGAGTGTGCTGCGAGTCTGCCCTGTAGCAGTCCACAGTCTGCCTCTGTTGTCTATTTTCATCAACATACATCAGCTTCGAACACCAACAAGTCAACCAGAACCTGCTATAATCACACTTGCAGGGCATGCTATTACTGCAGGCAATTTCACTGATAGGCCCTTTGCCTGCCAGAGATGTATCTATTAAATTATTCATGCCAGAATACAGGAAAAACATGGGTTGTTAGAAAGTGTTATTAGATGTCGTTCCCATATGTTTCTCCAAAGAAAGTACTGTAATGTGTGAAAATATAATTAGAAGCAAATACTGACTAGTTGCAGGCAAGAGTGGGAAGATTTATGTTCGCTGTTGCTGACAATTTTCCTCTGAAAAATTTTAATTAGTCCTATTAAGTCCGATCAGGTACATTTGCTTTGTGAAGAAAAATTATTGAAGTGGTGGTGATTACCAGAAACTTTGAAAGTGATACCTTGTTTGAATTTAGAAATGTAGGAACATAAGAATATGGAGATGACTTTTTACTGTTGAACTCCGACAGATAACCCAAGACGGGTAATGATGTTTTCCTGCAAGATCATGAACCAACATAAAGAAAAATAAGATCATGGCCATAGTCCTCTGCCTGACTTTCCTGGATTTCAGGCCATGTTGCATGTGAACGATGAAGTTATTTATGCTGCTCAACAAATGTGTGGGGATGGAGGAAAAGGCACATTGCAGGATCCAACACATGAGCAGCCCTGGCACCAAGGAGAGAAGAGGGAACTCATCGGTCCCTTCCAGTCAGGGCTGATCCTGCCAGGAGCAGTCCCATGGGCTCTGTACCTGCTCTCTACCTTTGCTCTCAGCAGACTGTGTAGGTATCACCAAGCTCTCATTTTCATTTAGGTATTAAGCTTTTAACATACTAACCTTTTAAGCTAAACCTTTTGGGTGGGATCCTTCAGAGCAGATTAGATGGTCTGTCATGTCACTGTCACTATCTGAGCTAGTTGTGGTATAGAGTCGTGCCCACAGAGAGGCACGAGTATTTTGAGGCATGACTCTTTTCATCTTAATGTAGATGTCTAAAATAGATTAGATGCATGCTTAAACATGCCTGTTTCCCTCCATTTATGATAAAGGAAGCTTGTGATGTAAGTAAAACTACAAAGATTTTAAGTTGCTTATGATTCAACACTAACAGGAATGAAATGGTGTCACCTGCACTACTAAATTATTATATTTAAATATCACTATAACAGTGTCTTCCAGTTCTGTTAGAGTTGACTGCAAGATATTGTTTAGACCACTTATAATTAAAAGCCACATTAAATATCTCCTGTGGTCTTCACCAATGCTATATAGATGGAATCACATCATGGATGTTCATGTAATAGGATGTTCATTCTGAAATGACTAAAAATGAAAGAGCAGTACCCAAACTTAGAGCTACTCCAGAGGAAGAAATGACTAAGCTGAAGTAAAACATTTTGAAGGTTTAATTTATGGCCACAATCTACTCAATAATTGGATGGAGGAGACAAATTTTGGCAAACCATGGATGGATGCAGATTTGGGGGAGGGGGGAAGGAAAAGCAAACCTCAACTTTTCTAAAGCTGCAAGTGTATAATTAATTCTGCATCAAGCTCCAGATTGCCTGTAATTAGTTACCTGCAGACTGCAAAAGAGGCATGGTAGTGGTGGTGGAGACCGTTGTTTGGTAATTCCCACTGTGCTCCTTTTAAGAAACATTGCGTGACACTGTGCATGTGATGTTTGCTTTGTGAAACATGATGCTATGTGCTATATCAACCTCTAGGTGTTGTCAGATGTCAACTGCAGTAACTTCTAACTCTCTTCACCTGGAAGGGAGATGTTGGAAATTGGAGCAAAATTATCTTTCCTAAAGTATGTTTTATTTCTGTGAAACTTCACAAAAACAACATAGTGCATAATGGCTGTTGTCCTAAAATAATGTTAGTAACTCAATGTTTCATGCTGAAGTGTGCAAATCATTACAGCAGCTAACTCTCTCAGCAGGGAGGACTATAGGAAGAACACTGCTATATGCAATTCATGCCTAAGACAGAGTGATACTTAGATAATTATATTCTGTAAATAATGCTTCTGTGTATAATTGTGCCAGTTTGGGATATGCTGTGATGTGGCTTTTCCACCCAGAGCTGCAGGAAAAGGAGAAGAGAACTGGTACCTCACCAGCAGCTATGGCAAAATGCGTTTTGCTAAGAGGTCCTGAGGCAGGCCCAGCTTTCAGCAGGCTCTTGGGAGAGCTTGCTTTGAAGCTGCTCTGACATCACCTTTTGGACATGTGGTTTATATATCCCCCTCCAGAAACATCAGTCAGACACCAGCCTATACTCAGATTAGGGGATGTGCCTGGAACTTCTTTTTCAGCCTCACACAGGTGCAAGAAGTAGAGGGGACAATCTGCTGAATACACGTTCTTTCCTCTCACACAACTGAAGGAACAACTAGAATCCAAGCATGGCACGTAGATTTTTATTTCCCTTAAAAAATCCTGCTCATTTCTGGCATACCTTGATTACCTAATGCTCCTCCAAAATAGGAGATAAAGCTCTATTATCAACCCTTTATTACCATTTTGGCCAAGACATTGAGACTGATTTATCTGGATCCAGCAACAGAGGTGTCCTAAATAAACAAGAGCTATCTATACGTGTTGCACAACAAGCTACACTGAAAGAGCACAAAGGCTTCAGACCCGATTTCTCAGAAGTTAGGAGATGACAAAAGAAAATTACTTGGGAAACCTTAATTGTCCCAAAGCATAGCTCTTCAGTAGTCTATTTGATCCTTCCTCAGTCTTCAGCCTTAGGCCTGGATTAGTGGCTCTTACATTAGGGGATATTTGTTGTAGGCTCTCTCTGGAGTCAGTGGAGAGACATAAGCATTTCCTGAGGGTTCAGTGTAAGATCGGAATTACTTTCTCGAAGCGTTTCTCTCTCTCTCGCCCTCTTCTCTGCAAGAGGGAGCCTAAGGTGAATAGATGCCTATCTTATGCACTTCAAGTGAGTGCTGAAAGTTAGGTGAAATAAATCTGGTCCATGAGCCTTGTTTACTTCACACTGTTCTGCCCCTTTTCTCAAAGCAATGATTAATTTCTCTATGGGATTTTCCCTAATACATGTTACTTTAATGTCTGAATGTTTCATAATTGATAACATTTTTATGTTATAAAACTGTCCCCTAAAGTGAGGGGACAGCACAACTCCCATTTGTCTGTTGAGAGGTGAGGCACTGACAGAGTAACATAAAAAAATCTGCTAAATTTGAACATTCATTTTGTGATGCCAAAGAGGTTTTTTGATGTACTTTGTGTTATACGTGGGTTAAACTGGAAGGCTCTCACTACCTTCAGCTTTAGCTCCATGTAGTTATATTCTGTGCGGATCAGCTCACAGTATTTGAGACAAGTCCCCCAAAATACACCACACAGGACCACACTCTCCTAGAAAGGCAGAATCTCCTTCTCCAGAGCAGTATTCAGTCAGCTTAACCACACAGTTATCTTCTTCTTCCCTTGGCTCATTCACCTGCATAGCTTATAATTTCCTCTAGTTCAGGTCCTCCTGTTTCAGACCTCTTTCCTTTAGGCCCCCTTCCCTTCCTCAGCCATCTCAGTCGGGCTCTTCATTCCCCCTGAAGTCACATTTCGACCTGCCCCTCAGCTACCTCAGCCCAGCAAAAAGCTCTTTACAGAGCTTTACAGAAAGACTTTATATAGGGAAGATGTCTTGGCATTGAGTAACAGTCTTGGCTGCTGTTCGAAGTTACCTCTGAGAGGTGGCACTTCCAGCCGCATATAGGTCAGCTCCCCAGCACAGTAGCGGAACTTCAGTTCAGATAAATTACCTCTCCTTACAGTAGTTTGTCTTTTAGTATTTTGGCTTTGCTTGCAGGTGCCTCACCACCAAAAAAGCCTGACTTCATTAAGACCTTGGTCTTGTTGGCTTTGTGTCATGCCACAAGTGCTACCACTTGCACTTACTTCAGGGAAAAAAACTGTGCCAGCCTTCAAAGTTCAAAGGTAGACTCAAATACAGCTGCCAGCGATCATGCATTTCAGGTTTTCTATATCCAAATCTTGACTCAGTTCTGAATGTCTGGGAAATTCAGAGGAAATTCAGAAATTCTGGAGACCACTTCATAATCTTAGTTTAATCCCATTGCTCTTGAAATCATATGCACTGATTACCGTTTGATTAGACTGAGTTTGGACATAGCCCAAAATTTTAGCTAGGAATGACTTGGATCACTCTCATCAAGACTTTAATATTAAATCATAAACTTAGTTAAACATAAGTTGAGAGGTAATGTTTTAATTGCGAGAATAAAAAAAAATCACAAAGAACCACTTCATTTCAGCTTATTAAGTCTTTCATGCTCACAAATAACTTTGCCTGCCAGTAGAAGAGAAACAACAAATGTAGAAGTGATTAGTGTGGAGGGTGTTTCCAAAAACATTCCTCAAGCATTGCCTTTTAAAGCCAAACCATCTAATTTACATATACCCTATAGTGTGTTTTATTTTTGTGCGCCACTAGTCAAGCATCAATTCATTTATATCTATGTCTATGCCACTGCTATACCCAGACCTTGTAAGGTTCTTGTGACCTTACATGTATCATATCAGAACTGCTGATGCAACAGCCATTCAACTTCTCAAATGCCTTATCACAGTGTCCTTATCGCTCAGAGTCAAACGTTTTGATCTCTCTCTAAATACATGCACATTGAGAAATCAGCACATCACAAGACTTCCTTGGCCTTTATCCATCTGTGCCACAGACAAATCATTAATATGCCCCTTATGGTAACTAAAATTCTGAGCCACGTTGGCCTCTCAGGGTGCCCAGTCTGCACTGTTTGCATTGCAGCAATGACCAAAGCCCTTCATGTGGTCTCCAGCGTGCAGCTCAAAACCACAGTCTTATAAAGTCGGTAATACCACAGCAACAGAGGCAGATGGATCTTTCATACTTCTGCTCAGCTTCTACCATATCCACTGGTAAAACTCACTCCGGAATTTTTATAAGCTACCTCTAGTACATTATATGACCCTATTCAAGACTTCTGCCATGAGTTTTGCTGGTTTCTCCCGTGAATCAGGTACACAGATCATACATAAGCTGTCTATTAAATAAGCTTACGACAGCTGAGTATGATCTTGCCTGGATGCTCTGATAAAGCTTTTATCTCTTATTCTCACCTTCCATTTTTGAATTAATGCTGATGGACAAATAGCTTCAGAGCAACATGCATGTGGAGGCAGGGTCTGAGCTCTGAAATCTTCCCTGTCTAACCCTGGGGAAACATGCTAGAGAATTTCTACCAGAACTACTAGGGAATTTCTTATGCCAAACACACAAAAGAAGAAGAATCAAACCAAGAGTCGTTTGAACCCTCTGGCAGCTAGTCCATGGATGGGAGTTCCTGTCCAGCAGGACATCCCACAGATGCCTCCTCTAATCCCTGGCAACTTTGATCGTTTGAGCTGCGCTGTGGCTCCTACACATCCAGGAGAGACTCCAAGTGTCTGGTGCACACCAGTGTGGTGACTGTCACATCAGAATACAAGTATTTGTAATATCCAAAATGCTTGTGAATCTCAGACTGCAGTAACAGTATTGTATCAAAACACCGGCAGGACAAGTGCAGCGCTCCCTGCAGTGTTTTTCCTAGCTTGGAGAGCAGATATACCACGAATTTGTTTGCAGTATGTGTTGTAAATAGAGATTCCTCTACTCTGGTCTCCTCAAGAGCGAAAAGTATCAGTCTAAGGAAATGTTTCTGATTTCCTGTTGCACTTCCTCCTAGGATAAAAAACACATTGAAGTATTTCATTTTAGTATCACTGAGGCTTGGAAAGAACACTTCTCATTGAGATGTGTCCTTATAATTCATAAAAATCCAGTGCAGCAGAAATGTTCTTTTTACACTTTGTATGTAAAACAGAGCTGTTTTTTTCTACTCCCACTTTTCTTTGGTGCATGTTTTATTCATCTTCTAGATGGCGCCAGTGTCACATTACTGAGACAACTTCTCTCAATGGATATTTTTTCACGATTGTATTTTAATGGCTTCACATGTAAACCAGTGAAATAGGCATTTGTCAAGACCCAGCTTTGCATCTCTTTCTGCTCTGTTTTAACAGCTGCTATTATATTTCCCATAGTTTTTGAGTTTGTTAATGTGGAATGCTTTACATATTCTTTTTCAAATATTTCCTTTTACACCTATGTTATGCTTTATTGTTGTTATTTTCAGGGTACATGCCAGTCTATATGAAACATGAAAGGAAGTTAATGACTTTATTATAACTTCTCCATACTCTTGGGTCACCTGAGCAGCCTCATAGAAACAGATAATCTCTAAGGGCAGAGCAGAGCTAGCCTGCATGAAGGTATCCCAACTCATGTGTAAGGAAGACCTCAGAGACCCTACTTGCTTCACTTGCCTACAAAAAAGGTTTTGCAGTGCCTTTTTGCATGCAGCTGATGTAGTCCAATTTGTCTTCTGTATGTCACTGTGGTTCTTTCTAAATTCTTTCCCACCTAAAATTAGTTTGTTTTTCCTGAAGGACAGATGTCTCTGGTTATAAACCAAAATGAGTTTTTACATATTCCAGATGTTTCAAGAGGTTCTGATGGCTTTTTCTTTCCGATGCAATCATGCAAATAGCTAAAAAGAGGAACTGTTAGCTCAGGAGAGTTATTTCATTTATTTTTATAAGCGAAATAAATGAATAGGTGAAAATTATAAATATTTTTAATTGTATGAGTTATATTCCTTTGTAAAGTATGATCCAATCTCTATATTGGTCTACCCGCTCTGGCTAACAGATTTATGATTATATTGTTCTACTGGCCAAAATCTGAATCTGTCATGGGGTTTTCTACAGCATGCATAGAAATCAAAGTATCTCTGAGGTAAAATTGGATCTTCCCAGTGGAGTCCTCAGTGGAACTGCAATTTTCTGGTCTTTCAAGTGGGAATACTGAAACAAGAAGGATTTTGCAGTATGCAGTTTGGATCCAGGCGATTTCCTTCAGGTTCTCTTTCCGCATTGGCAGCCCTGAACTGAAAATTTCTCTCTGTGACTCACTGTTTTGATGCTGAGATTTGTTTCAGCAGAAAGCACCTGCCTACGTGGCCTGGGGGGGACGTGATGTTGCTGTAGCTGCTGTCTGTCCCCTGGCCAGACGCTTTCTGCCCAGCCCATGGGGTGGGTGTTGCACAGTACCTTAAAGACCTCCATGCCTGGGCCTTTCTAAAGCTAAAGGCCTGCTGTTTGCAGCCCTGTACCCTGCTTTTTACTCACAGCTCTAACCTCTCAGTGAAGCTACTGTGGCAGCATTATTCAAAGCTTGTAAATCAGTATTTTTCCCTTGTTGTTCTCATGCTCTTGTCATTTTTTACACTGTTTTCTTGGCCTCGCACTTGCAAGCCCCAATATTTTGTTGATAATAAATTTTCATGGGAAGTGACTACTACTGGTATGAGACTAATCCCTTCTTTCCTCTCTTTTTTCCTTCTCATTTTGTAGATTTTTAGTTTACAGAGAAAACCAAAATATAATATGTAATAAAGTAGATATAGAAGTCATTTGAATACTCAGTAAATACTATCTATTAATTTACATGTACAGAAGCTTACAACCAATTAATGTGTAACACTTGCACCTACCTGACATATTTCAGTCTGTACTAAGTGTTTCATAAATGGGAACAAGCTGTAGGATGTTCAAGTAGGTCCCACCGAAAAGCATGTAGTAGTTGGTGAACCACTTGATAAAGAACAGTTGCCACTGCTATCCTCTGTGCTAGGGAGGACATCCAGAGAAGGACTCTCATCTGAATCCCTGTTACTGCTCTTCCTGACTGGTCACTAGGAAAGTTTTTACTTTCCCTCTCTCTCTCTCATTTTTTCTTTTTTTTGTTTTCCTCCTTAAGTAGCTTTCAGCATTACAGTCATGTAAGCAACCAGCTACAGACCCTGAAAATAAAAGTGCATATGCGCCTCTTTCAACATCCTTTGTGCAACATGCGGAGGATGAAGTCTTCTACTGTCCTGTAGCAACACTGTAATATCGCTAAAAAGAGCCCACGTGCTTAAATCATACAATGTAACGTCTCCCATGTTTTATATAGAATATATAGAGAGAATAGGTATATATAGAGAGACTATATATATATATATGATACATATATTTGCACATAAAGAAGTTTTGAATTCAAACTGGAAACCATTTCACTGTGGGATTTTATTCCTGAAGCTACTTCAGTAAACAAAACATAGTGTTATAATGTAGATGCCTGCAAAATGTCAGTTGAACCATTGTACAGGTAACAACTTGCTTTCTTCCATGAACAGGAATTGTCAGAGAATTTAAAAGATGATGCACATATAAATGAGGATTCAAGCACATGAAGGACAAGAAGGTGATCAGTAGTAGTCAGCATGGATTCACAAAGGGGAAATCCTGCTTAACCAACCTGATGGCTTTCTATAATGGAATGACTGGCTGGATAGATGAGAGGAGAGCAGTGGCTGTTGTCTGTCTTGGCTTCAGCAAGGCTTTTGACACTGTCTCCCATAACATCCTCATAGGTAAGCTCAAGAAGTGTGGGCTGGATGAGCAGACAGTGAGGTGCATTGAAAACTAGCTGAATGACAGAGCTCAGAGGGCTATGATGAGTGGTGCAAATGTAATTAAAAGCTTGTAGCTAGCAGTGTCCCCAGGGGTCAATACTGGGTCCAATCACCTTCAACTTATTCATCAATGGGCTGGATGATGGGGTAGAGTCTACCTTCAGCAAGTTCACTGATGATACCAAAATGGGAGGAGTGGCTGATATCTTGGAGGGCTGTTGTTCAGAGGGACCTCAACAGACTGGAGAGATGGGCAGAGGAACCTCACGAAGTTCAACAAAGGGAAGTGGGGAACCTGGGGAGAAGTAACCCCATGCACCAGTACAGGATGTACTGAGAGTTCAAGAAGAGTTAAGAGTTCAAGAAGCAGCCTGACAGAGATTCTGCTCACCCTGTTCACACAAGGCCACTTCACTTTAAAAGAGCATTCACATATTTTGGAGAAGTGATTCCAAGTCACTTTTTAGCTATTTTTAGTATTTTCATAACACGACTGCTCATTTTTCCAAATACAGAAGGAAAAAGTCTGACCTTTTCAAAGGCAAACTGAAGCTTTGCTACTAAAAAGTCTGTCTAATAGAGGCTTTGCCATCCTGTGGCTCACATTATGTGATATCTGTTATGAAAAGCTATTAAAGTCAGCTACAAGATGAGGGAGTAGGTTTGCAGCCAATAAATTACCCAATTTTCTGAGATGTATTAAGTTTGTGGGCACTGTGGCTAGGTGTGCAGGCATTCTGGCTCTGTTTACACCAGCCTATTACCAAGCTGCCAGCAATACACTTGAGAAAAATGCTGCAGCCATCCCCACCGTTCCAGTGCTGCAGCAAATCATATTGTTTTAGTGGCCCAGGGTCAGGCTCTCCTCCCTTGCTGGAAATAACAGACTGGCCATCACGGGATGCAACTAGTGTATTTGCACACCTCTGGCCCTCTCTCTTGCCAGACCCTGCAACCCATTTCTTCTGATGCTTTGTCTGTTATACCTCCATGTCCATCTCCTAGAGCTGGAAATGTTGTTTATATCATACAGTGCACCATGACTGACCTGTCTGTCCATGTGCAAGTGAAGTCCCACCACTCAAAAGCACTAGCCATATGCAGCACAGACATTGAACCATGGGAAACATATGAGAAAAACAAATTAAAAGGGGAAGATTCTGTGATTAACCGCTAGATTTGTGGGAACTCATGTGTTCCTGCCTCTTATCATTCTAGTTTCTGTTCCCTCTCTTCCTTTCTGCTTCCTGAAAGGCTGTTAGGCCAAATCACAAGCGTATGCTAAGGATCCCAAACTGCACCCACTGTGACATTTCAGATTCATCTTCCTTTAAGTTGACGCTTGTTTGGGAGGGAGCAAGAGGTCTCTCTGAGAAATGCACATCCTTCAGACCTGCCTTGGGCCATCTTGGAGGGCTCTGCCAGTTCTCAGCCCTTGGAGGAGAGCTGCTATTACCGAAATGGCTGGTGAGCAAGGCTGGAAGCCAGAGACAGATTACCTAGGGATGGACCTGAGAACTCAACTTCTGCTCTGATTTTGCTTTCACCCCCCTGTTTTTCCCCTGAAACGTGGGCTACCCTTTGTTGGTCAGCAATTAGAGAGTACAAGCCATTATCTTGTCCTGCATGTCTACTTGGACATGCAGTGATGCATGCATCCTGTCTGGGGGGCTTTGCTGTGCCTTAGGGCTGGGGATACAGTGAGGTCCAGAGAGCTGTGGTTGTGGAAACTTCTCTTAATGTTAGGTTTAGCTCAGCTGGTTAGAGTGTGGTGCTGCTAATGCCAAGGTTGCGGGTTCAATCCCCATACGGGCTGCGCTGAGGGTTGGACTAGATGATCTCCAGAGGTCCCTTCCAACCTTACCATTCTGTGATTCTCTTTCCTGCCAAATCCACTCTGGTTGCCTTGGGCTGGCTCCTCTTGCGTGCCTGGTTTTAAGGGATACCAGACTTCACACAGCTGGAGCCTTGTGTGGCTTCTTGTAGGACTGCAGTTGTGAGATTTCTCACAGGAGATCCTCTCTCCATAAGGAGAGCAGAAGCATTAAGCTTGGCAGTAGAAGTGTTTCTTGGCTCTTACCAGAAATAAAATGTGTGTTGCTTGATTACATCTCTTGTATCCCAACATGTCACAGAACCACAGAATCACAAAATCGGTAAGGTTGGAAGGGACCTCTGGAGATCATCTAGTCCAACCCCCCTGCTCAGTGGGGTCACCGAGAGCATGTTAGACAGGGTTGCATCCAGGTGGGCCTTGAAGATCTCCAGAGAAGGAGACTCCACAACCTCTCTGGGCAACCTGGTCGAGTGCTCCGTCACTCTCACAGGGAAGAAATTCCCCCTCACGGTCAGGCGGAACTTCCTGTGCTTCAATTTCTGCCCATTGCCTCTTGTCCTGTCACACGGGACAACTGAAAAGAGTTTGTCCCCGTCCCCTTGACACCCTCCCTTCAGGTACTTGTACACACTGATAAGATCCCCCTCCTCTTCCCCAGTCTTCTCTTCCCCAGGCTGAAGAGGCCCAGCTCTCGCAGCCGTTCCTCATGTGGCAGGTGCTCCAGCCCTCTGATCATCTTCGTAGCCCTACGCTGGACTCTCTCCAGTAGCTCCATGTCTCTCTTGTCCTGGGGAGCCCAGAACTGCACACAGTACTCGAGATGTGGCCTCCCCAGGGCTGAGTAGAGGGGCAGGATCACCTCCCTCCACCTGCTGGCAACACTCTTCCCAATGCACCCCAGGAGACCATTGGCCTTCCTGGCCACACGGGCACATTGCTGACTCATGGTCAACTTGTTACCCACCAGCACTCCCAGGTCCTTCTCTGCAGAGCTGCTTTCCAGCAGGTCAAATTCAAGAGATGCTTTCCAGCATCTCATTAGAGCTCCCAAATCCCACTCCACTCCTTCATCACACCCAAATACAATTTCCAAAGAACAGTCCTCCCTTCATTCACATGTGGTCTGTAGTGGCCTTGGTGCTCCTTAACTTTGTCGAGTTTGTCTGAGGCCTACAAGCTCTCTCTGTAGAAGAAAGTATTCAGGGCTTAACTCCATGCCAGAGGAGATGCATAAGATATGCTGGTAATTAGGCTCTGACTACACTTTCTGTCATGGACTGCTGTTCTTGTTCTCTTTTGCTTGTTCCTTGATGTATCACCTTGGTGATGTATCTTGTACGTTAAGGCAAAAGTGGACTGATATGGATGGAGTTTAGCCCTTCCTAGTACTTCCAAAATAAGTTAGAGATTAGAATTTTACTCAGAAGCTTTATCCAGTCTTTGTCACTGGTGTTAGTAGATGCTAGAGTTGCATTTGATTTTTAGATATAGCATGGATATAGCTTGGACTAACTTAGACTAAATTTACCTTCAAACATTGACCTATGAAGTTCTTCAGAAATGGCATAAAATTAACAACCCACTCTTAAAGCTGAAAAAAGAAGAAATATACAATTACAAGGCTAGTGAGAAAGTGAGAAAGGTTTGTGTTTTTTAAGTCAATAATTATTTTGAGACATCAAGAAAGCACATAATAGCTGCTAGAATATAAAACACTTATTGGCAAGGTCAGGAAAATGAGAGTTCTTAAGACTACCTGAGTAATTCATAATCATTTAATCAGTCTATTCAAGTCATCAGAATTAAATGCAGGTATAAATTAATTTCTTTTTGGTTTCTAGCTCCTGTAGAGGGTGTTGGAGGGCTTCTCTAGGTATCTGGATCTCTAGGTATGCTTATTTTGCTCAGTTGATAAAACTTTAGGCAACACTAAAATGTAGCTCCTGAAATGATAATCCCTTCTCCAAGCCTGTGCTCAGATCAACAAGGAGACTCATTTTTCAGAATTTTGTCTTCCATCTACATATAGATATTCCTGAACTAGAGACCTGACGTGCAGTGGACACTGTATTAATTATTCTACTGTCCACATTTCTAACCCTTGAAAATTGACTGCCACAGCCCAGTTTATCTGAAGTGCCCCAGCGTTTATTTAGTTCAGGGGGCTGCAGTGCTCTTGACTCCTCTGTTTTGCTAGTAGAAAGCGTTGGCTCAAAGATCTGTACGTTCTGACAGACGGGCCATCTGTCACCTGTCATCAGATCCCTGACATATCATTGTTTTCTCATAATAAAAACAACAAAGCCCATCATTCTTCATTAGCACCTGGCAAGGAGCGAGAGAACAGACATGTAATGAGCAACCGTGACATTGTCCTGAAGCCACACCATGATGGCTTGGGGCCTCACCGCTGGGCATAGTAAAACAATCTACTTTGAATAGAATAGCGATGGAGGGAGTATTTAGGACGCCAAATAATTAACTTGTACAAATAATGTCCAGAAACATATACATTTAAAAACAAAATATTGCATTTGAGAATAAGTGCCACCTTTGCCTTAACTAACACTTCTGTATTCTGCAGTCTTTATCTCCCCGTACACTTAAGGTGGGCAATGCTGTTTGTTACCAGTACAACAGAGTGTGTGAAGGAAGCATTTTAAGTAAAAACTATTCAAAATACTTCCCTAATTAGATCTAGTTTAGGTATTTCTTGATGTTTTCCAGTCCTATTTTCTATGTGGAGATGACCTCTTAGTAGAAGCTCTTTCCACTGGTGAGCTGGAAAAGACAAGCTCTACAAAGCACCTCAAACATTACTTTCTTTTGACATATGGTCATAATGAGACAAAGCCCACAATTATTTTAAAATTACTATCTTATGTTTTATTCACTTTCAAACCACATTATTCTCTCACAGGAGAGGCCATGATGTTCATGTGCACCAGAAATGAATGCATACTGATCCACTTTAAAGAACCTCAGTTACCGCACAGTTACTGAGATGGACATGGAGGCACAACAGACATACATAACATCAAAAGAAATGGGTTGCAAGGTCTGATAAGCTAGAGGGCCACAGGCATGCAGATATACTATTTGCCTTAAATAGAGAACCTTTCATACTCAGCCACGTATGCACTAGATAGCCATAGAGTCTTAGCCTTCTGGTTGCTTAGATCAAAGTCATTAAGCCATTTCCTGAATGCTTTTTGTTGCTTTTGGTAATAAGTTGCTAAGGACAACCAGTCTTCAGCAAAAAATTATCCGGACGGATTTCAGGAGGTAAAAAAGATTTGTTCTAGAACAAGAAGCCCAGCCCCTCAAGGTCAGATGCAATCTCAAATAACTCAAGTAGGCCCTTCAGCATTTTAAGGAAATCTTTGATAATTTTATGTGCCTAAGAAAGCACATTGCACCTTGTGCACTCAGCCTTGCGCATAAAGCCTTGATTAGTGAAATGCCACTGTAGCACCCAACGGAAGTGAAGATACAGAAGTAAGAGTTCAAGCCTTGCTCTAGAGTCAAAATGAAGATTACATATGGCCTGCTGGGCCATACATACCGTACCTGTTTTTATTCAAACTGGAGAGCCAAAGGTGGGTGGCCTGTCACAGTAGCTGTCACTTCCCCTTATGCATTCTTTGGTAGTGGCATTGGGATATCCTGCTCACCCCAAATCCATAGGTAGCCTTGGCTCAGGCAAATTGTTCCCAAGAATGATTTGGCAGAGCACCTCATAGTCGTTCTTTAGCTAGATTCCAAGCACGTTCTTTTGCCAACAGATGGGAGCGGCTGGGTTACCGAAAATAAAGTGTAAACATGCAGTCAGTGTATTAGCTAGAATATGTCTATTAATTTTCTGATACTGTTCTTTTTTCTGCCTGCTATGAAACCAAACACAGTTCATGTAGTCCTGATGGCGTCTGTGTGTTCATTACACTGAGGGTAAAAGGGAATATGGACTTACTGGCTAATTCATTCATCCCCGTTCATTTGAGGTACAATTTAATAACATCTCCTACAAAAACAACTCCTTTCTCGGCATCTCTCTTCTCTCAGGCATCTCAGCACAGACTTTCTCTCTTTTACCCTTAGTAGGAAATGCTTCAGTTCCTCTTACTGCTGAATCATGGATGCTCTGCCTGAGCGGCAGCTGTAGTGCAAAATCTCTTTCCAGTCTACACCTTGGGCCAGATATTTATACTTAAAATATGAAGGTTTACTTCCCTGCAATCAGTTCTGGTTCCTCTGCATTATAGATAATTGTTGGCATATCTTTCAACATCATTTCCCCGCTTCAGGAGCCAGCTAAAATTGTTTTTGTGGCTGATGACCTTTTTTTTTTTTTTTCCAATTCAGATCCGTCTATTTTCTCACGCTCTCATTTATAATTTGCTTGTAAATCTGCTATTTATCAAGCAGACTTTGTCTGAATTTCTGAAATATCAGAGAGATGAGTGTATTATAATGGGTTTTAGTCATTCCTACTTTTTCCTCAGATCATTTTGCAGATCTTTTGCCCTCTCTATGGCTACAGCTGTATTAGCTGTAAGAGTGCTGAACCATTCTCTAACACTGAACTGAATGGCCCAAGTCTGTACTGCTAAACTTCCACCCCTTCAATCTCTCTGACCCTCTGCCTCTTCAAAAATACCTACTGCAAATGGTCCAGTAACTTCTAAATCATGCAAGGAAATTGCTTAGGAGACTACATGGTTGCCCAGGCCAAAGCCATGCCTGGGACTGTTTTAATGACTTGACACTGAAGATGATAGTGTCAATATCAACCATATGACACTGGGAATGTTTCCTGTGGCTGGGAACATCTCTAAGCTTGCATTACTTTACTCATTCAGTTGTAACCCATATTTCTTAAAATAGCTGTTTCACAAACTCTTGCTCTTCCCGTGGGTGTCTATTTGCCAATTTCCCAATGATTTTTTTTCCTAGTAGATAACATCCAAGATATTTTTTCTCCTGTAAATACTGCTATTGTCTCTACTGCTCCTATCAAATCTTAAATACACAGAGTCATCGTTATCTGCTACCAGCAGATCGTTGTCCCTTTTCATCCATCATTGGGAAGACCCCAGGGATCAGTTGCAAGAGGAACTCTACCCTGATCACTCTGAAGTCAGTTTTCCCCTCTCTCAGAAGATGAAGGTATTTCTTTGCTCTCTGAATTATCCCAGTGTACCCAGTCCTGGCCAGTTGCCATGCATTCCCCCAGCCAGCTAGAAGCCAACAGCAATGTCCACTGCATGGTGGTGGAATCGACTTGAAGGGCTGATTTTCTCAACCCTCCAGTGATACTTTCTCGGCTTTTCTCTCCACTTGGCTGTTTTCTCAGGGCCTCCATTCTCCTGTTGCACAACTATCCTTCACTTCTCAATCTTACTTCCTAGCTGGGATTTTTGTACTCCTGTTTACCTAACATAGACTTTTTTGGATACCTTTCCCACAGATGAGTGAGATCTGTTAAAAAACACATCTTTTCTTTGTTTCTTTATTTAACGGCTCACCAGCAATGATTTACATCCTCATATTTTGTCCTGATAGGGACAGGTTTTTTTTACTAATGCAGCAAACGGATACTCAAACCCAAGACAACCTTCAAAGAGCCTGACTTTTCCTCCTTCTGAATTAACCAAGGCACCAAAGGCCTCATCCTCTCCCAGGCCTATTTCAAATGATAGCATCCATGTTTTCATCAAGCCCAGCCACACCACCCTGGGCCCTGGAGGTAAAACAAGCATTTGAAATCTCTCTCTCTCTCTCTCTTTCTTTCTTTTCTTCTTCTTCTTCTTCTTCTTCTTCTTTTTTTTTTTTTTTTTTTTTTAATATCTGGGTTAGTAGCAATCCATCTCTTTGTATTTCTGTCCTCACTCTATTAATAGATTCCCAAATGTTCTGACAAATAAACAGACATCACTGCTGTGAGTAAACAGTAGCTCCTGCAACAGAATTCCTCAACACTGCCAGCTCCACTCTTAGCACGGGTCCAGGTACTTTGCAGTTGAGCCTGTGTTTACTCATGGATTAGTGAAGCCACTGCAAGAGAGCTCTGTCTACTTTACGAGCCTTTTGAGCTTGGGTCTGACAAACACTAAACATATCTGAATTATTAATCTTAACTGCTCAAAAAAATTCATTTTTCCCTCCAAATTCTCTTGCTTTTTAATGAGATTCATGAAGGCCCCTTGCAACCCTACAGAAATCTTTTCTCTTAAAAATTTCTAGTGGTTCTCTGCTTTTTTATATGTAGTTTTAACCTCACACAGGAAGGCATTTCCTTTCCAGCACAGACCAAGTATGACCTCCCAGTGCTTCAATAAGAACAAATTCTTCTCTATCAAGCATATTCCTTTCACCTGCAGATTAATCCCCTCATCTTTAAGTTAAAGAATTAAGTCCTTAATTAAGTTCATAATTAAATCCTTCAGTAGTAACTTCATATTGAACTATTTCTACCTTTAACTGGAAATCAAAGGAAGTTGGACTTTTTTTCAGATGTGCACTGGAACACAGTGCTCTATTTCCCTTCCTAAATGGAATAGTGCTGCTCCCCCATACACCTCAGAATTAGGCTGCTCACAGAGAAGATAAGTCACGGGAGCCAGAGGTCCTGTCCTCTCCTGTGCAGGAGGAAAGCAGTAGCAATGGGTAGTTTGATACTCAGTTTTATAAATCCCTGAGCTCATAATGGTGATTTATTTGCCATGTGAATCTCAAAATGTCTGAACAGGCTTCTAGGAAATGTTGGAGAAGAGTTGGTACTTGTAATTCATGTTCCATAGGAGGCTGAAGATTGGGATTTCTCTGGCTGCACAGTTCAAAACGCTCCTGGTGCCTTGTACCAAATTAGAAAGAGTCGCCGACATAGTTCCAATAATTGTTTGAGAAAATGGTATAAAAGGGAGGTGTAAACCTTCATCAGGAACAGAGGATACTTCCAGAATAAAACAACAAATGGATTTCATTTGAACCATAACATAATTGTGCAGCTGATGTTTCAGCTTAAGAATATCACAGATCAGTGTCTCAACTGAGGTGTGCATGGCTTGAGATGTAGCATCTGCTAGAGGAAATGTCATGGGAGCTCTGTACCGCTGAGTAAAGGACAGGACAGAATATTGCTACATTCAAATAGGAAATGGGGAAAAACAGCCAGAATAAACAGAATGCCATTCAAGCAGCAAAGAAAAGAAATCCTAAACCTAAGAATAGACACAAATGCTAGAAAGCTAGGAAATGAGACAGAGAACTGGCATGGAAAATTTGAATGAGGATACCAGCATAACAGGCATATCAGAAACCTGATGGTGCCCATGATGGCTGAGGGCACAAAGTGTTCTGGAAAGATGGGGACACCTGTGCTGATAGAGGAGCTCTACTATGTGTAAGAGAAAGCTTTAATCATGTTAACTACATGTTCAAAAAATAACATGGAATCTTTGTGTACTGAAATTCCAAGTCTATGAAGGAACTATATAATATCGACATATAGTATTGTATTATTACACTATGAGTGTGATTATATTCATATTACACCATTTTCTATTATTGTTATATATTATATAGAGATTTATTATTACATTATATTGCATATATGCCATACATAATTGCATATACATGTGTATATTGCATATATGTAATATTTGCAATATAATACATACATTATTAAATAAAATAATTACATTATTATTACATTATATTACAGGATCATAGAATCATGAAAGATGCATCAAAGTACCTCTGGAAATTGCCTAGTTCAACCTCCCTACTCAAAGCAGGGTCGAATAGAACAGGTTGTCCATAGCTTTGTGAAGGAACTATATTAGTATATAGTTAATATTACCATGGAAGATCCATTTTGTAATCATGACCATGATGTACTTGGATTTAAAACCTCTTCAAGATCAATAAAAGCCAAAAAACCCAACCAACCAAGCAATCAACCAATCAAAAACCCCTTATAGATGCTAAATTTTAAAAAGGAGAACTACACATATGTGAGGACACTTTTTAAGAAGATGTTTGCAAGGGCAAAATTAAATCTTTTCACACACTGGGGGAACCACTTAAAGATACGATAGTACAGGGAAGAGAAAATGCCTTCCTCTAACAAGAAAAGATTTGAGAGAGCCCAAAAGAAACCAACATTAATAAACATGACTGAAAGGAATGCTATTAAAAATAAGAAGGCATCCTTAAAAAGGATGAAGTTGTGCCCAAACTGGGTTACTGGAAAGGTCTATAGAGCTGTAATTAAGCACAAAAACATAGCAAACCAGGTCAAAAGACCCCCTTCTAAACTCCTCCAATTCCAAAGAATCCTGGAAATTATTTACAAGAAGCATGAAGACTATTAATAAAACCTTTTTCAAACATACCAAGAACAGGAAGCCTACCAAAGGGTTGGTAAGGTAAGTCAATGAAAGAGGCAGAGAAAAAAAAAGCCACAGGAATTAAAAACAAATGTATTTGTACTTTTTTACATCTGCTCACTGAAGAAGAGTTTGGATAACTCTATCTGAAGAGGATTTATCAAGGGGCATGTCTTAGTTTGAACTAAAAAATTCATGGAACAAACTGACAGAATTAACATTAACAAGTCTTCTTACTTGGTGGTTTTCATCCGAAGAGCACCAAAGGAGCTCCAGGTGGAAATGACTGAAATTCCTACTGTGATGTATTACTTTGCACTTAGAGCTGTCTTATAAGCAAAGACATGGAAGGTGGTTAATGTGAAAAATGAAATTACTAATTAGGAAACGTGACACATACTGAACAAAATAGTAGAAACTATATTAAAGAAATTTTGAGGATATACAGATAAACTAGACATACAGGGAAGAACTTTTGTAATGGGAAATTGTATCACACAAGCATATTGGAGGTCTCTGAGTGACAAATCATGTAAATGAAAATCTGGCTGATGCAGCATACTTAAAGTGTTCAAAAGACTTCCAAGAAAGCTCCTCACCAAAGAGCCTTAAAGAAATTGAGCCACCATAGGATAACAGGGAAGATTCTTGCATGGATAATCAGGACATAGAGGGTAAAAGCAAATGGTCAGTCTTCACAGCAAAAAAAAAAAAAAAAAAAAAAAAAGATCGCCACTGAGGTTTCTGCTAGGACTACTGCTCAACATGATCAATAAGTAATCTAGAGAAGAAGGTAAAAGTGAGGTGACAGAACTTGAAGATGGTGCTAGTTCTTCAGGGTAGCAGAGATATGGGTTGACTGGGAAGAACTACAAAAGCACTGTAGGAGTCTGAATGACAGAACAATTACATGGCAAAAGAAATTCAGTGGAGACATGTAAAATGATGCACATCAGAAGTTCCCTTGTCCAACGACTCTACTTTTATAAACAGATAATAGGCTCTGAGTTGACTGCTACCTCCCAAAAATGAAAGATAGCATGAAAACTTCATCTTGGAGCTCAAAAGCAGACAAAAAAAAGCATATATAATTAAGCCACTGTCTAAATCCATAATGCACTAGTGTTTTTAATGTTCTGCACAATACTGAGCTCCCCTGATTGGAGTGGATTTAAAAGAACTGGATAAGGTTTGAAATAAAAAATGACCAAGGCTTGAAATCCGGCTTCCACACAGTGAGTGAGTGCATAGGCTGAGACTCTTCATCCAGCAGAACAGATGACACAGGCATATGTGACAGACATCTACAGTGGCATGGGAAGGGTGAATGCACAGCAACAGTATTTACATCCAGTTTGGAAATAAAAGGAAAACTTTCACATATGGTAAAACCACAGAGCTGTATCCTGTCTTCCAAATGCCCCATGTCTTCCCACACAGGATCAAGGGGCCATAAAGCAAAGTCAGTGCCAGTCAGATTCAGGATAAATGAAAGGAAATGTTTTCCATGAAAAGGATAATAGACCTACAGAATTTCTTGCCAAAATATGTTGAGAAAGCAAAACGTTTATGGAGGTTCAAAGAGAGACAGGACAAGCCCTTTGGAGAGCTGCTAATGTTGCTAAGTAGACCATGCCATGTTTGGAAATCCCTCTGACAGAAATAGCTGCAAGCTGGGAGAATACAAGGGGGAAGTACCATCTACATTTGCTTTGTTCCTGCATTTGTCTGTGCAGCCCCTGTTGGAGGTAGGACACTGGCCTGGATAGATCCTTGTTCCAAATCAGCCATTCCTCACTTTGCATGAAAGAAGTAGCAATTATTCCTGCTCCTTGTCAATAAAAGAAGTAAAGAGTATCCAAAAAAAAAAAAAATCCCACTGGTAGGCAGTAGGTTCAAAACAGGCAAGGCGATGTGATTTTTCACACATGTAGTTCCACTGCACACGTATAGACCTAATTCTATGGTAAATATTTCCTATAATAAGCAGTTCAGCAATAGAACCTTTGTGCAAGATGGGGAGGTTGCCAAAAGCTGGGAAACTGGTGGGTTCAAAAGCAGCTGGACAAATTCATGGAAGAGAAAGCAATGAAAGGATATTAAATCTCAGGACAATTGTCCTGCTGCAAATCCTTAGGCATGAATTATTGAATGGCTCTAGCGATGCTTCCCAGAATCATCACTACCTAACTGGCTCTTTATTGAACTGCTCCATGGACACCCCTGGTTGGCCACTGTCACAGACACAGTACCAGACGAAGTGAGCATTTTGACTAATTCTGGCCTTTCTTGGCTTTCTATTTTCTCTTGCAGAGTAAAACATATGTGTTTCTATGACTATGGCCTACAAACATTGCATATGATATCTCAAAAATATAGTCAAAAGTAATTTGAATGGTATTTTTATAGACAAGAATCGTGAATGTGGCTAAAATTTCCTATGCTGAAGCAAAGGAAACTCTCATTAAATATTGCATTAACTTTATTCCAATTTATCATATCAAACAGTAAAGAGCCTCTATCACCCATTTGCAAACTCCTGACATAGTAAAATTGTGCTTTCAGCTTTTGGCTAATTTTAGCATTGCAGTCTTGCAATTCTAATTCTAATATGTTTCAGCAGTACAAGTGATGGATCTGTGCACTAAAGAGATGAAAAATGAAAAACAGAAAACTAAACAGAAAACTCCACACTAAAGTGGGAGTATACCACTCCAACAGCCAATTTGCTTATCCCTGCAGATGTTTTCAGGATTGCCTGTCAAAGGGGAACAGAATTTTCTGTGGATGTAGCTGGAGGATATTGTACATGATGCTGCTGAACCCTACTGAAGTATTTAAACTTTGCAGAGATGCAGGTAGAGAAAATTTAGACCTAAGAAATCTGCTTGACATAAGAGACTGATTTTGCTATACTGATAGGTAGAAAATGTTCTATTACCTGCAGAAGTTATAGTGCCCATGTTTAATTATTAAAAAGGAAAGTAAAGACATGATACTGTTATTAAGTTAGAACACTTGTTGTTTGCTAGGAATGCCTTTGATTAGTAGTGGAATGAAAGGTTTAAATTATAAAATAATGGTGCTAATATGATTTAAGTGTTGACAGAAATTTGACAGAAGTAATTTAGGTAACCTATAGGAATTATACCTACAGTCTTGCTGAATTATACCTAGTGTCTTGCTTAAGAGATGCCTGGGAGATTGATGCACAGAGAGAGTAAATGAAGTGAAAAAGGCATATTAAAGGTGTTGTTCTTTGGAGCTTTGCATGGAGTGATGTTTTCTGGAAATTGCATCATGTAGTTCTGTCAAATCACGTTAAGATCCAAAAGGTAGATAGCTGCCTTAATTTTAAAGAACACAAATTTTATTTCTTGCTTCCCCCTTACATAAACCCATATTTTCCTGTAATATCTTTAGTCTTACAAAAAGACAAAAAGGCAAAGTTAATGAGCATTTCAATCTAATCTGACATTCTACTGCTCAGCTCAAGTCCTGTGCATGAATACTAGAGATTGTAGTAACTAAGAAAAGTCACATTTCTCATTGGTTTTGCCCTTGATGCAAAAGCATCAATCTGTCCATCAGAGATGTCACCAAAATGGTTGGACTTCCTTTGCACTGGTGAGCACCTCCCTCCCCCTAGGATTCCAGCTGTGCCACATGTGTGGGCATGTCCCTGTCCCTGGGGCTGGGAAGTGGCACCTCGTTTGTCTTTATGTATTTTTACTGCTCTTTCCACCTTTGCTTTTGGGTTTGCTGGGTCTCCCCCCACAACTGCTTGGCACTCTAATGCTCATGAGCAGCACAGGTAAGGATCTGCCTTCCTAGGATGCTAAAAGTGGGGTGAGCCTGTGCCATCAGCATCAACATGTCCCTGTAGAGATGCTTATTTCCTCCTCCTTTCCTTATTGCTGCTTTGTCAATAGAATGGTCCTCAAAGAGTCCTGGAAGAGGAAGACCATTGCTGCGTTGGCACCCTCCTGCAGAAGAGAATGGTGTCCCCCTGCCCACACGCTCTTACACAGCAGTGGTGACCAGCCTCATTGCTAGCAATTGGCTCACTCAAATCACGCAAAGTGGAATGCAATAAAACGCATGGAGGAATAAACCTGGCAAAACTGCATTTTCATCTATTTGCAAAGAAGTAAAAAAAAAGGAGAGAATGGGGAGAATTGCTATGGCAAAGGAAGTCTCAATTTTATACTTATCCCTTCTCTTCCCGATTGTCTGCCGTAAGCAGTATTTACTGCTTAAGCTGAATGAATTTTTGATTCATGCATGTGATGCTCTCAGAGTAGGGAAGTCGGTCTTCATAACTGTGAGATTCTCTCAGCAGAGATGTTTGATGCATATGAGGGTCTCATTGTGGGAAAGTGGGATATGTGTATGAAAAAAGCTGTGAGATTTCATCTGAATTGGGGAATCTTCTGACAGCCTGCTGTGTGCTCTGCTTATTGTCTAGCAGCCAGGGGATGTGTTGCTAAAACAGTCTTGCATGTATAAAGCCAGAGCAGGGAGATCTGTGCTGTTGCTCTAACAGAACACAGCCTTAGCCTGGCAATGAAAGTCTTTCAAGGGATTGCAGTGTCGGTGGTGTTGTGAGCAGAACGTAGCAGACTCCATGGAAAATGAGCAACCACTCAAACCCATACTGCAGACAACACCCATTGGACAGACTACATAGACCCTTCCCACGGAAACCACTTCAGCTGCGGGGGAATAGGGGTTTATGGTGACACAACGCAGATTCAATCTGTGGCAGAGCCACCCGGGGGTATGCTTTGGCCTCTGTCGCCACTTTGGGTGGCTTCTGAATTCAAAGTCCCTTGAACACAAGCCTGTATCTCCACAGCCCTGTGCTGCACGCCTGCTGCTAGACATCCACATTGGCCTTGACACTGTATGGCCAGGAGACCATGCTATCCACATCTGGGTAGAGAGGACAAGACTTCCCCTCCTTTCACCAAATTCACTAATTGTATAAACTTTGATAACACTTACCTTAGACTCCCGCCATCCATCACGTCTGAGAATTTGACAAATGTGGTGGTTACTTATCCTAAAATTAGCTACGCCAAAGCTTTGTTTGCCAGGTGCAGTGAAGAACCAAGCAGAACTAATCACGGTGGAGATGGTGCGTGAGTGCTTCTGCAGCTAACTAAAGCTAGGAAAAGTGTATTTTCATTATGTCATTCTTTATAATAAGAAGTAAAATAAGAGCTGATGCAGGAGATCCTGAGCAAGAGAAAGCTTTGTTATGTATAAAAACTTCTCTGCTTTCCCTCTGGTCTATTATGTGACAAATGAGTCATATTTTTGACAGTTGCGGACAAGAAAAGTTGTGGCTGAGGGACTGACTACAAAGCGAGGCAGATGGATGGGTGTTGGAACGTGCTGAACAAACAGCTTACTTCATTTTGTTTATTCTCTTCTAAAGCGCTCAGTCTCTGGGTATTGGGAATGTTACATAAAAACTGAAATCATTGCGCTAACCCTTCTCTGGTGGCATGCTGCTGATTTCAAGAGAATTACAGCCTTGGTCTGGTAAAAACAGCAACAAAGGGGAAGAAACAGCTCTCCAAATGAAACTGAATTGAATCATCTATTTGCCTTTATTTTCTTTTTGCAGCAAAAGACCAGGTAGCCTTTGCTCAGCTTGCTCTCCCTGCGCTAAGGACCCTGAAAGCAAAACACAAGATAGTTCAACCAAGGTGGAGTGAGATACCTCCTGGTTTGGCTGCAAATCCCCACGCAAGCCTGGCGGACAGTCACTGGTTTGTGTGGCCAGCCCACGTCAGGCTGCTCAGACCTTTCCACACCAGTCCCGAGCGCTGATTGTGCTGGTAGACAGGTCACCTAGAGGCAGCACAAAGATGGGTCTCAAGGAGAGCCCAGGCTCAGTGCCCAGGCACACGTAGGGTGGCAGAGTTTCTTGGTCTTCTGCAGAGAACTCAAGGAGTTTGGGCTAAAATGTCTAAGATTAAGGCCAAAGATTGCTTTTAAAGAAAAATCAGCTCAGTGCCAACAGCTTCCCAGAGCACATTAGGGTGGGATGTGTGGACATCAGACCTCCTCTTGGTGCCAAATGATCCCTGTCTTGATGGTGGAGGAAGCTGGTGCTTGCAGGATTTCCCCCACCTCCCTTTCCCTTTCTCACCACTGCCTCCAGCCCTGTTCAGCTGGTCCAGCTTACTGTATGCCATTAAAGAGGACATAAATATGCAAAGTCATTTCTCAGAATGACTGATGATGTTGTCTGTGACAAAGATTAGCTTAAATTAATTCCCATTTTTATCTTGTGGGGCACACTGGTTGCAAACTAGTTACAAAAAAGGATAATCCAAACAAATTTAAAGGCTGGAAATTTCATTTATAAGTAGACATTTTTCACAATGCATCTCTAACTGATCCTAGACCCTTGGATCTTTTCCTAAAATTCTAAGTGAAAAATGGGGACAAAAGGTGATTTTATTCTCTTCTTCAAGATCACACATATAGTCTATCTATATAATCTATCTTTATGTAGTATTTTAAAATACGCTTTTAAAAGTATCAAACAGCGTACAACATCCTAAAATATTTGCCAAAGCCTGCAGAATAGAAAATGCTGCCCCTGGGATCTGACCCCGTGTGAGTTTTATCTAAAGAAACATCGTTAAAATCCAGACTGAGGACAAAAGCTTAAACTTACTTTCTCTGCGAGCGCCAGACAGTTTCAGAAAGAAGAGCCTCCCGCATGCTCCGAGGAGATAAACCGCTGACGAATGAAAGCGGTCGGCCTCGGACGGAGATAACGGCGACTTGTGTCCCACACAGCTCTTCCCATGGCTCTCCAAATTCTGGCCGACACAGTTCAGCCTCGCGACTTCCATGCCAGATTTTCACCAAGCACGCGTAAGAGCATGTGTATTTATAACCGCGTAAGCGCACCAGCGGGTTGTCTATAAACGCCTGCGTCCAAATGCGCCCGTGTTTGTGCGTGCGCGTCGACGCACGCGTGCAGCTGCACACGTAACTGTGCGCGCACAAACGTCCCCGCGCGCGGGGAGCGCGAGCGTGAAGCAGCCTTGGAAAAGCGTTCAGTAGGAAAGCGAAGGGACTGCAGTAAAAAGGAGAGCGTGGCATAAACTGGTGGGGGGGGAACAGAGCTATGGCAAGACACTGCTGCGTGGACACTCAGCGCTTTTGCTAAGTGTTGGCAGGGACTATGTGGATACGAAAGTGGATTTGGCGAGAGCTGGAGAGACTTGCAGGCTGCGATTCAACAGCAGCGTTTAGCCACTGAACACTCGGTCACTGCCAAATCCTTCAGATCCTGCACTTTCATAATCCCATCAACTCGCAGCTTTGTAATGTCTAACACACAAAATGCAAAACAGAAATAACAGAGGTTGCAATTGCAGTTTGTGTTGATTGTTCAAAATGCCTAAAGCAAGCAAAAGGTCCCTGTGACATCAAGATGGTGGTAAAGAGATGGATAGAGAAGTAGAGAGGATTCGCAAGACAGGCTACGCAGAGAAGACAGAATATTGGTAAATATTCCTGGCACACTGTCAACCTTGCATGCGTTAAAACCGAAACACTTTTAGCTAGTAACTAAAAAAAAAAAAAGTTCTTTTTTTCAGTCACAGCTTCTGAAGCAGTTTTCTTTAGGTTTTAATCCGAAAAAGGCTCTATTCTTTCCAATAACTTCAATGGGCTTTAGATGAAGGCCTTAGAAAGTGTTTGACGTTCTGTCCTGCTCGAGTTCATTCCTTTCAGAGTTGAGGACTGCATCGATTAAACTCTGGGAAGTGCATTAATGCTGCCGGCTGCCAGCGGCTCCACGGCTTTTAAAGATAATCAATTCTTCCCAAGGCCCATGGCACCTTTGGAGGAGCAGGCAAAGAACTTCTCCAGTTTTAGTGCTTTATACTTTAAAAAGGGCGGTTTATTTTACACGTAGACAATTTTAGATGTCTTTCTCCATTCCGGATATTTGTTAACATTCTTCTGCTTTCATTAGTATATTAATGAGGAACAGCAAACTGTTAAGAAAAAGCTACAAGCAATTAAAAAAGTTGTTCCTTTTGGCTTTGCAAAAGGAACAACTTGAAAACCTCCCGTGCTCTTCCTTTCTGAATAATTCCTATTAAAATTACTCCTCCTTCTTTACCACTTCTTCATGCAATAGCCACCTCGATCTTTCCAGCTATCCAGCCTTATGGCTGACAGCAAACGAGCTACTAATATTCGATGCTATTTTTTTTCTTGATTATATGGAAAATGAATGTAAGCTTTGTAGTTTTAGTCTTTGGAAATAGATACGTTTTACTAGGCTAAGCTGCTATGTTGAAGACATGCAGCATTAAATTCTTCAGTGGAGGTAATCCCTGCTGTTTCTTCAACATATCCTTTTTTACCAAAAAAACTAGTGGTGTAGGAAGGTGAAACTCTGCCATTGGACGTTCATGCCTGCATACAGCAAAACATTGGCTGAGCAACTGGGAATATAGAGGGACTCCTTCTGGATTGCGTGGGTCACTGGATGTCTCATCCCAGCTCCCCTGCTGCTGGGGGTTGCCAGGTCCCCTCTGCACGGCCCCGTGGTTTGTCCGGGGTGGTGGCAGGCTGAACGAACTGGTGTGAGCAGTGCTCTTGCATGTCTGTTCGGATGTGCATGTGCATTAGAGATGCTGCCTTGCCCAGGCAGGTTTCAGATCCTCATGGCCGAAGAGGCTGCACCTTGGCAGCCTGCCTGGTGTGACTGCAATGACAGATGGATGCACCAGGCAACTCGCTTGCACCCCCTCGCTTTCGGCGACAACACTTAGCATTCCTCTCTAGCCAGTGCGAAGAGGGAATCGGCAGATCAGCCCAGGTGCCCTCAGCACCTCTTTGACCACGACAGTCTGGAGCAGCAACAGTAGCTCTACGTGGGCCAGAAAGTCACCACATGGAGCTGTTTGAAACAGCCTCATCTCAGGAGGCAGCCCAGCAGCAGGACCTCTAGATTGTGGCCTGCAGAGGTGCCAAGGAGGGGAAGGCCACTTTGGGGGAAAACAATGCCTAAACTACCCCTTTGGAGAATTAATTCCTGGTTACCTGAGCTGCAGTATGGCTATGGAGGGAAGCCTGGCACTGCAGAGTGCATGATAGGTGATGTGAAACACCACGGTGCCTTGAATTTGGGGTGTCCGTGATGCCGAGAATGGTGCCCTCCACAGCAAGCATGGGCTCCTCAAGTAGTGCTCCCATGGGGGAGCACTCAGGCCAAAAGGATGCTTGAACTTACCAATAGGAATAATTCAGATTTTTGCCTTTCCCTGGCCTGAAATGCTTCATTCAGGTCCAAAGTTAACCTGCTTCATGCAGCAGCAAATTAAAGCCTGCAGCAGTGACCTTGCTTGCAGCTGTGGGCTGGTGGGAGCTGAGTCCTGGTCCTTGGGCAGTGCTGGGGCTGAGGTGGGAAAGTGAAGGAGAGGAAAGGAAATAATAAGCCACTCTCTCCTGCTTTTCTCTCTTGAGACCGGACTGCCATGGAGCCAGAAGTGCAAAAGAGAACAGAAACAGAGGCAGGAGGGAGTGTTACTGCAGCCTAGCCTTGTGGTTTGCACTCTCAGCTCTGCTGCTTTTGCATCTTGGACCTTCTCTGCGTTTTATGGAACTCAAAATTCAGAGATAACCTGGCTGGTAACTGTTGAATGTGCTTTGTGCGCAGTATCTTGCAATGAGAGTCCTTGATTCTCCATGATATTCTGAGATGGCTTCTGCAGAATTACTGAAGATTTTATTAACAGGGAAGGTACTAAACTCCCCTTGGAAGCTGAGTCATCCAGTGACAGCTTCTGAAAAATCCCAGGCAGTCACTCCAGCTCCAGCTCATCGGGTGCAGGGTGAGCTGCCAGCCAACTCCATTCACTGGAACAGCCTACAGAGGAAATACAGCATTATTTTAGTAAGAAGAAAGAGTGCTCTCCAGAAAGCAGAGCTTTTAAGAAGGTGAATGGAGCAAATTACTGAGCAACAGAGCAACCATATCATGTGGTGAAAGAGGCATTCTTGAAACACATTCAGGAAAATAATAGGTGATCAACACGTAGCTTTTCCACGTGTTTTGATCTCTGACCTTGTGTATCCACAAACAACCTGCTTATCAGTCCCAGTGCGATTATCGCTGTGTCCTGGGTGATACAGGTGTCATCGGGCTGCTACTGCAATGCCTACATTAGTCATCACAGCATCTCTGCCCGTTGCAGATAAGAGGCCGTTTGAATTACTGGGGCATCTCCAGACAGCCCCGGTAGCCACAGTTCTCCTCCAGCCAGGGCCGTGCAGTCTGAAGCTGTCTTTGCTGCACGTCACGGCTTCCTCCCAAAGGGCTCTGCCCCTGGCAGCCGCCCGCCAAGCTGCCCGTGAGGTCGTTTCCTATCCCGCTGTAGTTCAAGTGAGCTGGGAGAGCAAAGACCCTTTATTTCAGGCGTCTAAGGTACTCTGCCCCACTGACCAAAGCCTGCACCTCTGCAGCCTCGCAGGCAACCCCTAGCAGATGGGGAAACAGCTGGGAGAGTAACCAAACCAGCCAGCACCACCACAGCTGGGATGGGACGCACAGCCACGGCCTTAGATGAGTTTGCGATGTCTATGCTAGGCGCCAGTGGAGTTGTCTCAGGAGAGTCCCTAATTCACTGTCACTCTGCACCTTGCAAATTCATTTAAAATGGATCTCCAGCATTTTAAATGTGCTTTGTGCTGTCAACGCAAACGTGGGCAAATGTTCACAGCTCGCTCCAGAGGCTGAAGGTGCTCGTCATTCCCTTAGTTAGGCTGGAGCAGTCTTGTGCATTTCTTATGTCCTTTTCCAGTTTCATGAAATAAAAAATGCTCAGTTGTGTTTGCAAACCCCCTTGGCATAGGGATTTGTGAAATCTGGCGACGCAGATCTTTGCAGGCTCTGCACACCACAACTTAGGCCCCACTGCACAGAGCATGTCCACGGGGTGATTTTCCATGTTCCAAAGACCATTTATAAACCAAAGTGAAAGGACCTTCCCATAAATGAGAATCAGACACAGGTGGCCAGTTTAGGGTAGGTTACGAGTGCGACTACCAAGAGAGCTTTGGAGCATAGATGACTATAAATACAGGTGCTGAGCAGCTTTTAGGAGGAGAGTCCCCATCTGCCAAGCTATGGTAACAACCACGTGTGGATGCCTGGCCTGCAGCAGCTGGGAAATAAAACACAGCAGCTAAGAAACACTTGAATACATCTGGTCTGCCTGTGTGGGCTGACACCACGGAGGAGGAATAACCCACCTGTTGCACCTATAGTGTGCACCGATACCTATTGCTCAGCTGCAGCGGGTTAGGAGCAGCCATCTATGCTGATCCACTGATGAGAGGTAAATTGTTAAGGGGCCGTACGGCATTCGCTGCAGTCACTTGTCCATGACCTAGCAGTGCTATGTATGCAGGTCCTATCAAAATGCGAGGAAAATTAGTCCCTCAGCTCCATAAATTCACCCTGGGAATGTGAGCTGAGTTACATCACCCATCAACTCCTAGCCGCCTGCTAATGATGTCAGTTTTAATGTACTTCCTGCAATAAAAAGCCTGGACAGTAACCCCTGGTACGTGTCCTCGTGCCCTTTTAATAATTCTCAAAACTACACCCCTAAAGATGCGTGCTAAGCTCAGCAAGATCTCCAAATATGTCCATCAAGATAGATAGCACATAGATAGAAGTAAGAGCCCATATATAGAAATCCAGAAAGCTCCCAGGATCACGGCTTAGCTGCAGGGCCTCTTTCACTGGAGGAAAAGAATGAAAGATTGCAATGTGATTACTAGTAATACTCCTCAAGGTGAAACCATTTCTCACTTAAGAATATATAAGATCTGTTACTAAGGATTTACTTCCCCTTCCGACTACTCATTACTCTGTGGCATTTGTGTTTTTGATTCAAGTTTCTGAGTTTTCCTTTCCACTAATGAAACTGCAAGCTGTAAGCAACAAAAAGCAGAAGAAGGAACTACTGAACATACCAGACGGCAAAAGAGCTGAGGTAGGACAACATTTATCCACTTTTTCTTTTACAGATGTAGATAAAAAAAGCCATAATAATTAAAATACAACTTACTTTTGTTTCTTATTACTTGCAGCAAGCTTTGTTTTTACTAGAAATTGTGATCACTGGCTGAATTTCTCTATGCTAAAGTCAGACTTGAGAATTTTATTTGGAAGAAAGAAGTGTGACTTTATATAGCTAGGACTTGTGCCAGATGGAAGATAACAATCAGGGGTGGATCTGAGCGCAACTCATTCTTTAATTAGACCAAAACTACACTTTTTTTTATGGCAAACTTCTAAAACAAAAAAGTGTTAAAGGTCAGGATCTTGATT
The DNA here is from genome assembly GCF_028389875.1 of Rhea pennata. Taxonomy (NCBI): domain Eukaryota; kingdom Metazoa; phylum Chordata; class Aves; order Rheiformes; family Rheidae; genus Rhea; species Rhea pennata. The sequence goes on from NC_084663.1 coordinate 186,208,992, forward strand.
TTTTTTTAATTATTATTGTGCGTGTAGAAAGGTTAACAAAACGTCACATGTTTCTGTGAATTGAATTCAGTGTTAATTTCAGGTATTAACATTTTGTTGTTTATTCTTGGTAATGTTGCTCCTGAAATATAAAATGAATACTAGAAAGAAAGCAAATGGGAACTTAAAAAAAATGGAGTTTCTGTTTTTCTCGTTGTGCAGTGGCAAATGCAAGCAATCTGCCGTGAATGTGGCTTTATAGCAAGGATACCGTAATAGCCTTCTTACTCAAGTAACAAACACAGGCCTCTGGGGTCTGAGGTCTTCTTCAGACAAAGGCAAATTGTGATAGATGTGCCGAGCATCTCTTTTCCCCGCTACACAGAAGGATCTGTATCTTTATCACTAAACATAGCAAAGAACCCTATTTTGCATGAACAGCACGATTTCTCTATTTAACATTGCAGATGTGGAACACCATATTGAAATCAGGTTTTCTGGTAGTTCCTCACTTTCTGGCGAACTCAGTGTTTCGGATGGGCGGATCTGAGAACCTTCACTTGGAATTTTTATGCAGATTGGACATGAAGAATTTCATATTTACACCTTTAGCAGCAGCACCTCTCCACCGACACCACCTCCCTTCCCCTGCCGCGGGGAAGGATTCCTCCTGTTCCAGCATAGCACAGAAATCTTTCCCACTGTCAGCTGAGATACTGGTTGACTGGGCTGATTGCTTTTGATTTAGCCCTCCACCAGAACTGGGAACATCCCAGGGGTACTGACTATTACAGTTTTCCCAGTAATAGCTTTTTGACATACCGAGAGGAATCTCTTTTTTAGGATCGTTATTGGTCTCACTTCACAAGGAGAAAGCAGGAGCAACGCAGTGAAGTCAACTGAGTTACAGAGGTGTTACATAAACTGGGAGCAAAGTACAACCATAAGAAATGAGCTAGTGTCTCAGAGTGACCACCATCTAACCCAATATTCGGTCCCTGATGATGGTGCTAGTAGATGCTGTTTAGAGAGCCCATGGGAGCCAGATCACCTCCTGTGGTGCTTTGCCCCTGTATTCCCCCGGCATCCCTAATTGTCGTTTAAGGGTGCCAGAGAGTATATCCCTGCCTAGTCCTTTATTTCGCATTTATTGTGCTTATATTTATCCAACCCTGTTTTGAACCCACTGATACCAGCTCCCTCACTGGTTGAAAGCAGGTTCCCACCAAGTCTACTGAGTGTCCCTAGTGCTGCAGGACGCATGAGTAACAGTGGCGTTCACACCATCCATTACCTTTATGCCTCTGTAAGCTTTGACCACATCCTCTTTCAGCCTTCTCCTGCCATACTAAAGGGTCTCAGCCTCTCAGTCTCTACTCCATTCCTTGATCATTTCGCTCACCCCTCTCTGTCCCTTCTCTAACTCCGTTATGTCTCTCTTGGGTGCAGAGACTGGAACTGCACACGGTGGTCACGCAAGGATGCACAAGGATTCATGGGGGTTTTATACAAAATAACACACTGCTTTACTATCCATAACTTTCTTCATGTTGTCCCTCATTTTGTCAGCTTTTTTAGATGATGTTGCAGCCAAGGCAGTAACAATTTCAGTAGACTCTTGATGACTCCATCGCTGGAGCAAAAGGCAAGCTCTCTCTTGAATGTAACAGCCACTTTCTAGTTCAGTATCGTATAGCATGATTTAGATTATTTTTTCCAAGGATGCATCATCTTACATGAAACTACATTGAAGCTCATATGCCACCTTTCCAGCACAGCGTGGAAAACCTTAGGAACATCTGCCAGCCTGGAGATTTCTCTGTGCACAGCCTTCTCCAGATCATTGATAAAGATACCGAACAAAAGCACAAACCTTAGAGACCCCATTATGGCTTTATCAAGCCCTACACTTTTCTTCCTATCCTTTAATCATCTTTCAGTGCATAAAAAACCTGTTTTCCAGATCTCTGGCAACTTAGTTCCTTAGAAAACTTTTCGTGCAGAACTTTGTCAAAGGCTTTTAGAAAATTTAACTATATAAATACACATATGTACACATATACGGATGTATACATAAGGATATACATCTTTATATAAATAGGGCCGCTGGACCCCCTTCATCCATCATCCTTACAGCTCTTCAGCAGATGAGTGAGGCATGATTTCTCTTTTTTAGGAGATGTGTTGGCTCTTTCTCAGCAGGCTGGTGTTTCAACGCGCTCAGAGATGTACTTTATTACGACCCTCAGCATCTTGCCAGAGGTAGGAGGCAGTCAGTAGGTCCCAGCACTGAGACAGCCAACTCGCAGCTCTCAAGCTCCCTTCTCGAGCCCTTCTTGTAGACAAGGGCTGCACTGCCAACGCAGTGCACAAGCCCTTTGGCACCGTGTCTGATTGTAATGGTGGGTTATGTGCCTTGGCCATAACGCCATTGGGTCCTGAACATTTATCGGCCTCTAAACTTAGCTAGTCAGTTTAATATTTCCTGTATACGCACATCAAATGGAGCTGGCTCCTCTGACTTGTCTTCTATGAAGAAGGTACCAGGCATGAAAATACCCCAGCATCTTCAGTGAGGAAGACTGAATTCACTGAGCTTCTCCACCATTGCCTTGTTATCCCTAAAAGATCCTTTACCATCAAGCAACTCTGCCAATTCCCTAGCTGTCTTTCATCTTTCGATGTATTTACAAAACATGCCACTCTTAGCTTCAGCATCATTTACCAAGTGCTTTCAAAAAAATTTTTTTAATACTCATCAATTCCTCTCTATATTTCAGCTCCCATGGTATGGGCTTTCCTATTCTCCTCGTTTGGACAAACCTTCCAGTTTGCAAATGGTACCCTAAAATAATTATATAATAATCATTTTTAAGTGATTTATCCTATAATAGCCTAACTACTCTATTGATATATGTAGGCATCAATATTTATTGAAATACTTATTTCTTTTGGAATGATGTCACGTCTTACATGTGGACTTCCAGCACAGGTTCTGTTGAATTTTCTATATGTTTTTCTGATAGCACCCAAAACTCTGTAGGCCTCTTGCTTCTGAGACTGCTCCTCACTCTCACAGAAGTGCTGAACCTAGCTGTCCTGTGGTTGTTATTACAAGGCACCCTCCATCCAAAACTGCTTGAGCTGGGTCCTCTGCAGCGCTAAAGACCAAACACAGAACAGCATCCTGTGTTGCGGATTGCAGGACCAATTATCTTAGGAATCAGTCATTCACTGCATACAAGCATTTTCTCTATATCTCATCCTAACAGAGAATTATGTCTGTATGAAGGCACCTAAAATCTCCCGCTATTACTACCACCTTTCAGCTTCTCTAATCTCACTTAACGTTTTCTGATCACTATCATCACGTTGATAAGGAGTTTGGTGGTGCAAGCCTCGTACTGTATTTTTGTTATTAGAGTATAGGATATATTGTGTTTTTCTCTAAACATAATATTTTTATGCTATTACATTTTGTGTAGTCCTTCAGGCAGAGTGCCACTCCTCCACCTAAACATCCTACACTATCATTACCATAAAACTGGTAGCCTGGCAACACGGGATCCCATTGATTATCCTCTTTCCAGCAGGTCTCCGAGATGCCCATTATACCAGGGCTGTTGTCTCACGCCAAGCATTCACTCTTCGCCTTCTTATTTTCAGGCTTTGAGCACAAATGCAGAATTACGAGCAAGTTTTGCTTTTGCTCACTCATTTATGTTCCAGTCAGCTGGTTTTGCAGGTGTTTTGATCAGCCTTTTCTGGCTGCTAGACTTCTACCTGCAGCCTGGGCTTAAAATCTGCCAGGCTGGGGAGCCTTATACTAGTTTAGTGTCTCCTTCAACTCTATGCTTACTAAATACTTTATGCTTACTCAGCTGGTTAGCTAAGGGTGAGCTGTACCTAAAGGTGTGCACTGGAGAAAACCCTAGCACCTGGAAATTGCCCTGTTCATACTGGTCCTTCAGCTACAGCCTTTTATCTGCTGCTGGATCTGGGCATGTTCTTCATCAAGCTCCAAAAATACCATGTTCCTGAGCTTGTTTGCTCTATCCTTACAGACCCTAGGAGGTGAGTAAGGCTGCCCCTTACTCAGCAGAGTCCCCAAGCAGCCTATGCAGACTCCCAAAGCATACCCAAAGCTCAAGGCCACCAACGGGGGACAACTATGACTCTCGCAGGCCAAGCACTCAGCAAGTTCGCCTGCCCTCCAGGAGTCTCCACTACTCTTCCTCCCACCCCTCCTGAGCCAAACTCCTGTGCAAGCTGCTCCATTTGCTCAGCAAGGAGACATAAATGCCCTCTCAAGCTGCCTACTCCTGACCTCATTGAACTCTATGATGCTCTCCTTGTGCCGCTCTGGGTTCAAGAAACCTGTCTTCCTGGGAGCCCTCCATGACCCAGGAGACAGCCTGGACACTCTTACTGAAAACAAAGTTTGTTTCCTTTTCTTAGGTATGTAGCACTTCCTGCTTGTCTTGGAGCTCTCTCCTGACCTGAGCTGGCTGATGAACATCTCTGCGCTGCAAGGAGGGGTAAAATTCTCCCCTTTTACTTTGTGGCTGCTTGAGATATTCCTGTGTGTAATACATCTTCCACTGGGCCTTACCTTCAACATCAATCTAATGCAAGAATCTACATATAATTGCACAAGTCATTACTGGCCCTTGATTGAGGGCAGGCACAAGGGTGATTAACAGCTTTCAGGTAACTGCTCTCCAGCCTCTTTCTCTTAGGCCTCCCATAACAGCTTAAAAGCTTTGTTTGGATAATCTGGAGAGTCAGAGTACCAGCTCTCTCACCACGTCCAAGGATGCTGTGTTTCCTCAATTACACACAGGCATCTAGTTTCCTAAAGGTCTTTAGCTGACATGAGAGATGAGGAACACAAAATAGCTTTAATGGTTGTTGTTAGCTACCTTACCCCATCTAAAGAGCTTGACCAAAGTGACTTTGCTTCTGTGTCTGTGGTACCTCTTAGCACTCTCCCCAGGATGCTGAAGCTGAAGGGGTTTTAATAAACTGAATTTTAATTGCTCCAATCCTCTCCTTCAGCAGATAGTGTCAGGCTATAAGAGATCACTTGTCGTGCTGGGCAGGGCTTCAAATTTGCAAATGCTCCAAGTTCTTCATCTTTGTTTGACTCCTTCATTTCGTAGGTTTAAGAGAATCGTGTCTGGTGGCCCATGCCACAGGAACACCTGTGTTCAAATGTTCAACAGGTGGCTGATCTCTTCTCATTCTGTTTTCGGGGTTTTAAAGGCAGCCATGCTTGGGCCATAGCAAAATACAAACAAAGTGCTCTTATATTTGCAGTACCTTGGGCTATGATGTTTCCCTGAAAAATGGGAAGACCAGCTTTACTCAGAAGAAAAGCTGTTCCTTATTCCACATGGAAAACTCCCATGTCAGCCAGTTGCTTTGTGTAGAAAACCAAAACCATTCAAAATTTCTCTGACTGGAAAACGATTTGTTGTTACAAAGTGTACCTTGTCTCTCTTCTTTGCCACGGCAGAGAGTCTTAAAAGAGCAGGTATTTCCCTTGCAAGCACCTTATTTATTGAGGCTGAGGCGTGGCTGAGCATCACTATCCAGTTTGCCCAGTTCCAATCTCCAGCGCCCATTAGCTTAATAGATATTATTATGTTTTCCAGAGGGATGATTTCAGGCACTGCAGGGACAGATACAACCTCTGTGTGAGCAAAAGTCCCCGCAGCCCTGGCCAGCGCACTCCCATCTCACCACGGTGGGCAAGCCCTGCTTCTTGGAACCCAGCCCAGAGGGATCGCTCTTCCCACGCTCCCTCTCACAGTGGGGCCACTCCAGTCGCCAGACAAAAGACCACAGCTGGAACACATCTGGCTACAGTATTCAGGGATCTAGATGGGAGCCTGAGACAGAGCCCTGCAGAGAGCACAGACATGCGTGAACGTAGCGGGCCCCGAAACCACGGGGAAAGGCTTCAGTTCACAAACCAGCTCCTATTTACAGCCATGCCAGCAACACCAGTGTTCCCAGCACTGCAGCCGGTACAGGGGAGCCCAGGGCACCCAAGTCTAGTGCCCGCTAGAGACTCCACCTGTGCAAATAAATTCATTTCAATTTGTTAGGCCAGTGAGGTTCAGAATAAGAGTTACACCAGGCCATGCACCATGGGCTGATTATCGCTGTCAATGGGGCAAACGACAAGCTGCTTTTTCAGACACATAGGAATTTCTTACGGCTCTGTTTTTAGGCTAAAAATTTCCATGTTACATTTCTGGAATATGTTGGCAGATGTGGAGAGGGAATTGCTTTCCCTCTATTAAACAAGCAACAATTCTGAAATCTTCCTCTCAAAGTACCGGTAGCTGCAGGTGAGCTGAGAAAAGAAATGTGGAATTTTGCAAGGAAATAGACTCCAGTGAGAAGAAAAATATTATTTATAATGTTTTAGTGATAATTGTTTTAGATTTAACTGAGATATGATTTCATGGGAGGAAAAAATACCACTCTGCATGAACATGGCCCATTTTCTCACAGATCATTTTCAATAGGATTGCTAACATGGGCCACGCTGTACATAAAGAACTACCTGATTTAGAGCAGTTGAGACCAAAAATGGTTGTGAAAGCAGTAAATGAGGCAAGGGTCCCAAAAAAAGGAGACAGAAAACTATCAGCAAATAAAAAGAAAGAAGAAATACTGTGTAAGGAGAAGAGAATTTAAAAAAAGGAGCCATGCATAATTAGCACAGTATTTATACTCTGTTTAAGATACTAAATATCTTTAATTTATCCTCATGAAAGTACATCAGAATGTGTTCAGGAGAGAATGCTCAGGGAAGTTCAACAACATTCTGCCAACAACAGAAGACAGCAGAAGAGTTTTGCTAGTCCCACTAGGCAAATTCACTTTCTTTTGGCTTTTCATCCTAATTGAAACAAAAACTTCTTCGCAGCTGGTGACTTCTTTTCTGAGCAGCTTTTAATACTTCCAAGGTTGGTAACTGCTGACTCAGGATCGCTCTGTTACAAAATGACTGACAAAAAGTTGGTTTATTTTGCACAGAGATGCTCACAAGATTGTCATTGAAACGCATATAAGATTCACCTTCAAAAGACAGCACTTACATAGTTTGAGACAAATACCAGCTGCTGTAATAGCCAAACCATTTAGAGCTTCCTTGGCGTTTTGCATTTTGAAAGTGTCATGCACACATTCTGAGATGTGAATTTATTGGGACATCACAAGTGATTGCACATTTAACCAAACTTAACTTTCCGCCGCTGTCTGCAGCTTATAACTTTTGCACTCGGTGAAAAAGTCACAACGGTGAATTCCCCATGTGGTGTGCACTCCAACACTCACAACCACTTCTTTTTACTTTGTCAGAAAGACCGAGGGCCCTACCGCAGACTATGAATATTTCTGAGATGGCTCTAAATGACAGCTTCACTAAAAGCTCACCCAACTGTACAATTGATGGCTTCAAGCAAGCTGTTTATCCTGCCACATATCTCACTATCTTTTTCCTGGGTGCTATTGGAAACGGCCTCTCCATATACGTCTTCTTCCAGTCTTCCCAGAGAAAGACCTCGATAAACATCTACATGCAGAATTTGGCCATTTCAGATCTCATGTTTGTAAGCACTTTGCCCTTTCGGGCCACCTATTTCCTGTTGGGCTCACACTGGATATTTGGTGAAGTCCTTTGCAGGATCATGACTTACACCTTGTACGTTAACATGTACTGCAGCATTTATTTTCTCACTGTACTGAGCGTGGTTCGTTTCATAGCCATCGTCTACCCGTTCAAGCACTGGAAAGTAGCTAACGTTAAGTATGGCAGGATAACATGCGCAGCCATATGGCTCTTCATACTGGCAGCCTCCAGCCCGCTGTTAAGCAAGGAAATCGCTGGGTACAGCCACCCAGCCAAATGCTTGGACCTTCGCCCAGCCAACACACAGTGGCTCTTTCTGATGAACGGCATCGTCGTCGTGATAGGCTTCATCCTGCCGTTCTGCACCATTATCGTCTGCTACATCTTTGCCATCAAAGCACTGCTCAAGACTAAGGCTCCTCAGCAAAAAAAGACAGTCTGTCACAAGAAGGCGCTGTCGACCATCATCATCACTCTGATCCTGTTCCTCCTGTGCTTCCTGCCGTATCACATACTCCGAACTGTGCACCTGAGGCACAGTGAGTGCCACCAGGACAACCTGCCTTTGCACAAGGCGGTGGTCATCTCTCTCTGCCTGGCTGCCATGAACAGTTGCCTTGATCCTGTGCTCTATTACTTTGTGGCTGAAAATTTCAAAGCGCAAATCAGAAGTTTACACTGCAGGTAGCTGATTCAGAATCACAAAATTATATATATGTGCTCTAGATAGGACATCTAGACTGTATCCAAACTATTAAAGAAAAAAGGTCATGTGGTGCTAGCTAACCCGGAGCCACACGGCTCAGTGCCGGGCCCTGCTGGAGCAAAAGTGTCTTGGAGAGAGCTCACTGGAGATGTTCAAAACCAAGACAGGAGCTCACTTACGTTAAGCAGCGTGGATGATCAGAGGTCAGGTGTCTAGGCAAAGTCCCTGGTCCTCTTTTATTTAGCAGCACAGATATGCCTCCACTGGTCACCCTCGCCAAGACAAGGCACTGAAAGAGCAATATTCTTTTCTCAGTGTTGCCACCAATTTGCCTTGTTACCAGAGTATTTAATTTCACCTTGCTCACCTGTGATTTGAAGGGAAACTGTTCGTCTAACTATCTTGGTGTCTGTGCTCCGTTTCCCTGTGTGTGTTGAAGTTCACATTTCAGGTGCTTCATGGTGCTGTGCCAGTTCTCTTTGCAAACATTGGCCGAAGGTTTGCATATAACAGAAATATAAAGCATTAATGATATTTTCTGCTGAGTCTGACTTACACAGCAGGCAGAGAGCCAAATAGGACCTGGCAATGGCTCAGGCCATTCAAAAAGCATTAACGTTTCTAGATTTTCAACTCTGAGGTATTTTGTTTAATATTTCACTTATTATCAAGTGAAATAATGCTTTCAAACAAACAATTTCAGTATTGAAATAAGTAATGCAACTTTTGAAACCGAAGGCAGGGTGCTGGCTCAGGCGCTCGGAGCTGCACCCTGTGTCTCTTTGCTTGCTCTCTGATCCCTCCGAGACCATTGCAAAACTTGCTTTTCTGTTCAGCGTTGCCTGTGCTTTTCTGAAACAGCTGAGCACGTGGGGTTAGGCAACTCAGTCCATATGTGAGGATCCTGAGACAGGCTTTTAAAAATATCTGAGCCCAGACGGGTAGCTAGTAGGACGCTTGGCAGCGCAGCCTTAGGGAGCCTGACAGCAAACTGCTGCCAAAGAGGTGTCCCTAATCCCTCCGCTCCTGTCTGCCCCAAGCAGAAAACTGTTCCCCTTTTCAAAGCATTCAACTTCCAGATGCTTTGAACTGCCTGACATCAAACAGGAGCAATGCAGCAGGAAAAAAAACAGAGCCAGGAGCAGGAGGAAAGATAGGTGGCAGGGGAGGAAGAGGAGGAGGAGGAGAAGCACTGTTTTAGAAAGCAGCAGGGAGCTCCACCTATGGAGGCTTTGGAAAATCTCACCAAAAGGCTGTCTGCATTTTTAAGCCCTTGAATATTTTCTAAAATGCATGTCCAACAAATCAGGCCACTTGCAATTGAGTGCACTCAGAGTCCAATCTTGGTTTAAGTGCATTTGGATTTTTTTTTTTAATGATCCCCTTTTTTCAGTAAAACCATGCTTGGATTTTTTAGCTTGGAAGATGTGTCATGTTTGTGAGGAAAATAGTCAGTCTCATATGGAGGCTTGATATAATGATGAAAGATCTCCCTCCCTGTGGAATCCCCCTAGAAGAATGTTTCTCTTAGTGAAGATACATTCTGAAAGCTCTGAACTTTTTGGAAAAAATACAACCAACTACTTTCAATTCTATCTGAAATATAAGGAAAACATCATTGATGGCCAGGTAGGAAAGTGCTCAGCATATCACTGGGGAATTCACATTTTTCTTGGCTACCTAAGGGTTAGCTTCAGTTGAAGAGTCAATCTGTACAAGTGAAAATTTGTACCATAAGTCTTCACTAATGTTCATTTTCCAAATCATTATTTCAATAATTTAGATAGGCTTATTTTATGTGTCCAGGAACAGATCTGAGACTTGATCCAGTGATGCCATGTTAGCTCATGGAGTGCTCTGTCCCATGCTATTGAAGAAAAAGGTAATATTACCATTGGTTTGCAATGGGAATGGGATCAACATGGTAGCTTGTGCAGAAAAATAGTAGAAAAATGATGCGAAGGAAGGGAGCAAACTTTTTTCATGGTTTTCCCCTAGCAGGAGTAGTCCTGAGCAGAGAAAAGCCTGCTTGGAGCCTTTGACAAGATACTATACATCTTACTATCAGGAAACAGAAAAAATAGGAGGTGTTTATCCACAATTTAATCACACTAGAGTGTGTTCGTTTCTGTGTCCATCCATATGCACCCTCTTTTGCATCTGAAGGGTAAATGTATCCCATTTGGTATCTCTGTATGTCTCTGCGCTCACTCAGCTGAAGCGAGTTTCTTAACCATGGAGTATCACAGTAAAAATGTAGTAAAAAAAGAAAGACACATATTTATCCTCCAAAATAAAGCTCCTGACAGTTAAATTACTAGCAATGCCTCTCGGTCCCTCAAGGGCCCACCTACCCTTAAAAACTATCTTAATATGTTTCCTCCATTTTCCAGGAGAAAGAATCTAAGAATAGCTATGCACCTAGAAAGTTAAAGCAACGGGAAAGTTTTCAGTGCAAAGCTACACCAGAAGCAAAGAGAGGTTTTATAAAGTAATCTGCCTGCCACCTGATCCACTTCACATTTTCTTGTACCCCTGACTCAGGCTGGTGCGTGGCCCCGCGTGCCTGACACTGCAGAGTGGCTGCCGGCCAGACATGGACCTACCGCTGCCTCCCACTTCACCTCTTCTCCAGACGTGACCTCTTCTCCGGACGTGAGCCCTCCTGCAAGACAAGACTGCTGCTTGCTATTTCGTAAAGAGCCTTTCACATACATAAAAAAATGAAAGTTTTACAGATCAGAAGGGGTAAATGTTACTCTACAACTAGCCAGTGATAAAGAAAAATCTTTCAGGGAAGATTGAGGTGGATTGGAAGAGAATTAACGGACAAGGCTTTTTTCTCTAACATGGGCTAAAGAACTTTATTGTAACCAATAGAGAATATGTAATATTTTAATAACAAATTATATCTAGTATGTATATCTTTTATAATATTGTTATGTATATATATTTACAGGTAATACATTATTATGTTACGAGTAGCGCATTATTCTTTCATTTTCATGATATAATTTCTGCCTTCCTGTTACACATCCTGTTACCATGGCATATATTTTGCTTAAGCCCCTAACAGTGTCTGGGGAAAGGGGCATGTGTTTTGCTGCTCTGTGCCCCCTTTTGAGATGCATGTTCCTGTGTGCTACAACAGCACGTTGTGTGGGCAGCAAAGCAGACATTGGACTTCCCCCCGCATCTTAGGGCTGCTGCTTGTCTTGGTCCTTCAGGACGGACAAAATAGAAATGACCTTCTGCCCCTCCAGCTGATGAGCACAGAAATAAGATCCATCAACAAATAACAAAATGTAGTCAAAATCAGGAGAAATCAGATGCTATTTCAGTAGTGACCCTGGACTAATGTTTTGATTTCCTGTATTGTATCCGAGGGAGATTAAATGAGAAACTCTTTGAAAGACAGCTTGTACTTCATTTTTGCTTTGACTTAGACAAGAGAGTCCACTCTTGCCCAAGGCGCTTCAGCTCTCCAGCCCGGGCTGACTATGATGTGCCACATGATACCACTATCCCCACATGGATATGCAGTCCAGTCCCCTGCACACACTTGTGCCATGTCTATACAGGAATCTTACTGGACATCTGCAAAGGAAGCAGTATATTTAATTGCATGCAGCTGATGTTACATAGGTACATCTGTTCATCTACCAGGCAAAAGTTTAAGAAAGCCAAAGAAATTACACAGTTTCCTTTGTCCCAGATTCCCTTTTTGCCTTTCAGGAAAATTGGCCTGATTTCTACCACCACTTCCCCTCCCTTTGATTTTACAGCTGAACGAATGAAGCTGCCTAACGCTGGAGCCAAAACCTGGTCACTCAAGTCACATTCCTGCTCATGTGAACAAAATTTGAGCCTTTATTTCTGAAGCTGAGAAATTAAGCTGTGGACCTTGATCCATAACCTTATCCAGTCCCTGTATCACTATAGGTCGGGCTTGAACACTTGGAGTGGTAGTTGGCAGCCGAATACTTAATCAGATTCACATGTATTCCTCTGAGCAACTGCATAGAGGCAGCTGGAGCAGATTCGCTCAGCAATGAGCTGTGTTAGGAATCCTAACATACACAATATTGAAAAAGAAAATCTCTGAAGAGAGGCACTCTGTGCAGATGTTTCTTAAATTTTTGCCAGTTTTTCCATTTTGGAAACAACTTTTTGACCACCCACTGCAAGTCTCCCTGCTTGTTTCTCAGGGCTGCGTTTTAAATGATGGGATTCAGAAGCTGATAACAATAACCGCGAAGCAGAGAATCAGCCTTGCCCATGGAAACCACTGCCAGCTCCCATTCCTCAGCTTTCTAATGTGGTTATGGCCTAGCCAGAATAATCCAGCCCAAGAGCCATCACATGTTTTCTGAAAACTTTTGTTATTCTAGTTGGAGCAGTCTATTCTGGTTGTCCCTCACCACTCAAAGAGAACATACAAGCCCAAGTCAGAAATGTGAATGTGCTGTAAGAAGCTGTACTCTCAGACTGGTTTTTTTTCCTTTTTTAGTTTTGAATCACACTGAACGTAGTCATTGACAACACTGAACTCAGCAGACCCACAGCGCTAGATTTAGACTGATGGTAAGCAGGGAGGAAGAGGATGAGCTGCGCAGCTCCTCCTCCTCCCAAAGTGGAGGCAGGGTGCAGAGGACCTGGTCAATAGAGAAAATGCTGTTGCACTGCCTTTCAGAGAAGGACGAAGTGGTAAAAACACCACTCATGGACTGAGAAGCTGTTGCCTACCTGCAGGCCCTTTTCCAACCTCAGGAGCTCTCATTTTGTCCTTTACATTCAGGGCCATCATAGCTCAAACAACAGCTCAGGCGATCACATGGAGAATGTATCTACATGCTTGCAAGGAACAGGATGAGGTTAAGGCCTACCAGCATGGCCTGTGGTGGCTCTTCACTGTTTTCCTCCTGTCTGATCTAGGGCTTGTGTGCCCCATCTTTCAGGAGAAATGTGGAACCTTTCAGGACCTGGCTCAGAGTCAGCAAAGTTTAGCAGCACTCCAAGGACATGACACAGGCAGCCTGAAAATAGAGAGAGGAAGGTCTTCTCTGGGCTGTGCTATGGGAGGAGCTAATGTGGAAATGCAAAACTTTTCTCAGCGTGCCAATTCCAGTGAAGCACTTTACCCTGAAAAGGGGGAAAAAAAAAAAAAAAAGTTATTTTTGTCCACCAAAAAAAAAAAACAAAAAAAAAAAAACAAAAAAAAAAAAAACAAAAAAACCACCTTGGGCTTCTCCAAGCCCACAAACAAGGCTGGCCCTCAGAACCACCGCCCACCACAGGCTCTCCCAGATCCTTGAAACAAGCAGCACTGCAGAAGTCTGTGGAGGGGATGTCTCTGGGACACTCCTAGCCCATCCTGGCCTGCTCCAATATCAGGGTCACCAGTGTGCAAAGTTGAAGGCAGGTAGCATCTGAAAGAGTCTTTTTAACCACCACTCTCCAAGTAAGACATTTGCTCCTGGATAAACCAGTGGAGAGTGCCTTTAAAACCACAAGACCTCTTCATGCAAGCCGTTACACCATGTCCTCTTAAGTCAGCTTCTAAACTAGGATGGCACACACACCTATGCATTCAAATAAGATCAATGCAGAGAAACCTACTTTAAAAGGGAACTTCACAATCAAAATATGCTCCTAGATCCTCTCTTGAGCCAGTACACCTTGGTGTTTCCACCCCCACCGTAAACTATGCCTTGTCTAAGGACTGGACTCTTGAGGGAATGTGGCTTTGGAGACAGTCCAAGCCACGCTGGCAAAGGCTTTATACGTGGTCAGAAAAGAAGAAGCAAGGATGGTAGTCATTCCTGGAGGCCCTGAGCAGCTCTCGGGATCTTCAGAGGGCCAAGGGCACCCTCACAGCCTCCCCTCTCTCCTGCCACCCTGAACAGGCACGTGACAGCTTCAGGCCCACAAGATAGACCAGATCTCTCTTTCCTGCTCCTGGTCTTGGCAGTCCAATAGACAGTGAACTGGGGAGACCCTTTTCAGCAAAGAGTGACACATACTGATTTTAAGGATTATCTAGCAGTGTTTCACAGATAACCAGGGCCACGGGACGAGGAAAGGCAGAAAGACCGACAGTTGGGAAAATTATGACAGAAACTTTCTCAGCAAACGAGCAAAAGCAAGGAAATTGTGAAACCATTTCCAAGAACTGATATTCATGGCAACATCTCCATTTCAGAAATACGTCTGGTTTGAGATAGTCTGCCAGGAAGGAGCCTTAGAAGTCGCACAAGAATATGACCAAGTTGATTTGAGTTCTTATATGGCTGAGAACTTTCTTCTTTTTTTCAAACTCAGTAATTTCCAAAATATCTGATTTCTGACTCATAATAAGCGCTACCACTGCCATCACATGGTTTTGTGATATACTTGCCTTCAGAGTATTTTCATATCTCTAATTTCTCAGTAGACATTTATTCATCTGTGATTTTTTTTTTTTTATATTTAGCATGCAGTAATTGAAGGTAGCAGCAGAACATTAAAATATCCTAGGCATATTAGGTAAAATGGTAAAGCAGTTTCACTCACATAGTACTTTAAAAAAAGCTTATATGTGCATATGTTATATCTATTTATATATTATATATATAAATATAAACATATATATGTAGGCAAACACACATTGTCACATATGTACGTATATATATATGTATTTATGTGTTTATATCTTTGCATATTTATATGCATGAGTATATTTCTGAATTTGCAAAGTCAGTGAATAAATATTTGGTAATCAGGGTCAAACTTCTCAAGATTAATGTCATATATAGCCCTTTTTCATTAATGTCTCAATAATGGATTAATTTATCTTGCTATATTTTACTTAACTGCCTTATTACAAGAGAACTTTGTAGTTAGAGAAAATTGTGCAAATTCCTTTGGAGACTGCTGTGCACTTGCTAGGTTCCCCAGCACTTCAATTTATAGAGAGAAAAGGAGGAGATTTAGCAAAAATTCAAATATTTCAAAACCACACTAAAGAAAATAGAGAGCTTCTATAAAATATTTACAACTTTTAACCTAAAAATTCCCCTCAGGAGCAGAGTTTCCAATTACAACTAATTTATCAGCATGGAGGGAGTCAGGAGAATTCCAATTTTTAAAGGAGAATGAAGAGATGAAAATGTAATACCTTAAAGTAGAGGTGAAATAAAATTATATAGAAGACTCCTGAGAAATTGAAATTGATTTGAAGGTCAATATAATCTCCCTCCAGTAGAAGATGGTATTACATTTTCCTCCCATATACAAATATATAAGAGGCCATCAAATCTTATTGTTTCAGGAAAGATGTGCCATAAGCGGAGGTGGGATCAGAACCCAGTCAGATTGTTCTACTACTCTGGGGACTTTAGCTCCTACACAGCGGGATTGCCCAGCTGCCTCTAGCAAATGCGGAAAAATATAAAATAAGATGCATGCAACACTGATGACTTGTTTTCAAAATCCAAAAAGGATATTTAGTAAGCGTCAGAATGCAAATAACACAGAAATGGATGTTAATTACTATCTGAGGAGACAGAGTCAAAAAAAATCCTAGATATCTTTTCTACCGAGCAGTAATTCTATTTTAACAGAATATCGAAAGTATGTCTGGATAGGGGAAGAAGTAAATATGAAGCCCATAACGATAGGAAGGTGAAATTCCTGTACATGGATCTGTGCCATGCTGTGATCAGATGCTTTCCAGGCTCAGGGCAGGCGATTTCAACCTCAGCATTTCTTTTCTGCAGTGTACAATCAACCTGCACCAGACTGGTGTGGGACTAAGCCCAAAGTTTGAAACAAATCTATATAGCAAGCAGCAATACAGTACCTTAAGGAACAGCAGTTTCCTATATATAAACCATATTATGATAGAAATCGTAACAGTACGTGGTTCAGAGCAACACAGGGAGGCTGAATAGTCTATCTCCCTGCAACCGGATGAGTGCCTGCATCTAAAGCATCTCAGGCAGATCTGCCTACAGCGAGGAATTAAACTCTGGTGAAGGAGATGCACCTCAGCTAGCCTTGGTTGGAGACACACATCCAAAGCTGGAAAGCTGTGAAGAAAGCCCCAGTACATTTTCTGAAAACAGTTTTATGTCTTCCCACAAAATATAGAGCATAAGGGAGAAATAATTTCCCCTGGATTTGTGCTGTATTTTCCCTAAGAAACTAGCTTCAGTTCCTTGATGTTTCCCTCAGGCCCGTTGTTGTGAGAACAGCTTCACATCTGTCGTCTCCTTCCAGCTCCGTTTCGCTCTGCCCTCGCAAAAGCTGGCCTCATGGCTTTTCCTTCCTCCACATCTATCTGAGGGTTTCTGCCCGGCCTCGCAGGACAGCTGCCACTCGGCCAGCCACACCTCGCTGGCAGCGTCAGGTCAAACAGGTTTCCTGCAGCCACACTGGCCGCAAGGAGCAAGCTATTAGGTTGGCCCAGCATGGTTGTAACCTCAGGACATCTCCACTGGCTCCTGAATGATCCTGCATGGCAAAAGCTGGAGGGTCCTCAGTATTTATGAGATTTGCACAGTTGCTTGTGGCTTTCTAATAAGCCGAGCAGTGGAAAACCAGAGGCATTATCCCTATTAGCCAAGGATTTTGGCCATGAACATTGCTTCTGTGCTCTCTCGTTGTGTTTTGGATTTAGGCTGCCAATGGGCATGCATTGCCCTATCACGCTGCGGAGCACAGTTTTCCTGCCAGCTTCCAGTTCCTTCAAATCATGATGATCTAGGCAACATTTTCCTTGCAGAGCCCTTAACCATTTCTAAACCAGACAGTAAAAGACAACACTACCTTCTCCTCTGACTGCGCCTTAGAAAGGGCGTGCTGGCTCACTGTGGGAGGATTGGAGCAACCAGCAGTAGGAGTCAGTGAACTTTAGATGTCTACAAGACAAATGCATATGTCTACATGTGTCCTTTTGGTTCCCTTTATGATAAGTGGAAGGAAATGGGGGTTTTCTGAGGCTGGTTTATTCTGCCTTGAAGCAGGGAACAGATGAGTTGACCCCGTTGACTTTAAAAGCAGCTGAGGGTTACTAGCTCATGCTTTATCTACCTTATCAATACCTGCAGTTGGGCAAGATGAATCCCACCTTAAATCTCTCAGCTGTCATCATGAATATCACAGGGAGATATTCCTCACTGAAATTCAGACCTCACTGAAAGAGGTCTTCTGGGAAACGTTGCCGTTCTGTTGCTAGTAACAACACCATATGTTCACATATACAAACAGATCAGAGGCCACCTGAAAAGCAGTTAGACTACTATGGGAATACATTTCTTTGAAATTTTTTTCCAGATGATGGTGCTTTGATGGCAAGAACCAATTTTCCAGCTTCCAGCCTAAATGCGGTCATAGGTGCTTTGCTCATGCATTGAGCCTGTCCTATGCCTTGCATAGTTGTTTTCCCCGTCTGGAGTGTATCTGCCAGACATAGTCATAGAGGGGAAACATTTTTTTAGTTTCCTACTAGGTTAAACATGTCATATCCTTTTGGTGTGCAGGCTCCAGTTGCCTGATCATCCTAGTTGTTCTCCTCTGCACCTGTTTGAGTCTGCATTCAGCTTTCTGGACATGCATGATCTGGACTGTTCACACTATTTCAGCAGAAGTGAAATAACAATGGGCAGTGGCACATTTTCCTGCCTTTATTGGAAGAAAGGATAAGTTCCCCCCCCCCCTTTTTTTTTTTCCAACCAAAGAATGCCAGACATCCACTCTTGTCATGAGGCTTTATGGTACAACCTACGCTGCTGGATAAAAAAAAGGCCAAGCAGCCTGGGCCTACTCATACCTACACTGCCGAGAGCCTGCAAAAGTGTCCGAGAGAGAGTCAGCTGGAGCTGTCCAAAGTGGAGCTGGAAGCAAGGTAGCAAGCACCCGGACAACCACACAGCTTCCGAGTTTGGTCCTTGCTCTCTTTTTTCTGGCAGTGTGGAGATGCTTAAAGAATAGGTGGTCTCTCATTTTGCCCTACCTAAACTGATCCTGTTTTTCACTTCCCACAATGTTTTCTGTGCAGGAGTCCTATGCTTTTAATTCACTACTGCACTCCTGCTTTTGGTGCCAAGGCTGTTAATGGCAAGGTTAAGTGGGATGGTATCAGGTCTGGTTCTGGAGGACCCCCAGAAAAGCTCCTTCCTCCTGCACTAACTGATGTGATCATTTTTAGAGAAAAATAACTGACTCTATAAGCTTTGCATTGACCCACAGATACCTGCAAGTCTTTTTTCTCCCTCTTAGGTAGACATAGTAACCAATACCTGGTGAGTCAGTGCTCTGCAGCTTGAGGGAGTTATTAACACTTTTTAATCCCAGGTCTCCAATGTCACGTGCTAAATCTTTCCCAGTTGGGAGAGGGAGGCTGAGTGCTGTGACACATGAGTTGGACCAGAGCAAATCAGAATGCATATAAGCAGGCCGTTTCTAGAGCTGCTGGTTATCGTAGGATAGCTAGGTTATATTACCTTGATGAATTACAAAGCTGTTAGATGTAGCCTCCATTTAACCAGGTGAACTGTCTGCACTTCTGAACTCCAGAAAGACAATCCAACAGGGAGGAAAGATGACACACTGGAGGTAAAATAAGAGGTAAATTAGCTCATTTAGCAAGTGACATCAAAAGATGTGGATTCTGTCACACCGACTCTCTTAAGGAGCCTGAACTGAGTTCAAATAGAGATAGCTCCGTACTTCAGTTGGCAGGGAGCAGCTTTCTAGGAACACCAGCACGATCAGCACAGTCAAGGGGGAACCCTTCATGTCTGCTGTACCAACATGCACATGAAACATCATGAAACGAGAGAAGTAGAGAAAGGGAACAGAGACACAAGAAGAAACAAGGAAGAACATGAAAGACAGGAAAAAACCAATAGCGAGGAGAATAGGAAGTAGGGAAGAAAATAGAGAATCTTTTTCTTTGGGATAACTCAACATAGCATGGGCCAACTTATGACACGAGGACTGAACTTTGCCAGTGAGACATTTCTCGTTGGCTTTCCACATTTTTACCAGGTAAGAATGGGTGTCACAGACAGGTGATGCTGAGCCAACAGCTGAAAACCATGGGATGCCCAGGAGTGGAAGGACAAGGAGCTGGCCAGGCAGACCCCAGTGCTTCACTGCTACCACTGGGAGAATGGGAGAAACCGGAGTGTGGATCAAGCCTTGGAGAGGAGGATCAAGGTTTTATCAGCCTCGGCCAATGTGATATTAGTGAAATTGTGATCCTGATAAGGAACATTTTTGTACCCAAATGGTGCCAAAAATGTTCCACGTTCCTAAGGGAACAGTCACAATCAAGTATTTTGGTGGTATCTTCTGGCATCAGTTAAACTTTTCATTTTTCCAGCCAGAGAAAATTGGAAAGAAGACACAAATTCAAGGAAAGAATACACTGGAATGGAGAAGACCGTAGGAAAAAAGGAGAATGATCAGAAAAGAATGATCAAAAGGAAAGGAAGGGAACAGGAGGGAGAGGGGAAGGATGATAGAGAGAAGATTTTATTGTTGAAGTCCATGAAGTGAAGCCATTCAGTGGCAGGAGGGAAAATGTGTGCTGAAGTTAGAAGAGTTGTCTATGGCATTCTCATTGTGCCTGACTTTTACTCAGTACCTAGGTGCTGGGAAAGTATTGTATATGAGAGAGGTACAGAGGGCAAGAGAGTCAGACACTAATGGGCCTGGTTTTGCTACCGTATTAGTTCCTTAGAAAGATGCTTTATGCAGACCTGTTGGCTGTTACTATTCAAAGAATCACACGGCGCTGCTGAAATTTTTTCCAAAGCTGAAGGATATATAAAATAAGACAAATGTATAATAGCTGGAATGAAGACTAGATAGAGTGGCAAGAAGCAGCTCCTTCTACAGAGTTAGAGCTCTGCAGATATTAGTGGGGATCTCACCTGTGTGGTTGAGAGACATATTGGGGATTCGACACAAACCCAACTGTGGCTGGCCACAGCCACATGAACTTGGAGAAGGAAAGGAGCTTAAGCATGTGGGTACGAGCCACACTGCACCACCTGGTCTCAGGGTGAAATAAGAGACCCTCTTTCCTGGTGTAAATGTAGCTCCAGCCATCTGAGGGTAGTTTGGGCTAAGATGCCTCTTACTGGGTTGACGTCTAAAGTTCGGTGAGATGAAACGTCCCTGGTGCACTGGCTGTCCACTTTGGAATATCCCAGTTGCTACTCTGCTCCATGCAGCCCCCCGTCACCTCTCTGTCGCATGACCTTGAGCCACTCGCTTGAACTTGCAGCATTTCAACTTCCCCATTTGTGAAATGCAACAAAAACTATGAATAACTGCAATGCTGCAATACTCGCAACAGCGGTGGCAACAGCAATAGCCACGTCCCTAATCAGCAAGTGTGATGAGCAGACTTTCATCAGTGCTTCGAGGTTTTCAGCAGGCAGAAGGGCAGAAGGGAATATGAATAATTCCATCTCGTCACACCAAAATAAACTCAGCATAGCTCCACTGAGGTCAATGACTGCTTCAGATTTCTACAGGTGGAACTGAATACAAAATGTGATCAGCCTTGCAGGACTGTGAAGAAAAATGAAGCAAATCCTGCTCCATCACTCAGACATTTAAATAGAGTTTATATTATTAGCTGCTCTGTGCAATTTGATGTTTCTAAATATATGATTTTTCAATAAAGCAATGCAAGTTTTTAAATTGCAGCCATCACATAGCAGCAGACACAGCGAGCTCATAAAAGTAAATCTCTAGGTATGAATGACATCACCAAGCTCTTTGGATAATAAACTTTCACCTTCCTGAGCCAATACAAAAGAAGCCTATCTTCTTGCTAAAAATATACTGTAGCAGCAAATCGTGTACGCTCAAACTACATATTAAAATGCAGAGAGAGCCCTCTGGGATTCAAAGACAAATATGGTCCTGTGCAAGCTCTGAATGATTTAAGGCTGTTAAAGAGATGCTCTCAAACAATTAAAAATATCTGCAGTTCTGTCAGGAGATTCTGCCAGGCTGCTGTGGCTCTGGGTGCCTTAGGGTGCTTCCATGGCAATGGGATGATGCCGATGCCCAGTGATGTACGGGAGTGGAGATATGAGCTCTTACCTTTCTGGTCCCCAGCACGCTGCAGAAAGGACAAGAGGAGAGACAGTTGTCATCAGTCAGAGGTCTCACACAGCCTCAGTCAGAGGCTTGCAAGTGCCAATGCACCAGGAAAAATGTGGAGAAATGAAATTCTCAGAAATGGTTCAAAACTCATAACAAACTTTCAGAAGAGGTGAGTCATTCAGGGTGACTGTCAATGGTGAGTATCACGCCGTCCTGAGACAGAGTATCAACATGTGCCGGCTTTCTTTCTTTCCTTCTTTCAGAAAGCTATCCCAGATCAAGTGCTCAAAGGTCCTGCACAGCAGCAGAAAGACAAGCTGACATAGCATTAAATCTTATCCAGCAAAGAAATTCAGAGCCGTCCCTGCCAGTGACTGCTACGGTCCCTTTTGGAGTCATTTTGTTCTGGCACCTTTAGCGTGCAAAGAGACTCTGCAAGCAAGCTATACAGCTTAATTGTACAGGGCAATTTTTTGTTGGCTATTACCCAAAAGATAGCTAGGATTAAACAAGCTGCTAGACTAAGCACAAGTGTGCTCACCATCCCAGTAAGACACCCAAAGAGGTTTTACTGGCCAAGCAGGTCATAAGGAGAAGGGTTGGCACTTGCTGTTCCCTGAGACAGATTTTCAGTGTTGCTACATTGCCATAATCCAGCAAATCTGCCAGCACTGACACCATCAACACTGACAGATTCCCTGTTTTCTTCCTGTAGGACTTTGTCTCTTCCCATGCTGGTGTTTTTTCTTTCGAATCCTCCAACTACAAGCAATTTTGTCTCAACTCCATCTCTGTCTGCCACCTGACATTTCTTATCTTGCACGGCCCCACTCTGGCTTTCCAACAAGGTCCTGCCACTGGGCTAGATCTGAGCTGGGCTTTAGACCCTCCCTCGAAGGCTGCCAGTGGAAACCCCACTAGACCCCACCACCCCCAGCCTGCTGCTTCCAGCCTCTGAGCTGCCTGGTCTACGCCCTGCCCGGTGCAGGACACCTCCCCAGCTGCAGCGCCCAGCGTTAGTGAATGCTGTGCTGTGGAATTAGATTTTCCTCCCCCAGCTGTAGGTAGGAAATGCACACTGGCACCGAGATTTCAATGTGGCCTTTTCCCAGGGATGCACAGGAACGCTGCGTGGCAGGAGGAGTGCGCCAGGAAATGCCATTGAAGGAGAAATCTTCATCTGCTCACAGGCCACTCCAGCAACCTCTTCCTAGTCAAAGGATCTTGAGGATGTTCTTTGGCTGGATCCTCTTGTCAAACATGATGCAGTGTTTGAACCTCCCCAGTGGAGGATGTAGAGGGAGGAATGAGCAGAGATTGATCTCTGGGATCTCTCAGAAACCCCTCTGGGGATTGTTTCTTCAGTCTCGATGGTACCACCAGCACCTCTATTTCTCCCCAAGAGTCTCAGTGCTTGCAGAGTGTGTGTTTGCTGTCCTGCAACCCTACTTTACTACAGAAACAAAGATCATGCCATCAGTCTGCCCTACCAGCACATAGGCACACGTACACACATAGAACTAATTTAAAAGCAAAAAATACTTTTGAGTACCCCATATGCAAAAGCTCAAATTGTTCTTTATTTCTGTTGTTTTGTTGGAATCAGACACTTCTCCACAAACCCAACCCATTCAGCATGTCTCTGCATTTTCCAATTTACACAGATCTGTTCAGCTACCAATGGCTGAAACTCACAGATTGAGTTTGAAGATGAAGATGAAGAGAATGATTGATCTGTGATCTAAAGAAGTCATCAATAAATAAGATGTTCTTAAAAGCAGAATTCCCTGGTTCTTAGAAATGTTTATGTGCTCTGTGGCTGTGGTCACAGCCATTTCTCTCTCTTTCTTTTACCACACATGCTCACACATGTACACATGTAGATATATTTTTTTCCCCCAGAAATACATTTAATGGAGATTTCCAAATTCAGTTTATGAAGATGGATTAAGAAGCATTAGCCTTTCCTGTAACTATCATCTCAGTTGTATAAAACAAACAAACCAAGCATCAACAAAACCAAAATATCCAAATGATCTCAGCAAGGCTTTTGCTGTAAAGCCTGATACCTAGCCAGGTCCCCAACTAATACAAACAGGCGACTTCAAATTAACTTGATCATTAACTTGAAAAGCTGATACAGGCTAAGGAACTCCCAGGTCCAGATCATACCATACCTGACAGATGAAGTGACAACTGAGCTGAAAAGCTACTGCAAATTTGTTTCCCTAGGGATGGTATGGGGGCTGTAAGAGCAGCCTCTCATTTCAGAGCAGGCCATCAAGGGTATTGAACAATTTTTAGCCTGAAACAGCCAGCCCTGCTTAAATGTTGGGATTTACCATGTGCCAACCAAAATTATATCAATGTCCACGCAAAAGTGCATCATGCCTCCTTAACCCAAGGAAGTGCTTTACCAACCACAAGGAATAGAAAGAGCCAGTGCTGTTGGGCAGTCCAGTCAATGCCAGCCGTTTCCCTGGGAATCTAGTTCTCAAATGAGTCAAGTACCTTTTTATTTGCTTCCTTCACAAATTAAAATCCACCAAATCAAATTGGTAAATTCATTTATTACCTCCTAAGAGAAAGCTAGATTGAACAGAGAGCTTTGGCATTTGACTATCCAAGATCCTCCTCTAGTAATTTTGTAGAGATGAGCACGTAACAGCAATATAGTCACTTCGTATTTCAGTCACTATAACAAATCACAGATAGTCTGTCTGTGTAGGTAATTACTTCAATATGGATGAGTACAATTTATCCTGCTCAGCTTTTACAAAGCTCTTACTGTTATCATGCATGCTTTATTCCAGGGAGTCAAATAAACAAATCCAAAATACCTTTTGCAATGCTAATCCTGTCTTCCTCCACTGGAAGTTACTGCTAACTTTGCAGTATCTGTTAATAATAATATAATGTTGGCTGTACAATAATATCAGGTTTTATGCTCCTCTAAAGCCTTAGGCTTTATGCTGAAATTTTGGTGCCAGCACTTTACACTAATTGCTTTGTCCCACAGTGACCAGCCAACAGCTGGGTTTAGTTCAGTGTTTCAGCTCCTAACACATGCCCATCAGGCATCCTTGCTCCTCTCTGTGCTGATGGGACATCTTCATGTGCATCTTGATTGTTGCCAAAATGTCTTTCTTCCAGTGTCTTTCTGTATGGCAGAGTTGTGACTCTGACAAGCTTGCATACAAAATCGATTTCTGTCTCTCTCAGGAAGCTCATAAGGACTTAGGAGCCTCCAAGAGCAAGCCTGGGGACAGGCTGCAACAGCCATGCAAAGCTCTCTAAAGATGGTTTAAATATGGGATGTGACAAAATATGTATATGGGAAAAAAGTAACATAATCTGGGCTGCCTAAGGGCACACTGCATTTAACTGTCTCTGTGAACCAGCCTAAAAGCCCTTCCAAGTCAGAAAGGATGGGCCAAAGAACTTAAGTCATAATTTGAAGCAGATATGTCAGAAGTTGTAAGGATTTGAGGAGATTAAAGTGAGTGTCTTTTCCCTTGGATAAATAAAAAGTAACTAAACATTGATAAAGATGTTGAAGAGCAGTCTGGGTTTAGATGAGACAGCTGGGAGAGAAATCCTGTCCTGCTACATGAGCATTGCACCAGGACACCCATGTAATCCACCAGAGGGGAGCTGGCAGGCTTACGAAGCCTTCGTAGCTGGCATGGGCAAGACGATGACCTTCATTTGGCTCTTGCCTTTCAAAAGCCAAGCTGTTTAAAAAAAAGAACACACCATGAAAGAAACAGGAGTAACCAACTGCTTTTCCCTGTTGTACAGCACGAAGGATTTTTTTTTTTTCTTTTTTTGAGTCAGGACTTGCTGCAGTTGTCTCTTCAGTTGCCTCCCAGTTGGATGATGGCATATCTATCACTGTGGAAAACTCCGTTTTCTTACCTCTGTCTTGTGATACGGACTCTTTTCTCTCCTTCAGCCGCACTAAATCTTGTCTCATTATATCTCATCATTTCTTTTTTAATATAATCAAGATTGGTATTTTCATTGCTATCTCCAGTCTTAATACCTGATTCATCTTCTATCCTCATGGCAATAAATTCCTGTAATGGTTAGATAGCTAGAATGTTGCTAGAATATTTTAGTAAGGGAACAAATCCTGTTTGTCTACATTTTTTGTTCAATCTGAGTGATTTGCTACTCCATCATAAACTGACCTCACTTTATGGACGAAGCAGATTCCAGATGTAGTACTCTTCTATACGCTGTTAATTATATGGCCAATATCACTTCTGATCTGAGCTCTTACTGAACAAAATTTTATATGGTGTCTTGAACTTCCTTTGCTGCTTCACTGCAAAGTCATCTGATCTGTTTTCTACTCTACAGTAATTATTTCATGCCACTCCTTAAAAGTGAACAAATTAATGGCCCTTATAAGCCCTCCCTCTTCCTCTCTAAAACCTTCCTCCAAAGGGACTGGTTTCAGTTTGTGTTCTTCTCTGAGTCTGCAGTGGGATATACTTAAACCAGGCTGCGTAAAGAGAGATCTTTTCTCTTTAATTACAAAACTATTTGGTGCTAGCACCACTCAGATGAGACAGAAGAGAACTCCTCTATGATATGCTACTTCTTTCTTTTTTTCTTTTATTTGCACTACATTTTTTTTCTCTTTTTGCTGCATATCTTATGCATTGCCATTTTAACCCTTCATTTATCTGAAGCTGTATTTCTCAAGCTCAGTGCAATTGCAAGCATGTTCGTTAGGAGCCACCTGGAAGATGGGCTTATCCACACCAACTCCCTTATTTTTCAGTCACGCCAGTCACAGCTTGGGTGTTCAGGACCCCATCCTTACATTTCAGCTCTTAGGACCCCAAAGATGTCTAACATAGTATGTCTGCATGAGTATTACGTTATATCCTACAGGAAAGTGGTCATGATTCCTCTCTTCAGGTGAGCCTACTCTTCCTCACTGCAAAGAAAAAAATGCTTTTTCTAAGTTCTTGAATGGATTTTACCATTTGCACAACTTGGCCATCTGGGAGATTTCAACGACAGCAAAGATGGACCACGCTCCTGCACACGTGTGTGCCCATACATCTGTGAGGAATTGCCATTGCATCCTAGCAGTGCAGGAGCCATGACACAAGGCTGGATGTATCTCGATTCCTCCCAGCACAGGTAACTTAGTGCCTGGGATCGCCTGGTGCCTGTGCCTACCCTGACCTCTGCAACGGGAAAACACCCGGTGCGGAGGACGAGCTCTGGCAGATTTCTGCGCCCGGTGCTGGGAAACTTCACATCGATTTCTCATTTGAGGGACATAGGCATTTTGCATATACAATACTGCACTGGCTTTTTCCTGAGAGGTATATTGGTCTTTTCGTTTTAGTAAGTAACATTTGTGGCTAGCAGCATCTTCCCTTTTACATTGGTTATTTTTTTTCCTTTTAATTGAATTATAAACATCACTTTGGCTGTTATTATTTTAAAATATGGTTAAGAATTTGCAGAACAGTTTATTTGCCACTGAGAGCATAATATACAAAAGAACTATTTAATTCCACATTTTCTTTTCTCTCTTACTGAAGATGAGAATGAGATCCCTCTTTTCATTCTATTTTTAGGCCTCACCCCCTTCAAGACACATGCTGCCAGTATAAACTGTATCTCAGATGTAACAGGCTAGAGATCGTGTTTAATAAATTGCACTGCAGAAGATAATCGCATATTGTATTTTTCAGCATCTCTTTTTTCTCTCCTTTCTGAAAAACACGGCAAGCTTTCTTTCAAACTAGCTTTGAAGGCAGCCCAACCACTAGCTCTACAACAGAAACAGAGGAATGTAGGCGAATTGGGAACAAACTTCTAATTACAGCTCTGTTTGCTACCATTAATTTATTTCATATTTACCAATTTTGAAGCACTTGATATATAGCAATGATAGTCTTGTAATTCACAGTTACTCATCATTTAAACACTAATAAAAGTGACATAGAGCATTTCATGAAGATTAATGACCCCCTTAAGACCTGCTGACCTAAGGCCAAGGCCCAGTAACCCAGTTGACCATAAATTCCCAAACTGTTTTGGCCGGAGACCATTATTGCTGTTGGAAGCTGAAAGACATGGAACAAAATGTAAGATGCCTTTTTTTTTTTTTTTTTTTTTTTCCTCCTGACTGCCCAGTTCTGCAATGTGCATACACCAGTTGCCCTGGAAATACTGGGAATTGCCAGGCAATTGACTTCCCTTATGTTAGCTCAGCACGTGCCATTTTTATGTCCTGACTATCCTCTTCTTTTTAATTTGCAGAGAATAAGCTGTTGTTGCCTGCAAGATTATTTTGTCTACAGTCTTTAACACATCTTTCTAGGTGCAATATGAGATACATGTATTGAAATGTGATTCGTTCTTATCCCTAGAATCCAAGACACTGAAGTCTAATCACATCTTTCTTATATGTAACTGTGTGATGATACGTGACTGAGCTTATCCTGGATCCTCCTGACATCTGGCAGGGTAGGTAAAAAGTCCCCTCTGGGTGCGGGCTGTGAGCGGCCAGGTTCAGCCGGGCAGAGCTTGGCGGCTGATCACCTGCCAATGTGGTGAAGGGCCATCGTGTCCAGACCAGCCGTCCCAGCTAACACAGGAGCCTGGTGTCCCCCAAAGGCATGACATGCGAAAATCAAGGAAACAGTACTTTGCGCTTTATTTGTCCCCAGCTTTGACTCTTCAGGCTATACCTATGCCTGTTTTTAAGCTTCTTTTGTTTACAGTCAAGAAGACAGGAGAATAACTTTTTTTCCTGACAAAATCTGACTTTCTGAAAACCTTCTTCTGAGGAGCTGGAGCTGAGAAGGTCACCATAGCCAGGACAGGTGACAGTGACAACAGGATAAAATTACAGGACTGAGAAACATTCATGGTGTAAATATCACAATACTGAGGGCCAGATACAGCCTGGGCTATTACGATGGAGTCACATGTGTTCCCAGCACCAAGCTTGGCTCCATCACCTTGAATATGGAGGAAGTATTCAGTGCCATGGCACCCGAAGTCATGCTGCAGGATGCCATGACAACCATCCTGAAGGTAAACCTTGGAAAGGGGCTGAAGCTCTAGCACAAAAAGGGAATCAAACATGATAATATATCCAATAAGCGGAAGACATCTAATAAAGTGCCACAGAGACAGACTGATGAGAGGTCTAGTGGTTTTTTTTAACACTCATATCAGTGATTTGGAAGAGTGAGCAAACAATGTGCTAATTAAATCAAAGGATGACAATATTCTGGTGGCTCTAAACCATCGTGGGCACTGAGATAAGATGCCAGTGGACTTCAGTGTCTAGGGGAGTTTGTCGTCCTATACAGCAGGAAATAGCAACGTGATTTGTTTTGTAGGGCTGCACAAGTATAGGCAGCATGCTAGAGAGCAAGGGGAGGTGATTCCTCTCCACAGGTTTCTGACAAGACTGGTCTGAAATCATGGTTTAGCTGTAGACATCTCTCTAGTGGAAGTGTGCTGACAAGCTGAAGTCCCATGAAGAATACAGAAGTGATAATGGAGGTGAGCAGACTGATGGATGAAGAAAGTTGAAAGAACTAAACTGGCTAAGAAAAATCTTGGCTAAGAAAAGACAAGGCAAGCAGGAAGGCAGAGAAGAAAGTGAAGGGTGAAGGGTGCTGCAGGGATGGACAATTCATTTGTAAATACCATTTATTTGATACTATTCTAGTGTTCTTACAGAAATCCCAAGTAGCTGAGTCCTCACCATGATAAATCTGATTGTCAAGATACCCTTTTCTGTCACTTATCCTACATTTTCATCTTTTTGTCTCAATCATTACAAGTTTGAGATAAGATTCAATGACAGTGTTCAAAAACTCTGAAAAAATCTCAGTAATAATGAAAGACTGATGGAGTAATCCCCCTTTAAACCCCCAATTCTCCAAGAAGAACCAGCAGAACTAAAGAAGGGAGGAATAAACAGGCATGGAGAGGAGAAAGACTTAGAAAAGCAGGCTGTATCTCTTCCCCACGTAGATATAGAAGAGAAGTCCCAGCCATACAAGCATAAAACTGGAAGAGGTTTCCTGGGGCAACTTCAGCCCCCTTTGATTAGAGCTGCCAAGCTAGAAGAGCAGTAAAAAGACCATTCTTCTATACATTGGTCATAACTTCTTAAAACATTGATGTTTCTTACCTGCATGACTTCGATTAGCAAGCCATTGCAGAACTCCGCTCTTCCTGTTATTTAATACACTGACTTGAAAAAATATACCATACGAAACATTTCAGCAGAATTTCTGTCCAGGTTGTCTTTTCTGAGAATTTCCTAATATTTGAGAAGGTAAACAGCAGCATTAAGACACACTGAATGTTGTTAAACTACTCAGGCAACTGTGTGTGTGTTCTTACTAGCCTAAATCAGAGAGGGATGGGTTGTCAAAAAATCTGAAAATAGGGTTCACTATGCACTGCAACTATGTCCCTTTTAATTTGTTTTTCTGCAAATTTTTTATGGGGTTTCCTGTTTGTGTGGATGGAGGAATAGATAGATGGGTGGGTAGACAGATATCTGGAGAAGGAATTTTATTCAAGTTAATGGGGACTCTGTGTGTGAGCAAGTATATTCATGTCAGAATTGCTTTCTTGTCTGTTATGAATAGAGACAAAGAAACAAATATAGGCATGCATACCATTACTGGCAGAAATGTGAAATAAAATTCCAAGTATCTTTCAGACACTACGTGACTGATAGCATTTTTTCTATGTCAGGAGGGAAAATACCTATTTGAAAACTAGGATCAGCACATGGGGGAACCATAGTGCCCTTTGCTGTACCAAAAAATGATGAAAATAATATTAAATGTCTTAATGTTTCCTAGACTGATTTTTCAGTTGTGTCTATCTGAAGTGCCTCTTGCCTTTTCCATGATCTGTACCCAGACCGGGGCCGCAGTTCGAGGAGCAGTTGTTTGCTGTCTTCTCTTCACCTTCCCCATCTTCCCTCTGTCCCTCAGCCCAGTTCCTCTCCTGGGGGTGGCCGTGGCCGTCCTTCTCTGTCCCAAGGCTGCTTGCAGGTGTCGCTGTGGGAGCAAAAGCAGCATCAAGCAACTTGGGAGGAGAGCTGGAGAAAGTCCTGGAGTGCAAAATACATATTGGTATTGCCCTCTGGTGGCTAGCACCCTTGGAAGGGCTCACGCTGAGAAACGTCCATGCATTTATAGCTTTCTGGCTTTATTACGGGCTTTGTCCTGAAGGAGATCTCTTCCCATTCAGTCCTCACTCGCATTTGCTCAAGCTCTGCAGGATGTCTCCTGGAGGGACGGAGTCGATGGCTCTCTGCTGCCCTATGGGAGACATGGGTCGTGCTGGAGGCTCGGGCAAGGGGGTCATTCCTGCTCAAGCTCTGCAGGATGTCTCCTGGAGGGACGGAGTCGATGGCTCTCTGCTGCCCTATGGGAGACATGGGCCGTGCT
Organism: Rhea pennata; assembly: GCF_028389875.1. Taxonomy (NCBI): domain Eukaryota; kingdom Metazoa; phylum Chordata; class Aves; order Rheiformes; family Rheidae; genus Rhea; species Rhea pennata. The sequence continues at coordinate 186,239,902 of NC_084663.1, forward strand.
GGAGGCTCGGGCAAGGGGGTTGTTCCTGTTCGCTGCTGCTCGTCGAGAAACCGCCTGGAGGATTTACAAGGTGAGGGACAGCCAGTTCTCACGATGGAGGAAAAAAAAATTGAGAACAAGAAGATCAAGGAGTTTTTGAAAACTTTCAACCTTTCCTTTATTGGGTCAGAGTACTTTACTGCATGTCACCAAAAAAAAAGAACTTTTTAAGACTTCATTGAGTGGCACTCAATTAAAATTGAAACTTTTTCCAGCCCTATTCCCATACAGGCATATATGTATGCAGACATATTTTTTATACTTTTTGTCATGGTTTGGAGAAACTGTTTGGGAGCACAGTCTCTGCTGCACCTAGTGACATTAACATGGGCAGCACTAATACCAGCACATCCACTTAAACTCAACCACTCGAAATGCTGATGCATGGAGAATAGATGACTGAAAACACATTTTGAGAGAGGAAAATGATGGTGTAAATGATTCCATCAACATCTATCCACAGGTAGCACTCAGTGCTGAACACCTCAACACATTGATTTCTGATGAATAAAAACCCAACAAAGTAACAAAACGCAATCGGAGCGCACTGGGGCAAATGGAAAATGCAAACGCAACAGCAGACTCCACACATTTGAAACAAGATTTAAAGTGCTGTGGGGCCCTGTGATGCCCAAAATGATACTGAGGTTCAATTTTCTTAAGCTGCCAGTTTTTTTGAGTTTTTCCTCAAAATTAGGCAGAGGTCATCAAGGAAGATGGCAGAAAGCTGTCGACACAACATCTGCCTGGGCTCACGCCAAATATGTTTCTTTCAACGGCAGGTTTTAAACATTATGGTCATAGAACAGGCCAGGATCTGAGAATTGCTCAAATTCTTCTCCCCCCCTCCCCTTTTTTTCCTGGCCTCACATGAAGCCCAGCTAGGATGTGAATTCAGGTTAGAGGACCCTGTGAAAAGCATGTAGCAACCAAGTGGCCCAGGGCAATTATTGCTCACAGTGCTGAAGGCTTTTTGAAGGGTTTCTGTTGGATTTTGGAGCAGATGTCCAACGCTCAGCACATGCTCTGTGGTCACTGGCAGCAGGAGACTGCAAGGCGTATTCCAGGTACCTCACAGGACCCCTTTTATTAAAAAAAAAATACTAGCAAAAAAAGTAACCCTGGAACAGAGTTTTCTACACACTGATCCTAAAACTGTTCCAAAAAGATACTCGCATTTGCTCACAGAGGTCTTGCATTTGCCATACAAATACACATTTCTGAGTGCACAGACTCACATACTTCTCCTTGCACTAGAAAACCTGCAGTGCGCATGAAACACGCATGCACCAGGAGGGAGGAAACAGTGCAGAGGCCACACGTTTCCACTCTGAAATCTCTCACTACCCTGGGGACAAACTTCCCACTGACTTCAGGGGGGGCCGCTCTTTTTCTGCTAGGATTTCTCCCATTTTATAGTGTCTGTGCCCGGCATACGTCAGAGGCTGTTCTGGAGGAGGCTGCCTGGTCACAAGGCCACAACCATGCCACATGCGTCATGCTCGTCACAGCTAATGGCGGGGTCAAAGCACCTTCCCCGGAGCTGCCGCAGAAATCCCTTTTCGGGGTTGTGCAGCTGTCAGCCTGTCTTGGGCTGAGCCTCAGGCAGCAGCCTGGCGTGTTTGTTGCAACTTGCTTTAGCGTTGCTGGAGAAGAAAAGGGCGACTTGTGAAGCAAGCTGATGCCCAAAGGTTTGTAGGGGTATTTTGGTACTGGGAGCATGGAGGTATTTTGCTCTAAGATACTGCACAGTGCAAGAGCAGGGAGCAGATACGCTGCTCTAGGTAGCACTCGATGGCAAGCAAGAGAGCAAACAAATTACACATGATCCGCCTAAGCCCATGGGCTTCTGTATCTCTCAGTGCTTTCCAAACACTGGAAGACAACTCCTAATAATCTCTCTGCCAGAAAAATATAGAATCAGTAAGGCTGGAAGGGACCTCTGCAGACCATCTAGTCCAACCTCCCTGCTCAAGCAGGGTCACCTACAGCATGGTAGACAGGATCGCATCCAAGCAGGCCTTGAAGATCTCCAGAGAAGATGGCTCTACAGCCTCTCTGGGCAACCTGTGCCAGTGCTCCGCCACTCTCACAGGGAAGAAATTCCCCCTCACGGTCAGGCGGAACTTCCTGTGCTTCAATTTCTGCCCATTGCCTCTTGTCCTGTCACATGGGACCACTGGAAAGAGTTTGTCCCTGTCCCCTTGACACCCTCCCTTCAGGTACTTGTACACATTGATCAGATCCCCCCTCAGTCTTCTCTTCCCCAGGCTGAAGAGGCCCAGCTCTCGCAGCCGTTCCTCATAGGGCAGGTGCTCCAGACCTCTGATCATCTTTGTAGCCCTATGCTGGACTCTCTCCAGTAGCTCCATGTCTCTCTTGCCCTGGGGAGCCCAGAACTCGACACAGTACTCGAGATGGGGCCTCACCAGGGCTGAGTAGAGGGGCAGGATCACCTCCCTTGACCTGCTGGCAACACTCTTCCCAATGCACCCCAGGAGACCTTTGGCCTTCTTGGCCACAAGGGCACATTGCTGGCTCATGGTCAACCTGTTATCCACCAGCACTCCCAGGTCCTTCTCTGCAGAACTCCTCTCCACAAGGTCAGCCCCCAGCTTGTACTGGTGCCTAGGGTTATTTTTCCCTAGGTGCAGGACTCTGCATTTGCCCTTGTTGAACCTCAGGAGGTTCCTCTCTGCCCAACTCTCCAGCCTGTCCAGGTCTGTCTGTATGGCAGCACAGCCCTCTGGTGTGTCAGCCACTCTTCCCAGATTGGTATGATCAGCAAACTTGCTGAGGAGGCACTCTGTCCCCTCATCCAGGTCACGGATGAAGAAGTTGAACAGGATGGGACCCAGTACTGAGCCCTGGGGGGCGCCACTAGCCACAGGCCTCCAACTAGACCCCACGCCACTGAGGACAACCCTCTGAGCTCTGTCTTTCAGCCAATTCTCAATCCACCTCACTGTCCACTCATCTGTCCCACACTTCCTGAGCTTCTCTAGGAGATTGTTATGGGAGACAGTGTCAAAAGCCTTGCTGAAGTCAAGGTACGCAACGTCCACTGCTCTTCCCCCATCTACCCAGCCAGTCATTCCATCACAGAACGCTATCAGATTGGTTAAGCAGGATTTCCCCTTGGTGAATCCATGCTGGCTACTCCTGATCACCTTCTTGTCCTCCATATGTCTGGAGATGACATCCAGAATGAGCTGTTCCATCACCTTTGCAGGGATGGAGGTGAGGCTGACGGGCCTATAGTTGCCTGGGTCCTCCTTCTTGCCCTTCTTGAAGACTGGAGTGACACTGGCTTTCTTCCAGTCTTCAGGCACCTCTCCAGCTCTCCAGGACCTTTCAAAGATGATGGAGAGCAGCATGGCAACAACATCCACCAGCTCCCTCAGGACCCGTGGGTGCATCCCATCTGGGCCCATGGATTTGTGGGTGTCTAGCCTGCCCAGAAGATCTCTAATCCTATCCTCCTCAACCAAAGGAAAATCTTCCGTTCTCCAGACTTTCTCCCTCACATCCAGGTTGCAGGATTCCTGGGGGCTGCCCTTAGCAGTGAAGACTGAAGCAAAGGAGGCATTCAGTAATTCTGCCTTCTCTGCATCCCTTGTCACCAGGGCCCCCGCCCCATTCGGTAGTGGGCCCACCATTTCCCCAGTCCTCCTCTTGCTGCTGATGTATTTGAAGAAGCCCTTCCTGTTGTCCTTGACATCCCTTGAGAGGCTTAATTCCAGCTGGGTCTTAGCCTTCCTTGCCGCATCTCTACATACTCTGACAGCATTCCTATAATTCTCCCAGGTAGCCTGTCCCCTCTTCCACATTCTGTGTATTTTCTTCTTCTGTCTGAATTTGGCCAAGAGCTCCTTGCTCACCCATGCAGGTCTCCTGCCCCTTTTGCTGTGCTTGTTACTCATAGGGATGCACCGCTCTTGAGCTTGGAGGAAGTGATGTTTGAATAGTAGCCAGCTCTCCTGGACCCCCCTTCCTTCTAGGGCCTTAACCCATGAGACTCCACCAATCAGGTCTCTGAAGAGCCCAAAGTCCGCTCTCCTGAAGTCCAGAGTTGCAGTCCTGCTTGTTGCCTTACCTCTTTCCTGCCGGATCCTGAACTCCACCATCTCGTGGTCACTGCAGCCAAGGCTGCCCCCAACTTTCACATCTCCAATCAGTCCCTCTCTGTTGGTAAGGACAAGGTCCAGCAGGACACCCTTCCTTGTAGGCTCCTCTGCCATTTGTGACAAGAAGTTATCACTGATGCATTGCAGGAGCCTCCTGGACTGCTTGTGCCTTGCTGTGTAGTCCTTCCAGCAGATGTCAGGGTGGTGGAAGTCCCCCAGGAGAACCAGGGCCTGTGATCTTGAGGCTGCTTCCAGCTGCCTATAGAAGGCCTCATGAACTTTCTCTTCCTGGTCAGGTGGCCTGTAGTAGACACTCACTACAGTGTCTCCCATGTTAGCCTGCCCTTTGATCTTTACCCGTAAGCTCTTGACTGCCTCCTCCTCCTCCACCCCCAGGCAGAGCTTGATGCATTCCAGTTGCTCTCTCACATAAAGAGCAACTGCACCACCTCGCCTTCTTGGCCTGTCTTTCCTAAAAAGCACACAGCCATCCAGGCTGTGTAAAAGGCTTTTTTTATCCCTGTTAAAAGGATAAAAAGGCTTTTTTATCCCTATTTTACAAGCTAGAGCTCAGCAGAAGTCTGTTTGGGATGTTTTAATGAACCAGGCTCGTCCTCTAGCTGCTGCTCTGTGACCTGTGTCACATCTATCTGTCCCCAGCAGATGTCTCAGACACTCTGAGGTGCTAAAAATGGGACTAGATGGCTGCTTTTAGGGCAAGCAAGCCAAGCGGGGTGTTCAGCTCATGCCCTGAGGAGGCACTGAGCATCTGGCACCCTCAAAAGCTGAGCTCCGCACACTACTGTTCCCAAAGGGGCAGGGGTTATGTTGGGGCACCAGGTTGTCCCCCAACAGAGACAACCTCTTTTCCCACCCAGGGGCAGCAAGTGCAGCCAACCTGCTGTCCTGGACAAGCTCCTTTTATCTGCCTTCTTTGGGCAGCAAAGTGCAATTTTGACCAGACGGCAGCAAAGCCCAGAGCCAGTTCTGGAAGCTGACCCAGGACGCACCACACAAAGGAACGAACACCAGCTTTTGCCTTCTATTTGCTCTGATTAAACATGTTTGTGGCAAAATGACTGTGGATTCCTCCTGGAGGTCTTTTCTTAAAAAGATCTTGAATTGAAATAAAAACCCAAACGGACAAGGCAAGCCTATTCCAGAACTGAGTTAAAAAATATGTCTTTTTGAGGATGAAGTCCTCTCCCTTCACTATTGCCCCTTTATCTCATCCCAGATAACCCCAGAAATAATCCTGAGAATCAAAGTTGTCCTGTTTTTTTTCAAATGGATGCAGAGCATGGTGATATTTTAACCTGTAAAAGAGTATGCGATGAGAAGGCAAGCAGGTCCTTCCTGTCATGTTCATTGACCCACCAGAGCTCCAGCTCCCAGCTGGTCCCAAGCCACCTCCTAGATCCAGCCACAGCATGGCACAGCTCCTCATCGGATCAGCGCCAGGTTACGTTGCTGGTAACATTTTAAGGAGAAAGCAAGAAGAAGCTGTTCAGCGAGTGGGCAACCATCCTCTCAGCTCTCCTTCACTGCTAATATCAGTGTCCACAAGAGCTTGCCGTTGAGATCCATGAAGAGTAACAGCACTGCACATGGGGAACACTGCAAGCTTGAGGTAGGGATGCCATATTGCCGCTCAGTGTTAGATACCCGGTAGGAAATGAATGTGGTTGACCGTTTCTAAATCAGGCCTCCCTGGTGAGCACCGCTCACCCGCAGCAAACTGTAAGTCTGGCCACAGCAGCAGGGTTTTCACGAGCTCCTTCCAAGCCGGGGCTGGCATCGACCATTCAGGCTTTGCTCCAAGACCTGGACCTTCATCAGACCCTCCTCTCGCCAGGAGCTCGGCGCATCCACTCCTTGTCGAGAGCTGCCTGGAAATTGCCATAGTCAAAGCTGTTTGCAGCAGAGGAGGGATTGCCTCTGCGGATTTCCTCTGTGGTTTTCAATAACCACTGTTTTGAATGTCAGATCAGCATGTTTCACATGACAAGAGCTAACAAATCCTTCCAAAGGACTGTTTGTTATTCAACTGATTTTTACATCATATTCTGTGGCCCTTTTGAAAGGATTAAGAAATCCTCAAATACTGGTACCTGAGGGAAAAATTTAGCAGCTCAGCTTATATGCAAATTCTGAATGTTTGTAATTCAAACTGTGTTGATTAGGTACATTAAATAAGTATTGATTCTGACTAGATGGTTTATGTAACTAAGCAGCACAGTAGGAATGAAGTATTACAACTATTACAGCTGCATGTGCAATTACAGGGCTCTCATTTATTGAAATAGTTGAAATGCACTGCTCCTGCTGTGCTGATTAGTTAAATAAGCCATCAAATCAGTGAACACAACCATGTGCCACAACACTGTACCATCTGGAATTATGTATTGGACTGTAACATTTGTGATTCATACTGGCTAGTCATCCATCTAACTAACTCAAGGCAAATAGCGATTTTTTTTTCCTATCCAAAATGCATATGGTATTTGCTCTCCACAAATATTTAAATGCAAAGGTAGTTTATAGTGACTAGTTAGGGTTTTGGAGTGTTTGTGAGCATGAACTTTATAGATATGAAATGTTAGCAGAAAGCAGACAGGAAAGGTTTGTGAATACGAGCCACATCTAAATTCCATGCAGGGTTGGACATGACCCTCATCTCCGTCAGATCCGAGTGCCTGCTATGTGCTTTGGCAAAGCCACTAACATCTGCCAGGTGTGGCTTGTCCCCTCCCTCAGCTGGTCCTCCAGGGCAGAACTGCCTTAGCAGTGCAATGCTTCCTTTTGTGAAGGGTTTACCTTCAGCATGTTTTTCACACTTAGTTTTTACATCTACACTGAGTGCTAGAGAAAACAGAAATGCAACTTGCACACAAGAGTATGAAGATTTGTGATTATTCTTACTTTAATGTTCTTATGTGGTTATTAAATACAGCAGGCTAGCTACAGCCTTCAGCTAAGCAAGTCTTCTGCCTTCAAGAAACTGTGGTGGTGAGCAGCATTGCTCTCCTCCCACACTGATCTTACAGTTTTTCCTGTGCATCAGCTTCCTCCGCCATCAGACATCATCAAAAGTCCTGCTTAGATGGACCATCAGTCTCATGTAGGATGGCTGTCCTTATTTTCTTACTTCTTGGACCGTCTTGAATTATCTTGGACATCTTGGACTTAAATGAGTCCTCTACCTCTTGGAAAACTTCCAAATAGAAAAATGTAGAAAAGAGATTGGGGTACTGCAGAGCTCTGCATGGTCTTTTCAGGTGATGCTGGGCTCAGGACTTTGAATCACATGAAGGACTGGGAATGAATGTAACTTGATTTTCTAGGGAAAGCTGGCACGGGGAATGAAAAAGAGATCTCATGGGCTTTGAGGCAGCCTGAAGAGATGTGCAGTGGGCTCTGGTCAGGAGTGTAGAGCCCTGAAGGCTTCCACGTGTGAAATTATATTGGCACAAAGGTGAGTAGTGCAGGGCATAGGCTGTCACCAAACAGGATGGAAAAAAGTCCTAGTGGTAGCTCCTTCTCTGGCTCACCCTCAGGGGATTTCTCTTCATCTTCATTGACCAAAGGGAGAACCTAGGTAGCGTAGTTGGTCAATGGCCGGGTCACCTGGACACCATCTGTTGCGTGGTAGTGTCGGTGCGACCCAGGAGGGCTTCCTAGCCAGCTGGGGACAGTAGCTGGCACAAAAATTCAGATGAGCCCTCCCAGGTTGCCTCCTTGACTGGGTCTCTTGAGCACTGCCAAACTGTTCATCCCTCCGCACGCATGTCAGCACGGCCTGGCACTGGGCACACTTCGTGTTCTTGGCCTCGAAGCCTGTTGACTGTGTGTCGCTGGAAAATGCACTGCCACTGCAGACAGTCTTCATACGGGGTTTCAAAGTGACATGTTCCTCCTTTGAATATATTCTCCCTCTTTATGCTTTACCTCAGACTGTGATTTCTCATATTAGCAGGGAACGGAGCGGGGACCTGGGGCACTGCTGGAAGGTGCAAATTCTACTACACAGTCAGCAGCATAGAAAACCACTCCAGTGAAGCTGAGTAATTCAGTCCTTTATCTGGATATATTTGCTTCTTTCAGACATTTAACAGGATAGCCCAGCATATTAAGCTTGGCAGCATGCTTTAGCAGTCTTTTTGTAGTGATACCTTGGTGGTCCTTGCACAGTGCATACAAATAAGGTATGATGTTACAGCACCAGGTAGAAACGCACAGCAAGCCAAGGCAACGAAACCATGAGCAGCTCCTCAACAAGATGGGTCTGATTTTGCAAAATCTGCCTAGGACTTTGGCTTAAGTCTTATAGAGATGTAATGCAGGCTGAATATCAAGTAGAGCTGAGTTATATAATGTTTTATAGTGACTGGTAAGATAGGTGACCTGGAAAATAGGATTTGGCACTGCTGCCTGCAACTGATTAGTGTGCTGCCTATGTGCACAGGTAATGGGAGGCCTCACAGATAGACTGTGCCTAACTCAGGTCCTGGCTTGCTTTTGCTTCTTCCTTAAACTAAAACATCTCTTCAAACATCTCTTATGCTCAGGTGTTTTCCCACTCCTGCAAGCGTGTGGTTTAGTATTTCTCAGTGGCGTGGAAAAGGAGATGGCCTGCACCCTCATCAAATTTGCAGATGACACTAAACATGGTGGGAGGATACGTGAGAGGGCAGGGCTGCATTCAGAGAGACCTCCTCGACAAGCTGGAGGAATGGGCCAGTAAAAACTTCAGAAAATTCAATGGGGCAAAACAAAAGTCCTGTACCTGGCACAGACTAACCCCTGCATTGGTTCAGGCTGGGGATCACCTGGCCAGCAAGCAGCTCTACTGAGAAAGACCCAGGGAGCTGGTAGGCAGCAAATTGGGAGCAAGTCACTTGTGCACCCTGCAGTAATGAAGGCTGAGAGTGTCCTGGGCTATACCAACAGGAGCAGAGGTGGTACGTCAGGGCTAGAGCAGTTGTGCTGTGAAAAGAGGCTGCGGGAGCTGAGCTTGTTCAGCCTGGAGAAGAGACACTTTCAGAGAAACCTCGCAGCTGCCTGCCCGTGCCTACAGGGAGGTAACTGAGAAGACCCAGCCAGGATCTTCACAGTGATGCTTGGCAGGAGGACAATGAAAAATCAGCACCAGCTGAAACAAGAGAGATATAAGGGTATAGGGATAGAAGGATAGAAGGAAAATCTTTTCCCCCATGAGGACAGTCCAGCAGTGGAGGAGGTTGCCCAAAAAGGTTTTACTGTCTCCATCTTTGGAGGTTTTCAAGACCTGACTGAATAAAGTCCCAAGCAACCTGGTATGACCCCACAGCTGGCACTGCTATGAACAGGAAGGTTGGACGAGGGACCTCCTGATGTCCCTCCCAGCTGGACTGATTCTATGATTCTGCAGGTTAGGAAGATTATGCTTACTGCATAAAACAAGCTTTCATATTTTGCAAGCTAAATCAGTCCTATCCCAGCTGGAAATCCAGATCATCATGGAATATATACAGGTTCACTTCTGACACTCTTTGGAGAAGTCTGGGATTTGATACCTAGTCCAAGCATATTACTAAAACAAATCAATTCATCTTAACCACGGTTGTGTGTCTTAAATTTGATAGGGGACATTAACTGCAGCAGAATCCTTCCCGATTTATACACAAACAGGTCAGAATTTTGGTCCACCAACCAGACTTCGTGGATTACATCTGTGCAATTGTATTTATTTAGGATCCCCTTGCAGAAAGCACTCACAATGTTGTACAATACTTGGCTACCAAAGCCCAATATAAATATCAACTCCTGGATTAAAAACCAGAGAAACAAATAAAGTGACAGAGAGACAAAGGGGGGGGGGGCAAAAGCATATTGCAATCAGGAAAATAAATATGTAAAGACAGGCAACTTAACTGAGCTCCTTCTCCTTGGGACACTGCTGACGCACTGCAGAGCCCTTCTGAGCTGAACCGAAGCCAGCCTTTTCCAGAAGGCGTGCAAAAAGTCCAGTCATGTTTGCCTCTAGGGAAAAATAAATAAATAAATAATAATTAAAAAAGAGTGGTTTTAGGAGTGAGCTCCTCCCTGCAGTGAAAACTAGAGGGAGCAACTTGCTAAGGAAGATTATATGAGGGCAGTAGTTTTAAGCTGGACTGAGAAATGGAGAGGAAGCTACAGAGCTTGTTCACCATTTTAGAGATATTTGGATTAAGCTGGTTTTGTGTCTGAATTTTCCTGTGGTCTGTCGGGTGGATACATGCTGAGCTGTGCTGGGAACCTAGGGTTTATGGGGTGGAGCTGGTCACCCGTCCTCGGCAATAGGCAACGGTCGAACCGTGAATGGTATCACAGGCCTCCAGGGCTACCTGTAAGGGCAGCGGCTGAGCTCGGGGCAGCCCCGCTCACACAGCGCTCCAGCTGGGCCCATCTCACCGCAGCTCTCTGTCCTCACACAAAGCGTGTAGGAAACACCATAACAAGATCATGGGATTGCATCCACTTTGTTCTGGTAGAAAGCAACATAAAATGCATTAAATCGACAGACTTATTCCATGTAAAAACAAGCCTTCCTTTTGCCTCTGGGCCTGGGCTGCTTCAAAGTATGGTGAAAGCAGAGGGAAGATGCCACTCTATCTTTAATCTCATTTATTGCAAGTCCGTATTATTCAACAAGGACATTACCAGAGAGAAGCAACTTCATAAACCCAGCCCAAGTCAGTCCCAGCGACCTGCTATGGTGAGCAGATGACTGGGCACATCACAGGCAAATAACGCGACTGCTGCTCAGCTCTGCCCCTGACGTCTAGGTGCTCAATTTACATGGAGCTCTTCAGAGGTCAAGGTGCCAGCATGCACTGCCTAAGGCCACCAGTTCTTAGGTCCAGCAACAAATGTGAACTCCACAGCTGTGTCTATACCCTTGTGTTCATTTCACCGAAATCTCCAAACCCCAGAAGGTCACAGACCTTAGCAAAGACATCTGAGTTTGCCTTGGGTAGGAGATAGTCCCACACTGGGTGCAGGGGTGGAGCTGTACCCTTGCAGAGACTGGGGTGGCAGCGGCAGCTTGGGGCAGTGAGGGCAGCCGTAGCTCTGTGACAGGTGCCTGAGAATTGGGAAGAGCTGGTGGACCTCTAAGCAGCAGATGAGAGGTGTGGAGAGGCTTGGAAAAAGAGGATGATTGCTGACTGCCTCTGTCAGGAGCTTAGTGGGCAGTTTGGGCAGCAAAAGTAAAGGGTCCTGCCCACGTGGCATGCCTTTCCCCAACCACCCTCATCCCTTTCTCAGCCTCTTTTTCACTGTTTGAACCATGACACTTCTGCATCTAGCCATGAGATCTTGGGGTACCATTTGCAGAGCCTTGAAATATCAGATTTCTCTTCATCTTCTAGGTACTTACCAATTGTGATTAAGCTGCCACTCCTTCAGAAAGCTCCAAATCATACTCCCTAAGTCTCACTATAGAAGTGTGTTGCATGATACAGCACTCCTCAAAAAAAAAAAAAAAGAAAAGAAAAGAAAAGAAAAGAAAGAAAGAAAGAAAAAAAAAAGAAAAGAGGAAAAAAGAGCCTAATACAAATGTATGAATTCCTCCAGGAGAAGGAAAGTGATTATTTTAGTTTTACTAGTGTTGTATACATTTGCTGGCTCTATTTTGAAAATGGTAGGGGGTTGCTTTGTCTCCACTGCTATTTGTATTACCTAAGCGTTTCCCACAGAGCAGATGCCATTTTGCAATTTCTTTTTACTTTTCATTTTTCTTCTCTGGTCCACTGGGAAATCACTGCAGGAAAGACACACATGCGCACAGGCGCACCAGGGAATGACTCCCTGAACACAGCAGATCCCAGCTCTGCCTAAGACCAGAGGGAGCGCGAGCACTGCAGCGCTGTGATTCAAAGCATCTGCAGCTGCTGTAGCCCATAATGAGTTTGTGCACAGGTGGATTCATACCAGAGGCTTTGGCTTACCCTGTAAGGAAAAGGTTCAGTGGTGAATTAAATTCCAGGGGTAGTGGATTCAGCAAAAAAAGCCTTCTATTGTAGTTTAATCCATACCTAAGAGGAATACGAAGCAGGGCAGTTTTAAGCCTCCAAAACCAAAATCAAATCAAGTCAAATCTGGCAGTGTGTTCTCTCCAGAGGTTTTTAGCCCCAGACTTGCTGATGGCTCTTCACCAGCTGTATTTCCTCTCATCAACAAGAGTTGTGCGTTGTAGATCGGGTCTTAGCCAGTTGAGGTAGGAACACATGAACCCATTTCAAATGGCCCCAAGAAGCTCACATAATTGCTTTTCTCTGCTGACATGAGCCATGGTGTGTTGCCTGGCACCTTGGGCTGAATCTGGCCCTCTTTTCCTCTACTCTGTGCTTTTGGGGCAGTTTTGGGAGCATTTCCTGAACAGAGAGGGAGGAGCAGTGTCTTTTATGTTCTCCAAAGGTATTTCTTCATCATGTTTTTGACACCATCACCTCCAGCTCTTCTAGTAGGGCACACAACACCCATGCTTTTTAGCCTAACTGAGGCCATGCACACAGCTCAGAACGTATATGGTGCTGTGCAAAATCAGACTCACTGACTTAACCTGAAGCTCTTGTTTTTGAAACTATTCACAGTCCAGCATTACTTCAAATGCCACCTGTGCAGCTGCAAAAGGGCCTTAATATGTGACTAAAGGGGCAATGCAAAGTCTGTGACACCAGGTTGACATCTCCTGCCTCTTTACAAGGCCCCTTGCTACTGCATCAGGGTAAGAGACAGAGGGAGGAGCAGGGAACACCTCTACTTGTTTGCTTGCCTGTGGGAACCAGGAGGATCAGCCTGGCAAGGCTCCCTTCTGCAAAGCCCCTTGCTCCTGCTTGCTGTGCTGAGATGCTGCATGTGTTGGACCAAAAGCAGCGGGCACTTGCGGTCTGCACTGCTTTCTCCTCACACTTTTTTTCTTGGCTTGCACTCTTCCACGGCATGGGCTCACAGCCTCTGGCTGCCTCAGCTACCCTTAGGAAGCCCTGGCAGTTGCGGGCTGCAACTTCAGACAACGTCTAACACTGTGAGTCCACGTCCACTGACGTTTATTGATTTTTTAAGCACCATTTCTGGATCCTCAGAAATAATAATTGCAATTTGTCAGTGAGCAAGGGAGCAGTGTGAGGACTTACTAAGGTAAAGCACAGGCTAAAAAATAGCCCAGGATGTGTCTCCTGGCATATAGCAGGGAGTCAAAGCTGCGCGGAGATGCATGGAAATTCACAGTGGAAGCTGGCAGAGGCAGCCAGTTTGCCATTGTCATTGGATTGAGTGGGGTCCCTGAGCCACCAGAAGGCCTGAAGTGATTCCTCTGGGGAAGGAGGTCTGCATAAAACGTGGGCAGCAGGGACTTGGGATGCAAATACGGGGGCTACGGGTTACGGAGAGACTGAAAGTGCTGAGGACAGGCACAGAGAAAGAGGCAGGAGATGCCATCCTCCCACTGGATGGGTCCCCATCATCCATGCTGGCTCCTGCTCTGTCCTTGTCCTGCTCGGAGTAGGTGCCTCAAAGTACAAGCTGAGCAGAGGCGGTTGGTGCTCTCTGGCAGTGGTCTGCATTTCCAGTGAATTTCCTCTGCTCCTGCCTCACTGCACAGGCCCTGGCCCATCACTGCTGCCCCATCCTCACTGTCAGGTTTCTTCTGCAGCAGCTTAGCCTTTCTCTGGGCTACAGCACATTCACCCACAGAGGCTCAGAGGCCTTAAACAAGGAAATGAATGTGATTTGTATTCTCACCTCATCTAGAGATGTATTTAAATCTTTTACCTTTTTATTTACCACCCACTAGCCCAGCTCCTTGGTCTGAGGCAGCGCTAGCAAAGACAGGTTTAATATATATAAGACTCTGGGCAAAGGTACAGTCCTGGTACTTTGGGGGCATGGGTACATGGAGAGCTCTTGGTGGCTCTAAGGATTTCTGTGGCAGTTGGAGGAGGACACCTAGGTGGCATTGGCAGCCTTCATTTGTGTGCTCTTGGGGAGCAAGGAAAACGGAGGCCTGGGGAGCAGGAGCAAGAAATGAAGCTGATGATTTCTCTGGTGACACTCTTTGCTGGCAATCATCATGCTGGGCAAGGTGACAAGGATACATGTCACCTTATGTCTACAGAAGTGCCGTGCTGAAACACTTGTGTGCAAGTGGTAGAGTGTGCAAGCCCTCAAGAATTTCCCTCTGGTACCTGCCCCTGGCTCCTGTTTGAACCACAACAGACGGGGCCAGGCAAGTCCAGTCATGGTGCCTATTCCCTGGGGGGCAAATGCTGCGAAAAAGACAGGCAGCAGCCCCATCTCTGCCAGACAGCTCTTCCAGCTGCTGGATGCTGAGGTCTAAGGTAAAGGTTTGATGTGGAGATCTAGTGTTTGGACACCAACCAAATGAAAGAAATATTCTTGAGTCTAGGCTTGTGTAGGATGGCAACATATAGGAAGACTGGAAATAAAAGAGTGAGAAGGGGGAAGGAAAGTACAGGAGAAAAGCCTGTGTTTGAATTGTGAGAGGTCAAACTGGGGAAAGTCATGGTCAGCAAAAGCAGAACTGGCCCAGTCTCAACCACATGAAAACGATCTCTCAGAAACAAACTTAACCCAAGTCGACCGGTTCATGGAACCGTAGTCCTGAATCCAGTGCCATCTGTATCACTGCGTTTAGGTACAACATTTAGGTGCAAAGACCTGCATCTTTGCTACTCTGATTTCTCGTCTTTGTAATTGAATGTAATTATAGATGGATGTCTGTTTAATTACTTGTATCACATGAGTGCTCTTTTCTCACAGACTGCATGACATCTCCCACTTACAGCGAGGTCCCCCCTCTCCTGATTCTGCCTGTATCGGAGAAGAGAGGAGATTTTGCCTCCTCTCACTGTACAGCCAGAGCAGCTGGACTTGGTTATTTTTTGGCACTCTCAGATTATCCCCAAGGCAAGTCATTTTTAGGGCTGTGCTGCCTTTGATTGGGTAACTATTATGAAAAAGTCCATCCATCCCTTCGGTAAAAGCTTATTGCAATACAGGGCACCCTGACTTCCGAATAATAACTTACATCATCACCTAATCAGTTGCCGTAGTAACAGATTTCCTAAATTTCCCTGTTGCATTTGCATGTTCATAATATGAAAATAAGGAGTGGGAGAAGGAAAGGAAACAAAGGAAATCCAAGGCTTTGCAGGATCTGCTCGCTGACTGGAAGGCACCTGTAGCACTGTTTGCTGATCAGCCTGTGCTTTATTTACTCACCTTTGTTATTTCCGTGGCCCCCTCACTGACGCAGCAGCAGTTGCTGTAAGCACACTGTGTGGGGGCAAGTCTGGAAAATTACTAGCATCCTCCCTGCAAGATTTAGCGGCACAGAGTGAAATAGCTCATGGGCAGATGTTTGTACTGAGAGGAGATATTGCTAACTGTCAAGGCTGAGCAGAGCTGGGCAACCAGACCGTTCACCCAGCAGATACTGTATTAAATAATGAATTCAGAATTTCCTTTCAAAAAAACTTGGCCTAAATCATTGCATGTAGGTTTGCATGCTTATTCTGTGATGGTTCAGCTCAGCAGATGTTTTTTCCCCAAAATTTCCAGTAAGCTTTCTAGATGACCTTCCTGTTCAGCCCAGACTCAGATAGTCCCACTTGCACCACACTAGGAGAATTGAAGGGTGATGTCACTTGCCATTCGAAGGGCTTTGCTCCAAGCAGACTCACCACAACCAGTTAACTACTGGCCCTCAAACCTCAACTGAGTCTCAACAAGCAGCTTCAGTCTTTCCTGAATGGGCAGCAGATGAAAGCCTGTGCAGCTTGGACCGGGAAAGGCAGCTTTCCTTCTCCCTCCTGGCAAGTTTCACAGTACAAACATGACTTGGGACCAGCGTGGAGATAACCATGGAGGAGAAGGTGAAGGTAGCTAGGCACTGGGTGCACACAGTACCTGCAAGCTGTCCAGGCTGGGACAACCTTAAAGCAGCAATCCTTGGGAGAAGGAGGCCCACTCATCCCTAAGACACACATTGTCCCACGGTTCTCGGGGGAAATGGTTTTCTTAGTACTCTTCTTTCCATTTGTTTGTGGGCTCCTCTGCCTTTGGAGAGGGAGCTGAAGACACCAATAAGGGCACCGGGCAGATGGCCATGCTCCCCACCATGACCAGCACTGTCAGTGCTGAGCTTCGAGACCTGCCCCCTTGAGAACAGGCAACTTGTAGCAAACACAGAAGTATTTCTTGTCGAGTAAATATGCTGCAGGAGATAAGACTGGGAACAAGCTCAAGCCTCATAAAGTCCACATCTAAAGAGCACTGCTCTCTCCTTTAACCACACAGAGTTGTTCCTGTGTGGGATGGGGACAAAGGCCACAAAGAGAGGTCAGAAAACACAGCAGATATAAAGGTGATCCCATGTGGCTGTTATCTCAGGAGTCTTGTTTCCAGTTTCCATGTTTAGTCTCGAATTGAGTAGCGCACATGTGAAAATTAAAGCCCTTATTGCAAAAAGGTGAATGTTGAATACAATGAATTGGGGGAGTGCAGTATATCAAGAGTACTGTAATTATATCATCAGGGAATATCATGTGCATTGCACAGCATTGTGATTAGTGATGTTGCAAGTAAATAACAGAAGATTAAAAGTGTTCTTGGGTTCTCATCTGTAATGTAGCCCTGTTTAAGGTTATAGCTATCAAAATTATCAGTGGAAAAATACTGTATTTCAGAACTGATTCACAGAAGGTCACACTGAGTCAGAGATGATGGTCCTGCTGGGAGATCTGGGCACTGAGAAGATAAGCAAGGTTTTGGGTACTCCCAGGGACTTGCAGAGATGAAAATACTGAGAAAGAGATTAATGTGTCTTTCAGATGCACAAGAGCCCTGCATCAGCTGACAGGCACCACCAGGTTACCCAAAGCTACATGCTTAGGGATGTTCCTGGTAGCCCTCCCTCTGAGCAGCAAGGCAAGACAGTGTTAGGCAAGGAGTTGAGCAGGATTAACGTTGATATTTCTGGTTTTCATGCACACTCCATGTCTCCTGTTTGCTGCAGGAGATCTAGTCCAGTTCTGCCCTGATGGCATTTCTGGAGCCTGGCCTCAGAGAGAAGTCGTCTGTCATTGCGTCGTGTGCAAGGAGCCCAGACCAAGAAGGCATCGCATTTCTTCATCAAAGCACCAACAAATAATCCCAAATGACTGGCCAGTCTCTGCAGAGACATCCAGCAAGCACCCGTCCACCTCCCTGGGTACTGGGCTATCACCAGTTACCTCCACTAACCTTTCAATCCCTAACATCTCTTAGTGGCCACGGGAGGTGGGATTATCTCCATTTTACAGATCATTGACTTGAAAAGCAATTTCTCGAGGGAAATTTGCAAGGCACTTCCAGAGCAGGGCAAATCCTCAGCCCCCTGCTCCACCTGGCAGGACATGTGGCCTTGGTCAAGGTACCCACTGCTCGAACGTGCAGCCCCATCTCTCACAGACATGCTAATCCATTTTCCTTCTGTTTTTACACTGCTCCAGACAGGAGCGAGCTCTCTTTCCAGGTTGTTGAGAAAGGCTCTTTAACAAACACTCAGTGTCGAGTAGCAGGAACCATCAGTGCTAGGAGTTGCTCTGGTTACTGGGGCATATATGCTAGAAAGTATTACAGAAGGGCAGGAGGTGGGAAGCAGAGTCCTGACTCTAATCATCTGTTTCTTTCCGTCACTGGAAATTATAAAGCCTCATTTTAGTAATCCAGACACAAGCTTGCCACAGAAGACAAAGTGCAGATCAAGGAAACCTTGATGTTACGGGACAGGATTTCCCTGTGAACTAAGCTGAAGGAGAAAGATGTTATTATAAAAGCAATGATTAATTTCTGAAATAAGGTCAGAAATGGATATGACTGTAAACAAAGGGCATATTAGAGCTAGATCTTCAAAGAATTTGATGTTCATATGAATTTCTACAGCTCATTTTAGAACTAAAGAAAATTAGCTTTTTACTTTCTTGTATTACCACAAGGTGTGATATTGAAAAGAGGAAGTAGGAAGCTGGCATGTGGGTGGCCCGGGGATATATCTGTCACCTGCAAGAAGTCTTATGAGTATAGGCAATAGCATCAGTACCAACGAGGAATGATACCAAAGGGAGAGTAAGAGCTCTCTGCCTGCCTTCTAGCATCGTGTCTGCAATCAGCACAAGGTGACAAAGAGCCCTTTCGGTGCTGTGCCTTTCCAAAGGCCATCTGGTAGGGAAGGCATGGTAAAAGAGGACCTGTCTCTAGGGTTGCCAACATTCATATTCAGATATCTGATTAAGAACGTTCTTATTGCCAGAGATGCTCACCACCCCCTAATTCCAGCCAGGCTTCTCAATATTAAGCACCTTTTGTAAATCAGAGCCTGGTACAGATGCAAGGTGCTTAATGGCACAACAAGGCCAGTGAAACAATCTCCCTTCACTGCAAAGCTGGCTCCGGATCACCGAATCCCTGCCCCCCTGGTCTGAGGTTTCCTAGAGCTGATTGAGAAATTCTGTGAGATTTTTGACCAGGTCCCATGGGAGATGCCTCTGTGCTCAGGTGCATTCACGCGAGCTGCCCACTCATCACCCCTCAGTACCTGCCTAAGAAGCATCAGCTCTGTTAGGAAGGCAGGTGCAGGCAGTATTTTCAGGGGTTAGCAAACATATGCAGACGGAAGAGTCTCTGGAGTTTTCCTGAGCCAGGAACATGCAGTAAAATAATCCAGTTCAAGGTCTGCCAGTAACCTAGAACAGTCCTTGGCTATACCGATGTAAAGAACAGCTGAGTTTACTTCTGTGCACGTCCTGCTGCTGCCAACATGAGTGACAGACATTAAACTTGTGAGGTGATACACTCTTAAGTCTGTTTGCAGCTGTAGGTGACGTGTTCATCCAAACAGCATTTGTGGAGGTGCTAAGTCCTTGTGGAAAGAGGCTAGCGTAACTGAGCATATTTAAACTAATTGCTGAGACGGTGCTGCCCCAGGCAGCAGCAGGGTGCGAGGTCTGGGGCCAGGCAAGCAGTGGGGGACAGAAGGTCTCAGGTTCCTTCTATAGCTGCAAGGGAAAAGTGTGCTGCTGGCTTGGGGAAAAATGGGGAAAACTGGGGATGCTGCTCCAACCAAGTAGTGCACTATGCTGCTTCAGGTGCACAGCTATGAGTAATGGCTAGAGTTGTGTGGCATGCTCCAGGGAACACCTTCCTGCCTTTCCCATGGTCCATGCTCTCTAAGTGAGCTGCCTGTGGGATCATACAGCACTAGAAGTTTTAGCCCAGCAAGAGCCACCAGAGATTGGCCTTGAGAAAGATTGAACTGTCTTCCTATGGACAGCATGGACATCAGGTAATCAAGATAAGGGTGTCCCAGCTAGAAAAGCCCTCATGGAGTTTCAACTCTGTACAAAAGCTGTATTTGACTAGCTGCTGACCTGACAGCAGCTTAAAAGAAGACATAACAGTAGTAGATTTCCTCAGACTTGGATGAAGGCTGCAGCACAGCTTTACTGAAGAAACCAGGCAACATAACGGTGCTACACAGAGGCCAGAAGAGGTGGGCTTCATTCTATATTCAAGTTTTGATTCCAAACACTTCGCAAAGTGCTTCTACAACTTTTTTTCAGCCAGCACTGCCAAGCGAAAGATGAAAGACACTGTTGTTTGGATGCTTCTGGCACAAGGCTCTGCTACAGCTCTTGTCTCATTTCACCAAAACGCAGCGGTGATTCCCATGAAAATCCTACTAACCAGAAACCTATCAAATAAAGCACTGAAAACCAAAAAGTGTTTGTCATTCATCACATTATTAAACAGTTACGGAAAAATCTTTGTGCACAAAACAATTAATAGCTGCTACATTAAACCATAAAGTAAAGCAAGAGCCTGATTACTGAGGTCAATTACCAAAGCCGATTACTGTTTCATGTACAATAAAGGATAAGAAATTACTGTAAAACTAATGCTAGCAAAGAAAAAAAAAGAGAAAGAAATGCCTCCCCCTTGGTTATCCTTTGAGCAACAGCAGAGGTGACTCAGCTGAGGTGTCCCCAAACTTCACCGTCACCCAGAAGTGGCTGCTTCTGGGAAGAAGCACCACGAACATCACAGCTCAGAGGCAGAGCTTGAAAGTCACTGAGCGCTGAGACAGAGCTCCGAGAGACGCAGAAGGCCTTGTCTGCAGCAGAGACAAATCTGGAATACTTTAAAAAATGTATTTCCCAGTGCAACACAACAGACGGAAGGGAGGTTTAGAGAGGCCACTGCGAAGCTGCTTTTCTACTCCATGCTGCCCAGATGCAAACTGACTCTTGTGCTGACAAGGAGCTTGTTACTCGCCCCTGACTTTTTCCAGTGTTTTCTCCTTGTTTTTATCACCTAAAATAAAACTCTCCTGGGGGATGGGGGGAAGGAGTGTGTCTGGCTGTACCATAAGCCACGACTCCCATGTTGTTGTGAGCCATTCTGTTCCATGATTAAAGCCGGGCTAGATATTTTATTCATAACAAGCGCGTTAGGGTTTTTCTGTGATGTTTGTGCTTCTGCCGCCTGGCGCCCTCCCCTTGCAGGGACTTGGCGTGGGTCACGATTTCCTCTCTGCAGAAGCAGAGCTGACAGCTCCGCACTAGGAATAAACACGCGATTTAGCCAAGGGCGGATTCACGACCGCAATTCGTGTTCCGAAACAGGGCAAGCCTTTTGCTGATAGACAAGCAGCTCGTGTGGTCGCGATCGAAAATTCGGCATCAAAACACCAAACGTGACATTTGCAGCGCAGGATCCCGGCAGACGCAGAGCAAAACGAGGCGGCCGGGAGCTGTCCCCCTCCCGCCGCCCGCCGCCCCGGCCCCGTCTTTGCCCTCCGTGTCCTTTCCAGGGCGTAACCGTGCACCGCTTTTCTTGTAAAACCTGCAAACTTTATTTTGTTAAGTTTCGAAAGGCCTGAAAAAGAGACGTGTTCGGTCTGAAAGGGAAACTCGGGTTTCGGAGAGGCCGCTGAGTCACTTTGAAGCGCGGAGGCATGAAAATGAATGGAGAGAGGGGTCTTCAGCCAGCTGCGATTCACAGGGGGAGCCGGGGAGCACCTGGGGGGGCTGCACCCTCCATACCTGCAGCAACGCAAAGCACTGCACAGAAAGACCCAGGAAGGAGAAAATACCCCAGAGAAAATGAAGTGTCTCTTTGTTTGTCCTGATAATTCGGCTTATAAAAACGTGAGGCAGTCTAGTGGAAGGAGGATATACGGAGAGATTTTAACGTTTTCCGAGCTATGCAATTTTTGCACGGCGTGGTCTCACTTCGGCACAGGTGCATGCAGTTTAGGGGCTGAGCAGCCCCAGCAGGCACACCTAAGCGTGCATTTATGTTCAGGAAGAAGCTAACATGCTAAATCAGCTGCATGCTGAGAGCCAAATCTTTTACCCGGAGAGTTACCCCAGATCAAGAACGCGGATATTGCTGCACACCCTGGCAAAGCTGGCTTTCTGCAGAAATGTCCTTTATCAGCTCGCCCCTGCACGGCTGTCACCCAGCCGCCCTGTGTCCTTTAGGACATCCTCCCGCAGGCAAGAGGCAGCTCACGGTGTTTCAGGTTTCGAGTTTCATGTGCCCTGGTTGCCTGACGAGTACGTGCACGTCCACCAGCCGCCCAGCTGCTGCCACGTACGGGGTGTTAACAGCTGGATCGGCCTGCTGTCCCTGCCGTGGGGAGCTGCCTTGTCCTTCCCTGAGGAGCGGCCGATTTTCATGGCACATGGAAGAACTCGCCACGAGACCTCCATCCCCTGCCAGACTGGACAGAAACAGGCCAGCGAGTTCACAAGTTTTTTAGGGGAAAGGGACAGACAGGACCAACATCCAGACATGCAGACAGGCAGCATGGTCACATCAGCCTTGTTTCTTCAGCAAGCCAAGCTAAAAATAATAGCAGCAGAATACAGACGTTCGAGAAGCTGAAAATAAGGCACAAATGTCATGTGAATCACAGGGCCTAAAAGGATGCCTGGGCTATCTCAGGCAACTGCATCATGTTATTCCTTTGACACATCATCCTCCAGGATGGTTTGCTCTTTCATTCCTCCTCCTCAATGAAAAGCTGACTTACCCTTTAGTCTTCTGATCACTGAACACCCCCTCCTAATTTCCAGCCTGAATTTGTATTACTCTCTTAGAAGATCACGTGGAAACAAGAGTTTGCACTGTGTGCCTATGCAATGAAATTCAAGTTAAAAGGAAATGAGTGAAGTTGGAAAAAATGATGCCAGATGCAGGAGGGCTGAGGCTGTAAAAGGCTGGGAAACATGGGCTGCAAAGTGCCCGTTTGCACTACACATGTGCAAATGATGCTCCTTAGCATTTGTATAACACCCTTCAGACAGCGTGCTCAGAGAGCCAAGACTTGTACTATCACCAAACTTCCTGAAGCCTAGTCTCATGGAAACTGCATCCTTTCATTATCACCAGTAGTGATGCTATCTCTACTATAACAGTTCAGAAAATCCTTGCTCTTCAATAAGATCCCATTCTGTTAAAAATTAAAAAAAAAAAAAAATCCCATCTTCACTAGTCAAAAATCCATCATTACTGCAAGATAACTTAAAGAAAAAGTGAGGTTGAGGGTGAAATAGCAGCAAGCAGGGAACAAGAGAATATTTTGCATATGCTAGGAAGCACTAGCTTGCAAAATGAATTCCCTGCTCAGCCTTAGCCTGGCTCCTTGAGAGGAGAGGCAGTTCTTCATGCACCAGTTGCCACCTTGCTTGAAGCCCTCAGCCACGGCACAGCTGACGTGCTAGTGCTCCATCACAGTGTTTCAGCCACTGCTGCCCAGCAGAGACAGCCCCAGAACAGGATTTCAGACTTTGAGAAAAGAGCTGTTACAGCAGTTCGTGTGCATACTGTATAGTAAACGCACAAGCTGCACCAGCCTCTGTTTTGGTGTGAATCAAGTAAGGCACCTCTGGGCCACATATGGCAGACATCGGACCTTGCTTTCCCCTTTACGCTCAGCAGCAGTTTGTTTTATAGCAGCCTCCAGAGCAAAGGGTCAGACTGAAGGAGCTTCTCCACTGAGTGCTGAACACACAAATAACATTGAAACACAAATAAAGATGAAGCCTGTATTGTGAAGAGCTCAGCAGCCAACATGCCAGGATGCTACAGATGGATGAAATAAAATAGAAAGAAAAAGAAAACAGTGAAGGGAAGAGACTGTAGAGGAACAGGAGAAGAGGGACTAATTTACCCTAATTAGAGCTTTTACAGGTTAGATGTCTGAGCTAATCGCCCTTGCCTCTGTTTATAGTTAATGAAGACAAATAGACCCCTCCTGAGCACTGTCCTCACGTCCTAACATAGGACAAAAACCATGTCACCTGAAACACTCTCTAGACAGCCCTGTTTCTGTCAGACAGCTATAAAGGGAGAGAGGGGTGACAGATGTCTGACTTTCTGCTGCCTGAACCAGGTGTGATGAACTGCATCTGAGAAATCAAATGTATTAGTTGAGGGCACAGCTTGGTGGTTTTATCTCATGGAATTTGAGGCGGATTGTTTTTAAATAAAATATATGAGCAAAGGATTTCATGATCCCATGACAAATTCCTGGTCTGGTGTTTAGGTATGATGAACAGGTATTTTATTCAAAGAGGACTTTCCCAGGGCAGAGCAGACCTAGCTGAGGAGACTGCCTGAACAAGATGGCCCATGAAGGAGACATTGCAGAGGAAGCCCTGATGGGGTCTCTCAAACCTGCCACTGCCTTATATCTGGCAGTGGGTGCAAATCCAGATTTGCCCAAAGTCTGAGGTTCTGACTCAAATTCTTATCTAGTTAACAAAGTAAAGTGCCTGTAACTGAAGCGGAAATTCTTCCGCTAGCCCTTTTGCTGGATGTGGAGGGAGCCAAGGGTGGCCGGCCCAGGTGTGGGCAGCTACATGCAGCCAGCTGAGCCCTGCCAAGCTCATGCCTGGTGCCAGGTGGGTTCAAGAAGGGAGATGAGCCCACACAGCTCAGAACTTCTTCAACTAGGATCTAGGTTGCATCCAGCTTGGGAATGCAACCACTGATTGATCTGTCATAGTTCAGTAAGGAAAGTGGAAGAGAAGGGGAAGAAATGACCTCCAGTGAGATTCTAATCTTCTGTGAACAGAAAAATGAAAACACCCCCAAATGCCTTGCTTTGGTCAAAATGCTGTGATTCCAAAAATATCAACCACTGAGAGTTTCTGCTTTTCCTGCCTTTTTTTTTCTATTTTTGGAGAAATACAGCTGATTCACTTATACATAAATCAGATTGTTAGAAGTGCAAGAGAAATCTTTTTCTTGATGTTTTCTGCATATTTTTGTGCCTCACTGTGGGGATGTCCTCCTCTGCAGCAGCAGCTATCAAAAGACATAAAGCCAGAAATATAGCAGCCTGGTGCTTTGTCAGTTCTGTAACTGCAGTTAACCTGAGATGAGAAGGAGACTATTACTGAAATATAATTCCAAACTGCTGGGCAACATGATCCCCTGCTTCTCAATTCATCAAATAAACTATTCATCATTCTAGACCAAACCTAAACCGACATCATCATTTTGATTTAAAGAAAATTGAAGATTTCAGACCATCTAACATGAATGGTGGGGATTTTTTTGCTTTTTTGTTTTCTTCATTAAATGAAAGCAAGTTTTATAATTTAAATATTCCTATATACTGATGAATGAATGCATATTTTCTCCATGATTATTCATGCACTGGAACAACAGAGAAATTAACAATCTTAATTCCCTAACGAAGCTGATTCCTTCTAAATGTATATTGTGCATACCGGGATCTGCAGTAGCTCCTGGAGACCTATCACTTAGGGCCTGATTATGCTAAGTCCTGCACAGAAGATAGCCCCATGGCTTCCCCCTGTCTGTTGCAGGCTGTGCTCTTGTTAAGTATATCGCCACGCCGCCCTGACTTTTCAAACTCCAAACTTTCCAGCTCTGCCTCCGGCAGAACTATCCCATTTTGCCTTCACTTACAACTGGGAGCATCCCAACCAGGGTGGTTCTGCCACCAACAACAGCCAATATTTACCCCTCTGTCCACCAGCTCCTTGTTCCTGTTCATTATAGACAGTCTCCATCTTAGTTCCTATGCCTCTTATTAAGAAGAATAAAGAATAATATAAATAATAAATAAATAAATAATAGAATAATATAAAGAATAAATGCCCCTTGTTGAGAAGAACCAAGAACCCACTCTCCAAAGCCATCTCCCACTCCTCTCCCTCTCTGGAACAACACATTAAATATTTATTTACGCCCTGAGGGCACCTGATTCTCTGCTTCCCCCCTTTGCCTTGAGAGCCCCCTTCTTCCTTCATCCTTTCACTCTCTGCTTCCCCAGGGTCTCTTTCCCCACTGCACACTCCTTTCTTCCACACATCCCCAAGGCAGAAGGGACTTTCCACAGAGATCATATACAATGTGAGTGAAAGGAGTCCACCACTTGTGGAAGCAAGGATACCAAACACCCCTCCATTACCTTTCATGAAGACAAGGATCAAGGAGGTCAATGATGTGATTCACTGAGAAAATGATCCTGGTGAAAGTGCCCAGACAGCACTTCTCCTTTCACTAACCAAAATGAAGGTTTCCTGTGGCTGTCTAGTAGAAGCTACCTCAGAGACACTGTACTTGTCATTTCTTTCATTTCCTACAAAAGATAATTCCCCCTGCCCTGTGCACCAAGGCAGACTCATGCAGCCAGCAGAAGGATCTCTCGACAGCTGTCCTGTGAGCATAGAAATCCCTGATGAAGGGATCAGAATGAGGACAAACACCAGGACTTCCAGAAAAAATGCAGAACTCTGCCTTCCTCAAAGGCAGCTCCCCATCAACAATGACAGCAGGAAGCAGGGAAGAGACAGGAAGAACAGCAGAAATGGGAGCATGTACAAGCAATCCTCTTGGTCCTCTTCTTGGTGGCTCTGTCAAAGAAGAGGCTGGAGAACATCCTGAGCAGGAGGATGCATCTGAAAGATTATGCTTAACACTCACAGGTGGATCAGTTTTGTTCAGTCTGGCTTGAATCTCTATATGGTTTCAACCTTCACAATTACCACAGCAATCAGTTCCGTACTTTTACAGGTAGTGTTTGAAAAAGTGCTTTCGTCTGTTTGTGTCAAGCCTGCTGATGATTGGAGACTGTCTAGTTTTTATACTGTGGGAAATAGTGAACATTCTCCACCTCTTTGCCTTCTCTATAGAACTCCGAATTCTATGGACTTCTATGGGGTATATAGGTCTCTACAGATGCTCAGCTGTGTCTTTTTCAAGGACTTTTAGGCCACTTTGTTTCTCTTATTCTGGAAACTATTTTATACTCCTGATTGTCCTTTTCACTCATCTCTGGACCCTTTCTAGCTCTGTTACCTACTTTTTGAGAGGGGGAGAACAGAACTACCTCCTGCATGCATGGTTACACTGCACGTGTAGCATGAAGCCAGTAACATACTGGCATTTTCTGTCTGGTTTTTTGATTCATTTCCTAACTGTTACCTTTCAAAATATACCTGTCATTTTGCAATAGTACTGCCTTACTTCTTGGCTAATGTTTTCAGACTTCATTGCCTAATATTAAACATCTAAATCCACAGGAAACTGAATAAGTGACCACAGTTCTCATTGAAGTTGTTTTACCTGAATTCTCTCTGAAGTGCAGTCAGATAAAGATACATACATTCCTCCAAGGAATTTACCTACATATTTCTTGTGAGCAAACAACCATCTGCCTCCATCTGAGAGATGCACGCTCCAGCACACACCTGACTAAACTCTGTGGTTGCCCACATCTCCCCTGTGATGGTCCTCAATGCTGGGTATCTCTACATTGGAGGTGGAGCAATATTTGCTGCCACAAACACCTGTTGGCTTCAACAAATGTTAGCCAGACTTTAAAAGGAGTGTAATCCTCCAGGAATTATTAACTGAATTTAATAAACGTATTGATTCGTTAGAAAAAGAGGTGACATCTAAGTAAACACAACACAAGTTTGAAGTAGGCTTAAATGTAGTATTTGCTCAGATGACTGACATATGACTTATCCTAGTCCACTTCAGACTCAGATCCAACTTACTATGTCTAAGTCCACATCTGTATTTTTTGTGGGCACCGCTATGTCTTCTGAAGATGAAAATCCTATGATCATCTGGGCTTCAGTAGCTGAGCAGCTCTGCTTCTTCCCCATCCAACTGCAGGAGAATATTTTTGCCTTTCTGGGTAGAGGACAGAGTCATAGGAAGGCACTGGAAGGCTCTCAGTGGTCTCTGGTGGAATATTTCCATCTGGCATCACTGGAAATGTTGGAACTTCCCAGCCTGAGGTCAATGTCCTGTCTCTGAGAACAGCTGCCAGTGACTTCAGAAGAAGGAACACGAAACTGCATCAGACAGTTATGGAAATAGTCTGTCTAACAGAAATGGCTCCTATTTATTTGGAGCACAAACATGCCTCTTACTGAAGATTCTCAACCTTTCCAAAACTTAAGGAGTTTTTATTTATTTTGTAATTCTCACTAGATATTCCCACTATCTAGAAAAATATCCAATCTTCTTCTGATTCATACTAAGCTCTTGGCCACAGTGCTGTTTTATAATATTAGGCTGCTGGAAAAAAGCAGTACAAATGCTCTACTGAAATTTGCTTTGGGGCAGAATTTTGTACCAGAGGTCTACTTCACATAAACATTCATAAAAAGCTCATGTAAAACAATAGCTAGCTCTTGTACAGTACTTTTGCACAGATTGCAAAACTATTTGCAAATGTGCCTATTTCATTTCAGTTTTCTTTAAAACTGAAAAGAAATGACTCATTTTCATCTGACAAATCAGCAGCTTCATGCAGGACTTCTGGTCTTACTGCAGGGATCTATCAAAGCATCTGTGCTACCTTACATGAAGTGAGTGAAAATATGGAGGCCTTTGGGGTAAAAGTCACAGCATAAAAGTAAGATGGCTATCAAGAACTATCAAAGTCAGCTGTAATTTGAGAGATGGTTCCAATTTTTTTCAGCTCCTCTCTGTTACAGGTAATAACTCCCATGCTGAACTGAGGGGCACACAAAATATTTCATAATCCACACAAGGTGCCTGATGCCAGATAGTGCGTATCAGTTTAAAGGGAACTTAAGCCCAATCCATCTTTTATATAACCCACTGTATTAAATCGCAACTCCTGGAAGGTAGAATGAGGCTACTAGAATCAGCTGATACTAAGTGAAAATGTGAGTAATGCTTGAAGGTTGCAGAAAATATATTTTTTCTCCATAGTTAGCAACGTATGACTCATTCAGTCTCTCTAGCTGCTCCACTGCATGAATGACTCAAAATTCCACCGAGAATGGAGGCACAAGCAGTCCTCGCCCTGTGCCAGCAGTCCTCTTTTCAAATCACCCTTGCTCTATCTCACCCACTTCCAAAAAGAAGACTCTTTCCCCATTACTTCCTTCCATCGTCCCCATGCAAACCCAGATAAAACGTTGTGCGCAAGCATAGTCCGTGCTCACTGCGACTTTAGAAAGCACAGGATGTGCTTTCTTTAATGTGTTTAAGTGAACTCAAGTATCCATTTTTAAAAAGTGAAAGCATAAATGGGTTGCTCTGCTGACTCCCTCTGAAATTCTTTGGAGCGCGAGGACACTGTGCTTTTAGATCTGTTGGATCAAAATGTCCCATATAGAATTTTCCTATGCAGAGAAGCCGGCACTCAGAGTTGGAAGGTCTTAGAAATCTTAGTCAATCATTTATTTGGGAGCAAGTTTTGAATTCAGCTCGGTTTGGACCTTGAAAGATCTCAGTCTCTGGAGAGCTGTATGATTTTACAAACTAATAATTCCTGCTTAGTTTAAATAGTGTAAATTGCTGCTGAGAGGATCCATTTAAATTTATACCAGGCATCTCCATGAGAATGACTCACACACATCCTTATCTTTAGTGATTCCTGGCCATATGCCCGAACCCAGGTTGCCTCTGCAGAGCTCTGAGCAACTCTTTGGTGTCCTAAGCAAATCTGCCTTTGATGTCACGTTCCCACTGTCTCATCACTTGATGCATCACGTAAGTCATTTGCCATGGACCAAAAGATGGAGAGTAAGAAATTGTGCTGGCGTGTGTATTTGTTGTCTCTTCAAGAAAATATGCTGCACAGTCGGACTATTGCCTAACTCCATTACCTCACCCTTAAGCTGATCACCATCCTCTGGTTCTCTGGATCACCGCCCTGTTGCAATGACCATGGGATTTTTTGGAAAGCAACCATTTCCTCTTCTCAAAATCCACTCGCCATAAGAGCAAGTCTGTGGTCACATAATGAAGTGAAGCATATATGTTCATTCGTAAGAGCAGGCAAGCCACTGGTTTTAGTTATATGGTTTGTTTCCTATTTATGAGAAAATTACCATGTTCAGAAGGGAATTATTGTGCATTATTTCCCCAATCCATTCTTTCCATTACACATTTTTATTCAGCCTTTTCAGTTTTTAGTTGAGTTAAATTCTCTCTTTGACTGTTTATCTTCAGCTGAGCAGATAGCTACTGGTCCCTCCCACCAAAAGCTGCTTAGGATTTCACCAGCATCTGAGGAACTTGTGCTTTCATTAAAAAAGAAAGGTTCCAGTCCTTAGAGTTGCACATGTAGCTTCTGAATACAGCATCTTTATACAGATGGAAACAACAGCATGAACTCCTTATGTTGCTAATTCAAAATCTATTTGCTAGAATTTCTCTTTCAAAGTTAACCATTTCACTGCTGGCCATCTTAATTTTCTAGAATCAACAAAATGATCCAAGAGTTGGGATCTCCAGTACAGGTTAGGCAGAAGCTGTTCACCACCAGATAAACCTAGTTTGGACGAGTCTCTTCAACTTGTTCAAAGCTGCCTCTTCTGTTGTGATCATGATATGTAGTATTCTGGGTCAGTTGCTCTTTCTTTCACCCTGAGACTTTCAAAACAGTAAGTTTTTAATCACAAGTCTCAAATTATGGCTAAAGCTTGTTAATCTTGTTGTCTCTCTTGGCTGACTCAAATTCAGTCCGAGTTTAGACTCATAATTCAAAAGCTTAAGTTATCTACACTATACTGAGAAAATGGACATCCAGAAGGAGCATACAGATATCCAAAAAGAGGCAGGGGTAGCTGGGTTTGCTCAGCCTGGAGAAGATAAGGCTCAGATGATTTTATTGCTGGCTACAGCTACATAATGGAGGGGTGCAGAGAAGACAGAGCCAAACTCTTCTCAGAGGTGCACTGTGATCAGACAAGGGGCAATGGACACAAGTTCCAAAAAAGGGAAATTCCAGTCGGATACTAGGACACATTTTTGCACCATGAGAGTGATCAAATAGAGTAATAGGTAGTGGAAAGTTTGTGGCATCTCCATTTCTGGACATTTTCAAAACTCAGATGGTCAAGGCCTTCAACAAGGTGCTTTATTTGAATGTACTTTGAGCTGGTGGTTGGACCAGATGACCTACAGAGGCCCTTTCCAGCCCAGATTATCCAATGCCTCTGTAGTTCTAAGGGTTTTCAGACCATCTAAGATACTGACTAAGAGTCAAAGCTGTCCTGTTAGGCTACCTTTTGCCATGTAGTTTGAGCAGATTTGTAGTTATATTTCATTTCCACACCACTAACACCAAGTCCTTCTGTTTTGATTAGCTCATCAAAGTTGGATCTTGTTTCAGGTGGAGATATATTTAATGTATAATAAAAGTACTTTAGCTATAAAGTTACCTGAAATCTTTTGAATGTCAGCTAAAAATATTCACTTATGCCTTTCTTTTTAGCTCCACTTAGTGTATCTCATTTCTTCTTGCTCATCACTGAAGTATTTCTCTATATGCCCTCTTCCTTTCATTAACTTCTTCTTGTCTGCTGGCAGCAAAGATATTTGGCATTGAAAATTGACAGAATATCAGCATATGTGGCCTTTTAGTGTGATTAATTAGCATTTGGAAAGAACTTTGTAATCAGCCAAGGAAAAACAGCAAGGCTGTGAGGGTTAACAGAGGGATCTTTTCCTTTACTTTTTGCTTGATTTATTTTATAAACAGTGACACAAGCAAATACATCAGGACCCACATTGGAAAGCTACTTCTTATTATACTGGATTAAAGAAACAGAAGACCAGTGGAAGCATTTTGCCTGCTTTT
This sequence comes from Rhea pennata, assembly GCF_028389875.1. NCBI lineage: Eukaryota > Metazoa > Chordata > Aves > Rheiformes > Rheidae > Rhea > Rhea pennata. Next base: position 186,271,270 of record NC_084663.1, read on the forward strand.
TGAGAGATACTACTGCCCTGGCTCACTCTATATGATTGCAGGCAGCGTACTTCTCCACTTGCCTGTATTTTGTCAGTTCAATGCTTATCTGAAAACCTTGCCCAGTAATCTTACCAAATGATGGTTTTCTCACTACTTTCAAAGCAAAAACTCACACAGCCTTGTTTGGCATGTTATCTCCTATCAGCTCTTATTCAGTTGCAAAAAAGGGCTTGAAAATCAACGGGAAACCCAACAAAATGTGATAACAAAAAGCAGTGTGTCAGGGTTTAAGGAAGTGTGATTACAGGCACCATGGAGACCATTGTCAGGACAGATATGTCTTTTTTTTAATTAACTGGAATGGAGGCAAAAGAGCATGTTAACAAGATTAACAAACGAAATTACCAAATTGTAGGTGTGAACATCAGGGAGTATCATTCCCTGCACTATCTCAGAAGACATCACCCTAGGAATTTTTTTTCATTTTTAAAAATCATGTTTCTCACACATCTCACAAAAGTTTGAAAATGTTCTGTGAGAGCCTCTTGAGGACTAGACTAGAATAGGCCTTCTTGTGCATTAACTTAGAGATCAAACTCTTTTGCAAAGAAGAGCAATAGTGCTTTTGGTTATTCCTTGTTTTTTAATGTGCAAACTTAAAATGTCCGTACTGAGCTGTCTAGGCCCCTGGAGCAAAATTCTAGATTATGACAGGATGTATCTCTATTTCCTTTTGAAATTTTCAGGATCAGATCCTGGATAATTAATTTAGGGCTAATATTAGTAAGTAAGTATTTATCCCATTTTAAAGCTTCTTAAAATCTTCCCCTAGGAAGACAGAAAAGAAACAAGATTGGAGAGAGAGCACAGATAGATATTTTTGTGCAAAAAAAAGTGGGATTCTAGGCAGAATACTGGCAAATATTTATTAGTGATTTGGAGGTATCTAAAATCAGGACTGGCAAAAATTGTGCCTAATCCAAACACTGACAAACAGTTAAGTAACAAGGAACACAAAGCTTGATATAGAGACCAATCTGAACTGATCAAGGTCCATCAGACAACAGGAAAGAAGAACGATAAATGTCTATGTACATTAAAAAAAAAATCTCGTCCCCATCCATTTACTGGAAATTTCCATACTTGCAATGAAAATAAATCTAAAATATGCCACTTGTGGCATTGTCGAAGACATTCCTGTTGCAATGCTGGCAACACTTATACAAGCCAGTGTAGGAATATCAAAAACTACAAAGAGAAGACCCCTGCTTCCTTGATGTCTATGCAGCCTTGGTCTCTTCCATAAGCATATGTTTTGATGGTGCTTTGTAGTCAAGGAAGGGCTGCCTTTTATTTCATCTCATCCACCCTTCCTGTTCCTTTCTGCCATATGGAAATGGCTGGCAATTCATAACATCCTAGAAAACTTCAGCAATACCTATATAGATGTTATTAACTGCTTCCTCTGCACATAACAGTCCTGTTTCAAGCACTCTCCAGTAACAACTGACTTTTCCCATTCCTTTTTACAAGTGCACCTCACAGGGGTTTCTGGAAAAAAAAATAAAAAAGCAAACAGCTAGTTATAAATTATCCAGCTCCCTAACTCATAGCTCTTTTCTCCCAACTGGTTTCCTAGGACAGAGGTATGTAGCAGGTTGTTCTTAATATCAGAGTTTAACTCCTTCCTCCACCATCCTATATTTTCAGTTCTCAGTATAAGGGATCTCTGACACATGACATACAAATCCAGCACACAAAACGTTTCCCTTGACACAAGTCACTGTTAATACTGGGAGTGAATATTCCCTGTTAGTGTGTCAATATTATTCAGAGAGACTGCAAATACTACAGCAAAAGGAAGGCCACCCCAATGCCAAAAGACTATGGAAGAGTCCTCATAGCTGGATAATCTTCCAAAAGGCTCCACCTTCAAAGAGTTTCAGTGGTTGACAAACACAACATCAAACTTCTTCCAAGCCCTGAACATCAGTACAAACAATGAAAAATCAATTTTCACACTATCTTCTACTACAGAATTTGATTTGAAAAAAGATCTAGACCACGTTCATCTTGCTGCACTGACTGAAACTGAGAGATCTCCGGTATAACCTTGCCTTTCCCCTTGGAGTCACATGCTAGTTTACACGAACTCACATCTCACACAAAGCTACATCTCTGCTACTCCCACAAATGGCTGAAATGTCTCTTTATATTCCTGATAATTTATCGTTCATGCTACTTCTGGTCCTTTCAATTCTAATTCCACCTCTGTGACACTGGAAGGACAGGAGCTGGTTGGCATGGGAGTTCCCTCTTCATTCTTAGTCTCCAGAAAAATATTAGTTACAGATGATTCAAATTGCCTGCGGAGCTCTCGTGCTCCAAGGGTAGTTCTAGGCACTGGGTCTCCACCAAGGTCACTACATTATATCAGAGAGATACAATATACAATATAAGAGATATGGGGGCAGTATGTGGAGTGTATGGGGACTTCAGGAGCTGTGCATACAGATTACATCAATGTGACCACAGTCACCTCTTCCAGGGCACCAGCACCACAGCTGAGACCCAGTGCATTCACTTGCCACTGACATGCCGCCAGAGTTTCCCACACTGGAACCACCCAAGGCACAAGGTCTCCAGGAGACACAAGTTCCTCATTCCAAAAGTGGAGCTATTTGAAATGATCTCTCCTCCGTGCATCCCACTGCCAATCTTTCTCTTCCGTGGCTGTGCTAAGCTGAGCCTGGGAAAAGTCATAGAAAGTCAGAAGGGTAATGTGCTTAGCTCCACATTGCCATACAAAATATTGGCTTAGTACATTAAGACTTGTGTATGGGCACACTTAAGGCATATGAATGAGCTGAGCAGATAGTCCTAGCAAAATTTCCTAGCTCAAGTTCAGAGTCCTGGGGAACGGCAGAGGGAGAGGACTTCACCAGAGCTCCAGCTGCTGAACCAATAGGTAGCTTTCCCTGTGTGGATGACTTCAGGTCTTCTTAAAAGGCAGTAAATGGAGCCTAGCATTCCATTTCTAAGTGAGTTTTTACTGATATTTAATCTGCCTGTTCACAGGCTCCCACAGCATCTCTGCTTTAATTTGGTTGGCTCTTGAGTTTGTCAGCAGCATGGGTTTTTTTTCTTGGTTTGAACCCACCATTCCTCATCTTCTCAGTTGCTGTTGCTCTGGGATTCTGTCACTGCCTTAGCTCTTTGCTATGGAAGCAACCAACTTTAGTCATGGCTCCACAGAAAGGAAAATGATCTATAGCTGCTTCCTTAGAGGCATTTTTGTTTTGCTGGGAAAAATTTCTGAGACAAGTGCTCATTTATTTCATAATAAAGTCAACCAGTAAGTTAAATGCTCCTGCAGAAAGTTGTCTCCTCATTTCAGAAAAGATGTTTTAACTTTGAGAGTGAAGCTACATGCAAAAAGAACTATTTTGGGAGCCTCAGTGAGACACAATCATCTTCTCACAGTAGAGTTTGTTTTGTTTTGTCTTGTCTTAATAAATAGACCAAATTGTTTTCACAGTTCCAGAGTTTCAATGCAAATTATGCAGGTATACCTCAAGAAAAATGTGACTGGTAATTCTTAGAAATGAGAGAGGAATGAATTAAAAATGGATTTTGGATTAGGAGTATCAGAGGGGTCAGCTGACTATATGTTATAGAAAGGAAAAGAGCTGACTTAAGAATCAGGGTTATCACAGGAATTCTGCAAAGGCATTTATCTATAGTGGTAGATATTGCTATTTTGACTTGCAAACTGTTAGAGAAATATAAACTGCTTTATTCCCTTGTCCCACCTGGATTAGTCAAGTGCTTAAGCACTTTATCTTTTAATTAATTGTATCAGCTAAGTGTGTATTTAAAAACTGAATTTCTGTGCAGAAATCCCCAACATATTCATCACTTCTCATACACACCTCTTTGCCACAGCCCGCCAAGCACTGAGTCATAGCTCCATTTTATTCTATTCTTTCCATTGCTGCACAGCAATTACACAGTTTATGAGAAAATTGTATTTGTTGCTTAATCATCAGGGGGACCAGCCATTTATAAGAGAAGGAGACAGCAGCCTGTGCAGAAAGATGACCATTTTAGTGAGGGTTGGAGAATGTGATCTGGTTAAAAGTCAACTAAACTTCATAAATGGAAGCTTTGCAATCCGTGACAGAAAGTCATCCATTTTGACACTCTGTTTTAAAAGAAAAATTGTTAAGGAAGGAAACAGCTGCTGGTTTTCATGTTCATTATGCCAACCTGTGAACTTTTTATCTTCCAAAAATGTACAAGTCTGGAAAAAACAAAAACTAGATGTGATGATCGTTGTGGGTTTGGGTTATAAAACAGAACTTAAAGGAAGGCTTTCCTAACCACTATCATCCCATCTGCCTTTGGTGGATGGAGTAATACCAGCCACTAACACAGGGATAGTTCCAGTCAAACCGCTTCTCAGCCTCATCCATGCCAGCATTGGTTCATAAGGTATGCTTCCCCAGCACCTCCCATGGAAACATAACCCTGGACCTGTCCCTGGGTAGTGCAGCAGGGCAATCCCTCCTCTTCCAGGACTGGCAGAGAAATAGAAAGAGCCACAGGAGAAGTTTGGCCACACACATCTTTCCAAATGTGAAAAATATGAAAATCTGATTTCAAAAGTTCCAAGGTTGAACAAATGAAATCATAATGATCTATTTGTATGTCAAATGGAGAGTGGCTTGAAGAAAATAAAGTAAGGTTCAGCCTATATTTCACAGATATAAACATTAATTCATCCTGAAAATATTCCTCAGCAGGGAAGTCAAATGGTCTGAGACAATGGCCCAAAGCAACATGCCCAAGTCATTCTGCAAAACTGTGCAAGCAAGCAGTGTTTCTTGGGTAGGAAGAGCTGTGCTAAAAATCTACTAAGTCCATTACGAGACAGGCAACAGTGGGGGTATCTGGGATGTGACTGCTTTCTTTGAGCCATCATTTGCAATTGTGCTTAAGCTTGCCAGCTTGCCTGGACCTACTCACAGACAGCAAGGCCATCACCCCTTCCCAGCACTGCAGGTATCCCTGGGGGGCCTGGCGCCTGCTGCGTCCCACCAGAGAGGGGCATGGCTCACCTTCGTGAGCTAGCCAGCGCTGGACCAGCCTGCCAGCACACTGCAGAACAGGCTTTCCATGCACACCAGCCAGACACCCTGCGCATGTCAAATCCCCATGCCTGGGAGGTCCACAGTAGATGCACACTTTTTTTTGCTAGGAACACCCTGGGATCATGTGGGTTTAAGGTACTAGACGTCAGACAACTACAGTTGGCTTCTGGAAGGTCCAAGTCAGGACTGGGGTCCTTTCAAACCAAAAAGGAAGTATCAGGTGAGAGATTAAAGGTCTGACGGCCAGGGGCTTGCAGTTGCAACTTTAAGCCAAGCTACTGACTCACACTGAATGTGTGAACATGAGCAATTGAGTTGGCTTCTTGCTACCTAAATCAGCTAAACTGGAAGACTGAGTCATGCTTGGACCTCCCAAAATCCAGATACGTCTGAAGTGACCTTTCTAGAATAAATAACAAGTTTGCTTGTTGCCTTTGAACTCAGCATACGAGTGTTAAACTGTGCTACAGAACTGACAGTAAGAGGCTGTGGACGGAGCAGAGGATGACATAAGCTCCCCCTTCCTGTGCACATTGGGGAACTTCTTTCAGAGATGAATGGGACCTATTCTCTTTTATGCTGTGGGAATGCCACTTTTCAAGGAGTCTGCACTCAGCTTGCCTGTGTACACTAACCCATAACACAGAGCACATGAAGGAGTCCAGGGCATTTCAAAGAGGAAATAAAATCATAAAATCATGCAAGAATTTAGGTTGGGAGAGGCCTCTGGAAATTATCTAGCCTAATCTCTTCTCTTCTCAGCCTTCCAGGGTATATTCAAAGTTAGTAAGGTTGCTTAGGGCCTTGTCTAGTTGTTTTGACTGTCTCCAAGGAGGGGGATTTTGTGGCCTCTTTCAGCAACCTGTTTCAGTATTGGACCACCCTCACTAAAATATTTTTTCATTATGTCCAATCAGAATTGTCTTTGATGCAATTCATTGCTTCTCATCTTTTTCTGTGCACCTAGAGAATTGTCTGGCTCCATCTTCTCTGTAATTCCCTTTTAGGTTAGGAAAACAGCAGTTAGATCCTCCCTAGCCTCCTGCCCTCCAGGCTAATCCCAGCTTCCTCTACCCTATGCTCCAGCCCTTATCTATCTCAGTTGACCTCAGTTGGATTGCTCCAATTTCTTAATACCTTTCTTGCACTGAGGGGCCCAAAACTTCCAATCTCACCAGTGCCAAGGAGAGGGGAATAGGTTCTTCCTCAGCCTGTTGCCTGTGGTCTTTTCTTGCTATGTAGCCCAGCACACAGTCAGCCTTCATCGCTGCAAGGAACTACTGCTGACATGTTGAGCCTGTGGTCCACCAAGACCCCAGGTTGTCTTTTGAAGAGTTGCAACATAACCAGTCAGTCCCCAGCTTGAAGAGTTGTATGGGTTATTCTATCCCAGGCATGAAAAAGCCAAGAGTAAATCCCTGCTAATCAATAGGTCTATTGCATTGGTGAGAGGTGGTTATTAGAGCAGGCTCCTGGCATAGTCAAAACAAGCCTAGGACAGCAGACTGCAGGCAGTAGCAAAGGGTCGTGATCCTGCTGCACATTTTGCTTATACTAAAGCTTTGTAAAACCAGGCTTGCTGCAGCTGAATTTTGAGGTATGTGTATGTGTATATATATATATATATATATATATATGTATATGTGTATATATATATATATATATATGTATATATATGTCTGTGGAAGTGGGCCTATTGCTAGGGAATACAGGACACATGTAAAGCTATAAAGCTGTCACTGCTATCTCTTCTCCTACATGCCTGGTGGCAGCAGGAATAGCAAACCCAACTCTGCAGAGCTCTGCCACTGGATGTCCATCCCAGCTCAGCCTTTTCTCCTTGACAGGGCCAAAAGCATTCAGTCTCCCCTAGGTTTACACAATCCTGGGTAGGTTCTGTCCACAGTTTTCAATTACATTATTGAGATCTGTCATGTGTAAAGAGCTATTCAGCAAACTAGCAAATTATTATCACCAGTACAATAAAAATATATGAATTCATTGAAAAAATATATTCAATGTTTAAAATTAGTTCTTCTAAAGTGGCTTTAAATAACCATCTCAGAAATGCTGAACACTCTAAGTCCAACAGTCTTCAGAGGAAGACTGTTGTGACAGTCTTCCTGGTGACAGACAATCTTTCATAGTGACAGACAAAGGTCACTATGCTTAGCTCTCTAGCTCAGTTGCGATAGGCACTGGACTGCATATAAAGCAAAGCATGCCATGATGTGGTCCTGAGCTGCACACGACAGGCAGAGAGACTCAAAGACACTCCTCTCTTCCACTGTTAGGCAGGACACAGGGATGCCTGTATACCAGGCTCTGGCTGGAGGGTGGTGACACATTTGACCCACAGAGTTCCCCCCCAGAAAGGAGACTACAGGTCAGCTGGATCAAAGGTTTCATGTTGTACTGGTTGTGCTGGTTTGTCATTCTAGGTGGTCTCTTGAAAAATTTTCTGACTAGGTCTGGTTGAAGCTGCTCTTGGAAAACAGGAAGAAAAGTCAGTGTATCACTATATGCTTGTTCCTCCAGAGGCTGAAATACCACCTGGCTGTGCTACTTGCCCAAGGATGCTATTACACGGAGGTAATAAAAATCTCTGGGCAATACCCAGGAGTTCCTGGGTAAAATGCTAAATGAAACACTAAGTCCTGTGTTAGAAGTGGAAAAAAAACCTCTGTTTACTGCTGTGACATATGATGAACTTCTGTCTATGTGCTTTCCAATGATTCAGCTGTAGAAGTGGTGGAGAGACAGGAAGAAGTTTGACACCAAGCCTGTGGGTGTCCTAGGAGGCTAAAGAGCTCAGGATACAGTCTGTGCTGACAGATATGCAAGAAACAAGTGGGTATTCAAAGACCCAGGGCTACCACTCTCGACTCTGAGAATTATACTCTGCTTTCAGCATCCTGGTGACCTTTACGATACAGAGGGGAGTTATAGTTGGCTCATCTGAAGCAACACAGGAATTAATTTCTGTCACAAAACCTCTGGTGAGCGTATCCTCCAAGCCAGATAAGAAGTGACTTGAAAGGGGATTCTGCACTGCCCAAAGGCGTGCGATAACATGAAGATGCTGTTTTCCCTGCTGGGCACTGTGCACGAAACAGTAGGTTAAGATATAACGATTCATGAGCACCACAAATCCATCTCCCAATTGTTGCATTCAAATTTGTGTTTTGAAATCAGCGACTTCATATACACATGCCGCAACGTACTGTCATTTCTTCTTAGAGTCCTTTTGTTCTCTTCTCCTACTCTTAACTGTGTACCACAGGGCGTGCTACTCTGACAGCTGGAACACTTTGTGTCCTCTATTATAATGGTCTCCCTTCAGCTCCTCCAGTTCTTTCCCCCTGAGTATGTAGTGTAAATCAATGCTATTCTTCTGCCACATCCTTTAAGTGTCACAGCGATGACACTCAAGTCAGACCATAAAAGCCTGGGGCAAATCCACATGAGTCCTGTTACTAATGTGAAGTCAATTAAAATCAAGTAACACAAGGAACACATCTGGTCCTAGATGTTCATGATAATAAAGAAACCCCATTATGCTGCTTATACAATATAATTACTAAATAGTGAATCTTACAATAGTGATTATAATCGTGATGTTTATAATAGATCACCGTGTCAGGAAGCTGCCTGAACCACAAAATTGAAACATTTGTTTTAAGGTTGATTTCAAGCCCCTAGGGTCTGTAAATAAATAGACTCCATTTTCTGTTCAGCTTATTAAAAAAACAAGATCTTAAACACAATATTGAGCCTCACGGTCTGTTCTGTGCTTTGAACATCTCCTCCCCACCAGTTCTACTAAAAATACTTTAAAAAAGAGGCGTCTGTGGTTCTAGTTTGGAACGATGACAACATCAGGAGTGTGTGGAAGGTTTAATATTGGATCTATCAACTCAGTGCTACAGAGCAAAATATCAATATCTTTAAGATCATCTTAACAGCTAGCCCAACCTGATTCTTGTGCATTTAACTTAATCTGTTCACTCTGAGCTTTTTTTTTCTTTTTTGGTAACATCTATGAATGTAAGAGCTGAACAGTTGGGATGCCAGCAGAGGGAAGTTTCAGTTCACTGCACTTTACTAAGAGTTCTCCTGACAGCAATTTGATAAATGTATTTCTCAGCAACATCAAATATAGGCAAAGTCCTATAGTCATTACTTTCTCATTCAGATATTATGGCCAAACATATTAGAAGCTTCCCCCTGGTTGATAAAAGAGCCCCATGCAAATCTCTGTCATCTAAAAGTAACAAAAGGTCATAAGCACCCTAATGTAGGGCTGTAGCTGGAATTGACTTAGATCTTGAGGCCAGACAATCTGAATGGAAAAGTGCCATTAACTTCACAAATGCTTACAATAGCCTACAGAGCTGAATATGGGTGAAAATCTTTTAGGATCAGGCCCAATTCAGTCCTGTCTGTAGAACCTGACCTCAAAGAGCACATGCAGGTTTTTTAGATTTACCAGGGCAGAGGTTCCCACGCTTTGCTCACCTGGCTGTCACGACGTGGTGGTACTGACGACAATAGTTCCACACTCAGTGCTGGACTGCATATATGTGCTTGGGGAATAGTCCTTCATAACCTTCCTTCTCCTCATTTCATTTTATTTTGACAGACTACATCTCCAACATACCCTTCCCTTTTCCCCTCCTGTAGTAGCACCCTGCTAGCATTTATTTTTGTCTGCATTACTAGCAAAAGCAAAGCCTGGTGCATTAAGTCTCAGACTTCTGCTCCCTCTTTGGGATTAAACAGTGTTAAGAAGTGGTTTTACTTGCTCAGTGAAGTTAGTATATATTGATTACACTGAGTATATTGTTCACAGGAGGTTTCCTCCATTCTCTGTGTGTTTATACTGTGAGTCAAAATCATCCTGTACTGTACAAAATCTCAAGGAAAATACTGGGCATTCAGGGAGAAAGCCACAACTTAGAGCTAGGAGAGAGCTTAGAAGAGAGGCCACTGACTTTTTGACTCTTTCTGCACATGTGATTACAAGAGTGCTTAAACTGATGCAACAAAGCAGAGTGTACTTGTAATCTCAACACTTCCAGACACTTCCTGATGCATGTGATTGCCTTTGCTGGTTGCAGTGATGTGACTATGGCCAAGAAGGTCAGTGGTATCCTGGGCTGCATTAGGCAGAGCATCACCAGCAGGTCAAAGGAGGTGATCCTTCCCCTCTACTCAACCTTGGTGAGGCCACATCTGCTGTGCTGGGTGCACTTCTAGGCTTCCAAGCATAAGCCCAGTGTAAGTATGTAACGTGCACACACTGGAGCAGGTCCAGTAAAGGGCCACAAAGATGATTAATGGACTGAAGCATTTCTTATATGAGGAGAGGCTGAGAGAGCTGAGATGATTGTTTAGTCTTCAGAAGAGAAGGCTCGGGGGGAGCTTATCAATGTGTTTAAGTATCAGAAGTGAGGGTGTGAAGAGGACAGGGCCAGACTTTTCTCAGTAGTGCCCTGTGACAGGACAAGAAGCAACCAGCACAAACTGAAACACAGGAAATTCCACCTGAACATAAGAAAACTCTTCTTCACTGTGAGGATGGTTGAACGCTGGAACAGGTTGCCTAGAGAGTTTGTGGAGTCTCCATCCTATCCAGACACGATCCTAGGCAACCTACTCTACGTGACCTTGCTTGAGCAGGCGGGTTGGACTAGGTAATCTACATGATAAGCCTCTTTGAGGCCTAACAGGGCTGAATTAGGACAAACTGACCTACGTACAAGCCCTGGCCTTAGGCTACCCAACACGTGGAATATTTTTTTGCTTCTTGTTTTCCTGCCTGAATGCGGCATGCACAGAAGACACTGGATTTTTGTCATCCCTGGCCTATGCAGGGGGCTTGACTTGAGTAAGAGCTGCAAAAGCTCCCTCAGGATGCTCTGGCAGGCTACCTACCTTACTTGGAAAACTCACTCCAAAGGACATATCGGTCCCTAACGTAATTTACTTTATTGAGGCCAACCATAGTGTTGCCTTTTGCCATGAGATCACTAACATTTCAATTGAATCACCTAAGCTCTTTTAACATAAGTCACTGAGCCACCAGGGCTTGGCAAAATATTCAGTCACAACAGACATGGCCAGAGGTTGAATTAGTCATGTAGGATGAAAGGGCTTTCTCAGCCACTTACCCTTAGAAATAACATTTTAATAATTAGAAAAAAAAACACAATTTAAAAGGCAATTGGTATTTCATATATGAAAGAATTCCCCTTTCAAAGATAAGTTTTGTATATTGTGAGCGTTAGTGAGGCTTTCACTGAAAAACAAGCAGCTTTACAACTAGGTCAGTGAACCTGTCTTCAAGAAGGCTTCTGACACCTCATAGCCATTTTCTGCTTCCACTGGGAGCCTCAGGGGGAAGGAGAGAAAAGAGAGAAGGAAATGCTTGGTTTCCCTGACAGCAACCCAAAAAGTGCTGCCATCACAGAGAAGCAGCAGCTAAACTAGTTCAGGTGAGCCCCAAGGAGTGATTATATTCTTGATACATTATACACACTTTCCTCCTATACAAAGCTCAGCATAACACCTTGGGGGTTCCCAATGACTGGAGGTTTTTTTGAGGAACAGAACTGCAAGGGAATTGAAATGAGCCTGTGCAAGCAACCAAACCTTAAACCTTGAAGTTCATATATAACTGGAAATGGACAACTAAGCTAGAGTGTTCAGAAACAGGGGAAATAACAACAAAAACAACGAAAAAGTTCCAGGCAGAGCCTTAACTGAAACATTTGTCAGTCATTCATGAAATACTGGAGTAGATGTTTCTTGCACAGCTCAGACAACAAAGCCAGCTGAAAGGACCTTCCCAGCACAGCAAGGCACTGCCTTCAGCTGCCCTCAGCATGTGCCACCTCCCCAGCAGCAAGGGGACAACAGCCAAAGTTCCCTCAGTGAGAAGATCAGCCAGCCCTGTGGTCTTTCAAACACCTACAGAGCTTGCCCCTGCTATTTCTATACCCATTTTGTCCTCTCTGCCACACAACGATTAGGGCAAAGGGGGTTGTCAGGTTGTCATTTCAACCTCCGAGCACCAATGCATCACAGCAACTGCCTTTTCTGCAGCTGTGTGATTCTAACTTGTGTCCCTCAAGAAGCAAATCAATGGTTTGCAAGCAGTCCCTGCTCATAGCGTGTGCTGACAGTCCTGGTGTGGACCACAGAGTAATTTGGTCTGATCAGCCAATTTTGCTCAAGAGATTCCTAAGGCTTAGCTTTTAAGAGGGATATAAATGGTATCCCCTGTCATTAAAAAAAGAAAAAGAAAGGAAAAAGAGAGAGAGAGAGAGAGAGAGAGAGAGAGACTGCATGATTTTTCTAGGACCATCACTGAAAGATTGACTTTGTGAAGAATTCACTGGAGACAGATGGACATCCTTAAAGCAGAGTCACGGCTGGGCCCTCACTATTTGTGACCCAAATATTCAGCTAAAATATTTCAAATGAAAAACAAGTCAGTTGTCTTGTAGTCAGCAATTCATTGTGGACTGAAGAAAATCTCTAGTGGGAAAAAGAAGCTTATTAAACAGATGCTACAGAATACAGCAATATGGAGCAAAAAGGCAAATGATATTATGAAACTAGTTCTGACTCACATACCCAGTATAGTTTTATTAAAGTCAACAGGAATTGCACACAGTGGGTCCAAGAGCAGGCACAGCCCATCAACAAAGCTTTAAAGCACACGCTATGGGAGAAATGGAAAGGTTTGAACTCTTCTCTAGCCAAATAATCACAAGCCTAGCTGCTTTTTGCAAGCAATAGGACTGGCAGATCTCAGGCATGTAAAATCCTGAGACTAAAAACTCACAAGTAGAGGAGTTTTGTGCTCTTTCTTAGCTAGAGAGGTGCAGTAAACATGCCACAAACAGTCTCAGACTGAGGAAGTTTTTTGTCACTTCCTTCCCTAATGGAGAAGCAGAAGTGACTATGCAGATCAAGCAAACAGCAAATAAAGCTTGCTGTGATTTTTGCACTTCAGATAGGGAAGATATGTGTTTCATGTAGTGCTACAAGAACACTTCATATGTTTTCTTTGGGTTTTTTTTCCCTTAAACCATGTTTCGTATTAATGGAACTTTTGCATTTAAATCTCCATTCACCATTTTGAATGAATGGCTTACATTAGACAGTGGTCATGCGTGGTGAAAAATTCCAAAGCGCTTTGCAAGCTAACAGATAAGCTATACAAAGAGAGCCTTTCACTTACCCCAGAAATGCAGCCTTCTTGAATTTCAGCTGGTTAAGGGTGTGAGCAATGTTTCACTGCAACCTCCAACAAGAAAAGAAACACATTTCTACAAAACTGACAGACTCCAACAGTCAGCAGAGCTACCAGCAGCTCCCTAACCCCTGCCCGGCAGGTGAACTGCAAGACTGGGTGCACACTCTCAGCCCACCGCAACGGCAAGCAATGCACCGTAGCTCATTTCTTTTCAAACTTAGCTACTGCTATGGATCCTCACAGGCTTTAAATTTGCAGTCTATGTTTGTATGCCTTTGTCATTTATGTTCTTGAAAGCTGACATCAACTCATACCAATTCAGCTGAGTGCTTCCCAAATGAAGGACTCTGGACACATGACCAAATTCCTTAGATATAGGAAACTTCTATCACTGTGGGGTTTCCCCCACAGTTAAGAAACATCTTCATTGGAAGGGTAGTATGGCCCAGAAACCAGGACTCAGAGACACTGTGGCATCTCCAGTCTTGAAGGTTTTTAAGATTTGGGTATACTAAGCCATTGCTGGTCTGACTCAGTGTTGATGAAATACCTGCTTGAAGTAAGAGCCTGGACAAGAGACCTCCACAGGTCCCCTGCAACCAACATTTCTATGAAGTCTTGCTGCAACTTCAGTGTACTTCAGATGCAAATAATTTTCAACATTAAAAAACGAGGAGATAAACGGATTTCCATGGAATGAAAGTATACTTGATCTTTAAATGGTCTTTAAATGAAAGCAATGGGCTATTGAGAGACATGGGTCAATGCAATTGCTTAGCTGTGCACAGTACTGAAGGCTGTTTGGGGTGAGATCCTAAGAAGACTCTCACTGTTCCCACATACAGTAATGTCTATTCTCCTATTAAAGCAGGGAATGTCAGAGAGGGACAACTGACCTTTAAGATGCCAGCACGGTTGTGTTAAATTTCCTTTCACAGTGAGAAGCCAGTCAAATGTCACCATTCACTGTAAAACTGGTCAGGGCAGCGGGCAAAGCTGCTGCGTTTTTCACTCTAGAGCTTTGAAACAAGCCATTTTTACTTTTCATCTCTTATCCAGTGCAGTAGCTCTAGCATAAGTCTTTCTCCTCAAAGCAAATCTAACTGCAGAGCCTTTTGTTCATCTTTCCAAACCTCATGTGCTTTAGGATTTCTGTAATACAGAAAACATCTGTAGAAATACTTTGTCCTCGATCAAGATTACTGCCAACATTGAGTCTCATATTACTGCACACAATGATGGGCACTGTCATTTTAATTCAGTTTCATATATCACAAATTGATTTCTTTGCAGAGCGGGAACAGCTGTTAAGTGTGTGTATTCTTGCATGTTAGAGCTGCCCCTTTTAACATCTTATTGAAAATATCCTTTGCTAATCCGAGTTATGAATCAAATCTCATATTAGTCTCATCACACTGCTTTGCACCACAGTGACTAATGCTTGCCCTTCAAACATCCTAAGACACTTTTAACAAATTTGTCTGGTACTGCCCAAATTCAGTCCGGGAAACACAACCCCAAATGGCCCTCACAACATAAAGCACTTGAGCATGTACTTGGTTCTCTTCTCGTTCAGATGGGGAGCTCCCCAAACTGTCAGGGAGAGGATCCCTGCCATGACACCAGTAGGAGAGCAGTAGGGAGCCCGTCAGCAGCCTACCCCAGGTCTTACAAGCCAAGGCATAGGAAGCAGGGCTGTTTTAATCGCAATGCTCTCCAAGCTGCACAGATAGGCAGCTCCTACTAAGCTCGAATGTTATTTTGCTAAGCGTGGCGTGTGTCTCTAGGGAAATACAAAGAATAGCACATAAGATACAGATAAATATTATAGATAGCATTCAGTCTCTAAATTTTCATTTCTATAGCAAACAAAACTAATAATTTTTTCAAAAAAAATTCTATTTTTTTTCCAGAAAACTGAATCCCTCTTTGCGATGGCTTTGGAATCACTTCAAAATTGTGATTGGAAATGCAGGTGCCTAATACAGAAATAGTTGGAGTTTGCAAAGTGCCTGAATCTATAGTTCTTGAGTTTTGATTTCAGTGGGTTTCAGGTCAGACGTCTGTGATGATGATTTAATTGTCAGCATTGTTAACAATTTCATAGTTCAGAGAAGGGATGAAAATTATGACACTGACTTGCTTTGATAGTATCCCAAATTTCTGTGTGCGCGCGTGTGTGTGTGCATGCGTGCATTTGTGTGTGTGTTTGTGTGCCCATGAGTAACAGGTAGGGGTAGAAACAGAGAGGAAGATGAAATGAGGAGGCCACCATGATACCTATGGCAAGTTCAGAGGGTGATTGGTTTACTTTTCTATAAAGAATTTTCCGTAAAGAAGGGGCTCGACATTTAAGAAGTTGGCCTTTGGGCAGTTTTAGTATTCATAAAATCTGCCTTGAAGTGAAGAGTCTCAGCAGAGTTTATGAACCAACAGTGTTAGAGTGGGTGGTAAAATTAGACAAAATCAGTCTTTCCGTCCCTCAGAGCAGACATGCTGCAGGTGTGGGTGGGGACTGAAGGTGCACCACAAGGAACACAAACAGCCTAAAAAAATACTTTCCAGGGAATAATGATATGATATCTCATTGCCAACAGTGACATAATGCTCATGCTGTCTGCAAAATCATTATGTTCCAAGCAACCCCTCCTGAAGCCTAATGCCTAAGCTATTTTTCAAGAAAACAATCTTTTCTTTTAAATTTCCTCCTGTATGGAACTGGCTTGGTTCTAAAGTAAAGACTAGAACCCTAGTCTAGGGTTATCCTGAAATATCCCTATTGAAAATTTCTTAAAAGGAAATATGACACCTCCAATTATTTTGCCAGGTACTGAAAATATCTCAATTTTAAAATATCTAAGAACAACCCTAAGGCTGAAAAAGCAGTGCCTTTGCTCACTCCTCTTGTTGGTGGTACTTCTTGTCCTTCATTTTATGAACTCCAAATTCAAAGAAAAATCCATAAGAGAAGAAAAATGATGACAAAGTCCTTAACAGTCCAAGAATCATCTCTCTGCTCTACAAGGAATGTCACTGTGAAAATGGCCACACTGATTTTAGCTCAGAAGAGGGCAACAATTGTCCTGTGTTTTGATGTTAGTAGATATTACAGTGATGAAACGTAAGTTCATCGATTTCTGCTACACTGACAGTGTTGACAGCGTGAGATACCATCTTATCTTTTATATGTGTAGTGAGTGTGGTTTAAAAACACTGTATCTTCAAAGGATCCTTTCTGTAAGACAGGTTATTATTCACTTCTTACAAGGCCAAGAGCAAATCATACTAAAATGATCAGATTACAGAGATTCTTAAACCTTTCCTGGAATGTAGCAACTCATTCTTAGATACGCGTGTCGTAGCAGATCTACCTTTCAGTCTATATCAGATCTAATCTTTTAATTTGGCTAAAGAAGATCTTTTAGGTACACTTTTATATGCCAGAAAAGTTGTGTTCAATCTCAACCTTTATCACGAGCATTTTAGAGTGATCAGAAGTGTGTTAACTGGACCACGGAAGACAGAAAGTGGCTACTTCTATAACTCCAAGAGATGGCCTGATAAATGCACATAAGTATTTTCATGGGGAGAAACTTAAGTCCCCTATTCTCATTGCTTGGTGGGGTATGCATATGCCTAGTTAGAAGGACATCCCCAGTCAGAGGGCTGTGTCTGGCCTTAGGCAATACATCAACTCTTAAAAACTCTGTGGTCTAAAAGAGAAGGAGACATATAAAGAAGTGACAGCTAAAAATTGAAACCAATTGATTTTAGTAATAATTAGTCATTTTAGTAATAGTCATTTACAGTGATCAACCAATGGGACAAATAATCAAGGAATACAGTGGATTTTCCCTCTTTAACTGTCTTCAGGTGAATGCCAGCCAACTTTCTGGATATGGAGATCAGGTAACACAAGCTGCACTTTAGTTATAGTTAGTTATTGGGCTCCACACAGAAGAAACCGGGTCAAATTCAGGGCTTGGTCGCTGGAAGTGGTTTGTTCATATGCTGGATGCCTCGAATCTATGCATTCACGGGGGATAATAATCTTGCTTCTCAGCACTGCTGAGGGGCCCAGTGGAACCTTACCCTAGCTTGGCATGAGAGCTTCTCGCTCCTGGACTGGCATACATGGGTATCCCTGCAGGTGCTGCCGTAGTCAAGGGCCTCAGGCATGCAGAAGGGCTGACCAGATGATCTAATAGTGCTCATAAATCCT
This sequence comes from Rhea pennata, assembly GCF_028389875.1. NCBI lineage: Eukaryota > Metazoa > Chordata > Aves > Rheiformes > Rheidae > Rhea > Rhea pennata. The sequence goes on from NC_084663.1 coordinate 186,288,893, forward strand.
CTGGATACAGCCTTTTCCCCTGAGTGTATAAGATCTTCATAAAGGTTAATAGCTATTTCCTCAATCAGCACAGAGGAACCTAAGTCTTGGTCAAAGTCATGGAGAAAGTCATAGGGAAGGGGAACTAGATGTGACTAACTCAGCCAGAGTCTGGATCATGAGGCACAGCCCTAAAGAGCGTACAAAGCTCACAGCAAAACAAGTCAAGATGACAAATATTTATGTAATGGATATTTGGAATGCAAATATTATGCATTTGGTAATGGAGTGCAAAAGCTCCCTGTGACAGTAGCAGGGATAACTTGGCTGATTTGCTCAAGGGTATGTGGATACTCTTTTCCATAACATTATGGAAAAATGAATTTTTCTTCATGTGCATTTCTCCACCTACTGAGTTGCCTCCTGCCCAAGTCACACCTGTCTGTCACTATGCAGCCAGGAGGTAAAATAAAAACTCAGCCTCTCACTGCCACTCCATTCAAGGAAATTGTTTGGATTTGGTTGTTGGATTTGCTTGTTTTCAAAATGATGATGTGACTGTTATCGGAAAGATGAGTCAGTGAAATGAGTTTTATAGTTCTGGAATCGAAGGTTATTGGCTGCTTTTTCAAAAAATGTAACCCCCAAGGGGCCTCAGGGCAGTCTCTGAACAAATTTTGGCTCCACACTAACATTATCCTAGAAAAAGACAAATATCCTGAGCCATCTGGTGTCTGTGTTTAATAGACCTTTCTCTTGCCTCCAGTAAAAGGGTTTCATTTGATCAAAAGTGGGTGAACCGTAAATATATGGCACTAAACTGTATTATTTCATAGTAAAAAAAGTAGATAAGAAGCAGCATATTTGAGTGCAAAGTAATGCTAATTTTGGCTGGTGTACTTTGCTATTTTCAATCTCCACAGTATCAGTCATGTGATACTCGCAGCAAAACTTCCTTTCCTGCAGAACAGCCCTCTGGAATTTTGAAAAAAGGAAGCTGTTAGATATCAAATGAGAAAAAATACTTCTTAAGTGGGCATCAGTTTTAAACTCCATGCTTTTAGACTATTAGAAAAGTGTTTTTCTTGGGTTTGACTAACAACATTGAATGCAAATATGCTGAAATGGAGATTTCTAGATTTTAAAAGCTTAATAACTGTTTAGCTACTGAAATTCTTGAACATTCACAATTTTCTTTTTCTTTCTTCTCTCTTTTTGAAAACAACCATCTCTTACGTCTCTTTTCTACTTTCCCCATCCTTTTATATTTTCTGACCTGCATCTTCTTTCTCCTTCTGTGCTCTAAGTCTTTTTCATTCACTTGGTCTTCCCCATAACTCCATGTTCCAGGCTCAGTTTCTCCACTATCACCTCCCAGCTGTCTTTTCCCTTCAGCTTATTTTCCCTGGCATTCGCTATATCATTGAACAACTGGCCAAGAGTTCAAAGCCTTTCCCTCTTTCCTTCTGCATGGAAAGTGAGGTAGAGAAAAACCTGTTTCTTGTCCCACTTCTTGGTTTTGGCTGCATGATATTATTCTTTACCCCTAAAATACTTTCAAACAGTGAGTGAAGTTGCTGAGAAACGTCAGCAATCCCTCCTCTTCAGGGAACTGTGCTGCATCTCCACTCCAACTTCAGTTTTCTCTTTCTACCCACACTGTCTTTGTCAGATGATCTAATAAGTTGGTACCTCTGTCTGTCTCCTCCTTTTAGAAGCTGCTGCTCACAATGTTGCTAGTGGCCACCTTTAAATAGCATCCTCTGTCTCTAATTTTGAGCAGTATACATGGACAGCCCTTTGAAAGACTCCTGAACAAACCACACGGTGTCCTATCTCCATAAGATAGTAATAACATCCTGGGGTAGGTTCTCCCCAGACACAAAATGAAAACACCCAGCCCTCTCTTTCCCTTCAGAAGAAGCCAAACATGACATTCTTCTGTGCACTGTGTTCTGAAGGAGTGGTTCAAACTGTCCTCTTGCTATAAATCACATCTCAGATACTTTTTTTAGCCAGTCACTTAAATATATTTCCAGAAAAGTGCTTCAGAACATGAAAGAAAAGACATGAGAAAACTAAGCACTGAAAAGCTGTGCTTTGCTTCCTGTGCAAGTTAATGTGGGGGTTCTCTGAACCTGCATATGAATGTCAAGAAACACAGAATACCGAGAGAGTGTAATGATCTCATGCAAACCCCTCACGCCCACACACTCTCCCTTTTCTGGGTCTGACTAAGTCATACAAGTCAACTTCAGGGAAAAATTACTTTAAAAAAGAACCCCCCCCCCAGTGACTTAGCCCTGTGGGTTTAGGTAAGATGTCTCTTTGATCTCCTTTTTCTAGGCTAAACAAAACAGCACTGACAGGTACAAATGTAGAATTAGGGAAAGAGTCTCACCCAGGAGCTGATCCTTTTTACTCATATGGATTTGTTTTAACATGGTATGGCTTCTGGGAACTCCATAGGATTAAAAGATGACTCAAGAGTAAAGCTTCAGACTTTGTAGATGAGCTGCCATGTATCTTTTTATGCCAACTATCTTATTCTTTCTTGACCCACTCTGGCAAGTTCTGTGAGCAAGTTCTCTTACACCAAGCGTGAGTATGAAAGTTACTGAATAACTCTGTTAAAAATGTTTCTATTTACTATGAATAAGACATCACTTTAAATTAGAATAGCTCCCTTCTGCTAGCCCCCACCTGAAGGTTTTATAGCAAAAACCTGGGGATAATATTTCTGCACAATGTGGGTACGTGAATAGAGGATTTTGGTGCTGGAATTGCCAGACCGCCCTGCAAAACCCCAGCTCTGGAGCCAGAAACAGTGTAGTTGTATCAGCAGTACTTCTTCCAAAAACAAGGGCAAAACAGCCTGGATGCAGCACTGTGCAATTGCAGATGCTCTGCTGCTGGGATCCAAGCCAGGATCTCCCCTCAGCATCACATTGGTCCATGTGCATGAATCCAGCTATGCAGACCTAAGGCAACGATTTCTAACACTGTGCCCCTCTGCATACCCCAGACATACCCTCAGATGTATCTAAGCCACACGGCAAGTTCTCTTCCACTGAGCTGAAAATTCTGGTAAATCCATGAGTGTGATGTTTGATTTTAAGGAGAAACACATGTCCAGGTAACAGCCAATAGTCATCAGTTATATAAATCTCCATCTAATTATACTGTCAGAAATTCAGGGGAAACTATCAATGAAAATAGACCTTTATTAAAGTCTCTTCAAAAATTGTATACATCAACAACTACATTGAACTTTGCAGGGTTGAAGAGAGAGATTTTTTTTCCAAAATATCCAGAGCTTTCAGTTAAGAGAGTATCACTGTCCTGTAGATTTGGACATGAACATGACAGATTGTTTTTCCCTGTTCATTTCTTAGTAATGTCTTCCATCCATCTCTGTGTTCCCCCACAAAAATGGTGACAATCAAATTCCTTCTACGTGAGTTGGGTAAATTGAAACTGTGGATTTGAGCATCTTTTCCCTATATGATCCAAAGGGCTGGCTAAGAGCATCCTGTGGGGAAGGCAAAAATAGAATGGGTGTATCCTGTGCTGCATTTTGCTCACTGGGGTGAAATACTTATTCCAGTGAATTCAGTGTCCAAGGATTCAGTGACACCAAGATGTCAGCTCTGACTTCCCACTTGAAGCTTGATGATTTCTTATCATCAGCTCCACTGCCAGTAAGTATTAAATGGCTAGCACATACCACAGGCAAATTCACAAGAACAAATCTATCGATCTGTCATCATTCCTGTCTTACCAACCTGTCCAATTTTTGGTACCTGACTTAGGTGCCCATATTAGACAGCCAGCCTCCCCAGGCTACCTTTGCAGTAAATGAAAAGGGGAAAGTCACTCCTAAGGACAGTTTGGGACAGGAGCCTAGTTCTGGGGCCTGTTTTCCCCATCAATTGTATGGGAAGACTAAGCTCTTGTCTAGATGTCTACACTGAGGCTCTGTAACTCTCTTACGTCTGCTTCTGATTTCTTATCTGGAAAAGAAGCCTCTACAATACCAATACCATCAACATGACCAGTCTAAGTCCTTGGGACCGAAAAAAAAAATTTGAAGAAGACTATTCTACAGGTAAAGCCTGTAGACATTGCCAAACGTTGTCAATATTGATGGTTCTGTTCGTATCTTTAGCAGCGCTTCTGCAGACTAGCAAAGTGCAAGGTTTGAAAAATGCCCAGTTACAGACATGAAATTTAGAAGAGATTGGAGCTGTTGAGCAGCCTGTCTGAGGAGGGAAATCCTCCTTCTCTCCGCAATTAGAGAGGAGAATAACGGGACAGTTCTGACCATGCTCTGCATAATCAATGCAGTGCAGCTGAGCTTAGCTTCCACTTACACATTGCTCCTAACTTGTCTGTATCTCCCATTCATACACAAAATGGACTGCTCTAATTAAATATTCAGTTAGAGCAAGAGAAAAAAATCAAAAATAAAACAGACTTTATAACAAAAACATGTATGAATTAGCTAGTGGATAGTAGTTGCTAAATTTTAGGAACATCATCCTGCCTATTAATTGTTATATTTTAGTCAAATAGCCCTGTTGACTACATTTATCACTAATAGAGCTTGGACTATGAAATCAATACACAGGAGACTGTAAGTGGAAATACTGCTTGACAAAGTATAGAAGGAGAATTAAGTTTTTTTTTTCCTGCTGGGAGAAATTTTTGTCTATAAAAGCTGTGAAGGAGAAAGAAAAATATCACTGTCCCATTTTAGAAAATCCTGAGAAACAAAACCAGTATTTTACCTACAATTGTTTCTGTCAGAAAAAAATGCTGGAAGTACTGTATAACTACATTTGCACTAGTTATTTCGTCTGCAAAACCTCTATAGAGGTTAAATGATCTTTTTTCATAGTTTTTTAAAAAGACAACTGAAGAGAAACAGTAATGAATATTATATAAAGTAAGATGAATAAAATGAGGCAATGTTGTGGGTGTGGTTGGGAGTATATCAGAGACTCAAGGCAAGTCAAAGAGCTAACTAGAATGATTTCACAAAACAGAATAGGAATCAAAAGAACTCAGTTAAAGTTAAAATGAGTAAACACATTTAAACCAGTCTGTTCTGGTCCCCCAGAAAATGTCATGAAGGAAACAAAAATGTCAGAGGCAACTTCAGTTTGCCACAACCAATCATATCAATACACTACAAAAGAAGAGAATATTTTCCTTTTAATTACAGGGTCATCACAAACAACTTTAGTCCTCATTATTTCTCTAGAAGATACATTTGGCAAGTTTGTATTAAACAAACAGCACACTGTAAATCAGCATCCTTTTTCTTCATTAATATTTCAATTGCTCATGGTTTTCTAAGAATGACTAAAGCCAGGATAAGAGGTTTTGCATATGCAAATCTCCTAAATCCAAAAGATCACACAATAGCACCAACATGAAAAAACAGAGGCAGGTGGGATGAAAAATACCATACTTCTAACTAGTGTAATGCATACAAGCATTTACAAACACCATAAGCTCAAGACCATCTCTAAATCCCAGCAGACCTCTGGTGTAAAGCTGAGGGTAAAGAGGAAGCCATGAAACCAGGGCATACAGCCCTGTAATGATTTTTTGCAGAATGAGCAACATCTACTGAGCAGCATGTCTGAGTATTGCACTCCAATCCTTTCTGGATATTGTACCAAAGCATGAGCTGCAGGTAGGCACTAGAGATCAGAGAATTTTCCAGCTGTGCCAGGAACCAGGCTGAGAGAGACCTCACGGCCAGGGAATGAAAGTGATACTCCAGAGGAGGTCCCTTGATACTGCTTTTACACCTCGGGTGCAACCCACCTGCCCTTGCATAGGCTTGCGACCATCCTGGTTATTGGATATTGTCAGAGACCAAAGGAAAACTTTTGGTTTCATGGATTAGATATTCCTTGTTATCAAAAGAATAAATAATTTCTCACAGTAAAAACGATTTCACCTGACTTTCAACCTAATATCTGTTTATACAGTGACAATTTCCATTGTCCATTGTAAGGACACTATATGTCCTTATATTCAGAAGTACTGCTTTTTGCAGGGTTAAGGATCTACTGTAATTTTTTATAGGTTTGGGATTTTTTTCGGTGGGGGGGGTTAAAAAGAAACAGAACTGTTTCAGGAACAGTGGGAGGATAAGTATACATTTAAAATAGTAACAAACAAGGAAATGAGTCTCACATGTCATGGCTAACTGAATTCATTCATTCAAGAAGTCTAAAAAAAAACATTACTTCCCTTCCTGACAATGAAAATGCTCTTAGAAATGCTTTGAAATCCCAAATCCAGATATAACAAAGAAGTATGGAGTTTACTCATCCACACAACTTAATTGATCAGAACTTATTTAGCCTTTTCTAGGAATAGAATAGGAATAGAATAGGAATTAATCTAAAACCTTTCCAAAATAGAACAGAGAAGATTACTTCTGTTAGCTTTATGTACCTTCTTACAGAATTCTAACATAGGGATAAAATGAAACTTACTAATTTTTATAAATTGTTTAAAACAGCAAACAAAGTATAGCAATAGACAACAAATTACAGAGAAAACAACAAAGTATAGAAAAACGTGGAAATGCTACATACATTACATCATCCCAGAATATTATCTGAGGGTGAAAGGCTGGAGCCATAAATAATGTGTTTCAAAACTTTCTGTGGCAAATGACTTCAATAAGTTGGCTGCCAAGACAATATTACATTTGAAAAACAACATAGTAGAGATGAAAATTGTCACTATATAAACAGATATTAGGTTGAAAGTCAGATGAAATCATTTCTACTGTGAGAAACTATTTATTCTTTTGATAACAAGGAATATCTAATCCATGAAACCAAAAGTTTTCCTTTGGTCTCTGACAATGTTTGTGCTTGTCCACATCCTCCGAGGAAGAGAAGGAAGATCATCAAACATAAGCAAGCCTTGTGGTCCCTGTGTGTAAGCCTTCACAGGATCAAGCTATGTATCTGCGGTCATTTTGACTACCATTCATTTGACTGCAAATCATCTGGCTGGTGTCTACAAATCATCTAAGTTGCTCCAAGTCCCCTTTACAGTCAATGAGAAAACAGGCATTCTTTGCATGCATTTCACCTTGATATACCAACATTCAGGCAGAAAATGCTGGAATACAAACAGGCAGCAGTCCACAACAAATGTCATCTTAACATGTGGACAATGGACCTAAAAATGTTAATTAATTACACCTTCTCTTCTCATAGATCTCAAGTAGTCCAAAGCAGATATTGATAAACTCTGGAAACTCCTTTTCCAGAAGGCTGAAGATTACAGGTAACTCTCCTGAAAGAGAGATGCATGGAGCAGTGAATACTCCAACTGAGAAATTAAAGTTGTGGTTATGGGTAATGATCTGGCACAAAACTTTTATGGAAAAGTGCTATTTATACTGAAAAGGCATTGCTTGGAAATGAGTGGGAACCCAATGCATACAAACCAAGCAAGCAATTTCATCTCAGAAGCAGGGTAACTTCTCTGTAGAACAAGGCAACTTTATTGAGCAATAAGAGTGACAATGTAATATACATGTGCATATATGCATACACATAGGGAATCATGAGAGATAATGGCAGACATTCCAGAAAAACGGTGATTCAGAAAGTAACAGTGAAGTGAAATATGTTAAGAATTAACATAAAGTTAAAGAAATTCACTATTAGGAAAAACTAGCTCAAACATTTTGTAAAAGGACCCACAGACAATCGGCGGGTGCCATGTAGCACGCTGGGGAATAGGCCACAGAGCTCTGCTACATCCGCACCAGAAGAAGGGTCATATGTTGTGGGGAAGCTTGAGAAGGGCTACGCTGTGCAAGTCCCATGCTTCACTGCTTGAGACTAGGAGGTCTGTGCAATGTCATTTGCAACCACTATAAGGCCTCTTGGCACAGTTGTGTAAATAAGAACCAGATCCTTTGATTTTAAAATCAGTATTTTTCAAACATTACAAAGACCCTCTGTGGGAATGACTAAGTTCATGATAGCCATACTGTGGTAAACATGAGCTATTTTTGAGTTATTTGACTGCATAAAACCATAGGAATATATCTGTATTTTTAAATAGACATTACTTCTTCCCAGTAGCATAATGGTTCAGAAGAATTCATTTGCATGTTCCACATGGAAAATAAATTCACTCTGAGAATGAGATTTAAGCATGGAGTAAGCAAGTGAAAAATAAGTAACACTCCTGTGATTTAACTGTGGGATGACAGCTACAACCCCATAATTAATCTTCCTAATAAACCAAGAGATAAAATCCTATATACTTTTACCACCCAGAAATATGGCTTTATTAGTGTAACACAGCCTTTTTCTGTATCATGTACCTGAACTTTCATAACTCAAACTTCGCCATATAGCCAAAAAGGTGCCTGCCATTGGCAATACTGTGATGGCAAATAGAGAACATCTGGTGTGGAGAATTTAAGAAAAAAAATGATGCTTTCATCTCTGAAGAAGTATCTTCCTAAGTATTTCATGGAAAGTTCACAACATAGGCTTCATTTGTCTATATCCTTTTAGGCAAATCAGAAATTAATACCCGTGAAAGATGGCACATATTTAATATTTTGACACTTACAAAAATGATCAAAGCAATTTTCAATTGAGGCGATTTTGAGCAAAATGTCAGATTTTCCTATATTTGCAGAATTAATTGCACTTTCCACTTTCTGCACTGATGACCGTCTGATGTTTTGTTAATGTGTTAGCAGGAGGCATCCACTTGCCTTGCCCATTCTGACAATATCATATGCATTTTCTATCTTCTCAAGTCAAAGTGCACAGGAAAGTGAGCCAGTAAGTATCATTAACTAACAACTTGCTCACTCATGATCAAAAAAAATATATAGGACTGTTTTATAGCCCTTAAACATTGTGCAAATATATTGCTACTAATTTAGGCCCATTACTTTGATTTGGCTTTTGTTACTCAAGGTAGACAGAATTTAAACTGCAATCTTTTAAGGAGAAGAAACTGTCAGAACACTGCCTCCTACAAACACACAAGTCTAATTATACAAGTTAGTTGATATGTGTTCAAATCAGCAGGGGAATGATTTCCTCTTATTTCTCATGCTTGTTTACAAGAAAGAAAAAAATAATGATTTTAGGGCAGCATGGTCTGAGACAGTTGAAAAGGGGGGTTAAATTTAGATCAGAGTAGGACAGCCGTCATCAACAGTAGTTCTTCTAGTCCAACACTGTGTCACTGACAGTATTCAGACTGAGACATAAAGCTAAAAAATCCTGCAGTGGACAATCCTTAATAGTGTACCTCCAGGGGAAGTGTCTTCCTGACCTGAAATAGGAAGTGGCTGACTTTCATCCTGGAACATGAAGTTGTATAACCTCTTGCATGTTATTTTCTATTTAAGGTAACAGCAGAAATTCTCACTTGACTTGTCCTAAAACTTTTGCCTCAGTAATGAGTTCTGAATGTCTGTGTATTTTGTGGAGAGATACATTTAATCAGTTTTAAGTGTATTGACATTTTAACCTCACTGGGAACTTCAGCTCATGCTTTTGAAGAACCTATGGAAGATTTTGCATATACCTACTATATCTTCCCTTGTTCATGATGTCTAATAATCTGACCTTTTTGTCAGATTTTTCAGAGCAGCATATTTTTGTTGCTCTTTCTAAACTGTTTTCTGCTGTGTTCTTTTTTTAGAGAGGATCAGAGACAGTGACTCTTTCTGTATCACTTCCCAACACGGTGTGCTAAAATGCTGCTGGACATAGCCCCTTACTGCAGACTGTTTGAAGAGAGCAGAAATGTGTGTGGTAGAGTGCAAAAGTCCTCTCAAGAGGTGTATCTACAGCTATACTGCAGGTTCTCTGTCTAACATCTCACAAGTCTGGTCTAGTGGGTATTTGGGGACTACTCTCATGGTGTGTTGTAAATATAGCAATAGAGTACCATAATATAAGCCTTTAGCCAAGTGCAGCCCTCATGTTTTGACACCCACTTGCATCAAGTGCCCCTGAAGCTTGAAATGACAAAACATCTGACACCAAACCAAGGATAAATTCTCAGATATTACACATAAAATTCTTCTGCAGGAATATGGAAATTTTTGATCCACCTAAAGAAAAAGTGTTTAGTGAGGCTAGTTCTTCTGACCACAAGATCTAATCCCCCAAAAACTGTAATTTGTCAGGCTAGAGTCTAGATTACGTCTCAGAAAAATCCTTGAAGAAATAGGATGTCACCAATAAAAATATAACATACGCTAAACTTAATGATTGGAACAGAACTTTAGAAAGACAAAATAATCTTATCCTGTGTGCCTGAGTGAGACAGATCTGTCTAGACTGCTTTCCTTATCTTGCAGCCAAACCATTCTCTCTGTAGCAGTCAGTTGTACCTTCAATGGGATCTCTTTCCAGACACAAAAAGAGATCTAGGGGAGGAGCTCTGTAAAACCACATGTTCTGTTAGGCAAAAGCTGTTGGAACTGTGTCACCAGATAAAGCCAGTTTCTTTCAAGCACCTTGGGTTCGAGTGATTAATGAGCATGCCATTGTGCCAGCAGCAAAAAGATATTGAAGAAAATAATCTGAGTGGAAGAGTGGAACAAGTAAAAGTCTCAGAGGAGCTGAAACCCTATGGAAAAGCAGAAGGCAACAAGGAGAGATTTATACATCATATCATGCTGTACCTTCAGTCAGGAAGTACCAGTGGAAGGAACAATCATAAGACACCTTTATTTCTGATCCTAGCCAACTTGCATAGACTTGGTCTCTACTTATTTTCATTTAAAGTCAGAGAGAAGAAAATAACTATGGAATAGGAAAAGAAAATCGAGGTGAGCTATACTGCACTGAAAGTAAACAGGAATAGAGTCTAACTCAGAGGTAGAAAAAATGATACCAATCTGGAAGAATCTATGATTGACCCAAGACTGAAGAGTCAGTTCTGTAGTATTTGGGGGGAGAAGAAGGTTAACCAAATTTTTAATGATTTAAATTAAAATGATGGCCACGCTGTGACTAGCATATGAAAAAAATAGGCCTCCTACTAGAAAACCTCAAATTAGTATTTTACCAGACATCTCAAATTTTGCATGAAACGAATTTTTCATCTCATAGCGATGTTTTGTGAAATAAGAAATGTGCTCTCATATTGCAAACAAGACCAAAACCTCAAAACACAACACGAAAAAAGAATCTGAAGCAAATACTTCTTTTGTTCATTTTAAGCATGACACTGATGCTCTAGCCAACATATGAAGAACACAGACTAACTCTGAGGCAGACTTAAATCATAAGTAGATGACAAAAACCAACGGGGGGGGGGAAGATTGTTCAAGCAACATTATAATAATGATGAAGTAGCTAACTTTGTGTTTAATACGTGCTCAAAAGATTGAAACACTTAACATGGCAAGAATACATTTATGAAAAACGTGTAAAAGATAATTGTGGGTTTGTTTCTTGTGGACACCACAGCTTTGTCAGTAGAGATCCATGCTATATCCTGGATTTCTTCTTTTCCAAGGAGAATCTTACCTGCAAATATAGTCAGGTATTTTTTGCATAATCCAAGGTGATACAATGGTGGGACTTCCCACCATGCCACAGAACTCAAAGGTTGTCTACAGAGGGAAGTGGGTGATGTTGACCACACAGACTGTATCTCTGGGCTCTTCTCATTGGCCAGGGCCTTTGAGGTGCTGCTCATCTACCATGGCACAAATGAGGAAAGATTCCTATAAGACCAAGGACTATGCAGAAGAAATACCATTCTTTCTTTTCATGCCATCAGTAATTGTTCAAGTTGCATGATCTTCCTTTTCAAAGACAAACCTTTACAAAAAAGAAGAAATGAAAGACTGGTATTATTTGGAAGGCCAGCCTCCAAGAAAGCTGCATGAGTTATGATCACTTAACACACGCATGGCTTGGATCCAAAGAACACTTGAGTTAAAGACTCACCAGAGTCAAATGGAAGTTCAATTCTTTATTCTTCTCTATTTCTTATTGTTATTACCTTATTACAGAACATTTGTCAGTATATTTGTTTGAAGAGACATCCAAAAATAAACAGAAACCTCTCACTTCCTTAGTTGGTACAGTCTTCTGGGTTGAAAAGAAGTGTCTGCAGTTCTATTCAGAATGAGCCACGCACAAAGTTTAACTATAATTTCTGCTTTAAGTGTGTGGAAGGATTACAGGTTACTTTGGAGAAAAATAAAGTAGAATCTAACAGTTTGTAGTGAAAGGAGGACATGTTAAAGCAGAGTCATCTGCAACCATTCATATGCTTCAAGGGAAACAAAAGGATTTCACTTCATCGAACAGTTTTTCTTGGCAAGAGTCTAAGACCATAGCAGGCATTTACATTTTCTACTCAAGTCTCACATATACTAATATTCACAACTGCCTATATCAATACACAGAACTGGACAATACCCTGCCTAGAACCTTCAGTTGGAAGGGAGTATTTTTTCCTTAAAAAAGGAACACTAAATAAGTTTATTTCTTTATAGCCTTTTCTTTGTTAAAATTTCTGAGAAGTTACACAGACAAAATATAAAAGCAGATGTAGATGAAAACAGCTATACTGGGCCAGTCCAAAGAGAGTTTCTTTGTAAAAGCCTAGCATCCATCTCCAACAAAGGCCAACAGCAACGCAATGGGCAACTGCCCAGTGATATTTCTCCTCAATATTCTCGTAGCCTCCAGTAATTTGTGGCTTAGAGACTCCCTAAGCCAGAGGTGGTGTCTTTGTTTTTAATAGTCCTTATGGTGTAAGGTATTCCTCTTCTTCATCCTGTCATATTCTACTTTTTTCCTACAATGAATGAGATTGCATAAACCAAGTGACCGGCTACATATTTTCATCTGCCCAAGAGTTTTGTGTGCATTAGCCAGTATCATTCTTACCAAATAAGTAGAAACCACACAAAAGCAAAATATGTGTGCTCCAGGGGCTAAAACAAACCCACTTAAAACATAGACTGAGATGAAACTACAATTCCAACAACAATAAGGCCAGCTTGTACTGCTGGTAGCGCTGAGCTGCCTTCACTATTTCCTGCCACAGGAACTAAGTGCCAGTTGCTTGACACTGTTAACATTTCTGAGAAACCTCATCAACCATGACTTGAGTTTTTTCCTGCACATAACTTCAGAAAACAAGACAGTTCTTTCTGCTCATCCTGGTCTGAAGATTTTCAATGGCTCCATTATTCTGAAGTTAGTGAAGTATACCTGATTTTCACTGTTGCAGAGCTTTTAGATGCAAACAATATTTGTCTAAATACACAGATGATGCTTTCACACCATCTGGATACTTTATTTTGCATAAAAAGATCTGAAATAAATATGAGAGGAATCAGCTTTCTCCAAGCCACCATGAAGCAGTTAAAATCTTCCAGAAAACCACAGAGAATGTTGGCAACATGCTAAATATTCAGTCCTCTTGGAAAAAAAAAAAAAAAAAAAAAAAAAAGGAAGAAGAAGAGGAGGAAAACAGGAAAATCTGAATGAAAAGACTAATTAGTATTCCATGAGCACAATGAGCTCAGGCTGTTATCTTGCCAAACAAGGACTTGCAAGGACTTCTTTTTACTGAACAAGCTTGAAATACACCCTTATGTGAAGAGGTTGACAAAAACTTTCTTCATCTTTTTTGTTTGCAAGCACGACATGAGTCTGATATTTCAAAGGCTGGAAAAAACGGTCACAGCAAAATTCCCAAACCCAGCATTTCAGAATGACATAACGGAAATCTGGTGTGCCTCAAAACTCCTCAAATTAGTGGCAGAGCTTCTCAAATGGGAAAGGTAACTTCCTTGCTACTGAACTAGGTCAAAAAGTCTTATAAATTACTCAGTCTATTCTAAATTCTGCCAGGTGCAACTGTTTCAGCAAAAGAAAGTCAATCTAGACAATTTGCACTTCCCTCTCAGTGGTCCATCTGATCAGATGAAACCTACAGCTTATTTTGCAAGCAAATCTAGAGTAAAAATTCAAGCTCAGGTATAAATTCCTGAATATTCAAGAAAGTTAAAGCTCCTAACTAAATACAGACTAGTAACCAAACCACTTAAATTAAGCACATGAATTTTGTAAGTCTTTGTGTTTCCATGCAATTGATCTTTTAATGTCTAATTTTTAATTGCTACACAGTTATTTAAAACCAACTCCAAGCAGAATAACAAATTCAATGTATGCTTCTGGTGAACACTTCAGATACAAGGACTGACTCATTACTCAGTGTTATCTATTACAAGCCAACTGTTAGTTTGCTAAGAGATCACTACAGATAGTTCAGAAATATCTCAGTTCAAAGAGCCAAAATAACCACCCATGTTTTTTTTGAAGTGATGAAGCTGGTAAATATCACTTTATTGGCATCTACAACCAGTACTTTAAGTACAGTTTTAAGGCTCTATGTAATATGAAATCATCCCTTCAATTCATGATGGGAAAATCACAGTTCAGGTAGATACTGATTTCAATATGTTTACACAGAAACAAGTGACAATTTATGAGGTATAGATTTTATAAAAGAATCAATTTCAAGAATCCAAGGGAAAGATATTTTAACAAGTTGTACAGGCTTTTTTTACTCTTGAGTTTAAAAACTAGTATTTTAATGAGTAGTATATATTTCTCCATTTTAATAAAGTGGGAAAATGAACTCAGTACCTAAACTGTGTACATCCTCTTCCTGTGCATGTAATCCCTGACTTTATTTTGCTTCTCTAGTTGGCAAATAAACTATCAGTAATTAAATGCCACACAATTAGACCAGTCTGTCAGCTGGGCTCCATCTAATGTTTTCAAAGTCTAAATCCTGGCACCAAGTAGAAAATTTTGGACTAATTAATTTTTTGTAGAGTTTGGTTTGGTTTGTTTTAGCACCTGAACCTCTTAAAGCAATAATCTGCTGTGCCTATTCTTGCTGAGCAATAGGCTGTTCTGTGAGTAACCCCACTGAAATCAGTGGAATTCTTTCCAGAGAAGGAGACAAATCAGTAAAATGGGAAATGGTGGATTCCCCCTCTCCTCTGAATTTAACAAATGGCAATTTCCTGCAATGTTTTGATATTGTGCTAGAATTACTCCCCCAATGCAAGAGTTGAATGCTTGAATTTTCCTGACTATGACTAGATTAGCATTTTTATCCATTAAATCCTTTTATTCAATGTGCTACCACAATTCTATAATTTCAATTGGTTTAATACTGACAGAGAATGATTTACTTCATCAACCACGTCATAAAAAGCAGGTAAGGAAGGCAAAGATTTGTGGATTTGTGTTTCAGTTTTCTGCAACTTTTTATCAACATATCAAAATTAAACCTTACTCATCTTGTAAAGCTGCTATCATCATACAGTTTGTTTATTTTAGGAGAGTTATATTTACACATCAATTATTTGTTTTAAAAAATAAACACTGGATGTACTTTTTAAATCTTTTAGTATTACATATATGCTGCTTCTCTCACAGATATCAATGCTACTGACATCATGGTTTCCACAGTCCATAGTCCTAACTGCTGCCTTTGTGGTTCATGAGACTGTGGTAAATGTTTTGTGCAACCATAGGAAACACCATCTCCAGTAGCATGCTCAATTACAGTGTAATTGAGATAATAGTTGATAAACCTGTGTGTAGATAGTACACAAGAAACTGTGAGGTTTGACTGTGAGTCTGCTGTCTGCCTTTGGCAGCACAGTCTGACAGGCTGAAGGAGATCTGTGAGCCAGCAGCAGAGATGTCGCTACCGAGCCTGGCAGCCAATTCCACTTCTGCCATAGGTGCTACAGGTGTCCTCAAACTCCAGCTGAGGTATAAAGACAGGTCTCCCACTGTGGAGTGGATCCTCCACATTACGCCACATTATTTTAACTTTAGAATTGGAGGTTTTCCCCATTTCCTATGAGGCTGCAGAGAGCTGCAGAACTTGTTCTAGTACCCTCAAATTTCATATTAGCATGAGTTGCCCACTTCTCATCTCAGACACTACAGTGGTATTATTTTTCTGAGTAACTGCAACAAAAACATGAAATAACAACTGTAATAACACTGATGTTTCAGAATTCCCTGGGAACAGCACCTGTTGTTTTACTGGAGAAATGAGAGCCACAGAAGGGCAGCATTACTGCACAGTCAAGAGTATACCTTAAGGGGATAAACATCAAAACATTCCCATGATAGACCTCTCTCTCTGCCCTTTTCTGGGTTTAGCTACAATATTAGTTTCACAAATGTTCATCATTAGCACTTGCAGGTATATTTGGCATGATCCTATAAAGAAATTCTGTCTCTGTGGCTTCTTCTGGCAAGTTCTGCAATGGATGAAAGGAAGGACTTTTGCTCAGTCATCTAGATGTAGCTCAGATCTCTGTTGGCAATCTAGGTTGGTAAATAATCCCAATCTAATTCAGCTTTGTTTCAGAAAAGTCTATTTCATAAACGAGTCCATAAAAAGAGATAAGGAGGCCACTACATTGGTTCCTCCACGCCTTCTAACTTTCAGTATTATTCTGAGCCATTTTTCAGCTGTTTTTAATTGGCCTTACAGCAGAAAATGGAATTTTATACACTGATATTTATATATTTATGACCCGGAAAGGAAGGAAGCAGATGAATGACAGCATCACACAATGCAAAATTATTCACCTCCCTCAGAGCAGTGTTTGGATGAGGCGAAGAGGTTAAACGCTCCTAGCTTTTCCCTCTCCCCACAGTATGCACAGACACACGCTGCCCCGACGTGCGGAGCTGCAAAAACCCTCGCTACACCCCACGGGGACTCCCAGGTAATTTAGGCTGTTGAGCCTGGAGTAAGACAGGGAGAAAAGGGATCTCTGAGCAGCTCCAGCTGGCAGAGATGGGAGGTTTTGCACCCCTGGCTGGCTGGAGCTGCCAACACTGCCGGGCACACGGCACGGCGCAGTGGCATTTGTGCAGGGCTGACTCATAGGCGGACGCCACCCGATGAATCACCGGCAGTGCTTTCTGCAGCACCTAACGAGCGAGGTAGCTCATCCAAACAGCCATCAGGCTCGACTCGCTCTAGTTTCTGCGACCTGACGTACCACAGTGCTGTTTCACCGGTGATATTACAGGCCTTGGCGAGAGGGGCCTACAGCAGACAACCAGGACAGCGAAACGCCCGTCCTGGCATCTGTCGCCAATACGAGCTGCCTTTTCCACACATTTAAGAATGACATGAACTCTGCTGGAAGGCAAAAGAAAGAGCAACTTGTTAATAGCAGAGAACATAAAGGCAAATTAACCCAACTACTCTATGAGACGCCTCATTCCCTCCCGTCCACTGCTGCAGAAGGTCACAAAGCTAAATGCTGTGGTAGAATCGTTTTGACCCATAATGCTTGAAAGGACAAACATTAAGCAAAGGGTAATCACAAATTAGCATTCAGGGCATCACCTCAGCGCTGCAGGTGTTAAGGGAAGATAGTTCCTCCTCGCACAAGTAATGGGGGAAAAGCGCGTTTCTTCCTCTTTCCCTGCATCTATCGGATATCGGACGTATTTGGGCAAAGCGCAGGGCACAGTCCAGAGAAGCAGACATGCTCGTGGGGGGTCGCTTCACCCAAGGCGGACAGGTTGAAAGTCACTCGACGTCTGCGGCGGGAAGGCAAGGGGAAATGGCGGCGCCCCCCACCCGGACCCCGCTCCCTCACGAAGGGTCGCCGCCCCGCCCCGCCCCAGGCCCCGCCCTTCAGCCCCGCCCCCACGAGATGGCCCCGCCCCCTCCAGCCGAAAACAGCCGCCCCTCCCCACGGTGGGGGGGGCTCTCCGCGCAGGCGCAGTGCGCTCCGGCGTCAACGGTTCCCCCCGCGGCCCCTCCCTCCCCTTCAGAAAGATGGCGGCTGCGCTCCAGCGGGCGAGGCGGCGGGGAGCGTTGGGGTTGCGGGGCGGCGGCCGCGGCGGCGGCGACAGCAGCGGCGGCGGCGGCCACGGGAGGCAGTGACAGGTGCGGGGCGGGGAGGCAAAGGCGGCGGCGGAGCGGCGGCGGCGGCGCAGGTACCTCGAGTGGGCGGGCGAGGGGGTGGGGGGAGCGGAGGCGCGGCGCCGCCCCTGCCCGGGCCGCGCCGTCGGGAACTCCCCTGCGCTCCCCGCCCTGCTGCCGCCGCCGCCCGCCGCCGGCGGAGACCGAACCGTTAGCCGGGAGCGCCGGCGGGGCCATGGCGGTGAGTAGGGCCCCCCTCGGCCGGGCGGCGGGCGAGCGCACGGCAGCGGGGCGGTGGCAGCGCCTCCGGCGGGCCGGGCCGGGCGGCGCGGCGGGGGCGGCGCGACTCCGCGGGCCGGAGTTTCCCCCTCCTCGTCGCCCCCCGAGCAGGGCAGGGCAGGGCCGCCCGTGCCCCGGGCGGGAGGCTCGGCCGGGGAAAGTTTCTCCGCTGCTTCCCGCGCCGGCGTGTGCTGCCCTCGCCGTGGGCGGCGGGAGGGCGCCGGGTCGGGGAGGAAAAGCAGCTGGGAAGCGCGGCCGGAGCAGCCGAGGCGGCTGTGACAGCGGCGAGGAGGAGGAAGTGATGGTTTTTCAACACCTCTTTCTCTCTTGTTGTTCTTCTCCGGCTAAGCCGTAAGTGCGCGCTGGGAGCTCCCGGCGAGAGGGATGGGGTGCGCGGTTGCGCTTTCGGGAAGCGCGGTAAGTGTCCGGGGCAGTGCTGCCGGAGGCATTCCCTCAGCCGGCCCCCTTCTCCGTCCCGGAGCGTTACCCCAGAGCGGTTTCAGCCTAAACACAAACTTCTTGTTGCTTCCAGGCAACCTGAAAGTGAAACCAGCTAAAAGCAAAAATGAAAGTTGTCGGCTGATTTTATTGTGCGGAATACAGGGAATAAACAGTAGGAACCGTGGAAATAAAATATGTTGGGTAGGGACAGGTAGAGCTTTCAAAGATGCATTAGTCATTTGTTAAACTGCCTTTCACAAGGCTTAATAGCTGCATTGGATGTCAAGAGTTATTCCAGAACATCTAATTTCACAAACTAATTTCTGCAAAACATGATTTGTATTTTAAATTTAAGTCTGTTTGATATATACACACATATATGTGTGTGCATGATCATAAATTGCTTATATTATCATGAAGTTTTCAAATCTCTTAATTTTTTTGCTATTAAGTGTTTAATAGCTTCTGTTTCAGAAGCTCTATGTTCCAGTCCTGCTAAGCTTTAAGCTAAAAAGAAGCTATTTAGGTGTTATGGCAATTGGTAACTTTGTGCTTACACCAGCTAGATTTGCCTCCTGGCTACAGTTTAATTTTTGTGTGTCTGCCTGCCCGTATGTGTTTATATTGTGTCATGAAACTGTATGAATCATAGGAACTCAGCAGGCCTTAAAATACAGACAGTATGGTCAATTACTTTTTTTTTTTTCTCCTTCCTCACCAGCTTGTAAGGAAGTGGTCTCAAGTACTTGTGAAGTTTAATCACATGATTTGTGAAGAATAAGTGAGTTTACAGGTAGGGAGAAGGCTGTGCATGCGTGAAAGCTGAAAGTAGCTGAGTATCCATAATGGTCAATTTTGCAAATTGGATAGGGCTCTTAGTAGCTGGCATTCCTACTAAACATGGGGAGCAGTAAGGGTCCTCATCAAATTTTCAAAAATAGCCTCTTGGCCTAGATTCACTCCGCACATAAAGTACGTATGCAAGTCATCTTGGCACATATGCCTTGAATTTGAGTGTGTGATTTTTTTTTTTTTTTGACCTTGTTTTGACAAGCTATACCAGGATGTTTTTTGTGGTGACTTTTGATTTTTGTTGAATCGATTATATCACAGACTTTGATGCTGGTTTTGATAGATGAAGCCTTAGTCAAGGTATGAGACATGGAGATCCTTGTCCTCAGAAAGGCCATCAATTGCTTAGGTCACTTGGTTACAGTGAGCAATCTTTTGAGTGTCTGCTTTGAGCAGAGTCATGACCTGACCACTGTAGATGATATAAGTGCAAAATTAAATGAGTGTCTCAGTTTTTTCAGCACAGATAGAGACCTTCTGAAGCTTTTTTGCTGAATGTCAGGCTCTTGGTGTAACAGTTACTTCTCACTCTGTTCATTACATGCAACACTGAAGTTAGCTGATTTTATCCATTGGTAACATTTTTACCTTATTAAAACTTCAAGTTTCCACTAGTTTGTGCACTGGGGACTTAAAACTCAAAGGCTTTTGATGATATAGGTAATGATGTAATGGAATTGCAGAAACTTGAATTATGAATCAGATTACTAACCCATTTGTTTTGGTATGTGAGTGCTGTGGATCTTGATGATTTTGTTTGTGTTTTTTCTACATTGTGGCCATTTAATTTAGCTTGGATTGGACCTAGTTCTGCTAACTCAGTGTTATGCTGATGATTGTTTTGGCTTAAGATACCTGAAAGAGAGCCTTCCTAATTGCTTTTGCAACTTTGACTGCAAAACATTTTCAATTAAGTGGTTTTCTGCCTTATAACTTTCTGGGAAGCTAAACCCTTAAAGCGTGACTATGGGCGATGTACAATATTCATTCTGGGTCAATGCTTTCTCTTAAACAGTTATAACTTGGAAATGCTTTCAGGCAACTCACTAATTTAACTTGTTGACAGTTCACTTCTGAAATACTCTATTGTGATTGTGTTGATTTTTAGAAATACTGAATACTTGGAAGCACGAAGTACTGGTGTTTTGATTAACTGACATCTGTCAAAATGGCAAGCTCTAAAACTCAGACCTCTCCCCCTGATTTTTGTTGTTGAGGCAGTAGAACTAGCAAAGATATACTCTCGTTGTTCTCTGACAGACGGATACTAAAAAAGGTGATGTGTTTGAGGTAGCCAGCCCACTTCCTAGGTAGTGTTGCTGTCTGCAGCCATTGGTGTTCATTGTTAGTGCCTCATGGAACTGAGTTTTTATTTTCCTTCCGTAATCTGGCCACTTCTGTAGCTTCTAATCGATACAGGATTTCTAGTTCAACTTCTGTTAAAATGTCCAGAGGTAACATGATGTTTCACTGGTGCACATCTGTGCTCTAACAAACAAAATTATGAATTGGATTCTGTCATGTCTATAAATAACAGCTTTATATTTTGTCATCCTTTACTTTAAGCCTGTTGGCTTTGAGGAAATTGCCATTGCATATTTAATCAATTTGTAGCAAAATCCAACTTAGCTGCAATTTACAGTACATGACTTGAGTTGGCCATTGCTTTTCCTGTAAGACCAGAGCTAGTAAAAATAGATTTGACTTGCACTGACGATTCTTTAGCTTAACTAGAGCATACCACTTGTATCTCGGAAAAGGGATAATAATTTGGAATGAGTACATAGCTTCTTTTCCTGCACAGTAAACACAAACAATATTTATTTTGTTCATGGGACCAGTGTTTCCTGTGTTACAGAAATGACCATTTTCTGCTTGCTTTTTGCTATATACTGTAAACTTGGAGCAGTCCTTTTCTTAACTTTGTCTATCCATAGTTTACTGTTTTTGTTTATTTCCAGGACTATTTTGGATTGTCATCCTGTCGCCTCTGTTTTGTAGGGTCCATAGAGGCAGCAAATGTTTACGAAGTGCCTGCAACATGTTACGTATTTCTTGTAGGTTTTCATCTTTAATTGTTCTAGTCAATTTGCATTTAGTTTCAGATTGGATAAATATTTTGGAAGTCTGTCTGTTTTCCCCTGTCCCAAGACCTGTTCCTGTTCCTACTTTACATACTCTTGAGTCTGTAACCAGTATAAACCAAAAAGATCAGCTGCCCCCCCCTTTTTTTGATAAGCTCTTGTAGATAGCTTTAACAAAATATAAATGGAAGAGGAATTTGCCAGACCATTGGTAATAATACATGATTTGTTGCTGTTTTTTTTTTCTTGCTAGCCTCACCTATGTAATAGGTGTCTTTGGACTCATGTACTAGATTAATTTATTCAAGAAAGAGTAAAGAATCATCTGTTTTGGTTAGCATACGTGATGCAGAAGCTGTTGATAGTCATTTTGACAGTACAACTGTGTGAAAGATTGTGTAACTACTGTTCACGGATGTATCAGTGTAGAATGTTTTTCTGTTTACTGTTGTCGTACCTCAGGAATGGAATATGCTTCAGTTTTCCCTTTATTAAAACTCTAACACCATATTCGTTGTCGGTACCTTCGCAGCACGTCTCTGAGTTAGACTAGACATGCTTCTCTTTCTGTGTTCACTGCTCCTAAGAAACTTCTGCTATTTCTTGCCTGGGGCAAGCACATTTGTTGGCCTCAGTCTCATTAGACCAACTCAAGTACCCTTCAGTTTATTTAGCTGAACTTATGTTTTTGTCTCTCTTTGAACTTTTGCTTTTTTCAGGATGCCTGAAGCTTCTTGTCTTACTGTTCTGCATTCTTTTCTGAGGTCAAAACATCACCCTTGGTTAGCATTTGTACCCTCTCTTTCAGTTTAGTATTTTGAGTGCCAAACAATACCAACAACAATTTGTGAAGTTGTTTAAGTGTTGAATATACCTATATTGAGCTTTTTTCCCTCTTAAGCCTTATTTTCAGATTTGTTCTGAAGCATTTAGGAGAAGAAAGGAGGGCATCCATATGCTGCAAAACTTCTTCATTTATAGGCCATGGAAAACTCTCTCTTATTAAATATTTAATTACTTTGGGCATATACATAAAGAGCTGTCAAAAAATAAAATGCCCACAAATTTTTGATCCCAGTTTAGCCAGTAAGCTTCGTTCTTATAGTCCATTCCTAAGAGAGAAGCCCAGCACTTCTAAGCTGTGATAAATCTTTCCTGCTTTCTAGCCACAGGACTAGACCAAGCCATTCTATTATCCTGGCAACATACGGACTTGTATAGTATTGTCAAAAAACTGTTTCATGACTACTTAAATTTAGGCAACAGAACTGATGTACTCTGATTGAAGAAGAAGAAAAAATGAAAATCCCAACTTTGATAAAAAGTCTGGAAAGTATTGTCAATGGGGAAGGTGACAAGGCTGAAATGAATTTATAGTGTGGTAGCTGTAAAGAGTAGCTTGATTCAGCAAGTAGGCTGTAAAGACACAAAAATGTTAACTTTACCTTTGTCATGACAGTTCTTAAGGTGCTTTTATCCTCAATAAATGCCCTGGTTTTGTTTAGATCTGTGAAGCTCAATTTTTAGTATTTCTTGCTCTTGAATATCCTGACATGAAAATAAACCTAACAAATCTAGAACTTCACTGTTAAATTTAAAATGTTTTTTTTTTAAAAAAAACATATTTTACATATGTAAGCCTTATTGCTTACATATATAAATAGTTCTTTGTAAACACTGAGTTTGCCCAAAGTACAAATGCAATGTCTGTAGTAAGGCCAAAGCTTTACTTAGTGTATAAGAACCTACAAGCATGGGACACTGCCAAGTCTCTCATTTCCTTTTGCAAATGTAGGCTATTCAGTGTGGTATCTCACTCCTTTGATTACAAAGTAAATCTTAATCTGCTCTAACTTCCAGTTTTCAGACTGCAGGGTTTTGTTGTTGGGTGTTCTTAACTGCAAGAACTATACCTATTAGATGACTTGACAGAAGGAAACTGAGTCATAAGCAACAAAAATATCAAGGAAAGCAAACTTTTCTTAGGGTGGGAGAAACGTTCTATATGATGGTAGCAAATCAAGTAGTAAGGATGAGTGAGAAGTGTGTGTGTAGTTAAAAACAAAGCTGTAAATAAAACTTAATATCTGTATACCAGCATAAGGGTGTCAAAAGCAAAAACAGGTGACTTGCAATATCTTGACAATGAGAGAGAACCTTGACTGTAATTGTGTTTTGCTAGTGTTTCAATTTGCCTATCAATAGGATATTTGAGGACTTCCTAGAATAAAAGTAAATATCATTAACCACAGGATTTGTCATGCATCTACAAATCCTGTAGAATCTAATAAGCAAGTAGAGAAGACCATGCTTTAGAACAACTGTTCCTTCACCTGTTTAGTCTAGTATGAAGGTAGATTGAAGACACTAAAGTACATACGAGTACTTAAGAAAGAACCTGCAGAAGTTAATAGTGACTGTTCAAGATGATCAGTGTTAGATGCAGCTGAAAAGCAATTTGTTTTAACTTCAGACTTTCTCATAACTTGACTGTCCTCATGTAACAACATATTAGCACATACCACTCAATCCTGGCAAGGATAAATTACTGTAATTTGGGAAATAAAACTTAAAAATACGGCAGTATATTTAGTTATGTACTTCATGGCAATATAGCTCCAAATGGATGTAGGTCTAGCTTTGTGGGTTTATTTTTGGTAATGAATAGAGAACTATTCCGAAGAAACATTATGGCCTAAGGTATAAAGTAGAAAGCTGAGAGCAGCTTTTCCTCTGGCTGGGCGGTCAAACTAGCTAGTCTACTTTGTTTTCACTGACTAAGCAACCTTTCTTGGAGGACAGGGTGGAACATGGGAGAAGAGGTTGCTAGCATCCTCTGAGCAACCAGTAGCAGCACCTGCTCTTGTTTTGCTGATCTTCCCCTTCTGTAGTTGCAGAGGTTCCTCCATGGAGGAACCTTTGCAGGAGGAACATTTTTAACATTCAAGGACTACGTTCAGCTTGAGATGCAGTTTGACTACCCTACTTCTGGTGCTGGTGATGGATGTTCTTTTTTTTTCTTTTTTTTTTAACTGCGTGCAAGTGAATCCTTTGATACTGTTGTCATTAAGCTTAATATGCAGGGAAGTGAAGCACCTGTCAGGGTGACTATCTCTTGGCTCTTCTTATAGTCTGTAACTTTGTGAATGCTATACATTGATATAGAAAGAGAAGAGACCTCTCTGGCTGCTTGTTTCTATGCCTGGCACACGTTGGCATGGCTGCATAGTGAAATGGTTCAGGCAGCTGATCCAGGTTAAGACTGATCAATTTTTGTAAGATTAATTTTAAACTACATCTGTCCTCCAGTTTAATTCATCATGTTGTTGGCCAGTTGCTTGCAGTGGCACAAGTGCAAAAGCTGCTTGTACTGTCTAGCGGAACTGGATTACAGAAGTTTAAAGTTCTCGTAAAAACAGCGTCTTTGAAATGTGTTTGTTAGGCCTCAAAACCCCTTCTTTTTGGAGATTCTTCCTGATGGATTGTAGTTTCCAGGTGGCTGCCATGGCTTGTCAAGTTCTGTGCTGTCATCCTGTTCCTTACAGAAGTAGAGACCTACAGATTTTCATGCAACAATCTATATCTAAAAGGAATCAGTGGAGAGAAATCTTAAATCTAGGATTGCAGCTGTTAGGAGTATAGCTTGTTGCTCCAATTTCATCTTAAGTTTGCTTAGCATAGTTTTCATTTTTCATAACAAGCAGGAAAGAACTGTTTTGTAAGAGATTTTTAAGAGCTACTGGTTCTTCTTGAATCGTATGCTCTTGTTTGTAGCTCCAGCGCTGGCAGCTGTCTCTATGCAATAAATTTATCTCAACAACCAGTTATATCACATGAATGAAAAATAATAAGTTTTTAGTTTGTGATAATGGAATCATATGAAAAATTATTGCTTTGAAAATTTGTCCTCTCTGCTCATAGTTACTAAAAAGAGGGAGCCAATAACCTACAAGGAAGTAGCTTGATACTTGGCATCAAATTTGCTTGCATTCTCAGAAAATGAACATGTTCTTAAACAAAAATGAAGGCAAGAATAATGGTTAACTGACAAAGGCCAAGAAGTCTTTGAGCCCGTATGATTTTCAGAAAATAAAGCAAAGGAAATGCAGTTCTGGCAGAAGCTTAGAAGAAGCTAATTTAGCAAGTATAAAAGTAGAATTAAGAGAGTTTAGGAAAGTTTGGGGGAATAAGAAGAGTGTAAAACAAAACCAACCCTGTAGTTTAGATCGGTGAGCTGTAAAGTGGAATTGTGCTGTTTACAAATAGTGCAAAAAAAAAAATGCACCATGTAGTTCACCCCATTTTTTTGAGGAGATGCTTGCTGGCAGTATCTAAAAAGGTTGTCCCTGTAAGGTAATGGCCACGCTACAGCTCACAAGCCACATATGGCAGTGGATCTGATGTGCTTGCTAAAGACTAGAGGGGGTCTTATACTATAGTGCTGACGCTTGCGCGTTGATTTTAAAATGCACTCTATCAAACTACATACAAATAAGATGGACAGATAAAATCTGATTTGTGAAATGCCTACGGTTATCCCTTTCTAAAGCTTACAGAACCTGTTTAAGCTTCTTTTCTTTGAAGGTGTACAGGGGAGGGGCAAATTTTTGGAAAGTACTGAATTTTCCGTATGCAATAACTTCAAGATATACATATGTTATATGTAGTTCATCCAGATACAGTCTTCAAAAGGTTTAACAGGAATCTAATAATAGTAACATTTAAAACCAACAAGTGTTTTTTTTTTTTTTCCAAGTAGTTTTCATTATGGTGTTCTTAATACTGACACTCACGCAATTCACAGTTTAAGTGTTGGACCAGTCAAGTAGAAGAGTGTTGATTAACGTATTGGCCTTTTCCGTTGTGACTGGTTTGTCAATGTCTAGTTCTTTATGTAGTCTTCCCCTTCAAAAGTTTAGGTTGTTAGATTCGCTGTTAGTAAGAGTTTATTCTGTTTTGGCTCAGACTCAAAAACTGCCAGCTCCTAAATAGAAATACATTAAACTTGAACAGCTGGAATGTTTCTTATCATCTGCTGTGCCTTCTCATATGAGTTGTAGTGACATGAGTGCATGAACTAAACTTGAAGCTGCTCCTAAATCGTTGCAGTTCATAACCTGGAATATAAAGGTAACTTGAAGTAGGTATTGATTTACTATACTGAACTCCGACGACACTAAGGTTTATAGTTTTGTGGCGGTTCGGCCACTTCTGCTTTGAAAAAAGGTAGCAACCATTGGCAGAGAACTAGATCCAGTACTGTTTCAGCTCTCAGAGTGCAATTTACATTCATGAATCAGTATTTTCGTCATAATCCTTTTACAGCTGTTAGCATTTGCCTTCTAGTGGTAACAAAGTATGCTCAGAGGTAAGTGTCACATCTCTGAATTTCTTTCTGAGATTTCAGTGTTCAGTGGAAACCTGTGATGTCGCTTGTGAACTACTGACAAGATATTTCCTTCATTATGATAGAGGTCATAGATTCTTTTTTCTTATTGGGAATTCCAGAACTTGTTAAAATATTTTGCAATATATTTTCATTTTTAACTATTTAGATTTAGTTTCTAGCGATTGGAAGTGTTGGATTTTGATTTACTTTACGAAATTATACTTTTTATAATTTGTATATGTATTCTACCTTGCTGCAACTTTGATGTTTCAAATAATGAGGCTAAGGAGAATACTGTTTGTTTGTCATTTAAAGGCAATTTCCAAATCAATCAAGTAGAAGTGCTCTGCATAACATCTTTCTTTTAACAAAGTATAGCAATTTGTCTCTCTGTGCTGTTGGAAGTATTTTATCAAGTTTTCCAGGAACCTTTTTTCTAAAACGAGAAAAAATGCTTTATGAAGAGCAAGGCACATCTTTTTATTAGATTACATATTAATCAAAACAATTACTGCGGAACTAAGAAAACAAAAGCTGGTATATTCTAATCACCATGTCTGAAAATATGTGAATAGAAAATATGGTCATCAAATACAGCAGATCTTAAAAAAAAAAAAAAAAAGAGAAAGAAAGAAAAAATCTACTAACTTCAGATTTTTAAAACAAAAAGCTATCTTCAGAGTGATTCATAATTGTAATAGCTCAGGTGCAACCTTATGGATCACTGGCTAATTATATTGTAATATTTTTCTACACCAGCTACATCCCTGTATCTGAGCTCTTTCTAACAGTGCATTAAATGACATGACTAACATCTGTTGCATATGGTTTCTTCTTTTATTTTTTCCTCAGGGAGGCATTGGTGTATTTTTTTTCAGATTTTTCTCTTTTAGTGTGTTTGTACATCTTGAGCACTTGTAAATATTATTACTGAGATTTCTTCCAATCTGTCAAATTAGCCAATCAGTTCAGAAGTCATCAGATGAGGTGGACAAATACAAGTCTCAAATGGGTGGGCAGGAGAGATCTTTTAAGAAATATAAGAAATAATTAAGTTTATAGATCCAAAAAAAAAATGTAATAGATCCAAAAAAAAAAAAATGACGTGGCTCACTGTGTCACTTATAAATGCCTTAATAACAGGAAAATTTTCAACTGTAGCTTGCCTCTTCTTGAAAAGAAGAACCAGTCAGATGCAAGACTAATCTAAATAAATCTGGGCTTTTTCACTTAAGGTGTTTACAAAGATACTTATTTTTAAAGCGTGTCTGCTGTGTTCATGGTAGAGAAGGCAAAATCAAAGCATATTGTGCATTGGGATTGGAAGATGGTTTTACCGAGATCTTTGGCTCTATGAGTTCGTTCCTTGGTCTTTGACAAAATTTAGAAAGTGCTGCCTCTTGTGCAGAGAAGCTTTGCCATGTTATTAGAAATTGCCTGGTGCTGCGGAAGTGACTTGCCCGTCCTTCTGGAGGAAGGTCACCACAGAAGAGCGGAGCTGAAACAAGAACGTACTGCAGTGCCAAGGGCCCCTGGAAAACCCACCTTATGGCAACTGCTGATGGGCAGCAGCAGAGCGAGGCAAGCTCAACCATGCGCTGAACTGCACTACTGACATGAAGAAATCCTGGAATGCCCCTGTTTTTGTAATTTCTAATGTGCTATCACCATGCAACTTGGCAACACTTAGTGAGAGCGTTCCTTCTGCAGCATCTCTCTGCTAGGCACTTTTGCTCATCTTCTCACATTTTTACCCTTGCTTCACGTAAAAATCAAGGCTTTTGTGTGCATTCTTCCCTGATAATTTATTTATCTGCTGATCATCTGATTTGACAGATCTAGGGATGTCAGAGAGCATTAATTTTCTGTGAATGTTGTGAAAAAAAAGGAGGCAGTTAGAGAAGAAGTTCTCTGTAAATCACAAATTGAGGAAAATGCGAAAATTTGTATTACTTTCCCCAGCAGACACCAGAGAATCCACTGGAGGTGGTCTAGGTGCTCCAGTTATGGCAAAGGCATTCAATTGGCCTTTGTATCAAACTCGGTAACTTGAAGCAGCAGATCTGTAGGAAACTAGTCTCTTTTTTTTTTTTTTTTTGTGTGTGTGTGTGTGTGTGTGTGTGCACAGCATTGTAACTGCTAGTGTGCTTTTTTAATCATAGTAGTGCCTAAAACCCAGTGAAAATGGAAGGCCTGTTTATGCTGGGTGTTTCATACAAAACTATAACTTCTGTTTTAGAATTGTCTTCTAAAGCTGTTCCCTTTCCTTTTCTTAAGAGAAAGGCAGAGTGTGAGATAATTTGGTTATGGATAGTATAGTCCGGTTTGTCCTCCAAAGTCTTTTAATTTGAGTTTGATCATTACTGTCACTGCCTTGAAAATGTGGATTGAGAATCTGATAAATCACAGTGCCCAAGGGCTTGGGAAGCAAGCTGGTGGCACCTCTCTGTGGGTTCTGATCTAATGAAAGCCATGTAACTTTGGCATTACAGACTTATTTTTCAAAGGTCTGTGCCTTCAAATTCATATAAAAAATTTAGCTTGGAAGAGACCTCTGGAGACTGCTTAATTCAGACCTTATTTATATTGGGACTAACTTCCAAAATAGCTCAGGTTGCTCAGGGCCATGTCCAGTCAAGTTTTGAGTACCCACAGGATTGAGATCTCACAGCCTTTCAGGGCAACCTGTGCCACTGCTGTACTGCTCTGATTATGAAGGGCTTTTTACCTCCCTCCCCCACCATGTGGCCAGTCTGAATTTCCCGTGCTGCAGCTTAAAACCCTTGCTGCTTGTGCGCAGCCTTCAAGTTGTGGCATCCTGCGGATAGTTGACCCCCAGCCTTCTCTACTCTAGTTCTTTTTGCCTCTCCTTGTCCGGCACGTACTCTAGCCCCGTAACCCTCTTTATGTCTCTTAGCATCTCTCTCAGACTGAGGACGAGCAGGTGGCTAGGGAAGAGCAAAACCGGACGTGGTTTTCCAGCTGCAGCCTCGTGAGCACGGAGCAGCGGGGATTAATCGCCTCCCTCAGCCCCTTGGCTGTGCTCCTGCTAATGCAGCCCCAGTGTCTTGTTAGTCTTCAGCACTCCCAGGGCGCACGCTGCTGACTCATGTGTTGTTGCTCTTTGGTGATCCAGCTGATTTATTGCTGGTGTGTTTTCAAAGAGGCTATCGTTAAGATCAGCTGCTGGTCTCTTGGAGATGGAAATGCTGATCCTTTGCATGTGCAGAGGGAACTCGGTGTCCAATGATCTCAGCCTTGTATTATTCTTTAATCCTTAATGAACAGATGATTGAGTAATCAGTGGCGTTGTGCATCTCTTTAGAACATGGGAGTAGTGCCGCAGGAACATTAAAGTACCAAATCTGAAGTCGATAAAGACCGAGTTAAACTGTCATTACAGTTCAGGAGGACATACTTAACAGCAAGTTTAACTCAGCCTTTGAGACTTAACATCATTTAGCCTTATGACTTGTTCATGTGATCCACTCTAATGTTTCTTGTGCATCAGTCCTGGATAGTCTTTAAATGATTTGTACAGAGTAAATTCAGATGCCTTCGTTTCAGCTTTGCTAGCATTTGGAAAATTATGGAAAGGAACAGACCTTGAAAGAGATTTTTCTGATTTCATTTACCATCATAAGAAGGTAAAGAAAATGAATAGGAGTTTGGTTGTGAGGTGGTGGGAGTTTGCTACCTAAATCTCCTACAAAGCGTTAGCCTACCCAGCTTGGCTGAAAACTCAAGACCCTGCATCTCCCTTGAACCACAGGACTGACTCAGTGAAGGATCTGAAAGAAGAGTGTCAACTGAGTTTGCAATCCTGAATTTCCCTTTGAATTGCTACTATTAGGTCTGTATATTCAGTACTAAGACAAGAAAAGAGATAACTGTTCATGCAGTGGTTGTTGCTGTGTGAGTCAGTATAGACTTCTAAATAAACCTGCCTTAATGCACCACTGGTAGAAAATTACATCTCATCTGCTTCTGTGCTTAGCAACAGTGTATTATCTATCTGTTCATCTCATGTGTTGTCTTCCTTGTCTGGTCCATTTTGCTGTGACGGTGAGACTAGCATACTGAGTTGGCCTTAAGATAAATCCTTAGTTACCTCAGTATTTTACCATTATATAATATTATTTTACCATTCTGAAGGCTGCTGCATCTTTTAGTTTTCAGTGGTCAGAAAATTTTGACAGTACATTAGTGAATTCTCTGTAGTGGTTCTGTGGGCTGTAGGATTTAGCCTTACCTGATGTCTGAATACAAGCTTTTTTCTTGCTTCATTTTGAAGAAATGAAACTATATCCTAAGCATATTGAGAAACTAGATAGAATTGAAAAGCAGTTGTATCATCCAGAGCAGTTTTATACAGAGTGAGACTGAAATTTTGGTATGCACGTCCCTTGCATTCAGTGTGGTTCCAGCTTGTGTCAATCTGCTTCTGTGCAGGGATGGTCTTTTCCAGTGTTTGGAAGGGAAGTGGTCAAGGTTGGAGTGGTAACTTCTTCAGGTGTTGCTTCCAGATCTACAAAAGCAGCCCTTGTGCTCATGTTTAAAATAAATAGCCTAACTTCAGGAGTAATTTCAATATGGAACGATATTTTCACAAAGTTGCAATCACTCTAATTACTCTTCTGAACAGGTATCAACAATTTTAAGTCAGCAAAATGGAGACAGCTTGTTAAACTAGTCCGGTAGAACTTGTAGCTATTTGCAGACGGAAGCAGAAAAAATATCCTTCTTACTGCTAAATGATGTTTGCCTATTGATATCAGTGTTGATAGCCTGTGGGGAAGCTTGTATTTGTCTGGCTGTCCAGTTTTATTATCCCGTCCTTAGAATCTTTGCAGGACTGGGTTGATTCTGTGTTTTTTTTGTTCTGAAAAACCTATTTTACCTTTGTACATATTAAAACCTTTGGTTATGTCTAGTTTGTCAGGCTATTTATATTCATACAATTTTAGTGTGGTAAAACTACTTTTATCACAGCCATGGCTTGTTATTCCCAGAATTCCCTCCAATTTCCTCTTTTAAGTAAGAGAGAAATGAGAAACTGAGAACTGATACCTTCTCTTTCTGTTAGGTACTTACCTGCTTAATAATTCTGTATTTAAAGTCACATTTTAGAGAGTGAGCTGTCAGGTTTTAGTCTATGTAATATCTGATTTGTACTTTCGTTCAGGCAAAATATTGCATGATGCCAAGTCAAGTCTAAGATTGTTACACCAGTGCTCTTATCAGTATCTATCAGGAAAACTTCACCAGAAGATTCTCATCAAGTTAATTGGAAATATTTTTTTTTTGGTCAGTCATAATTCTCTGTAAATAACATTCCACATAAACTGTTAACTTATTTGGCCTCAGATCACTGTTGGGCTGACAGGCCTAGATTGTCCCATTAACCTTTTTTTAAAATAAAGTATTTAATATATGATTAAGTTTTTTTCCAGACCTCTGAAACTTTCCCAGGACTCGAAAGTTATTTTGAAGTCTTTTCCAAAGATCTAGAGATTGATTTCTTCTAAAAGTCTTGGATGCAAGCTATCTGGACCTGCTGACTTGAAAGCTCTGTCTTCAGAGGCTACTTGATGACTTCACTCTGATATGGTAGAATTGTTTTTTTCAAAGATATGCTTATTAAACATTTCTGCCCTTTTTAATGCCAAATTTTGTTCATTTTATCTAGCCTCCCTTCCCTCTGCCATGCAGTGCTTCTCCCTTTTCAAATGCCCATCTATTTTTATTTTGTGCTCAAAGCTGAAGCAAAGGCTTATTCTCTAAGTTGTGGACGTACCAGGTCTTACCGATTGACCAAGTTATGCATGCTGACTGGGGCAGATGGCTGCCTCTTGGCTAGTGAGTGAGCAAAGCCTCCTGGTGACGCATGTGATAGACCCACATTGGCGTGAAATTTAATCCTGGAGTCTTCAAGACTAGTTCAGTGGCATTGCAGAGAAATCTAATATTGCATTGTTGAGAAAGCATTGATTTTTAGATTGCTAACTGTCTTAACTCTGGAATTGCTTTTAGTTTTGCTGTAGAGGGAGTCAGGAATGACTCTTGTGCCTCTTGTCAAGGTGTATCAATGATCAGTGATGCTTCATCTCTTAAAATAAATCAAACACTTGGATTGAGAAGTGGAACTGAGCTGAGTTCCTATTAAGGCACCTAAATTCATGTGCAAACTGCAGAGTACCTACCTGAGAATACATACCCATATACCTGTAGTACCTTAGTTTTTACAAATTATTTTAAAATGAATTATTTTAAAAGTTATTATTTTACAAATTAAATTAAGTACCTTTGAGAGAGAGAGAATGAATAAATCTGAGGCCAGTTATTATGTATGTCCAGAACTGATCCAGTCTTGGAAGGGCTGAACAAGTTGTCGTGGCTGTCATACTTGAATGCATCTGGGTTACGTTTAATTTTCATTATTGTCCAATTTAGACCTGTTTTGATTCGTGCCTAGTATGTGGTGCTAGTACTGAGTACGTCATAAGTTAAGAATTGGTCAAAAATTGCTGTATGTGATAAAGGAGGTCAGCGCTGCCTTACGTGACAGGCTAGCCGTTAGCATAGTGGCTGGGGAATAACGAGCTGGGTTCATCTTAAACCTGGGAAATTGAAGCCTACGTTGTCCTGGAGAGGTCTGCGCTGTTTCAGCTTGGAGTATTGGAGTCGCTTTCCTCGCTATAGCACTGCGTAAAGAGGAGGGCAAAGTGGCTGGAGCCCTGAGATCAAGAGATGGCGAGAGGGGGCCTGAGCATACCTGTCACGGGGGAAGGGAGACCCTGACTCGTCCCCCTGCTCCCCGGCTCTGCGTTCGTTTTGCATTAAGCAGTTGTTGGATGATACACTGGAAAGCTCGCTGTCAGGCTTGCTAACTTGAGAGATTATCCAAATAACTCTCATGAGCACTCTGCCACCTGCAGAAGTGGTGGGGAGTCGCTGTAGCCTGGAGGGTTTTTTGATGAGTGGGAAGACTTTTAAAGTGAGGAAGTAATATAAAACTCGGTTCACATTCCTTGGGAGACTAATTAGCCTGGCTAAACAGGTATAAATGGCTTGGCATAGGTGGTGATGGATTCTTATGTAATCATAGTTAGATTTTAAGTCTGTTAACACAGATGGATTTTTTTTTTTTTTTCCTTTTTCCAACTTTAACCTTTGTAATTTAAGTCCCGTTTACTTTCCTGGTAGAGTTCAAAATCATTTCAGGAGGGTTTTTTTTCCCCCAAGTTGATAGTTTTATAGTAGGGCAACCCTCAGCTTAGAAACAGTTAAATCACTCTATGTGTGTGTAGCTGTATGAGAGGGTTATAGTGTTTTCTAGAAAACACTAAGTAATAAGGCACTACGTCTGTCTTTGCACGGGGCCTGTGGCACTGACAGCACAACGTTACCCGCTGCAGCCCGCAGCAAATGTGCAGCTACGCTGGCCTTAGAGAAGCGAGCAAGTGAAAAACAGTCGCCTGGGTGGGGTGGAGGTTGCTTTAGAGAACACATTCCTGTGTGGCAAGCTCTAACAGCAGCTCTTTCAGCTGCTCAAACAACATCTCTGAGACTTGGGACTAAAGTCAGTGTCGTTAAGCTGGTGTTATCGCTCCTCGGCTTCTATAGGGTATCTCCTCTTTTTAAATGAATTATATACTGTAACCCATAAGCATCTCCGTTCATGAACATACAGACAATATATTTGTTTGTGTTGTATGTAGATGTTTGTTAAGCACAGTTTGCAAACAAAATGCGATTAACTGGTGAGAGTGCTGAATGTACTATGCAAAGCCCTTAGGGAATTTTTTGTCTTTTTTTTTTTTCTGTTTTGTTAAGGAATCTCAGAAAAAACTTTCTGCATTTCTTGCCCTCTTAACAAGAACCAAGAAAATTTATCTTTGAGTTTTTTAATTTTCACATTCATGTTTTATATTTCAAAACGTAGGTCGCTATAACTTAAAATAGAATTTTGAAAGCAGTTTAGAAACATTTTGTTAATTACTCATAATACATATTTCCAGTATGGAAAAATTTTAATCTTCCACTTTTTTTGGTCTTAATTCTTCTAACCAGGCTTCATATAGTAATAGCACACTAAGTAGCATAAAATACATTATTTCTGATTCATTAATGTAATGAACAGGAACCTTCAGTTGAATTCTGCTTTCTGTTGTGCTGTTGCTTGACACTTGTCTGTTGGAGTTGACATGGATCACTGCTTTCATGGAGCTCTTGCCTATTTTTATTTCCTGTCATAAGATTTCATAAAACTTTACCATGTGTGCTAGCAGTTTTTTTTTTTAATAATATAGTTACGAGAATTGTACTTGTGTGTGTGTGTGTGTGTAGGCATTACCTTTCCTTTGGAAATTTTAGCTACTGGTAAAGCTATTATAGGGCCAGTGGACATCAAAATGACTGTGCTTAAATTCAGGGGTTAAATATATTTTAAAAACACAATGTCAGGGGATGCAGTCACTCAGAAGACTTAATTCATTTGCATTTCACTTAAACATTTCAGACTAATGAGTTCTTCTTAAAAGGGTGTTTGTTTTATCTAATAGTATTAAAAAAAAAAAGTGAGTTGGTGATTTAAAACAAAACCAAACAAACAAAACTAGTGTTCCTATTGCTAGATCTCAATTTTGACCAGTTTTGTGTTAACAGGAACACTAAGTTTTAAGGCAATTGCATATTTTCGTTTTTTTTCTGGTACATGCTTTGTCAGCAGTGTCAGTCAAACTTTGATTTTAAAGCAAGTCTTTTGCCTAAGTTGAAAGGTTCAGGTTTCTTAACTTGAATACTGTGATTTAGCTTCTTCTGAGGCTCAGTCACTAGAGGGAGTCTAAACCTACCCACTGTATGGATGCCACTTAGACTGCGTAGCAAAACATTCTAGCAAGCATGTATTTATGGAAACATTTTAAAGACCTATTTTTAAATTTCATAAACTTGATTTTTAAAAGGCAATACTTGAGACTATTTTTGAAGGATAACTATTCAGAAATATTTATATAGTTTAACCATTTGAGTAACCTTTCTTTGCAGGTGAACTTGTGAATTAGTGTACCATCAATGATGGCAGAGCACCCACCATTACTGGATACCACTCCGATTATAAGTAGTGAAATTCCTCTTCTAACTTCCCCTATTAGTGGAGATGGAGCACAGCAGGTAAGGAAACTTAAATATCTTTTCTCTCTCCCCCCCGCCCTCCCTTTCCAACAGCATCAGTGACATATTGACACTTTTAAAAGTCAGTAAGCCTTTATCTGGAATACTTTTGTGCAATTCTGGTCATGCTTGTCTTGTAGAAATGAGTTCAAGGTGGAACGGGTGCAGAGAAGATGTTTGTAAGGAGTATGAAGCAGAAAACCTGTGTTGTAAAAGAACACATTTTTGTAGGAATGGGAGTAGACAACTGCCGTGCTGTCCAGCCATGCATGAGTCTTAATTCAGAAGCCATGTAGTTGCATCAGCATGGGACCTTGTTAAGGCTAATAACCTTCCCCTTATGGTAGGGCTTATTGTACTAATGTATGCTAACAACTATGACCTCTAGATTGGATCTTGTTCACGACTGAGTATTTTGAACGGTGGGACTTTCTTCTGTTTATTTATGTCTACCTAAACACTTATTTGAATAGCTTGACTATTTTAGACTAACAAAGTAATAGCTGAGAAGGACTTAAAAATCCCTGTTTTAGAATACTTCATAAAGGTCAGTTCTAGAGATGTGGAGAAGCTAAACCAAGTATTGGCAAAAGAAGGAAATAGGAATTCTCCATATCTTTAGGCTAGAAAGAACATTTTAGACACCGGAACAGCTTCTAATGGGAAGAAAGGGATTTAAGGGGATTTAAACACTTCAAGTGCCTTAAAAGTATTTGAATAGACTGAGAGAATATTGACTCTGAAAGCAAGAGAATGGAGTTGATGATCTAGGAAGTCTCTTCTAGCCTACTATTCCAATGTTTGGCATTTATACAAAAGAACTAATTATTTATCGTAAGAAAGGGGAATTAATTTATAGGGTAAAAAAATCTAAGAGATTTAGAATGAGACTGGATTGCAACAGTGCTTGAGGTTAGGTCTAGGCTGCAGGGAGATTTCTTAAGCATAGGTGAAGCTTAAATGCAGAGGAAGAGTTGATAAATATTACTTAATAAATATGTGGACAGAAAATACCAGAAGAAGGAAAATTAAATACTCCAGCTTGGCTTTTCTCCCAAGTCTGTTTTCAAATACTAAGATCTAGATACAGTTATCTGCAACATGCAAGAGAACAGTTACTGCTTTCTTACATGTTCTACCTTGAAACTTTCAATTTGAAAGTCTTACAAAGAGAATGAAATAAAACATACCTACACAGAGTTAAGCATGCCACCGCCATTAAAAATATTCTTTCCTACTACTGTTGTTGTGTAAAACTTCTTGTAGATGCATCACAGAATCCTTGAGGTTGAAAGAGACCTTGGAGATCATATAGTCCAACCTCCCTACATCAGAGCAGGGTCAGCTAGAGCAGGTTGTTCAGGCCTCTGTCCAGTCAGGTTTGAGTTCATCCCCAAGGATAGGGTCTCCACAACCTCTCAGGGCTTGGACAAACGCTGCTATCTTAGATGCTGAAACAGATTGGTTTGTTTCATCTTCCTCTCAGTAAAGTAACTTATGTTTAAGTGGAATTTCTGTATTTCAATATGTGCCTGTTGCTGCTTGTCACTTCACTGGGTATCACCAAGAAGAGTCTAGCTGTGTTGTCTTTATTCCCTTGCTGTCAGGTATTTATACGTGCTGATAATAAGATCCCCTCTGAGCCTGCTCTGCTTGAGGCTAAACAGTCACAGTTCTTGCAGCCTTTCCCTGAGTGCTGCAATCCCCCGATCATCGTTGTGGCCCTTCACTGGTCATGCTCCAGTATATCTATCTCACATGTATCTCGCTTGCACGGGGAAACCCAGAACTGGAACCAGCACTGCAGATATAGCCTCACTAGAACAGACTAGGAGATGAAAGATCACCTCCTTTGACCTGTGGTAATGCTCTTCCTAATGCAGTTCAGGAAGCTGTTAGCCCATTTTGCTGCAAGAACACAGTTCATGGTCAGCCTGTCCACTAGGACCCCTAGATCCTTTTCTGCAAAGCTGCTTTCCAGCTAGTCAGCTCCCACCTGTACTGGTGCACGGAGCTATTCCTCCGTAGGTGCAGGACTCAACACTTCCCTTTTCTGAACTTCATGAGATTCCTGTCAGCCCGTTTCTCCAGCCTCTTTGGATGTGTCAAAATGGTGGCGCAACCACGTGGTGTATCAGCCTCTCCTGCTGCTTTTGCTTCATCTGTAAACCTGCTGAGGGTGTGCTCTGCCCCATCATCCGGGTCATTAATGAAGATGTTAAATGGTATTGGACTCAATATTGGTCTCTGTGGCATACTGGAGGAGACTGGCCTCTATCTGGATTTTGTGCCACTGATCACAACAACCTGAGCTTGACAGGTCAGCTAGCTTTCAGTCCACCTCATTGTCTATCTAGTCCATACCTCATCAGTTTGTCAATGAGGGCATTATGGAAGGCAGTATCAAGAGTCTTGCTAAAGTTGCAATAAACTATGTCCATTCCTCTCCTCTCGTCCACTAAGCTAGTCATTTTTTCATAGAAGACTACCAGATTTGTCAGGCATGATTTCCCTTTTGTGAACCCATACTATATAATCCTAATCACCTTCTTATCTTTAATATGTTTGTAAATGGCTTCCAGGGAGATGTGTTCTCTCACCTCCCAAGGCCTTAGGGTGAGGCTGACTGGCCTGTAGCTCCTCAGATCTTCCTTCTTGCCCTCCTTGAAGGTAGCAGTGACAGTTGCTTTCTTCCATTTCTTGGGAACCTCTCCTGATTGTCATGACCTTTCAAAGATAAAATTGAGAGTATGCGTTTTTTGTCTTCTCCAAAAATAAGACTGATCAAGCTGTGCTGTCCAAGTTCATCATGGTTCAGAATTTTGAATCAGATCTGTCTGTGCTTAAGTATTCTTTTGGGGACACTTTTTTATTAAAGGAAAATGTTTCCTCTCTTCCAGTTTTAATACTGCTTGGTAGCAAAAAACGAGCAAAGAATTTGATCAAAAAATGAAGTCGTAGGAGTTTCTATTAATCTTCTTAAGGGGAAAAACAATATATGCTGTAGATACCTTTTTAGCAAATGCTCTTTAAGCATATAATCTGCAGTGGAACTGATAATGCTAGTGTCTTAAAAAAATCTACAGAGAGCATTAGACAGATTTTCAATGGTGAATAAAGAAAATCATCATCTTTCTTCATTTCATAGTAGCTAACAGTTATGCCATAGTTGCCTACTGTTTTGGGTTCCACAATGACTGATGAAAGTTACGTATTAGTTTCAGTTTCTCTCTTTGCATCTAATACATGACTCATGAAGAATCTGCAAATTCATTTATTTAGTAGCAGGAAACCACTGGAAACCCTTTTTACATCCAGTGATTTAGAAACCATCACTAAGTGGAAATGCTTTTTATATCTGAAAACTGGGAAATCCAGAATTACAGGTATTGCTTACTCTGTCTAGGTTGACCAATTAAGACTTACGCTGCAGGAAGGTCAGGACATTGTGTGATTATGTGTATCTTGACATTAAAGCAGCAGGATATACTATCATATGTGTATGATATATTTGAGAAGCAAGTACAGAGCATTGCAACTTCTAGCTTTTTTCCTACCTGTAAAAAAAATGTTTTAGCCTAAGTATGCATTGTATTCCTTGTTTTTCTGTACCTTTTTGAAGTTACTGTGTATTTCTTTGAGGCACTATAGCTGCATTAATATTTTGTGCTTCACGCCTTTCTGTACTAAAGACTTCTTGTTACTGCCATGAGGAGTTCTAGAATATGACAGTGATTTCTTTTGCCATTATTATGAGGTTATTCACATTTTCTGAAAAACTCTTCTACGTGCTTAGCTACCCTTCACAAATATTTTGCAAGGATGCTTCCTTGAAAATATGAAAACTGCTTCTCTAGTTTCTTTTGTAGCAGCACCATGGTGTTGGTTAGTTGATAAGTTCTAGGAGACTACATATTAAGTTGTGTTCTCACAATCAAAATTCAGAACCATGTTTTGTCTATGTATGTGTTCTGTTTTTATAGTATGTTGGTGGCACTCTAGCTCTTCTAACTACTTCTAGTCCTACTTTTAGTCCTGACTGGGAAAAGTTCTTTATTTAAATGCTGTTGATACACATATGTGATATCTCTCACTCACTCACTTGGCAGAAATTGTGAATTTTTGTTCAGCTGTGAAACAGCTGAGACTTTAAAAAGGGGGAAAAAAACTGTCATATGTAAAGATAAATCTTACAGTAATCGGTTGTTTTAATTATTTTGATTTAAATTGATTTAAATATACTGTGTGGTTATTGTGGCAGAATGTAAAATTGAGATCCTAAATGGATATGGACCATTCAGTCCTTTTCTGGAACAGTTCACATCTTCAAGATAATAAATTTCAGATACTTAAAGTTCTCCTAGCAATTTAAACTTGAGATAGTAGTACAAATATTTGAACATGTTATGATGAAAGGTCATATGCTTCAAACAGTGGAAGTGCTTGATTAGGTTAAAGCTGTAACTTTCCACCATGTTTTAAAACAAAACAATCCACAAAGCTGGAGGAATGCATGTGTTCAGGCAGAAACCATGAAGAATTTAACCTGTGTATGGGACTTCTGCATTAATACTCATATGCAATTCACTGTCATTCACTGCTGCTGTGGGAGATCTCTGTGTCTCATGGAAAATACTGTGAGTCTGATAGGACAAAACTGGAGAAGGAAAGAGGAAAGAGCAAAATCCATTAGCTCCTTTTGTTAAGCACAGAAATAATGCTTTTGCACCTTCTCATCACTCTGCTCATCATGAAAGGGATTATCCTTAAATCTTTATGGTAGGATTGGGGATGATGTTTAGAGATGATCCATAGGAGTTAGGATAGAAGCAAAGTGAAACTGAGAAAGCTTGGTATGAGGACAGAAGTGATCGAAGATTATTCATGTAGGGGTAACTCTTGCAATGAGGTGTTACTGATTATTGCTGAGGCTGTGCAGGAAGAGTGTGTGTGATTATATAAAGTCATGATTTGGTGCAGGGAGGTAAATCTGACTCAGAAGAAAACAAAAATTGTTCAAACTACTTTAATACACACCTTATTTTCTTGACAATAGACTGTAAAGTTGAATTGTTTCAGTTAACATTGGACTTCTGCATCCAGGACAATTAGGTAAATTGACCCTGAAGTTTTGGGCCTTCTTTTCATCTTCCCATTAAAGCTAATAGTTGCCAAGTGAAACATTCCTGTATAAAATTGGTCCTCTTTATTATCGAAGAGTGTAGACAGGTAGACAGCACTTAGAGTAACCCAGTATCTGTTAGTTGTTTCTTTCTCTTTGAGGAATAGGACACAGTGTTTGGCCTTCAGTTAGCTTTTATTTATCAATAAGATACGAGGATGAAGTAATACTTTTAGCTTGTGAAGTTGATCACTTATCCTCTGAACTTTATTCAGAGGTTAAGGTGCTTAATGGGATTTTCAGTATACATATTTCCTCCTTGCTATTGCTAAATAATTTTTGCTAGATCTTCTCTTGGAAAAGAGGGTACAAAGCTAAGAACTTTGACTTTTGTTTTCTACCTTCTGGACACTTTCCTTTTAAGCTCTTATAATGATAATTCTTTTGTGCAGTGGTTGAGTGTTTAGCTTTAATACGTTAACATAGACAGGGTCACTTCCTTCCACTCCCCTTCTCTAAGCTTTCTAAATTAGCATTTCTCTTATCTTCAATAAGCTGGCAGATGGAATTTGGTATGGATAAGTACAAATGATGCTGATGGGGGGCTGTCAGCTGATGATTAACACTCAGAAGCAATCTTTGTTGTAATGGTTCCACACAATTATAGTGTCCTTGCTTAGTAGCAGCTTAAAAAGCAAACATTAGAGACATCAAATGAAACTAGGAAGTGGTGAATTAAAAATAAGCAAGAGAATGCGTATAAGCAAGATAAATATACTGCCTATATGTATTGCTTAGTTAATCTGTGGAACTTCTTGTTGCTGGATGGCAAAGAAGTTTATACAAGTTCAAGAAAAGGTTAAAGAGAAGTATGGGAGCAAAAATTCATTCAAGTTTATTGAATAAAAATATAATATTTCTGTTTAGGAAGCATCTGTTTAGGAAGCGATTAGAAATGGGGCAAGTGTATTAGGAAGGCATCACTACATCCTTGCCTTCCTACAGCCTTCTCTAGGAACCAACCTTTGTCCAACCTTTGTGGACTCAATGCATGTGAGATATTACGCTAGATGGACCTTTGGTCTGATCTAGTTATTCTACTTTTAAGACTAATTTTTTTTTATATATATTAGCTTTGTAACAAAACTCAGATGATGAGATAAAATAAAGTCCTTTCATCAAGTATCCTTTTAGGAAATAGACTCAATATTTCGAGGTATGTCTCCTGCCTAGTAATATTACTATCTGAGAGGCAATAAAAAGTACATTCTTCATGGAAACCAAAACGACAAATTAAGAAATTAGTCTCCCAAGAAATACCTGAGCAGTTAATGTAAGTAATAATTAAAATTCTACTTGAGAAGGACTTGTATGAGAAATTTGTATTTGTCAACCAGTGGATACAGACAGAATGCAAAAATGTCTAAAATTCTACTTTCTGGACTTAATGCTATAAAAAAAGTGAGTTAACTGCTGATGGTGAAATATGGAACTCTGTTGTTATATCATCAAACCTTAATGCACCTATTTTCTGGTAGCCATTTGCTGACTACATT
The DNA here is from genome assembly GCF_028389875.1 of Rhea pennata. Classification (NCBI taxonomy): domain Eukaryota; kingdom Metazoa; phylum Chordata; class Aves; order Rheiformes; family Rheidae; genus Rhea; species Rhea pennata. The sequence goes on from NC_084663.1 coordinate 186,331,760, forward strand.
GGTTGCCTACAAAAGCAGGTGTTCTTTTTTTCATTCAACTTTATTTTGCAAATGGTGTTTCATTTAAGTAGTTGGCCATATTTGTGTTATCAGTAAGCCAGTCAGAAAATCTTCAATGTGACAAAACTTTGTTTAAAATAAAATTTTAAAAAGTGATCTGTCGTGAAGGCCTGCAGACTTGCTGCTATAGAACTGAGTCTGAAAGCCCAGGGAGTCAGTAGTCTAAGTAGAATGCCAACTCCCAGGAAGCCTAAAACCCAGGATTTCTACCTTAGAGCCTGTCCTTTGGGATTTTAATATCTGTAAAATTCCAGAAGCTTCTCACGACGTGGGCTGTTGAAGCCCCTGTAGTCCCAGGGCCCACAGGGCTGGGGCAGCTGGCTGTACTGGGGCGTTCTGTGTCAAGCTGGGCTTTGCTTCCCTCTCTGCAGCAGGAAGGCTGCAAACAGCGATAAACTTGGTAATAACTAGGACATGCAAGACTCTCAGGCACCTTCCATTCATCAGGTGCTTTCAACTGAGAAGTTAAAAATTGACTTCAGGTTTTGAGCACTTTTTTGTTTTTTTTATCTCCAATTCAAAGTAATATCAAATCACAAGGAGAAGAGCCTTCACTTGGGCAGAAAAAGCCCCAGGTTTTGCATGTACTAGAAATCCTCAGTCTTAACTAACATTTTTGTGTGATACAAGAAACCCACATGAATCCTATAAAGTATTTCCAAGGAGACTTTTTTTTGGGAAACTATTCAGACAGCACTGAGATGGATGAAACTCACCATTTGCTTTTAATCTCTTAACTGATAGATAGCTGTATATAGATGTGTGTGTGTATGCATGTATTTGTGTGTGTGTGTGTACATCTATATACACTGTGTGTGTGAGTTTAAGTGAATTCTTTGAACTGAAACGGACTTTTAGCATTAAATCTGAAAGTTAGTATTTGTAAAAAAAAAAAAAAAAGTTTAAAGAAACTTTCTTTAAACTTTTTTTTTTTTAAGACTTCTGACCTTGAAGTTGGTATTAGCCTGTTATCATAGGAAGAAGTCTTCAGCCAGCAGAGTACTAGACTGCTATAAAAATAAATTATTGTAAGAAGCCCCTTTTTCTTTTGGCCTTCAAATTGTTTGTTTATATACGTGGAGTTACAGCAGAGGTACAGCAAAGATATAATCTGGGTTACTGAATGTTTTGTCCTGTTTTAGTTTTGATACTTCTTGTTTCTGAAAAGCTTATGGTACATTATCAACTTCCAGCTTGCTTTGTTTTTGCCTTGTTGCTGGAAATCAAGCATAGAACTGCATATGGTTTATAATCTGGATGAGAAAATCTGTGTTAAAAGTAGTTTAACAACATATACAGTTCGAACTGTTCTCACAGCTCTTCATATTGTACTGTTTCCCTTTCCTTCATCTGTGTTTTGAATTCATACAGAGTACACGCATGGTTGCTTCTGTCATTGTGGTCTCCCGCTCTCCCCAAGCTCTTAGCAGATAAGAATTAGCAGATATATCCTTAACTTTTCCTTTCAGGGATTCATTAAGGTCAGTTTTAGTTGACAATTATTCCTTCATCCTTCAGTGACTTCATAACACTGAATCGCACCTGAATTGGGCTCACCGGAGTTCATTGGAAGTCATTAGCAGCACATATATTGCTGAAGTTCCAGCTTAGAAAAGTTGAGCAGTGGGCTGTATTTTTTCCAGTGTTTATCACTGTATTTGTGTGATAATTCGCCCTGGGAAAATATCTTAAATATGCTGCAAATGCACTGAAAACATGTTTTAAATCTCTAGAAGAGTACAACATTACTCTGAGGAAAAAGTGAGTGGATTCAAAATTTTCAGATGCTTTATATGTGTGAATAATGTGCTGCTCTTGGTTAGCAAAAAGCAGCATCAGATTTATTGCATAGTTTATATTTGCATCCAAATATAAGTATTTTAATATTTACTGTCTGAAAACAAATGTAGAAACATGAATGAAGGATGTGTAGTTCAAACTTTCCTGTTCATATTCAATAAGCACAGCTCTCAGAATGAACTATCTTCATATACAATTTTTCTGAATACTCCTTTCTGTCTGAAGTGTCCAAATTCAGTTTCATAGTATGATTTGTAGATAAATTTTGGGTTCTCTGATATAATAGAGTCCTCCTAAGAGATTTGAGACAGGATTTCCACTCCTGTGGAATCTCTGACGTTTGGGAGACTGGTTGATATCAGAAAATCATTTTTTTTAGTCTAAGTTGGTCTCTCTAGGTTCCTAATATAGTCAACAGGGAGAAATAAGCATATCTAGAAGATGATCTTTTTTTGTTTTAACAAGGTGTCTAAAGATCTGTGCACTTTTTTCTTGGTGGGAAAGTACAAGTTGCTTGGAGTGACCAGTACTGAGGTAGCCCAGTTCCTCTCTACGATCTGTTGCAAGTGGGTGGTTTGGGTCTATTCCTTTATCAGCAAGATTTGGAAGGCTGCAGTAACATCTAAGCAGTGTCCTGCACTTAGCCATGTTGACTGATCCCCTTCCTTGTGGGGCACTTACGTCAAGTGAGCCAGGACCTGAATACCAAAGTCCAAGACAACAAAATCACCCTTACTGCTCACACGCAACTCCTCTGAAGTCTGCTCTTGCAAGTTCTTTGTAAGCTGTGACGAGGAATGAGGACTGCTTTGCAAAGGTGTGTCTTAACTACGCAATACATGTCAGCTCTTAAAATACATGTGAATTACACATTTTTGTAAACAAGTAATCCTGAAGTCCATCGCTTTCTAGTTGAAGCCTGTTTTGTCTGGTGATCAGAGGTTTCTCAGTTCCTAACTGACCAAAGTCCATCTAAACCTCTGCATGTTGCAGAACTAAAACATTTTACAGAGCAGTCAGAGCAGCATTCTTCAGGAAGAAGTAGATTCAGCTCTAGACACCACAGCAAAAATTATCTTTGCCTCATAATTTCGCTTCCTTTCCTTTTGAAAATAGAGGAAAAGATATCAGGGAAAGGATTGGGGAGAGGGTAAACGTCTCCCTTGAAGCCCTTCGTCTGGTAGTGACAGTGCCTTCCCCTCACCTGATCAAATGGAGGGAAGCGCCTTCAATTTGAAGCTTCTCTTCCAGCTTCGTTTCATACTGTCGTGCTGTGCTTTGATATACAGTGGAACTCGGCTCCCCACGAAGCTGCGTGCGTGGAGAGAACTTCTAAGGAAAGAATATTTTGGAAGCACTGTTAAAACCTCTAGCATGCTAAATCCTCTTCTGAAATGCTACTTTGAATAACTTCACAATACAGTTCTCCCTTTGGCACTTCCTTTTGCACTTATTTAAGGTAGAAATGTTAGATATTCAACAATCTTAAATGAGTCCCTTATTACTGTGTCAGAGAAATCTAAGCTGTAGTCAGTAACGTTAAATACAAAACTCTTACAAGTCATTACTTTAGGAAGTAGGTAGATTAGAAAGTAAGTCTTATAAAGTCTTTAGAAGCTCAAGGACCAAATTCAGTTTGATTCTATTTACTTGAATTTTTCTATCAATTGCCACAATTACTCTCCAATGAAGTTATTTTTTAAAAAGTGTTTGTATTAAAAAAAGTCAAAAATGATTTGTTGAGCTGAGTGTTTTTTTTTTTTTTTTTTTTTTTTTTTTTTTTTTTTTAAAGAATAAATCCTCTTTTTTCGAGATAGGGAGAAAAGGAGAAAGTCATACTTTCTCACATGCTTATTATTTCTGTCCTAGAAGTAATTCCAATGTAAATTACAGAACACTGAACTGCTGTGCACTCCACCAGTGACCCACTGTTTTGGTAACTCACTGTTTATAGAGGAGAGAAATACAACTGAGTGTCTGTCCTTCTCTCTGGGTTCTCTTTTTTGTACCTCAGACGGCTGAAGCAAAGCAGGGTGAGTGCTGAAATGTCTCTCTCTCCACCTACGGAGATAGAGGATAAATTGTAGTTTTGACCTCTCCGAAACAACGTATTCAGCTGCTGGGCCACAGGTTGATCGTGACTGCTTTATAACACTGTATATTGTTTCTCAGTGGATGCCAAACTGGTTACGTGCATTTTCAGGCACGTTCAGATATTAAATGACAAGGAAATTCTTTCAAGGAAGTTCAAATCCTCATGCTTACGTTCAATTCTTTGGTATGCCGTTGACTGTCGTTGTCATTAGCAAATCTTGTAGCTGTCTGCCTCAGCTTCTTCATCTCAGTCAGCTCTTGTGTTTGTAAGGTTCGTTGTGGGATTTCTTCTTATTGTTAGGTGTGGTACAGAGGCAAGATATTAATGACAGGCTCTAAAGATGACACAACTGCTTAGCTTGTTTCAACTTAGTGCTGACCAGCACTAATTCTTCCTCTCTCCTCAGCAGCAGGATCCTTAAGACTGATCCAGAGAGACTGGAGGGACGCAGTCTTCGGAAATGTTGCTAGCATAGTGGAACACTGAATAGTACTTACTCAACATACAGTACTGCACATTTACTGGCAGTTTACTGCCGGTTTACTGGCAACTACAAGTACAGCCTGCAATCAAAGGGCTGAAATTGCAGAATACATATAGTTGAAGTACAGTTGAAAAAGTCTTTTGGTTTACTCAGAATAATTGCAGGGTTATTTTGATTCTGCAAGAGTTGTGAAGAAGACAGGATCATTTACAGGAAGAGAAGTTTTCATTTTAAATGCAACATTTAAAAAATTGTTGTGAATCAGGTTAAAAATCTGTGAAGTGCCTGAGTTTTTTTGAACGATGTGTAGCCCTTCACTTGATTTCTACAGCAATATTAGAAGATTTAGATTGTCGTTTCTCTGAACTTTTAAGTGTGTACATAAATATTTGTAGCATCTTAAGCAGTTAAGCAAATTTTTTTTTTTTTTTTTTTTTTTTTGGAATTGTCGTGAACACAAGTATCTTCAGTTCAGAGAATAACCTTTATTAAATTACTTACTGTTTTCCAAAATTAAATTGACATTCTTCTACCTTTTAATGCATCTAGATACAACTTAAATGAAAGCTTATTCCCTAATTTCTGTTTTGGTCTGCTGCAAATTAGCACTGTACATAAGCCTGCTTATTGAGGAGGCTAGCTCCTAGAAAGTCAGAGCTGCAAGCTTAGCCCTCACCACTGCTGTGTGATATGCTTTCTATCCCTTACCCAGTTTTGCTTAGCAGTGTAAAGCTGGTCATGTGGACTTCAAACATCATGAAATGAGAAGAATCTGGTTGTGTTGCAGTTTTTATTTATAGAGCTTGATGTGAACGTGAGGGGGAATTTCTTCACTGTGAGAGTGACGGAGCACTGGCACAGGTTGCCCAGAGAGGTTGTGAAGTCTCCTTCTCTGGAGATCTTCAAGGCCCGCCTGGATGCAACCCTGTCTAACATGCACTAGGTGACCCTACTGAGCAGGGAGGTTGGCCTAGATGATCTCCAGAGGTCCCTTCCAACCTTACTGATTCTGTGATTCTGTGGTTTCTAACCAGTGACCAGGACCAGATGATTCAGAGTTCCAAAGTTCAGAGACAGCTCCTAACGCTGTTTCCTTATAATCCTCAGAAAACAAGGAGTAGCTTAAAACTTTGAAGCACAAATGTTTCTGTTCCTTTATGTTTATGTATTTTATGATTTTAAAGATACTGTAGTGGGACTGTTTTAGATAGTAAGTTTTCTGTATGCTATCTAGTAACCACAGACTGTTGCAATGCTAATGAAACAGATTGGGCTTTCTGTAAATGAAAGAAATCAAGACTGTTTAGCCAAGCTGTGAGAATTGCAGAATGCAAAAGCAAAGAGACAAAGCAGAAACAATAAGTAGATTTAAAAATGTAAATATTTTCCAGTAATAAGAAATGACACAGCTGCTATATGGAACATGCACTGACACTGTTTAGATGCTAATAAGAAGGCCTGAACATCTCTATCAGTGACATTAGATGCAAATTTTAACATTTATCCTAAAGTAGTTCTACTCAGAAGACCTCCTGTTTTTACAAAACACAGCTTCCTTTCTTCATCTGTTTCTTCAACCTGTGATCAGCTTTCTGATATTACCCCTTTTTCTTCCTTTTCGTTGTCACTGAACAGTCTCATCATCTTTCCAACCTCTTCCTGTTTCCAGTTCCTTCTAGGGATATTCTGTCTCCTGAGTGCTTACAGTAGTGCTGACAGTATCTTGTTACAGTGTTAAAGATGAAATGTTTGCTGATTTTTATTACCTCCATCAGCTGTGTTTTAGAAAAATGGCACAATGTGAGTTCTCGCTGCTCTCGCTGCTGGAAAAAAAACACATAGGCTTTAGAAGACTTACTGAAAAGTTTTTTTTATGGAACATGCTGCCATTATGTGAGTCAGCCAAAGTGTCCAAGCTGAAATAATGTCTATGTTTAAAAAACAAAATATTCCTTCTTAGTCCTGAAGATCATCTCCTCTGATCTTTATTATCTTCATGTATGAAGGGGGTAGGTTATTGGTCAGTATTAACAGATGTTAGAGTAGAGAATTGTTTGATTGTGTGACACTTAATTTATTTGAGCAAACTCCAATTTTTTGGTGATTAATGTGGCACGTTACACTTTTAGTGTTAAGAGTGTAGCCTCGTGTTAATTGGACAAAGATTGATGTCTGGGACACCTGTAAATGAGGATGAGAAGCATGTTTTCTTCTATCAGTCATACTAAAAGCAGAAGAGAACTTAAGACATAATGCTACTTTTCCATATAGATACCACAGCAATGTTGTGTGCTTAATCTGCCATGAAGCAATATGAAGTAGTATAGAGCTCATCTTAAAGTTTTTAGAACTTTTTATAGGTTATTCACCAAAATAGATGTTGAGGGAGGAAGTATTTAGGAAATTTGATAAGATGTCTCTATATCAGTCTTCTTTGAAAGATACTTTTAAGAAAGAGTTAGTTGCAAATGATATTTTTGACAAGCATGAAATTATTAAATTGTTTTAAATTGCCAGACACTAACTGCGTTTTAGTTCACTTTTTATTACTGATTTGCTGGTTTTCTTCCTATTTTATATTCTCATGTGGTCTGTAATAAACTGTTACTTTTTTTTTTGCATTTGTCCATTTAACTAGTTTTTTTAAATGTTAGTGCTTTTGATTCTAGGAAGGACTGGCTTGTAAGCTGATTAGTATCAATATGATATGGACAGCATATTTTGAACACAAAAATCAATAAATAACTAAAATAAATAAAAAATAAATAAATAACAAAAATAACTTGTTCTCTGTTCATGACTGGCATCACCTTAGATGGACCACAGATATGGTTCCATCTGGCAGTTCCTGTGCTACTAGCAAAAAACAGCCCTCAAGTCCTAGTGTTCTTTCATCAGTAGTCTTTAATAAACCACACATACCACTGTCCTAGCCCTACAACTGGGAAAGCTATGACATAGAAGAGCTGACAAACCCACAAATACCAGTAAGTCAGTGGCAGAGCTCCAATAGAATCATGATCCTGGATGTGTCCAGTTTTCCCTGTTCATTGGACTGCGCTTTGTAGAGTCATATTAGGCATAGTGGCTTTAACTAAAATGAAAGACACTGATGGAAAAATAGCCCCACTGAATCCTGAAAATGAATATTTTAGATAATGAAATGATTCTGGTTAACTGATATCTTGAGCTTAGAAAATGTTTACTTGATAAAGAATTCCACGCTGTTCAAGTTATATTCCTAACATTTGAACTTACCCTAGTGGCAATTTTTTTTTAATTGGACTGTAGATTTGAGTAACTTTATTTAAAAGCGTATATGTGTTCATATGCTTACATTATCTACTGATTACTTTTGAGGACATTACTGTCAAAATACTTAAGTTTTCTATACCTCAGGGAATATTTAACCAGTAATCTAATGTCACATTCCAGTTATCAAATTGTTATGAAGCTTTGTTTCATATGTTGTCTGCTTATGGATTAACACTTAAACCAGACTGCTGCATACAGGGTATTTGAAGTACCTTCCCCCTGGGAAGGGAGGGATGAGTGTACCGCCCTACACAGCTGGCTTTCTGCAGGAGAGAGTATGCCATCGGACCCTGGTTACCACTGGATTAATGACAGTAGATGTGAGCTTGGGTGATTTCAGTTCAGTTGTTCAGTGGAAAGTAATATAAGGAAACCATTTTAGTCAGCCAGCTGAAACATCTTAAATATGAATATCTACTTAACAAATCTTTCTGATTATGATCTTACTTAAGACAGACAGTGAACTATAAAGCAGTTTTGGAGAATATACTTTTTTCTTCTCATATCTCCTAATGTACCTGAAAAACACACAGTACAAAATATTTAGGAACAATTATAATAATATATATCCAGTTGATAACCATTTTTGACACATTTTTTTATTCTGTAATAGTGTGTGGTTCCCCCCTCCCTTTTGACTTGCTTGCAAGCTCAAGTCACGAGTTGCATCATATCTTCAAGCGTAAAGTCAGAAGTTGGTTCATTCCCAGCTCTTGTAGCCTGTCTGGGAATCAGGAGACTAAAATAAAAATAGTTATAAAATGGAATATATTCGGAAGCTTTGTTCTCTTAAATCCGAACCTTCTGTTGACTGACGTTAGATGATCCCGAAGCAGATGCTGCAGTAGCTATTTGTTGATTTAGTTGCTATGGTGACATGATACATTCGTGTACAGCAGGAAGCTCACTGTACGCTGGCTAATTTGATAGGAAGGAAAGCTTGAGGTAGGTATTGCTGACTATATTGATAATTGATCCTACCTTTCACGTCCTGCCTCCACATGCTTTAGGGATGCACGGCTAGAGAGGAAGATAAAGCGAGCTCCTCTGGTATGGCGGTTAGGTTAAGGTGCCCTGTGAAATGAAGGGGGGGCCGGTGCCCGGCACATCCACGGCGATTACCTCGGTGTTTAGTGAATGGAACAGATTGGAGCATCCGGAGTGGTGACTGTTGCGTCTCCCTTCATCTTTTGTCACTGTGGGTAGCCCCAGTTGAATGAGAGAAATAAAAGGATGCGAGCAACAGTAAGTGCAAGTGCTAAGGCTTTTGCAGTGGGTTACTAGATTAAGCATTCTGCTAATTATCATCTTGCTTGAGCTGTTTGCAGAGGAAAATGTAATTGTTCTGAATACATACCCTGATGACAGAGCACGAATGGGGCTTTGCCTAGAAGTTGTGGGTTGTGTTGTCTTCACCCTTTTCAGGGTAAAATACAGAAATACACCCAGGTTTTTTAATCTCATTGCAGACAGGCTGTTAAAGATGCAGCATACATCTTTAAAAAGGACTTGGCTGTACCATCCTCTGAACAGATTTAGTTGAATGTTTTTAAAATTTCTGAAGTCAGAATGGCCAAGAATGTTATCTAGAATTTTTCCCCTAATTTTGTAAATTGCATAAAATTGAAAATTGAGTTCATCTTTGTCCTTTTGACTAAAAATACTTCTCATCAGTATTGCTGAGCTAATTTCACCGGCAGTATTTTTAGACAAACCCCTGCTGTCTTTTTTTTTTTTCACATTGTGAAAAAAAAAATTGTGATTTTACTAGTGCATTCAGAGAGAAGATTTTAGTATGCAGTCTTTCCATCGTTTGTGATTTTTTTGACAATTGTTTTTTACTTATTTGACACCTATATAATGCTAAATATAAATATGTTTAATCAAAAGATACAACCCCACAACCCTGAAGCTCTTGTCTCTACTTCCTAGTAAAACACCTCAGAAAAGAGTATTATTTCTGCTTTTATAGAAATCAGTTGATTGACCTTTTTTAAATTATGATTTCAGAGGTCTTTTTAGAAACCTGTTATCTTTGTAGGTACAATAGAATGGGACAAAACCAGAGCTTTTTTTTTTTTTCCCCCCAGTGGTACTGTTTTGTTCCAATTTGTAGTCCTTCCTGTTGTACAGGGATGTAGCTATCCCTTATTATATATTTCTTTCAAATATGTCATAACCACTGTTGTAATGTAACATACACTTCTTTATACTATATATGATTTTTGCAACAGATAAAGTAATATCTTTGTGGATTTCCCCTGCACTTTCTCCTTGCCTTCTTACCAACTTCTTCACATTTTCAATATTTTTGATAAGTATGCCAGAATCTGAGTTTGTGTTTTACTGCTAAGGGATATATTTTATTATGATCTATTTAGTGATAGCTCTATTAGCGTTCCTATGTATTTTCAGAGGCATTTAATTTGATTGGAAAAATTGGAAAATGTTCCCAGATTTCAGTTACTCAGGAGTGATATGTGAATGCAGGAAGTATAACTAACTACTTCTAGAAGAAAGTATCAAGTAACCCATTCAGTTCTTCTCTCCTTCAATTTTAAGTAGTGGGTCTGGGAAAGGGGAAGGATTCTAAGCATCTTTTACACTGAAATTCAACCCTGTTTCTTTAGTTTTCCTATCTGCATAGTGATAGACAGTAGTAGTCAGTGGAAAGAACGCAGCAGCAGTTCTCATGTGCACTTATCCCACAACTTTGCATATGATGCAATGCATGTAGTGTAATATATTTTTGATTTTGTTTTGATTTTAGTCTGGATTTAAAAAATAAACTTTTTTCCCTTTTCCTCTTCAAAAGGCTGATAATCTTTGCTGACAAATGTTTTGAGAAAGTATACATTTCAGAGTGGCATAAAATAAAGAGCTTGACACTTATGGGTTCTTTAGAAATACAAAAATGTTTGTCATGTATCCCGCCAACTCAAAAATGATGATTTTGCTTTCTTTCAACTAAGACTTCACTGATTAGAAATCCACCCATAGGTACTGGGGAAAACTAAATGTTTTTTTAAATGGTGTTGTATATTCAGTTACTAATAACTTTTCTACATATACAAAGTCTTTCAGCTATAAAAGCATTTATTTGGGGAGAGTAGTTTATCTGCCATAAAAGATTTGAAAAAGTGACTCTGAATACTAAACTTGTAAACAAAATTTGGCTACATCTTAACTGAATCTCTTAGTGTTTGTGTTGGCTCAAAATTAGGTATGTATTTCAGTCCTGTCCTTTTGAAAGATACAGTACGTTATAAAACCACAGTTTAAACAATACTAAGAATCATCCTTGTGTGGAAAGTTTAAACTAGTCTCTTCTTCATAAACCTTGTTCAAATCTGTGATCTGCAAATATTTCCACAAATCACTTTATACCTGTGTGCGGCAGGGTAGGGGAGAAAGTTAGCAATTGTCTTAATTTGGGATTTTACTGCTTTTCTGCTTGCATTAAATATCATCACTGTACTTCTAGTCATTTACTTTTTAATTTAAATTTAAACCTCTAGATTCTGAATAGTATGTCAAAATATTATCTTTGGGTGTATTATACAGTAGCAATAATCATTTTGCGTAGTATTTTTTTCCCCTCAATACCTCTTTTCACTCATAGATCAACGGTATTTATAGTTGACAGAAGAAGCAGAACTTTTTGAGATGCTATTTTCCCTGTTTCTGACTGTTTTCCTTGGGGCAAGGCTGTATTGCCTGCATGTGTGCATACACACGAGTGGGTGTTTGGGGAAGGAGCCTCGTTCTTTAGCAGTTGAGGTCTATTCAGAGAACTTCCTCTGGTGCATATAACGGGGAGCAAAAGAACAAAAATATGTAAAACTTGCTGTGAAGCATCTCTTCTTAGGTACTGAGTAAATCCTGGCAGACAACTAATTAAAAAAAAAAAAAAAAAAAAAAAAGAAAAGAAGAAAAGAAAAAAAAAGATTAAGATCTGATTGACTGACTTTCAGGTTTTACCTGTTGGAAAGTGTGGCTGTGTGGCTTCCCTTTTATTTCTTCCTCAGGGATAGAAATATCTTGAACCTCCAGTTGTATTTACAGTTGTATTTACAGTTTCTACTATGGAAAGATACTCGCTTAAAACTGTCACAATTTGTAATTTAGGCTTAAGTTTTTTGTTTCCTTGGTCTGTGAGCCTTTCACATCAGCTAGAGCCTAGGACCAGGATTAAGTCGACTTTGATACTTTGTGGTAAAGTCCATTGGTTTTATTTCGATTTTGCTTACCAACCACCTGGTAGAGACAGGCATGTAGTGTGTGCAGGGAACACTTAATAATTGCACAAGCTTGTCTGTCTTTTGTCATGCCTTTGTGTATTTTTTGGCATTTGGAAAACTTTCCCCTCTGTGTTGTAACGTAAAGGCAGACTTGTGGTGCCACAGTCTTACGCTACCTTTCTTTCTTCTCAGCTGGCTGAAATCACCTTGAAATGTGGCACTCTGCTAATACATCGATCCCTCTCTTAGTAATGTGGATGTGTAGAGTAGCTTGCAGAAGTGTGCATCTTACTGACAGAGTGAAGGGTCACTTTTATATGTATTTCAATGGAGGTAATGGGTTTTTTTGGGCCTTATTTAATTAGTGTGCAAGCTAATGTTTGAACCAACAGGATTAGCTGGCTCTGTATCATAAACACCACTCTGTCCCTCCTGCCTTTGAAAGGCATTGCTGTAATCATGTCAGTGGAGAGAAATATGTATAGGAATCTTATTTTGGCTTCTGTAGCCTTTACTTTGGGCTGATAAAAGCTTCTTCTAAGTTTTCCTGGCATTATCATTTGGTATGAAAACTTCTTTTTGAGGGAGCAGCCCTCTGACTCGAGATGGCTGCAGCTCCATCTTGTAGATCTGTCTTTTGTATTTTGTTATTTGTATCCTTAGTCTTCTAACTTTTCTCCAATTTCAGCTGTTTTTTTTTTTAATCAAATTCATTTTTTTCCAGAGTTAGAAAGTCTGAGAGACTAAAAGCACTGCAATGAAGTTTGCAGAGTCTAGCAGCAGGGAGGAGTAAAAAAATAACTCATGATTTACAAAAATAACGGAGATAGAGAAAACTTCTACAGAACTGTTGTTCATGAGACCTCATATACAGCAGCTAGGGAGCACTTGAAACTAGTAGGAGCTGGGTTTAAAATGAATAAAAAAAAAGGTGAGCTTCAGGAACTTGCTGCCATAGGTTATGGAGTCAAACAGTATGAACAGATTCAAAGAGTTTAGGCAGATTCATGGACAGCAGAGAGAAACTGCAAAAAGTGGCCGGGTTCACATGCAGTCACTAAATAGTATCTTCAGTTACTGTGTCAGTGGACCACTGATTTGAACCACTGACCCAGCCATGAGTTTAAACATGGATTTGGCAAAACCCTGATGAGCTTTCTAATATACGGCATAATTCAGTCTTGTTGGGGAAACTGGTCTTTGCCAATCCAGATTATGTATCCTGAAACATGATTGAGCAGCAAAGTGAATGTTTCTAAGGGGAAAAAAAAGTCAAATATTCTATACTATAAAGGGTTTTAATCAGTACTGTTCCTTTTTGCAATGCCTTTCTGTGTTTTAGGCTGGATTTTCTGGCTACCGTTGCACTAAGAAATACCAGATCATCTAAAATGTCCTTTTTTAGAATGAATTAAATACCACTGAAAAATAATGTAATTTCACTGTAAAACTCTGGTTGGGAGCTGATGTTTCAGGTATTTCATGCTTTAGTCATATTGACCAGTCATTTTGTTTCATTCATGCAGGAACTTTTTAGGGTAAGTATATAGCTGCAGTCATGTCAATTTGTATGCTAATCTCTCCAGGAAAGAGATGCTGATAATGTGGTTGATATATACTATTTTTCATCAGGAACTGTACTGAGGTCATGTGGGTCATCATTAAATAGTTGTTTAAAGGAAACAATATTCATTCCCAGTGAAAATGACACAAAATTAGTTGTTGACCTAATACTCCATTTCTCAATAGCTGTGACTTACTTTTTTCTCAAGTTCAAAATATGTGCAGTTGCCATAGTTGTGTTAGTATTAAGAAATTACACTGTTGATTTTCTTAAGTTTTGTTATAGTTGGCTTTGAGATGCATATATAGGATTCTAAGGCAAGTCTTAGGTTCCCATTATTTTGTTAAAGTTGTGAAGTCTGTAGAGCTTGTTTGCTTCAGAAGAAGAAACGGCATTTGAAAAGTGGCTATATTAAACATGCCTTTCACCGAGGTTGACAAATCACAAATGAGTTTTTCAGATTACTGTGATTATTGTAAAGGCAGCAGAAATCTAGATGGAAGAATGCATATTAACTTCTGGAGAGCTTTTGTGAATGAAGCAACAGGGTTTGTCACACAAGGAATGAAGCATGGGAAAAGAGGCTGAACCACAAGTTTTTCCAAAGCTTTTCATTTAGTGCTAGCCAACACGAAGATTTTGCCCAAGAGCGGAACGAAACTGAGAATTGAAGTGTTTGGCGTGTAAGCTCGATTTTTGGTAAATACTGACACTGAGGTGCTGAGGTAGCATGCTGGAGAATCGAATGTGCAAGTCTGTACAAGGGAAGGCTGGAATGAGATGGGGAAGTTAAAAACTAGCAATCTGTAGATTTTATTTGCCTAACACGTGACACTTTAAAGAAACAGGTAACATGAATTGTTCATAGAAATTTCTTTGCATTTTTGAGTATGTTCAGCAGACTTGTTATTTATAAGGGAAGCCCTCTCTCTTCGGTAATATCCCTGCTGGCCAAAAAGGTATCAGTATCCTTACAAGTATGCAGCTTTAATTTTTCTCATTGCAGTATGTAGCTATTCAGGAGGCAAGTGAGTGTCAAAAATGTCCCCCTCAAAGCAGTGATGATGCTGTGGGGTTCAGCAGCAAGTAAAAGGCAGAGAACCAGGCACTGGTCACATTGACAGACTTTACCCCAGCACAAAGGCTTTTGAAACCAGCTGTGTTTGAAGCTTGGGAAACTGCTTCAGCCCTGATTCAGACTTCATTTTGGCACTCTTGCCAACAAATACAGCCTGCCTTGGAACAGTTGTGGCTACAATGTAAAAGCGAGGCTGAAAGTGGGAGCTAGTCAAATATGTAACTAGGCATCAAGCAGACTGATACTGCAGAGAAAAAAGATCTATTTCCTGTCCCTGAAAACTGAGCATCTAATTCATCTGCCAGAGGAGTAGCATTCAGCCAGGCAGTCTCCCAGCCCTGTTGGCTGTGGAATTGAGATGCCCTCAGAGAAGTGAAAGTCTGATGACATCATGAGCATCAGTACAGTACTGGACTCTATCATAGCCCCATCGCCACATGGCACAGTCACTGCTGAACTCTATCTCTGTGCTATGTAATGACTACAGGGTTGAGCCTGTGTCTTCTAAGATAGCTGTGGGTAAACAGCAAAGGCTTCTCACAGGGGAAACCTGTGTGCAAAAGAAAATCAAGAGATATATTGCCCACCTGCTGCAGTTGGAGCAGGACATCTATCTCCATGCTTCAATTTGCTCTTGCTAGCAGGAGCCACCAATTCGGATGTCCTGCAGCAGAGGTCTGGAGAAGAAAAACCAGCAGATTCCCAAGGCAACATAACTGCTGAGGTTACCAACCACATTGGTAGCAGGTATTGACATTCAAGAAATGGAAGCAATGAAGTAATACCAGTTATTCCCCATTCCCTGTTACTTCAGAAGCAGTAGTCAAGGGACTTGCACCAGCCATTACCCTAAGACTTGACAGCTTTACAACTTTACTCATTCTCGCAGTTCATACTGTGGAGAACAAGAAGATTGAACTGAAAATTGTGTCCATTCTTTGATGTGCCCATGCTGCAGCCAGAAAAGCTCCTCTGAGAAGTTAGGGCATCTTAAGTCGGTCAAAAACTTGTGCACATCTGGATACTAGCAGATACAGAGGCATTTGCTCTTCTCTCCCACCCCCCTGTAATTTTATCTGAGTTCTTCAGTAGTTACAAATTTTTTATCTTACAGGAAAGCAGGCTTTAATTAGCATACAGAAGTCTGAAAAGGAGACAGGCATCTTCTTGGGGTACCTGTCGGACTTCCTCTGTTTATTTCAGCTATTGAGTATGCTTTTCTACCAGTTCTACACTGCTTAGTCATACAGAATTAGGATAATTAGTTTTTGCACAAATAAAATGTTTTATGCTGTGCATCTGGTGCACTTACTTTGTCATTACTTCTAATACTATTTTATCAGTAATGAATCTACAAACATGCTTAGGCCATGAAAAGAAGGAAATTACACAGTATTTCCCATATGTTGAAAACTGTTTGCCAAGCAGTAGCGATTAAAATTCAATCACTGAGAATTCTAGGCTTCCTTATGAAACTTTTATATAATGGCTTGATTAATGTTGAAGCTAAAGTAATTCGTTGTTGCAATAATGTAAGCTATAGAAATAGCTTTTTTAATTACACTAAGCAGTCCAGAAAATGAAGTTCTTAGAAGTACCGATTGTTCATCTTGCCACAACTCTTTGAAAAATGCTTGTTAAAAATATCTGTACTTGTTCTTACTCTTATCTCTTTTCTGTGTGAAGTGAAGGCTGAAAGCAGTATTAAGTGGAAAATAGTGTATTTATTAATCAGCAGAAAGTGTGGTTTTTTTCTTCCAGAAAATTTATTTTTGCATATATTGGATTTGGTAATATATTCCTGTGTAACGATTGTAAAACTCTTATTTTTAAGGTTATTCTTGTGCAAGTTAATCCAGGGGAAGCATTTACAATAAGAAGAGAAGATGGACAGTTTCAGTGCATTACAGGTAAAGTTAATGTATTTATTTTAATATTTCCTGATTCTGCGTTAGGGTAGGCAAAAAGCAATTTATGATGTTGAAGGTAAAATGATGGGGATGGTGGTTTTGGATAAAAGGTCTATTTAAAGACCTAAAAGATTAGATACTAGGTATTATTTGGTTTCATACTTAACTATAATGAACAAAACACTTCTTCCTATATTAGGTTAAACTAAATTACGTTCAGCAGGGGCAGGGAGAAGTTGTTTCAGTCTGCAGAGTGAATGAGCAATTGATATTGTACCAGCTTTTAGTTAAGTTCATTTATTATACAGACTTTAAGTTCAAAGTTACAGTTGTTAATTTGGGTTGAATTTAGATTTTTTTTAAAAAATATTTTTATTCTTTGCTATTTTGTGGACATTATTTTATTATAACATAACTAATTTTAGTTATATTATCCCATACCTTACTGGTAGCTGTCTGTTACCCCACTACTAGTTGTTTGTTACCTCTAGGGGCCAAATTGCCTCCTTTTTAAGTTCCGTCAAGATTCGGCTTCAAACTAAAAGTACTTCATCCAAACATTACATTCTCATATGTAACAGAGAGTTTGTTTTCTATATGATGTTGTTTGTATACAGATGTTGTTTTCTATAGAGAACTGGAATAACTACAAAATTAAGGCTATCTACGGCTGCAAGAAATGAGCAATCAGATGTTACTGTTACTCTCACTTTATTGTGTTACAAGAGACTGTCCACAAATGCAGCACTAAGTCACTTTCTCTGCTGGGCCAATGAATCCAGCACTCTCTTTTTCTGAACATAGGTTCAGCTTCAACCAATACTGTCCTGAGAAGTTGAAGCAAGTGGCTTCAAGCTCCTTTTTCTCCCTCCCTGAAGTCTGAGGAGAGCCCAAAGTCTGTTTTCCAGTGTCCTAGGCAGTTCCTTTAGCCACAACATAACTGATCAAAGGGAAGCCTTGGATTATAATTTATATCAACAATTCTTAAAGCTTACATGTTCATTAGAACCATTCTTCAAAACTTTATGATGGTTGCACAATACTATATTGCTTCTTTTAAGACACAGTCAGCCAGTGTTGCAGCTCAGTTTTGTTGGGCTTATTTGAAACATAGCAGTGTAATAATTACTTTACAATATCTAAGGGGAACATAGTGGATTTTGTCTTGCAATTTAATGATGTGTTTTCGAGTCTAAGGTACAAAATACAGCATACCTTGTATTTTAATTTTGATTTATCAGATAGGCTTTTTGCTTTCAAGACTACCAGGCAAGGAAAGTGTCAAGTTATTCCCCCTTCCCCCAAGCCTATTTGATGAACTGCAAAAATATTAGTAGCATATATGTATAGATACAGTCCTAACCTTTCAGGATACTTACAGATACGTGCCTTTATCCTTGCCTGATCCCTCTTGAACAGCCAGCTCTCTGTTGTGATTGCCATCAATGGCTGAAGTCTTCATGCTTCAAATCTGAGAGTGAGTAGTTGTTATGTAGGCAGTCATTCCTGGAACTCATTAAGCCTAAGCTCAGGTACGCTCTTTACAACTTCCCTGAAAAGTAGAAGTGACCATTTAGGGATCTAAACTTCAATTTTTTTGAACCTCTAGATGTTTGCCTTATCCTTCCACCTTCTAGGACATAAAGACATGGCTTATAGTCCTGTAGTAAATCAGAGAGCATAACTTAGTGAAGGTTTTCCATGTCTATAGGTTCATTACTCTTGGATTAGAACCTGTATTATGCACATTTACTTGGATGTAGTTTTGTTTTTCTACTTCTGCCGCTCCTGAGACGTTTCCATTTCATATGGGTCTTTGGGCCAGAAAAATCTTTCTGCCTTTTTGACTTGTTCTTGGATTGCTGGGTCTCCCTGGATTAAAGAAGAAACGCCTTCAAAAATTGATGCTGCACTTTTTCATCATACGGATTGCAGCTAATGAGAGGAAAGTTTACTTTCCCAACAGCTTTTTCATATAGATATATACAAAGTGAACAGTTTCACAGATAGCATACGCTGCAGATAGTAATACAGTATTGGTGGCCCTTATTTGCTCTGCAAAAACTTCTCAAACATAGTTTGCCCTTGATAAGTCATATCTTTTAATAAAAATGGTTGCCCAGTTCACAAAATGGATTATGGCCATAAGAGGCTATTGCACTGACCCTAAAGAAGGAAACCACACCTCAGTTCCCTGTTACTTTCTTCGGTGTATGCTTTTGGTTACCAAGTCTTATTGAAGTTAAAGATGTGGAAATACCTGATGAGTATGATTTGGGGGGAACGTTATAAACATGCATCAGGCATAAAGAAATGGAGCTAGATAGCTGAATTTTAGTTGAGATGCTATCAGTATGAAGTTGATTTATTCTTGACAATATATGCTAATACTTGTTTTGACCTCCTTCCCCCCCCCCCCAAATATTTGCCCATTGTTATAGTCTCTTCTGACTGCATATAGCTGAAAAGATCTCTGGAAAGAATACACGTTCTACCTTTTCTGTGAAATACTCTATAAAAAGAGATAGTACTACATACGTTAAAAATACGTATCTGCGTATTACTTTGCAAAAACACATGTATTGCCTACGGAGAAACTAATTACATGAATATGTAGTTTTTGTTGTACATAATCTGTCATTTCCTTGTATCATGTCTGCATCTTAATCTAATGCTCAAAATCCACCTAGGTGAAAAGGATAGGTACAATCAAAGGATTTCTTCCTCTCATCGCCCACCAGGAAATGCACTTAATACTTTTTTACAAGTATTCCCCTCTCCCTTCCAAAGAGGTATTTGTACAGCTGCATGCATGATTCACTGCTCTGGTTATTTGTGGTGGAATACTAAGTGACCACCAAACAAATCTGTCTGTTATTCAGTTTCTGGTGTTTGCTTTCTAGAAGGAACTGGTTCTGGCAACTTCATTTAATTCATATTTTGTAATGTTCAGTATTCTACAAATAATGTGCAGCTTAATGTTGAACAGGTTTTTGTCTTTTTTAAATAATGAGAAACTTTCAAGTACTATTTTTCTAAGCCTGTATTCTGATTTATACTTACCAAAATACTAGTTTACAAATATTTGGTTTTAGTATCTCTTTTTGGATTAAAATTTTGCTAAGATATGTCCAGGGAGAAGGAGAAATAATTTGAAATTAGAAGCAGTAGTAAGAATTTGAAATGTGATGTGTTGACCAAAGATTGAAATAATAAAAATGTAACTTCAGGTTCTTGCAAGGCTATTTGCAGGGGCATATGTTTAAATATAAATTAAGCAGATGTAGTATGAGGGGTAGTGAGTTTTTTCTAGATGGAGTCACAACAGAAGTACAGATGCACAGTTATAGTTGTCTTGTTTGGATGATTTGGTAAGTCACTGTTCCTTGGGCTTTCATGCTTACTCGATAATCAATTCACCCTGAGATCGCACTGTGTGCTGAAGTCAGTGTGAGTTGTATATAAATACAATGGTAGCGTTAGTTGTATTTTCTTGCATCATATTCTTGGCTGTTGGGAACACTGAGATGCTTTATCAATCTTTATTGGAACTCATCATAGTTATTTTATTTCTAAAGAGTACTCATCTTATTCTGGATACTGTATGCATAGGGTAAAACTACTCAACTTGAAAGCAGCTAGAATCAGTGTCTCTCCAGGAAAAAGGAAAGTGTGCATTACAGACAACTTAAAATATTCACTGTAATCTATGAAATACTAAAAACTCAAAACACCAAGCTGTGTATTTCTATGGGTTAGGCTTTTGAAGAAAATACTGCATCTGTACCCAGATCTCTGTATTGACTTCCTGGCTGTTTGCTGGTCCAACTCTCACAAATGATCTATAAAGCTTTGAATGCTTTGAAACTGTGATAAGTGACAAATAACTGTTTAATGCATGCCTTTTCCATGGCAGTTATGATGGGATGAAAAGGCTTTTGTGATTATTTCCTGATTTGAAATCTCTAAGCTGGGCAGAAGAGCACTGCTGCTGAGGGATCCTTCTTGCTTGTTGATTCCATTCCTCTGTTTGTCAGAGTTCTGATGACTTAAAATGATTTGTGTATTTTTTCCTTGATGTATTGCATACATATTTCTGTAAAATAACAAAGCCAGCATTACTTTATATTTCTAGATTTAACAGTTTTATGTCATGGTTACTTTTCCATTGTACGTATTTTACCTAAGAAGTAGTTTTAAGTGCACACTTATGTGTGCTAATGATCATTTTTTTTTTATTTTTAAAAAATATTTTGTTTTGGCTGTGTAGTATTTTTCTGGATAGTCATGACTTCTGCCCACTCGTGACGCAACTTCAATTTAAACCATTTGTCAGGCTTTTACTTTCCAAAGATTGCGTGTTTTACTTGCTAAATAACTAGGAAGACATCTGTCAGTATATCCATGTGTTAGACCAAAATGTATATTTTTAGAAGAGCTCTTAAATCTATAAAACTGTTCTCACATAGTAGAAATGTTCAGACTTTTGTGGAAACTTCCCTTGAGCCAAATTTTTTTTCTGTTAAACTGAAATAATCAGCTACATTACAGTGATTCAGAAAGCCAGGTTTGAAATGTATGAATGGGCTCTCTTTGCAGAAGTGAATTACAGCAGATCACTCATTCATGAATTCTTCCTATTGCAGAATAAATGAATGAAGATGACTCATCTTGAGCACATCTTATGACAGTCCCAAGTTGCGGCTAAGGGCTATTAAATGTTACTTGACATAATAAGAGACCATGTTATATGCCTCTCCAGAGGAAAATTGCCATTTTCATAATAAAATAAGAAAGCGTATGTAAATCAGAATGAGTCATAAATAGTTCGTGTTTTGAAAAGAAATGAAGTATCAGTGTGAAGGTTAGTCTTGGGGGGGGAAGTTAAGCAATCTTACTTCTTTTTCCTTTAAAATAAGGAATAAAATACTTTAAGTGCTTTCAAGAGAGTGAAGAAGAAAAGAGGAAGATCACATCCATTCTGAGACTACAGTAGTAAAACACAAACTTTCTCTCATTTGAAGGTTAGTTTCAACTTTGCAACACCACACTTGCCCATTATCCAGAATATTAAGTAAATAGTGATTTCCTGCTGCAGACTCTCGTATGTGGCTTTGGTTGTTTTAAGATGGCATTAGAGCAATCAAACTGGGCATCTTAACATACATAACAGTTGCATTTAGATTTTATCTACCCTCGCCTCCTCAGAAGGGATCCTAGCCATTATTGATCACTGGAAGCTGCTGCTTTCACAAGACAACAGCTTATTAGTAAATCCTAAGTCTCCTGGGTTGGTCTGGGACATACGCCTTGTCGTTCTGTGGTTCTCTTGGAATGTACTAGGGATACCTGGCACTACAGTAGTGATCCTAGATGTTGATTTTAAGGATGACCTCACCTATAAAAACAGAATCTTCTTGCTGAATTACTCGGTATTAGCTTTAGCAGTAGGCAAAATTTAGGAATAAAAGCATATTTACGTAAAAGCATAGATCTGTAGTAGTGGAACAAGCTAGCAAAACCAAAAAGCACTAAAACCCTGTTAACACTAACAAGAACTCTCCTCTACTACCTCTGGTCTTCTGGGTAGTTTGTGAACCTGGATAATGAACCCTTACAAGCAACCCCAGACAAACTACTAGTTGGACAGATTTTAGTGCTCTAGCTTTTCTACTGTTAAAGATGATTACTGGAGTCTTCCAGGGAAGCTGCTCTAGGTGGCCTTCTCTTTCTGTAGCCAGGAGGGAAATACTACTTAATCCTTGTTTTTGTTTACACAATCCTCATTTCTAGATATTGGGATATTACACAATGATATGTTTCATAGATCTTTGCATTTCCAAGTGTCTCCAGTTAAACTAGAAATAGTAAGAACTCTGGTAGCAGTCAGCTATACAGGAGGACAACTGCAGTGGGGATGTGATTCTCTTTATGTTGCAGTAAGACGCTGAGGAGAGAGGGTGCCTGTGTAGTGTGGTTGTAGCTCCTTGATTTGGAGCTATCTCATCCCTGAATGGTTGTAAGTAGGAGCTGCACTTTCTGTACCTTACAGCAATAAACAGAATGTGTGAATATCCTTGGAGGTTTTGCAGAACAGACTCCTTCCCTTTTCCCTTTTACAGGTAGGTTTGTGTAAGAGTTGACTAGAGATGTGGCAAAGCCCCTTCTAACATGGTAAAGAAACAGTGATGAGTTTAAACCTTCACTGTATCACCTGTGGAATACTTATTTCCTGCCTTTAGCATGTTGGAGAAATCTCATCTATAATTTGAGGACTATCGGCTGGGTGAATTGGCCCTAAAGCCCTGCTGTTGCAGCTTTTCCTACTGATACTGCGCTGAATTAAAGCTGGCACAACTACATCTATTTGATTCTGCAGTCACTTTTGCAATACAGCAGAGGCACTTTGCTGTCCTTTTAAGGATTGTCTCTTAAAATTCAGTTGTATTAACTCAAAGAAAAATTGCAAAGAAGCACAAAACAGAGTCATTCCCCTCATCAGAATAAGCTGTAACAATCCAGATGTCTGTTATTTAGATCAGTTCTGCTCTAAGACTGGCTGGAAGAACTAACTTCTTAACAGAGCGTACTCAGCCTTTTATGGGAACTGTCCAACCTTCTCCTCAGTTAAGTTCTGAACAGGGCTTCATGGCCGTAGTATCCCCCATTTCTTAAAAAGGTAGTCAGTGAAACTACAAAAAGCTGTTGCTGAAAAAGCTTATTTTATCATGCTGCATTTCTACTAGAACAGCCAGCATTGCTGTCATGGCCATTTTCTTAGGTTTATAAATACTAGGTTTCTAGAATGTGTCATTCCCAGAATAAACTAAACTTGTCAAGAGTTTTATTAAAAGGGAAATGAGGCCTGTTTAATCATCTTCTGCAGCAGCAATTTGAAAATCAGGTAGAAAAGGAAATGTATTAATTCAGATAACTTTCATAATGCTGTTTGTAGTGTTTTAGGGTAAAATTTAATTTTTCTGTCACTGTTTAAGATTTGTTAAATTATAAATAGATCTAATATCTTTCCTTGGACAAACACATGACTCTGTAATGCTTTCATTTTGCTTATTTTCTTGCTTTTTTTTGTTGGACATTGTTTTAAGTTTTATTCTACCTTGACGTACACATTTTGCAATGTGAATGGGTTCGTATTTACTATATTCATTATAAAGTATTCAGTCTGTTTTTCATGTCTTATTTTCCTAATGTATATTCTAATCAGTTAATCTTTTATCTTCTCTAATTTCTTACTTTATTCTTTTTACGATACCACAAGCTTCACACTGTAAACCCAGCCTGAGTACAGGAAGGTTCTGGAGACATTTCTTTGAAATATCAGTATTTCAGCTGCAGACTGAAGGCATCTAATTTTAGGTGGTTAAATGTACGTTTCTATATGTAGCCTTGGATCAAAGCTCTCATTATAGCTAGTGAAGATTTAGTCACTAGCTACAAGCACAGTCAGTGCTTTTCGGCTGACATCAGTTTGAACTGAATAGCTCTCCAGTCTTTGCTGTCTGCTTTGACTAGATCTCCACTTGCTGTAATAGGAGTTTAAAGTCCTAACTCACATACAGGTGTGTAATTTTAGACACCTGAATGAGATGTCTTCATGCAAGAGCTAAAAGCATGACTCTTAAACTGAAATAAGTCAGGTTAGAGCCTCAAAACATCCCATTTGAGTGTGCTGTTTCACAGTTGTGCCCACAGTGAACATCTTTGACGTCAGGACTTAAGAGTCTTCAAATTCATCCACTTCCACGAGCATCTACTACTTCTGTCAAAGCGCCTGTGCTTGGAGATGCCCATTGGGAAGGGAGTTGTGGCCCTGAGTTATAGCCAGAGAATGCACCTGGAAGCCAGTGTCTGGGTCTAGTCACCGCTCTGTCTAGCACATGAGGTTGTAAAGCGTTAGTTCGCGCTGCTGAGATTCAGGGGCTATTGTGGGAAGAGCAAGTCTGGCATCAGTTGGATGAGTTCTGTGCAAAGCGTGTTAGGCTTGACAGGTCTGCAGCCCATGATACTGAGTCCCCCAGCCCTGCAATCAATTAATCTGATTTCTTCCCTGTACTATTGATGAGAAAGAAATAGCACTGGACTTTCTGCTTTGTGGATCCAAAGGAGGGGAGAAGTGAAATAGGAATCCTTCTTGATTTCTAACACAGGTAGGAAATTAGTTAACACCTTGAACTAAATCTCAGATCAGAGAGGCATGCATGAGGGTTTATATAAATATATATATATATATATATATGTGTGTGTGTGTGTGTGTGTGTGTGTATGTATATATATATATATTTAGTATTTTCACTTAAGGGCCTAACACTTACGATGACTTATGCTAATGGCATTTTCTGTATCTTAATTGGATCAATTGGAATTGATTGAAATAAACTTTTGTGAAGATTACTAACTGTTACTTTTATTAAATGGAATAATAAGTTTCTAAGTTTCATTATCTGATATTAATTCATTAAAATAAATAGTGCTTTATTTTTGCTAATATTTTGCTAATATTTTTAAGTTTATTTTCCACCGGCCTTCATAAAGGCAAAAAGGCATAATGACTTTTGTTAGATCTTCTTTGACCGTATGTGTGTGATGAATACTGGCTGGTGCATGCCACCTGTTGGAAGATGTAACAAATTGTTAGATGAGACCTCAGGAAGTTCCTTTACAATTTCACCCTGCGGGGTTCAACTTGTCTGTCTGCATCTTGAACTGCTGTCATAGCTGTGAAACTACTTCTTTCAAAGAATTACGGTTACCAAGAAATAACTTTGAATTAATTTTGATCTATGTTTATTCTACTTATACTCTGAAAAGGAGTCTTCACCCTCTCATCTTGAGGACCCAAGCTGTTGGGCACAGGCTAGTTGTAACGGCCGGCAGACTGGCTGGGAAGGAAAGTAATGTCCTTCGGGCTGCGGAGCAGTTCTCCCTGCCATAGTTCTTTCAGGGTTTTTGAGCCTGAGCAAGCTCCCCACTCTCACGCAGGTTGCCATAGCCCTGCCAGGAGATTACAAGGCCCAGTGTTGTCCTGCCACTGTGCTTTCTCCTTTGCTGCTAAAAGGAGAAGTTGGAGGTTGATTTCCCTTTCCTTCATTTTTACCCATCCTTCTAAACACTGCTGTGCTGTCTGCTTGGGTCCAGGTACGTTTTTGTCACAACTTTAGTGACCAGAATTTAATATGTTGTTGAATGTTGCAACTTGCATTCCAGAGATTTTTTTTTAATTCTGCTCCTAGTTTTGCTGATTTCTAATGCATGAATGAGAGGAATGCATGGCTGTTTGTGTTTATTAATAGTCTGTGATTATAGCTGTAGTCTTTTTTTGAATGTTAAAAGACTAGAATTTGGCAGCTTGCATGACTTACATGATCATGACACTTTGCAACTTTATTAAATCATGTTGCTCCCCCTTTCTTCCTTTTACAGGCATCCATGCAGTAATCTATTTTACATCTAAAGCAGTTGATTATCCAAATGAAGGGAAAAGAGAAGGGGAGAAAAACAACAAGGCCATTATAAACATATTGGCTAGCTATGCACAAGTATAAATAGCTACTGTGTAATGTGAATTAAAGAGCAGTTACAAGTGCGTATGTTCAACCAATTAAAGACATTAAGAAACTGTAATTACATGGGGATTCCAACACAATTTAAAAGGCCAAATTCACTAGTAGTAAATACAGCTATCCAAAGTGCTGATCTTGTGGGGAGGATTTGGGGGAAGCGGGTCTGTTTGTTTTTTTCCAAAGAATAAGCCTTTCCCACACTGAAAAGATTTTTCCAATAAAATTGGTTTTCTGGAGCACATGCCATAGGACACCATCTAATCAGCTCCAGTTTTCTTTTCTAGTGACTCTACAACACCCATAACTTGGAGAGTTGTCTCCAATTACTGGTATTAGTCCTACTACAGGAGAAGCTGATGACACCCTTCTCTTTTGATTCATTGGCTATTTTGAGAGCATGCGATTTAGCCCCTGAGCCTGTTCTCAATATATTTCTCCAGTAGCCTCTTTTCCAGCTGTGCTTAACTCATCCTTTCCCTTTGGTGTTCTGCAGATAGGCCATCTTCATAAATACTGTCTTTATTGTGTTTCCCCTGAACTTGACCTGATCAAGAGACCTTGACACTTTTATTCATGGGTGGGATGTATATGCCTTCCTAGATGAGTTTAAACTCTTAAAGAGTTTTCTTACAGTATTTTGCTGTTTAGGTGAGAAAAAGCTTATACCTACATTACATTCTTCATTAACATAAAACCCATTTTTAAAATCTACCATACTCTCTGCTTCCTATAACCTTTTTCTAATATCTATAATCCTATAGTTCTTGATATCTAGCAGATTCTGCTGCTATTTGAAAATTGCTGTTATATTGCAGTTGAAATAAGTTAGAAAAGTCGTGATACTCTTCTGCTCCCCCAATCCCTTGTTTGAGATAGGCTTGCCTAAGGAGGGCAGCCTGCACTTCAAACAAGGAGGCTGTTAGTGTGTTGCCTTCAAATTCTATTCAGGAAGTACTGAAGTAGAGACAAGTAATTCAGAAGTTTCAGAACAAAAAGATGTTTAGTAGCTTCTCAAACCTGTAGAAAGATTTTGCTGTGGCAATAGAAGGTGAGGGAAGAGGATTAGAATAAGCACTGTAAATGCGTAATTTATCATCTTTATTTTTTCTTCATGAACAATTTTAAAGGGAGCTAACATGAAGTTGTAGTTATAACAAGATAAAAGATAATGTGAATAAGAAAGTGCTTCTCATGATGCATGATTTGTTATAAAGTATTGCAACAACATCAGAAAAAAAATCTCGTGACAGTAAGACAGGTCATTTAAGCTATAGTGGCTGTGTTTGAATAAAGACTGCAGCAGGATTGTGGACTGAGAGAAACTCTTGAGGTAGGGAAAGCCCTACTCAGAAAATGCAACTTTAACAAGCAAGCCCTCCCCCCCCCCCCCCCAAAAAAAAGGGGGGGGGGGAAGAAGAAATGCTAGAAGAAAACTCAATTTCCAGGAACAGGTACAAAAAAGATTGTTTGGCCATGGTACTCTATACTGTTTTCTTCTATAACAAGGATCATACATGAAGTTGGAAACAACTGAGGGAAGCAGAAAAAGAAGAATGTGTCTGCAGAGAGTTGTCAGACAGTTCTTTTTTTCTCTTTTCCCACAAGCTGCTTTTAAGAGTCTCTGGAAGGATAGCATTTAAGTGAAGTGGTACTGTGTTACATCCTCTGCAACTTCAGCCTTAAAGAGGTTTTGCTCTAAAAGGTACCATTCAGAGTAATCCTTTATGACTTATGCAGCCGAGAGACGTCTCAGTAAAACTTTAAGCAGCAGGTATATTTAGAGAATGTTGTCAAACATAAATAAGTTTGCTTTTATTCTATTTTTGATGCTTTTCATGTGTTACTTGGTTTCCAATTTTAATAGTCAGTTCACTGGATTAAAAAATAAGTTTAATCTTACCTAGCTTTTAGGCTCAAATAAATCTGAAAATTCGTCTAAGTTTTCACTCTTTATTTTTCTGAACACAATACATAAAGCAGTCTTACGGGGTGATGGGGTGCCTAAGGCCCAAGATGAGTTTGAAAGTCTGAGGAGTTTGTGTTTTTTTTTTTTTTTTTTTCTTCAAGTTGCAGAGTCTGCTTGGAGACTGGCAATGTGAAGTGCCAGGACATGGAAAGAATTTTCTCCAATTTGGATAGCAAGGGGTCAAAAGAGGAGACTACCTGTGGTTTAGTATGACACTGTGGTGTCAGTACAATTTTGGGGAAACATCTGGTGACTAAGCAATGCATCACTGAGTGAAAGTATTTCTTAAGTTAAAAGGACAGCCTGAGCAACTAGAACCAGTTAAAGTTCCTACAGTGTGAAAAAGAGTTTCAAAAATCACCTAATAAGAGTTGAAAAATAAAGGTGAATATCAGCAAATGCTTGACAAAGATGCAGATGGCTGACCAGTGTGAGCTGATCTACCTTTCCTCCTGTTTGTACTTCAAATGAATACAACAGTAAGGACAAGCATAGAGATATTTGAGATTGATTGTTGATGGTTTTATCACTTTTTACTGTAGATTTCTAGCCCATGTGTGTTAGAGCAGCGTTTTCCTAGGCAAGTTGTAAATATGTCACTGTATACCCATAAACTTTTCAGTAAAATATTTATGAAAGGTGTATATTTATGCCTACTACACCCATCTAACTCTTACATTTTCCTCCTTTTTTTATACAGTCTTTTTATTTGTATATCTTGGAAATACCCTATCTGTTCTACGTAATTGCAGGTAAATACACCCAGTCAAATGTTTCTTTACATTCCTTTCAGGCGGAGCATATGACATATACTAGGCAATGAATCTTATTCATGTGTCCAGACTGCCCCCACTGCAGGTTATTTTCCAGGTTCATTTTCTGAGAAGTCTTAGAAATACCATCCAGAGCACCTACTTGCTTGTAAAAAAAAAAAAAAAAAAACTTCCAAATGTGCTTTATGTTCTTGGAATTCCAGTGTGTTGGTATTTGTTTTTGCCACTAAGCCTTGTCCTCTCATCTGAAAAACAGATCTGTCATTCATTATGGGAATGACTCTAGACTCATTTTGGTGGCAGTAATTACATGGAAGGTGGGTTTGGGGGGGGGGGGAGAATTAGGGGATTTAGGGGTTTTTTTTTTGTTTTTTTTTGTTTTGTTTTTTTTAATAGGAGCACATAAAGGTAGCTTTCTGGATCTTCCTGATGCGTGGTTTTAGGTTGCTGTTGTGTTTGGCTAAGTATTTTATTGGCAGGTAAACATTTCTGTGCTGCTTGAGAGAGCTGGAAAGAGGTTTGAAGTGCCTGGTAACATGCCATGTGGGAAAAAGGAGGATGAATGTCAGGTAAAGCTATATCTTTGTAGGGTATAGCTTTCTGCAATATGAAGGGAAGCAAACAGAAGGGCTGGTAAATACTTTAAAAAAATATAGAAAAGAAAAAGAAAAGAAACAAACAAACAAAAAAAAATGTAGCTATGCAGTAGAGTCCTGAGGCCAGATACCTCTGCATGTTTGGTGTCTCCGTACTGCAAAGTTTAAAGCACAGTTGAATCAGAATGTATTCTGACCCATATCTCTAAAGAGCCTGAGCAGATCCACTGTGGTCTTAGCTGCGGTTGTGTGTTTTTTGTTGTTTTTTATTTTGTTTTTTTTTAAGGTTTTAAATGTAAATGCAATAAGGAAGGACAGAATGCTGAAGTATGATGAGCAGCCTGTCTAGAGTGGAAATATATCCCTTAGTCACTCGGTAACTGCCTAAGTGTTTTTCAGCTATCAGGGTATTCCAGAAATACTTGGCATTTCAGCTAACCCAGTCATCCAAGCAATTCCAGTGGTATAGGAAATCTACCTAAAGGAGTGGTGTTTGAATGGTGTCCCTGAACAAGATGAAATTCAGTTATGCACAATACAAGGTCATGCATAGGGGTAATAAATTATAAATGGGGAACTCCTTATTTGAAAGTTAATTAGCGCATACCTGCTTCCTCCTCCTGCTATTTAAGTCACAAGATGAATATTATCTCCAGTATATCTGTAAAGGGGGCTACTTTGACCATAAAATGCATTGGGACAGATGTACAGGTAGGGATGTTTTAGAAACATTTTACAGGATTCTACCAAGACCTCTATGCTGATTTGATAATTCATGCCTACAAAAATGGAGTGAAAGTAGAACAGCCATAGAAAAGAGCTACTAGGATATTGAGAAGAATGAAGAGCCTGTATGGGGACAGGCTTGTCCCTAAGAGCTTGTGTGGTTTAGCTAAGAATCAGTGAATCAGTTTTAAGAATAGGTAAGTACACACCAGGAATAATTAAAACAACAACAATAAAATCTGTCAACAGGAAATGCCAAAGCTGGCTTAGACAAGGGGATTTCAAATGGCTATGAATATATGAATATGAAAAAATCTGATAATTATGAGAAGCCTTGTAACTTTAGGAAAGTGATGCTCTGGGACAGCACTCCAGAGGGAGAAGTATGAGGAAAAAACTAACTCTTTTTAAGGTGGTCTTGTTGATGTACGTCAGTTGATGTATGATCTATTTATGATGGATCTTGATGTATGATAATGGGGAGAGGGACGAAGCTGCAATTGCAGGTGAATAGATCTGATTGATAAGGTCTTTTTCAGTTCTTTAGCCCTGATGGCCTATCAACAGACAATGTAGATCTCGCACATCCAGACAGTAGGGAAGCAATAAAAAGGTTTTTTGCACAAAGGACACTTGCTTTCCAACTATTAAGCAGTTTTACTGTTGCAGCTCCCTAACAGCAGGGTGTATTGATCCATAATGTACAGTCAGGAGCTGCTCTGTATGTAGGTGTCTTTTTCTCTTTCTTCTGGCTTGGAATGACAAATTTTGATGTGTCAGAGCAAAGTTAGTTGTTTCATGCATGACCTCCTTTTTGACATAAGTGAGTAGATTCCTTACATAGTTCTGTCTGACTCTGAGTTCATTTTGGCTGCCAAAGCGCAGTGGGTACGTTACTTTCCAAAACATATTTGGTTACAGAGCAGATTGAAGAGAATGCTACAATGGCATGAGTTTCTTTGTGTCTGGGCCCTGCTTACTGTTTTACCAGATGCTTTCTTTCTGATATTTCTGATTGTTATTGATGGGGGGAAAAAATGTGTGTGACAGATGGTCATCGTAAGGGGTCGTGTTTGGGCTGCTTGGATCCCACATGGGTTCTAGCTTTAAGAAGCTTATTTCTATAGGAGTCCCAGGGAGCAACTCAGGTCACCTGCTGAATCACAGCCTAATCCTAGCAAGCGCATTGAGTCCATAGCTTCTGCTTTTTTTGATCACAGTTCCCTACATGCCTGTAGTTGTACAAAACATTAGGGTGTACTTGATGGTTGGCAGAAGCCGGAAATCAAAGACCTGCGGCAATACATGTGGTACATAAACGCTGCCTGTCTCTCCGGTAGAAGAGCAAGATTATTTGTTTACTTGAGCTATATCAAGTGCATCCCAAAGCACAAACAGCAGCAACACTAGGAATTTGGCTAGACTACTCACCCAGAATCTAGGACATCTTGAGTTTTAGCTCTACAAAGTATAAAAAAAGTTGAAGCTGTAGTCCCCAATTCCAGCAGTGCCCTAACTATTTGCAGTGGAGTATTCTGAACTCCTCTTCATGTATTTTTTTGAAGCTGGACCTCTTTATGTTCTTGTGTAGTTTCCCTCTAGAATCTCAATTTTTATGGAGGTGATCTGCATTTTTAGACTGATACAGTAGGTATTCCTGTATGGCTTGGGCAAAGGCCTGGGTTCTGGTTCTTGTTTTCAAAGGCTGGTTTTGTATTTTCATTTAGGAGTTTTTGGTAGCATGGACAGAAGCTTTAGTGCATTGTATTTCATTTTCCTAGTGGCCCATCATCAGCAGACAGAACAGTGGTCACAACACAGGTTATTTCATAGTCTGGTATTCATAGCATTCTCCTAGACAGAAGCAAGCTGTGGGTTTAATCTGTGTGAAGAGAGCATAAAAGTTGGTTTATCCACTAACTGAACTAGATGATCTTGTTTTTCCTGCCAGTAGGAATCTACCTGCAGAAAATGTGATATTCTCTACTGAAATTGGCTGGAAGAGTCAGTAGAGCAGACCTGAATCAGATATCTTACTTGGGGATGCACTGGCAGTATTTAATGATTTCTATCATCTAGTATGAGGTGGCTCCCTGATAAATGTGCCGAAGCACAGAGTTGTTCTCCAGAGGCAGCCAGTGAATTCACCCTGCTGAAGCCAGGTGTTTGCTTTAGACATTGCAAAATGTAAGGTGCATAGCAGCAGATGTTTCAATTTGGTCTTTTGTCTCACTTCTGTTTTGTCATATGTAGTTTTTGAAGGTTGTCTGCATTGAGGCTTGTTCGCTGCAGTTTATATCATGGCAGAAGGACTTTGCATCACTAAATACCTCCTTTTGTTATCAACTTTGAGGAGATTCTAACTTCCTTGTGATTTGAAACAAAGCTGTGTCATAAAATCATTATGTATTTCATAGTTTAGAGTTCTCTATGTTCTATAGTTGAACATTTTATTGTGAATACTAGAATCTTTGTATTAGTAGGTTCAAAGGAACTTGAAGGAATTTACACAAATCAGCAATTGTACGTGGTGAGTGTGAAGAGAAGTTCTGTAGGACTGAACTTCATTTCTTTGCAGTGTTTCAGAAGGGTTTGTCCCTTGTCCAGAACAGCAAACTCGGTTAGCTAACACGAGGAGGGTTGCATCCAAGAGTAAAATTTCACTGGGACAGAGCTACTCTTTTCTTTTTATCAGTGCAGTGATGGTTAACTTTTGGCTTTTAGTAAGAACAAGATTTAGCTATGTTTTGCATCAGATAGCCAGGCCTTAGAACTCTAGTAGTGGAGCCAACATTATTCTGGATTTACCTGGATTTCCCTTTTGCTGCTAGATCGTGTAGAATACTGGATTCTCCTTTCCCGTGATGGAAAGCTGACAACTATCACTTCTTGCTAACTTCGCATTTGCATCATTTCAATTCTGAACCACCACTCCCAAACCAGTCCTTTTGCAGGAAAGTGTATGTAGTATTTATTTAAATATTAGAAGGGCTTCAGATACTTTGCGCCATAGATGCTAGCTTTTCATAAAAAATTTTGCTCTGCTTTATTTAAAATAAAAACAGAGCATCTGAATCTGTATCTGTAATTTGCTTGAAGTCTAAATTCAAAGCATCTCAAATGAAAGCACAAGCTATTAGTAGATTCCAGGGACTCAAAAGGAGTCTACCTTTAGAAAAAAAAAAATCTTGGATAGAAATCCAAGTTCACAAATCAGGCACTACATTTTCTCTTGGTGACCTTTTCTGGTGTTAATTGCTTGGGTGAGTTTCTGGCACTGTACATATGGCATTACTTAGTCACAGATGGCATAAACAGAATTATTATATCCACAAGTTCTTCTGTATATTTTCATCCATAGTTTTAAAATATCCTACCCTGGAATTGAATTAATAATTATTTCAATATATGTGTATATGCTATTGTTTTCCGTAGTCATCTGTATACAGTTGGGTTTTTTTAGGGGGGCAGGGGGAAATATCAAGAAATTTGTACAGAGGAAGAGGAGCTTCTCTGAATGCCAGTTCTCTGAGACAGCACAATGTGCCAGATGATTTTGCACTCCAGTTTGAAATCAGTGTAGCTGGCTAAGTATTGCACAGGAAAAATAACCCATTAGGGTGATAAATGGAATATAATGATGCCAAGAAAGACCTTTACAAGTAATAATACTATATAATTGCATCTTTTTTGGCCTGATCAGCCAGGGACAGGAGGGGAAATGTTGCAGTAAACGTCTGTTTCTTCAAGGATCTTTTCCTCCTGTGAATCAACATATGCTCTTTCCTTAGTTATCCACATGCCAAGAACCACTGGCAGGCTACAAATAGTCTCCTGCTGTTTTGAGTCTCACTCAGTTGTGCTGTTCACCTCTTAGCCACAACTAGCTATCGATAGTAGTGCTTAACCTTTACTTTCTGGCCTGCAGACCTATACAGTTAAAATATTTCTGACTACAAATATACAAATTCCAGTAGGTAACAACTGTTAATGGTTAAATTTTAGTTGATCTTGAATTTTCTGAATCATGTTGTAAACTACAAAGCATTATGCATAAATATTAAGTAAGACCTGATTCTGGAAAAAAATGCAGTTAAATACTGCTCAGCATAACTGCTAGACAATTGGATCCTTTTTGAAGAAAAGGGAAGGAAATATGCTACACAGCTATACTGGTATGCGTGCAGATTATTTTTACTGCTAAGAATAAAAACATTCATGAAAGTTTCTCTGTATTAAGAATGGTATATCACATTTAGCCCCCTTTGAAATGCAATGAGTTATGGTTCACTTGATATTTTGTGATTGGAAGACTATTGGAGAGAAAGAACATTTTTTTTTGGCATAACTCTTCCACATAGTTATTAAGTAATTACCCTAAGTCTAAACTTAAAACAGCCATCCAAACTAAGCATTTTAAGACTCTAAGCTGCATAGTACAAAGCTTACATAGTGTATTTTCATATTAACATCACTGATTAAGTGGTACTTTTTTTTTCTTTAACAAATCAGAGTGGAGTTAGTTTCTGATGTGCTACATAACTGCTTCAAAAAAAATGTACAAAGACTTTGTATTATTGGAGTGTCTTGAAGGACTAAGAACATCCTT
Source organism: Rhea pennata (assembly GCF_028389875.1). Taxonomy (NCBI): domain Eukaryota; kingdom Metazoa; phylum Chordata; class Aves; order Rheiformes; family Rheidae; genus Rhea; species Rhea pennata. The sequence goes on from NC_084663.1 coordinate 186,366,558, forward strand.
CTGTAAGCTCCCAAGTGAACTTTCTGTTTTGAAGTTTGTGCTGCTTAAAGATACAGGCTTGTAATCTTTTGGGGGAGATCACAAAATTGCATTGTGGTCGTTGTTTAGAAATAGCTGAAATGAAGGTACATTTACTATTTGGACGTAGAAACCATTGTCATTTTTTTCCTTTGAATATACATAAGGCCATTATAAAAGAAAACTGATAGCTGTATTAATGGTAAGGTGCTATAGAAATTTGTCATCCCTGCACATTTGCCTATGAGAAGGGATTTGATGTTCTCCTTTTCCTTTTGAATACCTACATATGGCTTCCTGGGAAAGATCAGGATCTCGATAGAAGGGAGTCTTTAGAAATACTGTTGCTAGTCAGACTTCATAGCTTTCTGCTTTTATCCATTATTCCAAAGCCTTTGTGGGTGAAACTGATGCTTTTCCCCCACCACCACTTTCAAAATCACGTGTGTGAGCATTTTACCTTCAATTTTACTGTGTGTGTTTGACAGTCTGCCATCTACTGATAGATAGATGTTGTCGCCAATTAATGCATTTAAATTGGTGTCCTTGCTTTGTCAACTGCCCTCCGCCAGCCTTGATGACAAAAGTAGACGGATGGAGGGGTGAAAGGGATGTTTGAGTCGGGCTGAATTTAGAGCAGAAGGAAGGTGTTAAATTCTTCTGCTCCCCTTGCAGTGCTCCAGCTCCTTCTTGTGCCTCTGCCCCACCTCGGGCCTAACAGCCAGATTGGGGGCTGCTTTTCTTTTTTTTCTTTTCTTTTTTTTTTTTTTTTTTTTTTTTTTGATGCTGCTTTCTTTGATTACCTTGTCTTATAAAAAGTAAAGCTTTTTTTTTTTATCTCAATTTTCTTTTAGTCTCAATTTGAAAGTATTTTCCAGGCAGAGCTCACAGGCTAAACGGAGCCCACTCTTCTTGTTGTTGTTAGTGGGGTTGGGCTGTTTTCTTTTAATTATCATCGCTGCTGGCAGCCCAAAATAAAACTCTTGAAGTAGCCGTTATGTAAAAGAGAGCGGCGCAACTATCCGTGGCATCCAGGCCTATTGATTTAGCGCGGCGCGGCCGCGGTAGCCGGGCGCGCTGCTACGTCAGCAGGGCGCTCTGCTCGTGGGGTCGCCGCGGCCTTTGCGTTTGATCCCGGCAGCGCTCGCGTCAGCGATGCGTATCGTCGCCTGCGTGATGTCAAAGTGTGGGTGTTCGGTTAGAGGGACACGGTTAACCTAATGTGCCGCAGTAAATCCTGGACGCCGCTCCCTCCTGGGGACGACGGAGAGAGTGATTCATCGCCGTGCACATTAGACTACTGCTAAGTATAGCAGCGCTCATGAGCCGCAGCATCCACTTAGATTAGTATCAAAGGCGCTGCAGCTTTCTAAGGTGTTTGTTTGCAACCAGGTCTGTATGTGCACACTTTTTTTTTTTAGTGTTAAATAAGGAGTTACCTTTAGCGAAACTGATAATGAGTTAAAATAAACCTTCTCGGTTTAATCTCGCTAATAAGCGTAGCGTGGGTCGTGCCAGCAGCGCGGGCTGGCGGGGCGCGGCGCCCGTCGGAGTCGGGCAGCCCGCGGTGCCCCCCGGGGAAGCCGCCGCCTTGCAGCGCGGCCGCGGCGCCGCCGGCCGCGGGGGAGGGAGGGGGCGCGGGGCGGAGCGGAGCGGCGCGGAGCGGGCCGCGGCGCACCTGAGCCGCCGCCCCGCCCGCCGCGGAGCAGCCGCCCGCCGCGGCCCGGCCCGGCCCGGCCCGAAATGAGCGGTAAGATCTCCCCTGGGTGGCCAAACGGCCCGTGGGGTGCGGAGCCCGGGCGCTCCGGCTGGGGCAAGAGCACAAAAAGGGGAGGGGGGGGGGATAAATAAGATAAACTAAAGCCGGGGGCGGGGGGCGGAATCTGCGCAGCGCTAAACTCGCGGCGGCGGCTCCGCTGCCGGGAAACGAGCAGGAAGCGGCTGCGTGGGGAGAGGCCATTACAGCGCGGCGCCTGCGAGAGCGGGGTGAGGGGCCGCTCCTGCCCCGGCGGGGTGTTCCCGGGCCGGGGGGGAGGTTGGGGAGGGGATACACCCTTTCGGCACTGCGGAGTCGGCGTGTTCGCGTTTGCCAGCAGCTGCTTTTGCAGGATCTAACAAAACGGCCCTGCGCATCTGCCGGAGGGCTGGAGGTGCCAGCCGCGGTTCTCCAGGAGTTCCTGCCTTCAGATTCTGCTGCCGTTGGTTCAGAGTCGTAGCAATCGTGCATCACTGCTCATTTCGCTACGCATTTATGGTATTTGTAATGAGCAAAGTCAGATTTCTTTCATAGCCTTAAACGTACATGCTGGAGCTCCTAACCTGGTATTACCGTTGGGAGGAGGGGGAGGATATTTCTTCTGCTGTTGCGATTTTTTTAATGCATTTCCTGTCTGAGGGAATGCACTCGAAGTTTTATGTGATCATTGATAGAGATCTTGGGTTTTTGTTGTTGTTGTTTGTTCGTTTGTTTTTACCTTGGAACTATGAGCTTTCCCTTTCATAATAGTGAAATAGGAAATTTGTGTAAGATGGTAGGTTAAAAGTGTGGGGAAACATCAGCATCTTGGGTTAAATTTGCCTTTTTTGCATGCAATAAGTCATTTTTCAGAACTAGAGTTTAAAATAGTTATGTGTTTGGAAGTTTTCTCCCACAATGATAATTTTTCCAGTTTTATATGAAGAGAACTTGTATACCTTAAGGAACACAAAAGACTGTAGACCGCTTACAAGAGTAAAAAGGTTAATATTCACAATCATAGAATCAGTAAGGTTGGAAGGGACTTCTGGAGATCGTGTAGTCCAACCACTCTGCTCAAGCAGGGTCACCTAGAGCATGGTAGACAGGGTTGGATCCAGGCGGGCCTTGAAGATCTCCAGAGAAGGAGACTCCACAACCTCTCTGGGCAACCTGTGCCAGTGCTCCGTCACTCTCACAGGGAAGAAATTCCCCCTCACGCTCAGGCGAAACTTCCTGTGCTTCAGTCTCTGCCCATTGCCTCTTGTCCTGTCACACGGGACAACTGAAAAGAGTTTGGCCCTGTCCCCTTGACACCCTCCCTTCAGGTACTTGTACACATTGATAAGATCCCCCCTCAGTCTTCTCTTCCCCAGGCTGAAGAGGCCCAGCTCTCGCAGCCGTTCCTCATGTGGCAGGTGCTCCAGCCCTCTGATCATCTTTGTAGCCCTACGCTGGACTCTCTCCAGTAGCTCGAACACAGTACTCGCCACAGTACTGGACACAGGACTCGAGATGAGGCCTCCCCAGGGCTGAGGAGAGGGGCAGGATCACCTCCCTCCACCTGCTGGCAACACTCTTCCTAATGCACCCCAGGAGACCATTGGCCTTCTTGGCCACAAGGGCACATTGCTGGCTCATGGTCAACCTGTCATCCACCAGCACTCCCAGGTCCTTCTCTGCAGAGCTGCTCTCCAGCAGGTCAGCCCCCAGCTTGTGCTGGTGCCTAGGATTATTCTTCCCTAGGTGCAGGACCCTGCGCTTGCCCTTGTTGAACCTCATGAGGTTCCTCTCCACCCAGCTCTCCAGCCTCATCTCCTGGTAAAAACATACTGGTTTTATCATGCAGCATTCTAACCAATACCTAAAAGCACAGGAATTCCTCTTGCAATGCATTTTACTTAAGTGAAGCCAAGAACTTCATATTAGTTGTTAAAAAAAAAAAAAAAAGAGAGAAATTTATTTCTGCTTTTGTAAAATACTAGCATTTAATCTTTCCTAAAGAGGGGGATGGTTTTTTGGATTTTTTTAAACAGTTCTGTAGATAGTAACTTGCTTTCTGCTAAGAAGCCGGTAAGATCACTGCAAAAACTCTGTGTTCATAAAATGTATAGTGTGCCAACTTTTTTTCTTGCTTTCCATTCTCTGGAATATTTCTCTGTCATCTAATCAGAAGTGTATTAAGTTTACCCTTAATTTTGAATGTTAAAAATATTTATTTCCACTAATTTTGGAACTCTTGAATGTTGAGGTTTCTGACTTCTAACTTCCTTCTAAAATTGCAAGAATTTTTCAGGTTCATGTTGCCTTTGTTTTTATTTTTCGGTATACTAGATTATGGTGTACTCAGACTCGCTTTGCGAGGAACTTTAGAACTGCGTTGTGAGTCAACCTTTGTACTGGATTGGAGATAACTGCTTTTTTGTTTGTCAAGACAGAGGTATTTAAAGCACAGGATAGGTGATCTGCACAGAGTAGTATGCTTTGATGATCAAGACCTAATATTTAATTTAGACAAATGCTTAAAGAGTATTGAACAAACAAGTAAGAAGCCAAACATGGAAATATCTGCTAGTTCAAAGAAACAGTGCGTATTATAGTTCCTTCATCCTCCTAGGCCGTTGAGTTTGCTATAAATAGTGTGAGTAACTGTGGACATAATTCTCAATTTACTTGCAAATTATGTTCATGCATGTTGAAAAAAGATGAGTTTAACAAATTTCTGTATCTTGTATTTATTATGAAGAAACTACAGGCAAACCACATGAGATGCATCTTGTATAAAATCCTCCTCCTTGTTTGAGAACTAATTTTTGACAGGTTGGTCTAATGGTAATTTTAAATTACATGTTGACCTTTTCTCATTCATTGTGAGCTAATAATTTTCAGTGGTTCTTCAGCTCTTTCACTTCTTTTCACTTCACTTTTTCACTACTTTTTCAACACAAATATTCCACTGAAATAATTGAGTTTCACCTGTGCAAAAAGACCTCAAGGTTCAATATTCGAAGTAAAGCATACTGTAGTTCTTTTATTATTTGCTGTTACACAGTTTGGTTAATCTTTCAGCTAAGACTTTGTTCTTGAAAATTCTTCACCTTCACAATCATGAGTTAACACTTCACAGAGAATAAAACTGAGATTCTTTCCAGCCAATATGTATTTCTGAACTTTTGTATCTTATTGTAAAAGAGTCCATACAGTGTAGGTAATCAAGTCTGATTATGTGCTGCTTCTTTAAAGAATGCTTTTTGTTCCTTTATACTGTTCTTGGCATTCAGGCATAGTTATATTTATTTTTGTGCTAAGTTCTTTCTTATTAAAATGGGGTGTGCTAATCTTATATAGCTATACTTTGTATTTGCTTAGCGCTTTCCATTTGATAAACTATGTTAAGATCTGCAAATGTTAATGTGAGAACTAAGAATGCCCTCTCAGACAGAAGTATTACTGTAATTTCAGCAAGAGTTGGATGATGGTTTTGGTAACTTCACTGAACTATGAGATCAGAAATTTTGGTTTTCTACACTTCTGAAGGTATAATTCACAAGTCTTGTGGATGTTTCATAGGTTAGATAAGAAATCTGCTGTAAAATTGAGAATGCAGGCCTGGGGTGTTTGTAGGCTTACCACAAAACTTGGTCCGATTGTGTTGCATTTCAGTTGCTCTCTGATGTGTTGCTTTTTGTATTTTAGACGTGTGAACGTAAGGCCGTCTGTACAAGGTCCCAATCGAAGCTTGCACCAGCTTGATCTTTCTAATAGAGGCCGGTATCAAATACTGAAGGGGACAACATAAGAACAGGGCACGCGCACAGAAATAACTTTCTCGTTTCTAGCGTAAGAGCTTCCGAAGCCAAAAGTAATATTTGGGTTTTTTACAGCTCTTAATGGATTGCTTCTCCCAGTAACTTGTTTAATTGCTTTTGAACCTGACCTTTGGCTTCCACAACATTCTTAGAGCGGTGATGACACTAACTGCCCATTTCATGAGAAACTCCTGTTCTGCTTTTTTAAACCTCTTATTTGATTATTTGATTATTTGATTTGAAATCTCTGGTTCTTGTACAGTGAGAAACTGTAAATGATTCATCTTCCTATTTTAAGCAGATGATGAAAACTTATCTATAGGTCCTTTAGCATTTCTCTTCGTCCTTACCCTTTACCTTTTAACCATCTTTAGGTGGAATTATCCTGGTCTCTTTAATCTTTCCTGGTAAAGAGGTACGAAGCCTTTGTAAACTTTTCTTCTGCTTTTGTCCTTTTCTAGTTCTATTATGCTCTTTTGGAAAGAGAGAGGCATTGCACATAGTGCTCGAGGTATTGGGGCACAGTGCAGATCGTGTTTTCTGTTCATATTCTATAATCAGTAATGATTTTTAATGTTTTGTGAATGCTGCTGAAGACCATTTGGCTGGTATTTCTTTAGAAATACGTGTAGTAACTCCACTGTCTGTTTTTAAGTCACAGCTAATTTATCGTTTAACACTGTAAGTACATGCAGAGTAGGAACATTGCTTTACACTTATCAATACTTTCTTATGCATTTTTACCATCTGGTCTTTCAGTACTATGAGATTCTTTTGCAGCTCTCTGAGTGGGCAGCCTGTAAATAACGGCTGGCTGTTACTCTTTTCCAGAAGTTTTGTTAGTACCTTGATCAGCTTCTTCACATCCCTGTGGGACTCCTTTGGTCACTGTTGCCAAGCCAATTTGAAAGCCGATTATTTATTTTTCTCCTTTGTTTCCTATTCTCAAGCCAGTTATTCCTGAGCAGCTCTCCTCCCTTTTGAACCAAAGGCAGCATTGCTTCTTTAAGAGCCTTTGAGACAGTCAAAAACTTTTAGAGAATCCAAGTGTATAATGCCATCCTATTGCTCAGAGTTCTTTGAAGGTTTCAGATTTTGGAGGTATCGCTTCATCTACAGATGCCATGTTAACACTTCCCCATTCTGCGTATTCATATAAATGTCTGCAAATTCCTGTCTTTGTTACAGTTTCATTCCAGCTTGCACGGTGCTAGGATCATCGTGGTATCACAACTTTTATCACTGGTAGAGGTTTGTAATGCATTGGCTTCCCCCCGGGATCTTAAAAGTTAGCATCTTATTTGCTGTCTCATTCCTGTGGTACTGAGATGATTTTAGGTGATGGATCACTAGTGACAGAACATCATTTTTTTATAAGAAATTTTCTTTAAAACTCTTAACTAAATACCGTCTGGTCTTGGCAGTTTTCTGTGATTTTGTGGTTTGTTTTGTGGTATTCTAAAGTCTTTTCTATGTCTATTCATTATGGGGCACTTCTTTTGACTTGTTACCTTTAAAGAAGTTTTGGAAGTATTCGGTACCTCTATAAGCTCTTCTGTGGGCTTACTGAGAGAAGGGAGAAATATCTGCAGATAACAGGATTTTGTTGTTATTTTAAAGTCTCTTGAGTTTCTCAGAATGCCTTTTGCTATAATTTTATCTAACAGTTCGTTGCCTTTGCTTATCTGTGTTATTATTGTATATTTTTTTTACAGATGCCTTGCAGTTCAGCATGTTCTTTTGAACTTTCTCAGATTATTAAATGATGCTGTACTGAATATTTCTGTAACCCATATAGGTCCTGCTCAGGTTCCAATGATGTCCCCAAATGGTTCAGTGCCTACTATTTATGTGCCTCCTGGATATGCCCCACAGGTATGTCTGTTCATTTGATTCTTAACATTTTGTTTGCATGAAAATTGTAGTAGAACTGAAATAGCTAACCTGATAAATTGATGTGTCAAGTTTCAGAGTCATAGTAATCATGCAAGTAAATAATGGGAGATGTCCCATAGTATCTCTGTGATGGGAGACTCTTCATAATTTGTATGCCATTTAGTTACAGATTAATTACTTAAATTACAATAGCAGACAGTTCCTTACTGATTTCAGGATCCTAAAGTACTAGATGCCATCTGAGCATAGAGAAGATTCATGAAACAAATAATGCTTTGTCCAGGATCTGTACTGCTTTTCAGGTTCATGGATGTTTTTTTCCTGGCATCAATATAGTTTCAAGGACATACCTGTAGTTCCGTCTCCGGGAAGTCCCCTGCAGATTAGGAATAAAGCATCAGATGAAGTAGCAAGCAGCATGAAAGAATGTCAGCCCTTCGCTGGGGATAAATTGTCATACAATATGTGCTTCCACAGCTCTGCTCTTCTCACTACTGGAGAAGTCCTAATTGAGATACCTGAAAATTAAAACTGATCTAAGCTAGATAACCTGGACGTCCTTTAAAGCTGATTGAAAGGCTGATTTATCTCACCTATTTGGGACATTTGTGTTAAGGTGAGGTGTACTGCCTTCTAGATGATGTCTTTTTTCTTTCCCTCAACTATAGGAAGAGCCTATAGGTTGGTGGGTCAGACTTAGAAATTAAAGCACATGAATGCTGCTCTCGGATCTTCTCATGACATTCTGCTGCTGTAACCGGTCTACTTTCGCAGATTCTGTGTGCCCATCCTATGATATTTGTTAAAAAGAAAATAATGCAACCAGAAACCTTTCAGTGTCCAGGATATGTTGCGCAATCTATCTGAACGTCATGAAAATTTGTCCTCTAGGAAATATCTGTTAGATTGGACAGACTAGTACATGGGGTCTCCATGGTTTTACCTTTCGTTTGTTGAAAGTTAGTTGATAAGTTCGTCATAAATCTTTCACAGTTGAGATCCCAAAGTGGTAGAGAGGAATGAATTAAAAATCATGAAAGCCCATTTATCTTTAGAGTCATAGTAAAAGGGCTTGATTCCTTTTAAGATTCACTTTTAAAGAATGGAAAGAACTTTTGAAATAATTGAAATCTTAGTTTTACTCTGAGCTAATTTCTTGATTACATAATTTCAGTTGTTGAATTACTGCTTAAGAAATTTTGTAACCTGTAAAATTCTGAATACTTTTCATGAAATAAACTTATCCTTCGGTTGAGGAGAACTTGCAACAGGCAGACCAAAGGACTGAGCTTTGCTGGGGCATGCTTGTTAGCCTTTCATTGGAGCTTGTTCATTCAAGCAAGTGCTGTGCTAACACAGCTGTGCACCTTTTGAGCTGGAGATGCCTCACACCCATCCAGCTCAGAGTACAGGTGGAATGAGCTCATGTCTGCTGCTTTCCTCTGAGTAGAAATATCATAGTCCTGTAAAACCTGTAGGTTCTAAGGCTTTTGAAGTATTTACTGCTGACAAAATATACCAGCTATTGTGGATTATGTTGGAAGCTTATGTTACAAGCCAGAAGATTAGATAGCAGTCTTGCTGAAAGGGAAAACTACCACTGTTGAGGTAAAAGTTACCCCAGACTTAATGCAGTCAGTCCCAACAAAGTAACTTTGGTTCCTTCAGGCTTAGTATATTTTTAAAAGTCTGTGACTGCAGATGTATAGTGAGACAGATTGGAAACCAGCTAAATGCCTCAAGCAATCAGTCCAGAAGAACAAGTTCAGTATAACCATCTTTTATCTATTTTAGTTTAATTCTATTATGCCTCTACTTGCTTCAGCTACTATTTGACAATGACACAAAATACTGTCCTCTGGAAGTTAGGGATAACTACAGAATAAAGCATATTTGTTTTTCTTACATCTCATAGTTTTTTTTTTTTTTTTAAAAAAAACATTTCACAAGTTTGGAGATAAAAGGGAGAGGAGGTGATTTATTTCTCTCTCTCTCTTTTTTTTGTGTGATTTTATTAATGAAACTCGAAAAAAGCACATTACATCTTTATTTATCCTCTCAAAGCTGTCTATATCTGTTGTGAATCCTCCAGTGCCACTTGGTTCTTTTACCTAGTGATACAGGCTTATGCTGGAACTAAATATTTGGCTAGTAAATACTATGATAACAGCTAACTACTTTTTTCTTTTTTTTTTCTTAATGACAGATTTGACACGATTCTGTTCGTGCTTTGTGAGATTTTTGTCTGTAGCTGCCTGATAGGGGCCTACAGTTAAGTTAATGCTTAATTTAGGTACACAGATACATCTAATTTGTTAAGCTCTCTGATTTTATGCTAGTAAACTTAAGGTCCCTGTTGCTGTGGATTGGGTAGCTATCTCTGAGTTGCTTAGAGTATCAGCAAACCCAAGAAGACATAAATGATTACAAGCATTCTAAGTCTGACCTGGAAATTAATGAAATTATAAACTGTACTGGTACTATTTTTAAGAGTGCTACATCATACATAATCTGAATTTGCCCTTAAATTTTTGATCAATTTCCCAGTAAGTTTAATGATAAAGTTATATATATCCTTGCTATACACATCATGCTAGATTGCATGTTAAACATATAACTGTAATCAGAAACCGTACTGGACTGTTCTGGAGAATAAGCAGGGGCCCAGGCTAGGCATAATGAGCCTGAAAGCAACAACAAGATCTTAATGCATTTAAATAAAGGTTTGCTGAATATCTTTTTCAGTATATTGACTTGATATGGTCTGGTAGTTCAACTTAAAAATGCACACACATGCACCCTTCTGCCCCTTTTTGATGTTCACTTTTAAAGTTCTTCAGACGTGAAGTAGCTGACTTGAATAATTTACTCTGACGTGCTGGGGTACCGTAGGGGTCTGTGAAGTACACAACCTACATGCTGTGTGAGCCTCAAACTGAGCTCTGCAGGAAAGGCTAGGGACCTAGTGAAAATCTGAATTATTTTCTATCTAGAGTTTGTCTGAATCTGAATATTTTTGCTGTATATAGTACTACATAATGTGTAATGCATATTTGATGAGGTCGTTTTTGGTGCAAGCAAACATCCTTAAAAATAATTAAATTTCTATATTTAGGGAGGTATACTGGACAACAGAAGTTCTAGTTGTCTTCACTGCAGTTAATGTATTCTACCTTAGATACCAAACAGCTACACTCTCAGTAGATACAAAGAGTGGTGTCTTCAGTAAAATTATTCTTTCCTGATAAGGGACAATTTCTCTGTACTAAAGATAGCCAGCGCTTTGCAAAGTCACATAGCTTGTACTTATTTTAAAGCTGCTTCACTTAGAACCATTATAATAATCTCCATATATATTTTTTTTTCATATTTGTCTAAGCAGGTTGATCATCTGCATTGTACACATACTTTTTCTGAATGTTACTGCTGTGTATGAAAATCTTCCCTCTGCCCTCACACCAGATGCATACACCTATATCTACATAACCATTTTTGTAAATGCAGAAGCCAAGTTTTGAAGCAGTTTCCTGCAACATCCTCACTTGCCTTGATTTGACTTGCAGAATATGAGATGTGCAAAATATTTTCCTTTCCGAGAAAATAACGCCAGAAGCTCCATTCTAGATGTATACCAGACCAATGACTGATCCTCCAGAGCTTTCAGTCGCTTACACAGGGGAAATGTTCACAGCAAGGCACGAGACTAAATCTAGACCAATGTAGTACCCCAATGTAATCTCAAACGGTGGATGTGGAAGTGTCTTGGCACCAAGTGCTTTGGCACCAATAGGTCTGCTCCTATTGCATCAGATTACTTGTCAATGTAGAGGTAGCCTATCTGTCCACACCTGATTTCAGATACCAGTGAAAACTTAGGTCATGGGGCCTTGTCCCTACTTAGGAAATACTAGAATATTCTAGATTTTTCTTACATCTTCTCCTTTTCCAAATAAACATTTCATCCAAAAACTCTTACAGGGCAGTCCCCCTGGCATTTTTCTGCAACATTTTTCTAGTAAGTTGAGAACGACTATTTATAAGCATCCCAGATATTTTGTCCTCGCAGTAAGTCCAAGTCAAGCCGTGCCGCAATCATCTCATTTAGATATTACCAGCAAAGTCATGTTTATTTGTAAAATTATCACTGTTGGTACCATGTAGATAGGATCACGATAGCCATCTTTTCTGTCTTTGATGTGCTTCAAGGAGTGACCTCTCTTTGTTGTGCAGTTGATGGCTGATCCTCGTCTAGAGTGAAAAATGTTTTTCAGTTCGGTACTTGTACTTGATCCATAGGCCTTTGTGTCTGCTTGCCTACAGACCCCTCTCACGCTCCACGTTCTGTGCACGACGCTCCTTGGCTCCGTGCATCTTCTGTGACCATGCTTATTCTCATTGTGGGATCACATACGCTGGTTTTGTTAGTTTGAACTTTCAGCAGCGTTGCTTTACTCGGATCCCTCAGCAAAAGGCCGTCCGGTCACAGCTCTCCTGCTCGACACAGATTTTTGCAGCAACACGCTTGTTTGAGCACCCGGAGTCAGGCACAGGTTGCCACAAAGTCTCTCATATTCTCTGAACCCTGTTTAGTTTCTTTCAAAGTGACATTTAAACAGCAAAAGTTTTTAAGGACTTTTAAAAATTACCTTGAGCTGTAAAGGAGTATTGAGAAGGCTGACTACCATCCTGCTAGATTTGTACTTGAGTAGCTGGGCAGCTGATGGCTGCTGCATGCTGATGGGCACAGCGTGAAGCACCATACCTGCTGGGTTAGTGTAGGAGGCTTGTGTTAGGTGGATAGCAAAGAGCAGGCACTGTCCTGCCTGTTCTCTCCATTTGGGCAGACCTAGATCGATCGCAGCACCAGATCACTTCCAGGGAGCCATCTAGTTGTTGCATTGCAGAATGAATGCTAGGAGCAGTGTTGCATGCATGTATGCACTGTGAATGAGTGGGAAAACAGGGCCCTGGGGACAAGCTGCACTGACACCATAAATGCATCTAGATGTTTATAAGATGTTATTGCAATCAGACTTTGTAGCAGAACATTTTTTCCCATCACATTCAGAAATTAATGGCATTGTTTCAGTTTCTTAAAGACATAGTCTTTACAATGACCTAGAGAATTCTTAAATTGTCCTCTCTCTACGTGCAGTTTTTTTGTCTTTTTCTCTCTTATTTTTCTTTTCTCCAACTTGGAAGAGGTTTTGCTTCTTTATTCAGAACGGTTTTGCTATTGTTGGTTTTAAGTATTTATAGAAACATAGCTTTCAAGCTATCTCATTCCAGACGCATTTATTCTTCTTCTTGTTACTAAGCATTTCTTTCTGATGCATGTTCTCTCTCATTGTGCAGGTTATTGAGGACAACGGTGTTCGAAGGGTTGTGGTGGTTCCCCAGGCTCCAGAATTTCACCCTGCTGGTCACGCAGTGATACACAGACCTCCACATCCCCCCCTGCCAGGCTTCCTTCCTCTTCCAGCCATGATACCCCCTCCACCACGTCATATATACTCGCCAGTGACCGGAGCGGGTGATATGGCAACACAGTACATTCCTCAGTATCACACCTCGCAAGTCTATGGAGATATGGGTAAGTAGCTTATTATCCGTTGCAAGTTCTGTCAAAGCAAGCGTGCTGTTGTATTGGTTTCTAGAATCAGTGCTACTGATGGACTTGCTTTATCAAGCAAGACCATAGCTTGAATAGGAGCTAGACAAACAAGCTTTATGAAGATACCAGTCTCATTTTTACTGAAGTTTGTTATTCCAGAAAAAGTTCCTTTCACTAAGTTGATTTGTTTATTCAATGATGCATTTAATACATAGATATCTTTTTATGGGTAGCGGTTATGGATTTGCCTGGGAAAGGCAAAGTGGAACAATGCAAGAAGTATTTGTAGTGATTCAGTTGATGTTTTTCCTTGTGATTCTGTATTTAAATCCATACCTGAGCACTGTTTTGAGATATGAGGTCTTGTAAGCATCCTGCTTACGGCAGAAAACGAAGTGCTTAATGTTGTTTACAAAAAAGTATGCTATTTTTCATCAACCCATATATGTCTAGTCTAAATTCCAGCTTAAATAATTAGGTGTTACCCACTTAAATTTTACATTGTAATTGAAGTGGCCCTTGGTAGTGCTACCAATATCTGTCTTTAATACTATTTAGTGATTTAGTGTACACGTGTACTGACCCGGGGCAAGGTGGAGCTATTAGATAAATATTTACATTTCCAGTACACTTGTTTTTCTTTGGATAAACTTCTGCTTTAAAGTAGGTGCTGACCTTGAAAGACTTGGAGGGAGCACTGTCAGGTTGCTGTCTTCACAGAAAGAAGAGAGAAGCTATGGAGAGAGAGACTAGTGCTTTGTCATGTTGCTGTAGATGCATAGATTCCAAATGTTGTGTAACTAAAACATTTTTAGTTATCTGCCATATAGCCACTGTGCTTAAATAGTCATGAGTTACAAAGCAGTCAGATAAAAATACGTGCATATCTTGACCTTTCTGGTATTCTCAGAATTTCTGTATTCTTGTATTGCAGTTTCTTGTTTCTTGGATGCTTATTTATACTTTTATTAATTTCTTGGTTTGTTGTAGATGAGAATTATTTACTTTTAGTTTTCTAAATTAAGAATTAGAGTTTGATAATAAAATGCATAAGATATAAGGGATACTTTGTAATGAAATAATGTAGACTTCAGCTGCTAGATTATATCCCTTTAGCAGGAATTCAGTAACAATTTGCTAAACTACTAAGATCATAAAGAATAGATGATAAAGAGAGATTCTTTGGTTTTGCTTTGTTTTAAATACAGAAGTTCAGTTTACTTACATCAGTTAACTCTTTAGCGTAGCCATTTTGGTATACAAAATCAAAATGAACTTTTGAAAAGAAGCAAATAATTTAAACCATTAGAAGACTAGAAAACCATAAGAAGACTAGATTAAGATTAGAAGGAAACCATAAGAAGAATAGATTTCCAAAGTTAGCAGTTAATATTTGATTCTCTGAAATTGTATTTTAGTACATATTCAAGATGACGTTGAATTTAAAAAGTTAAAAGACTATTTTAGTTTGTTACATGCTTAACGTAGATTCCACGTTTAATTTTGAACTGTTGACTGGGGCTGTGACTTTCAGATGTCAGAGTCTACAATTAGGTTCCTATATGAGGAATCTGAATTTAAGGAACAAAATCATCAAAAATGCTTAAATGCAGTAATTCTCTAGCAGGATCACCTTAGTCTTCAATATTGATGAAAATTGAATTTGTAAATATATACAGCTTATTTAGTAATCCTCTGTCACACTTTTTAAGTATTAAATTCATCTGAGAAAAAGGAACTGAAAAGCTTTCTGATTTGCGTGTTGTATCCTTTTTGCCAAAAAGTTATGTATTTGATTTGATCTTCTGTAATTCCTAGCATGCAAGAAATAACAAAAAAAAAAATCGTTTTCATTCTTTAACCAAGGAATACAACTTGACCTAAAATGGTCAAATTCAATAATGGTTTTAAAATACTATTTTTGAAAGAGGTAACAGAGGCATTGTTTTTATTTTGCTAAGCTGTCTACACTGAAGAAATTACTTTGAAGGTCCAAATCTCTCTTACTATATCTTGAGTCCTTAAAGCTGACTGCATTATAAATTTTTGGCATTTATGTTCCAGAAACTGAGAGGTGATATATTGGTTCTGCTGAAGTCAGAGGCAAAATTTCCATGTCCTCCATGGAATGAGACTATTGGGTGCCTCATTTTGTGTAGCACAGCCTTTCATTTTTACAGAATGTAGGAATATAGTGGCACATTGAAATCACTGTTCAGTAAATTTTAAGATAGTCTGCATTTACTGAATTAAATGTGTGAAAAAAATATTGTTTATTTTTGCGTATGTCCCAATTTACACTCTGCTAATAATTTTCAATTATTTCCATCTTTTCTGGAGGACAAATGATTGCATTATCTGAGGTGTTGCTGGAATTTGAAGGTTTTCTAATTCTCAGACATTTAAAAATAAATTCAGATATCTGAATTCTTTTTTCATTATTGAGTTGATTTAAGAATATGATTTTAAAAGATTTGATAAATAGTTTTTTAAAGGGTTTTGACTGTAATTTGAGATCAGTTCTCTTCTAATTCTTCTCACATTTCGAAGCTTTTCTTTTAAATACAAATGGTACATAAACTAAGAAAAAAGTTTGTTCATCCTGAGACAAATCTCTCTTGTCCATAAACATAACCAAAACCAACTATTTTCCTAATTTCTCATAGGTTTATATTTAAAAAACCAGTTGCTGACGTGAGATACACTGTTTCAGAACCATTAAAGTGTTTCTAAGTATAGAGATGACATGAATAAAAATTTTGAAATTGGACAATCTGCAGTTTAAATTTTTTCATTAGCCTAGTAGTGACTTTTTTTCTTCCAAATGGATGTTCTGACTCAGTGATGGGACTTTTTGATGAAACTGCAGCAGTGCCTCAAGTTTTTTTGCACAAATAGAGTATACTTAAAGACCTGTCTTCACTGTTCTAGCATCTTTCAGTTGTCCTGTGCTTTTAAAGTTTTTTTTAATTGATTTCTGCTGCTCTATTAAAACAATAGAGCTGTAGTTGTGTTCCAAAACTTAAAAACTTTTGTATTTTTCATTCAACATTACAGTAGACCTAATCCCATGTAGGGTATATCCAAGTAGCGGTATATTTTTTCTGTGTTAACTTTATTCTACACCTTTACAGTTCAAGGGAAAACATAGAAACATCTTAAAATCCATTTTATAACTAGGAAAAGGAAAGAATCCACTTCAGTATATAAAAGCTTTTACCTGCTGGACAGTTTCAATTTTACAATAAGAAAAGTCTAACTTTTAACTCACTGAAAGTGCACACAAGCATGCATTTAGCTCGCATAGCATCTTTATATAGATTTGTAAATGCATGCTGTTTTTAATGATATTTTTTGTATTTCTTTTTCTTTATTTTCATTTAGATGCTCTACCTGCTCATGGAAGATCCAACTTTAGAGATGAAAGGTCTAGTAAAACATATGAGCGGTTACAAAAAAAATTAAAAGATCGACATGGAACTCAGAAGGATAAATTAAATAGTCCTCCGTCATCTCCTCAGAAATGCCCTTCTCCTACAAATGAACATAATGGACTTGCAAAAGGACAGGATGCAGCTGGTGTAAGCACAGGTTCTACCAAGAGCAAATCTGTGGGTAAAGGAAAAAGCAATTCTCAGACAGACACAGAAGTAGAAGGTAAGTGTTAACAAAAATAATACGCATATCATGCAAATGCAGTGTCTAACTGAAGGTAATCTTTGCAGACAGAATACCATACTTCTGACAATCATGAAGTTGAGTAGTAGCCCATAACTGCACAGATTTGCGTAGAATGGAGTTAAGGACAACTGACCTGCTCCTTATACTCAAAGGATAGGCTTAAGAAAACAAAACTACTGACTTTAGGTCTCCATGTAGATTTGAACAAAAGATATTTGTCATATTCCATAACACTGCTTAAAGAAAAATCTGGACTTTGGCCAGAGTTACGTTGGTGTTTACACTTTGATAAATCAGCAAGTGCTGATGGCCTGCTTGATAGTACAGAAAACATGGAAAGAAACAGCCACTGATAGAGGCATTCAATTTATTAAAGAGGAGTATTTCTTAACAGAGATACTGTTGTTGCACATAATGCCTGTCCCTATCAGTTCATTATTGAAAGGCCTTTGGACTGGTCCTCAGGAACTGTCTTGCATAATGTTTTTTTTTTGCCTAATGAAGAATAAAGATAAGAACATGCACTGAGAGTTCAAAGCAGCACGGCAGGTGTTACGAAGATAGGAATGGATAAAGTGAATAAAACAGTGTATACCTCCAGTGAGAAAAGACACAGAAACACCAGCTGAGTAACAGAACCATACTGACCCATGAATGAGGACAAGAAGTTCCCATGTGATCATTGCTGGTGTGAAGGTTGGAGCTACGACAGTCTTCAGGGCTATGCCAGGTTAATGAGTGGGATGATGTGAATCTGAATTTGTTATTAGTTTTGCAGCTTTGATAAAGGGAGTCCACTGCATTGTTTTCCATATTCCTTGCAGTCAAATCAGGATTCAAGAAGAATCAATCTTTTACACAAACATAAAGTACCCTTAACTAGAAAGTTCTATTGTGCCAAAAGCTGGAGTTGTTAATGTAGTCATCTCTGTAGATTGTTAAATTACTTTTGAAGTTCTGCTGTTGAACCCCTTCAAAATAAGGACTGGAGCTTCAAATATGACTTCATGTTTTCTACAATACTACCATAGGGAGTGTGTTTATTATTAGTACTTTTATTTCCCAGTGAAGCTCATGACAGAAAAATGGCCGAATTCACTCAGTCTTAGTCATGCAATCATTGTCACATCTGAAACTGTGTCACCGAACAGCATACAAGTCACTGTCACAGCACTTCAGGTTCAGAAATCGACATCAAAGGCTTGTCATTAGTCAAGTGTAATTCAGTCAAACTAGAGGTGTGTGTAACTGTTGATGCTGAGGGAGATAAACCATGGTGTTCTTAACTAGTTGAAGCTTCGTCCTGTGAGATGATGGGTTTTGCTCATGTGTATTGCTATAGCCCAGAAAGAATGTGAAGAAAGTACATCTAACCAACACCAGGAAGCTTGTTCACCTACAAGAATTGTTAAAAACTTAGTTGTAGGTGATACCACATGAAAGCTTGGTAGCAAAGGGACACTTTAAGATGCAGCCTAAGTTCAGTAATTAGGAACATTCACCGAACTGTTGCTCCAGACTTGGATGAATACTTCTCACTGTAATTCCAGAGTAATACCTGTCTTGACTTCAGTTTACTTGCAATTAGCTGTTATTCATCTGTAAGCTAACTTCAGCAAGACCACTTTTCAAATTCATTTAGTTCATGTGGCTTTTGGAAAATGATAGACTTGACTTACAATGAGAAAATAGTATGTACTGTGACGTGGAATTGTGGTAACAAACAGAAATCAGAAGTGCATTTAATACATTTCAAAAAAAAAAAAGAAAAGAAAAATAAGAACTATTAAGTTGTAAATAGATTTGACTTGACTTCTTTTTTAAAAAAAATTCCAAGATTTATTGTTTTAAGATGGGTCTTCAAGTGAATGAAAAATGCCTGGCAGCATCTACAAAACGGAGTAGCCTGTTTAATTACCTACTACTATAATTTGATCGTTACAGTGGTGTGTAAGAGAAAGCACATAAAATACTTTCTATAAGTTTCTTTGAATACTTTGAATCAGATGTACCTTCAGGTGAAGCAAAAGACCTTAAGTCTCCTTCCCTGAGATATAGCTGAAGCTAAGCTAAGGTTTGCCATGTTGCAACTGAGAAAGGTCAGGAGTGTTACTAGTAGCACTCCAGCTGATGTGCAGTAACATGTATAAACTTCTGTAGCTTGATCATTAGTCTGCATCCCAAGATAAATCTCTGGAAGATATTTCTGATAGCTGAGAAATTAAGTTGTCCAGAGCAGTAGTTTAGCATAATATATTAATAAAGGATAACCATACTATCCATTTCATTAATCACAGAACAGATTTAGAAATAGTTTTATATGAACAACTTCTTGGGGAGCTTTTTCAGTTTCACATCACCCTGAATGAGTCAAGTGGGCAAGGTATTCTATTTTATATGTACTTCAGTTTGTATATACACTGCACTTCTTGAAATTTAAAAGCTATTTCAATGTAAAATCACTGAATAATGATTCATGGGTACTTGTTGTTTGCTTTGATTTTGTTCTTTAAGAAAAGGATGAAGAAACAAAAGCACTTGAAGCACTTCTTTCTAATATAGCCAAGCCAGTGGTAAGTAGATGTGGCTTTCCATAAAATCTGAAAGTATCTGTTCCTGTTTTCTAGTTATGCTTCATTTTGTCTGTGCCAAGTTTAAAGGATCTTTAGTTCTCAGCAGTAATGAAAATGCACTTAATTTGCGGTCACCAAAATGTAAATGGCAAAAGTAATATTTAGTCAATCAATATTTATGAAGCTAAATTTGTTCTAATACTTAGTAATTTCTTGGCACCTTGTGAAGTCCTCTGTCCATCAGTCATCCTGAGTAAAAATAATCCATGTCCCTTATTATAAACTACAAAAAGCTGGAGAAGAAAGGAAATAAGTAATTGTGGCTGTGCTAATAAATAGGAGAATCTGTATCTGATAGCATCTGTTTTTCTGTAGGTCATCACCATTCATTTTATAAAGTAGAACTACTTTGGGAATGGATCAGGGCTGTATAACTAACAGGACAGTTGTTTTAGATACCTGTTGTCTCTGGGTGATGAGGTTCTATACTAACAATAAGGAAGCATGTGCCTGATTAATGGGTTTGTTGCTAGGTTAGTTTACTGCAACTTAATTCAGTGTCAGTGAACACCGATCTTCCTAGTAATCTTCAGAGTATGAGTGTGTGTTATGCTCTTTTGACTCTGAGAGAATTCAGATGATCCTTTCTATCCTGCCTGGAAGTATGAGGACCAGATTCTCTTGCAGATATGTGCACACTCCTCTGTCAGTGGTCAGGGCATACAGGATGTTATCCAAGTCTGGGATGCCTTCAGTTACTTCATTGCCAATGAAAATGACAACCCTGAGCATCCTGGGGCAGTTAGACTGAGAAGTGTGATTAAAATTTTATATCTTCTACTGCGTTGCAAAGGACATGCAAAAATGTCAGTGTCCCAGTAATTCCTTGTCATTTTACTTCCGCTGACTTCCTTCCACCCACAACAGTCAACCATTCATGCCTTTTAGGCAAGCATGGCTATTTTCACTGTTCTTCCCAGCTATGTCCTTTCTTTAACTTCATTGCATATTGCTGTGTGCCTGTAAATGCTCTCTGCAGCAGCAGCAGACTTCACAGGCCTAGGCGGTAGTGGTCTCTTACAGACTAAACAGTAGCAAAACAGGCAGCAAGTGAGACTTCCAGCACTTGGCAATATTTCTTGCTTCTTACTTTGCTTTGTAAAGGCAAAGGACTGTCAGGGCTGTGGGTGGATGGAAGACTGGTTGATGCTGCAGCTTGGGGGAGTGTGATCTGATAAGAGCAAGGGAGGCCGTATTAGCTACTTAGGCATTTCAGAATCAGAAGCAAACCTCTCACAGGTTCTCCAAGGAAACTTTTCCTCACCCTCCCACACGTAAACCAAGAATGTGTGTTCCTTTCCCTCCTTCCCTGCAGTTCTTATCAGAAATAATCCTTCTGGATTTTGATGAAGTTTTTACTTGAAGCACTGTATCAGGGGTATCAAGATATTTCTTTTGATGTGTCATCAGCACTCCATTCTCTGGTTGAACTTGAGTGCTGATACGGGGAAAATTGGATGTTGGCCATGGCAGTGGTCATACAACCAGATGATCATACAATCACTGTCCAATGCAATGTCCATTGCACCACATCCTGTGATAGTTTTAAGGCTAGGACTTAACTTGGACTGTCCTTGTCTAGGCCTAATCAGATGTAGGCGCCATGAGGTGCTTTCATTTACATATCTCCTTCAGTTCTGTAAGCGGTGTGGAGCACATCAGCCTTGCTGCCTCTAGACTCCCATTAGTGTTCTGGTTTAAGACATAGTTTTCATTTTCTTTAACTTTTCCCTATGTGTATTGCCAGTCCTCTCATATGTGGCAGTGGTAGTAAAGTTTTTAAACTCCTGGTACTGCTAGCAAATGATCCTTCTACTAGAGAGATGCAGAACCCTTTCAACCCAAATGTGAAAATGGGGTAATTCTGCAGGTTGCACCATGTGAATCCTCAGCCTTTGAGCAGAGTCTGTACCAACTGTCACATCCATTAACCAAATAGAAAAGGAAGCAAAAACAAGGGGACCTGAAAAGGCAGAATAGAAGAGAGAAATGGAGCAGAAGATTGGGTATTTAGTGAGGAGTTAAGAGACTCAGAAAAATGTAGGTGGAAAAGGGAATTTGTTAGAAGCACAGAATTTGAGGATTAGTTACACAGCGTGCAAAGCCCTTGGGAGTGCCTTGTGTTTTGTGACTCATGCGTGTTCTGTACAGGCTAGAGGACTTTGGAACATGGTGCAGTCCGCTTATTGGTCACCTTGTGCTGCTGTTGACTTTGGAGCACCAGTCTTGCTTTAGTTTCCTCTGGATGTAATCCAGTTTGCACATGCTGAAACTGCTCCTTTATGTGACCCAAAGTACATGAAGCATAGATGAAGAGGTTCACTTTTGCCAGTTGGACTGCTTGTGTAGACATGCCCACCACTTAATTTCTTCAGTGCTAGGGCCTAACTTTGAGCATTGTAGTCTACTTTGCAGAAGCACATAATGCTCAGAGCTGCAACTAAAATAAATTGCACCCACTTGAATAAGCGTACAAGGTAATAGGTAATGACAAGTTCTGAAAAAGCAAGTCCTAAGTACCTCAAGTTAGTCACCTAGAAATAGTGGATTCTTTTGATCTTAATCTTTGTTCCTTGGAAATAGTTTTTGCTGCCTCATATAACACAGTTTTTTGAAAATAAGTTAGTGCTTTGTGCTTAGGTGCTATAATAATAGGAATTTCTGGAACTTTAGAAATTCTGTTTCCATACTAGAGTTCTGAGTAGTGTTCAGAAAGTAAGATATCAAGGTCTTTATTGAACAACAAAGATAAATGAAAATACTGAGTAATTTCTTTCTTAGTGAACACTGTGAAGCTGGAAGTTTGTGTTAAAACAGTATGCGCTGATGGAATCTTGAAACTACCATAGTGCATAAACACAATAGGAAAAATTTAAGATTTTACAGGAAATCTTAATTTTAGACATTCTAATCTTCCAGTACTTTGTTCCTGTCCCTTAATCTCGTGAGGAACAATAGAGGGTATGAACTGGAACTAGACTTGTCTTTATGTATCATTATTTGAGGAGCTCAAAGCTGAATCTGAAAAGTAGATTCAATTGTTTTGTAAACAAGACTCAAAAAGGACTTAAATTACATTTTTGGATTCTCTCTTGTCAGTGTTTGCAGCTGTGATGTTTTGGTAGCTGTGAGCAATTTGAAATATTCCATTCAAACCCCTATAAAATAAAAGGCTCCAGAACTTAAAAATAATAATAATAATAATGTAGCATCATTTAGAGTATAAGCACAGAAGAATGTGTATATTGTCTGGTCCAGTAGCTCCTAACCTTTACTCTGTTGCACTCCTATGACCTCTTTCCTTTTGTCTGATTATTGACACCTCATGTACTGGCTGTATTTCTAGGGACCCCACACTCAGCCAACCCCATTCTCTGGGGGTGCAGAAAGGGAGATGGTAGCAGTTGTAGCAGGATTCAGGTATCTAAAGGATAGGGCTGGAAATTATTTCCAACACTTATCCCTGCCAGAGAGGGAAGTGTTGTACCACTTGTTCTATTTTTCCACCCCGAGCATGTTCTCCCAGGCTTTGAGAAGGTACTTGCGTCTTATGCTCGTTCTCAAAGTAGTTCACTCCCCAGTGCTCTTCAGCAGTGCTTGTTAGTTTAGGCTTGGCTTCCTGCCACTCCTTGGTTTAATGTGAATGTACATCATCGAAGGGAAACCAGTAATTTAGTCTAACCACCTGTTTTATTGCAGACCATTCACTTTCACTAGGCACCATCTATTGAACCCAATGCCTTTGCTGCAGGTTGTAAATTTTCTAGTCCAACTAGTGTCACATAAGATGGATATGAATTTCTGCCTCACTGCAAGTACAGGATGGAAATAGCTGCTACGTGCTGTTTTCTTTGCTACATTACTCTTAAATTTTGGCTTTTTTTTTTTTTTTTTTAATCTAACAGTAGTAGAGCAACATCTGACTTGGTGCTTTCCTGCTAGATTTTAAAATACCTTTTATTGTCTTTAAACCTGTTAGCTGTTTTTGTTTCACTGAATCTTACAAGTTTGCTTGTAAACTCTGTTTTAAAAAAGGGTAACTTAGTCACTAACATTTACTTCCCTTTTCTCTCACATACATGTATGCGTATGTGTATATATATTTATATAATTTATATAGGTTTTTATACACTACAGTATTTTATGTACCATTAGGATAGCCTTAATTCGCCACACACTGTATTTCTGTTCGTGTTCTGTTCTTGACTGTTGGTTTTAAGCTTTGGCAAACCGGCTCCAACAAAGCTTCTGATCTTCATAATACTGGTTAGTGACATGCTCTATTTACATAAAGTAAAACAACCAGAACAACCTACAGACTCACTGGTTTTTAGCTGAGAACATAATACCATTTCATTGTTTTGTAGTTACTATATTAACAGTTGTCATTTATTGTTTCAGAAGCACTACGGAAGTTCTGGTTTATGTGATTTGGTCAACAAACATTGCGCAAGTAAAATTAGTTCAGGATATAATTTTTCTTTCAGTTAGAGACTTAAGGAACATTTGATCCTGTTCTCTGTAGGCTCTTGTTGGTATATAACAGATTTCCACTAGTACTTCAAATTCAATTTTGCTAGTCAGAACTTTAGTTTCTGAAGATTCAAAGTCTGTAAATTGTCTGCTATTCTGTAATCTGTAATGTTGTCTTTGTCCCTCCCATTCTTGCTGCTCTCTGTCCTAAGCAGTTCAAACCATTAATTTTTTAATGCTCCTATAAGGTGTCATGTCAACTTACATTAATAGCAACCATATTATTTTTCCTGTTGTAAAAGATGATGAACATGTAGAGATGCATGAAGAGAAGTATAATCTGTAAAGCATGTAAGGCAATTTGGCATTGGTAAAGCACTGGATAGACTGTTACGTACAGTTTTAGGCATATTGCTGAAGATAATGGAAGAGTAGGAGATAGTCAAGGAGAGTAGAGAGAATGATCAGAGATTTAAAGTGAGGGGAGATAAATGCTAACAAACTTCAAATATGTAAGAAAATTGCAGAAAGGAATAGTTAATCCTTAGTGGCTAGGAGAAGTAGAAATGGTTTTAATAAGTTTAATAGATTCTGGCTGGACATTAGGAGAAATTTTTCAACCATTAGGGTAGCTAAACATAAGAATAGATCGTTTTACAGTGGAGTGTTAATCATTGGAGGCTGTTAAGGACAGAATAGACACAGAAGTAGGACCCACTAATACTGGCATATAGTAGGTACATCAGGAAGCCACATTTCTTTCCATTAGTATCCACTGTCATCTTTCTGCTGCAACACAAGAAGGAAGTTTAAATCTGAGAGGAAGATTTTACCTTCTCAGATGCCTTCCCACAAGTCTGAAGTCTTCCAAAAATGCTAGGGTTATACTAAGGTGATTGCAGTTAATGTGGATCCTCACCATTTAGATTAAGGTGGAATTTCTCTTGCCAAACTTCAGATTCTGTTTCCGGTAACTTTAGTGAATAATCTTACTATCCTTGGATCCCTTTCAGGATGTATTGTACATTTCTGTTAGCATGTGGGGGCTGTGTGTTGTCTTTGACCACTTGCTGGTGTTGCGAAGGTATCTCCAAGGGATTCTGAAGCTTCATCTTGTTGGAGTTACCTTTCCTCTGTTCTGTATGTTGTTATCACTAAGTCATTTCCTCTGCTTCATTCTTGCAGTCAGTCTCTAGGTGTTAGGTTCAGCATGTTACAGCAATTTAAGACTACCACCTGTGAAGATACCATTTTACTTCTGATACTCCAGGAACTGTTTTACAAAAGTAGTTATTCCCAAAACTTATATGTTACAGAGATACTGTGAAACCAAACATTTCATATAATGGCTGGGGTTTTCAATTTGCTTATGAAAAGATTGAAAATCAGTAGGTATACCACATAAACCACAAATACTAGACCTGTGCAAAATATTAGTGAACACCCATAGATTTCTAAATATCCTTCTATAAATAGTGCTAAGAAGTTTGCATCACGTGCATGCACCTACAGAGTTACCATCATTTCCCCCTGCGAAACACGCACACACAGAGGATTTCAAGCAACAGCCACTCTTCTGGACATTGGTGCCCTTAATGGCACACCTCTGGTGGGAGGTGTGGGTGCTTTCGCTGTGTGCCTAACTCTGGTGCTCCCTACAGTTGGTGACTTCCCAGACCTGGGAGAAAGTCCCCGTAAGGTTGCACACATGCACCTGATCTGCGTGTGCCAGCTTGCCACACCCTGCACTGCCACCCCGCTGGCTGGAGAGGGACTATTCATGGCAGTCGTGACACCAGGAGGGGAACTTCTTGTGTAGTCAGGCCTGGTTTTGGTTGTCACTCTGTTCCGCGCCAGCGTCCCTTGGCCCTGCTATAGGTTTTCATGCTACTTTTTATACTTCTGGAGCTGATCCATTCTTTGTAGCTCCTTGGTTACTGTTTAATGCACCTACTGATTGCTGCCTGTAGCATGACCAGCCTGGGGCATGTGCTTCTCGGACCGTTTGGGGGATTGCATTCACACATGCTGTTTATACTCCTATTTCTCTCACACTAACTGTTGTTACCCAGTTCAGGCCTTTCTGCAAAGGGTGGGCTGTGCACGCACCACTACAGGAGTTTGTTGGGATGTTGTCCATGGGCATATGCCCTTTTTGAGCATGATTCATTGCACGCACCTGAGCTCAGAATAGGTTGTTCTTCCACTAAGAGAAATTGGAATAGAGTCTCAGGTAGTGATGTGGTTAATATGCTGATTATGAAAAATTTACTAGGGTAATTACCAAATAGATTCTAATCTAATGGAAGAGTCTGCGTTTTGCAGTCATGATTAAGTGCCCAAGGCATTTTTTTCATGTATCTGTTACAGTAATGCCAATTTTGGAGACTTTCCTGAGCTCTTACATACTTCATATGAAAACCTTAATGAATCAACAAGAAGGTATTTTAAAAAATCATAATGCCAGTCACTTTAAAAAATGCCTGAAACATTGCCATTTAATGGATTGATTTCACAATATACACTCACAGTCCTCTGTGCTCCGTAAATGAAACTGTTTCTTTGTGTTTAACCACTAGGTGGCATTCCTTACTTAAAAGTTTTCTTTGCAGTCTATGCCTTAGGGTAGCAGTTTTCAAATGACATTTCTGGTATTTCCAGCCTGGTTTCATCTGTAAAAATGAATTAGTAGCTATCATATGAGTATACATACTATGATATGCTGATAGTACGTGATTTTACTTTCTCTTATTTTGTCCTACATACCAAAGCAGTGCTTATGTACAATAGCACTCAAATGGCAGAACTCTCAAATACTGTGTTTGTACAGGTATCAGACATTCAGGCAAGAACAGCACTGCTTGCCTGGTCCCCTCCATCCAGTGATGTCGGAGAAGACACTGACAAGAGTAGTATACCAGAGGTTTATACTTACGAGGTTATGATTTCAAACACCGGAAAAGATGGAAAATACAAAACCGTATATAGGTAGGTGTTCGTTATCTTTAATTATTATTGCATTGGATTATGTGCATTAAAACCTCGTTAAAAGTCTGCCTGTTGTCTGCCAGATTGAAATAATTAGCAGTTTTGTGTAACTTCGCTTTTGAAGCCAATTACTTTTTTCTATAACAATGACTGT
This sequence comes from Rhea pennata, assembly GCF_028389875.1. Classification (NCBI taxonomy): domain Eukaryota; kingdom Metazoa; phylum Chordata; class Aves; order Rheiformes; family Rheidae; genus Rhea; species Rhea pennata. The sequence goes on from NC_084663.1 coordinate 186,393,559, forward strand.
TTTATTGCTGAAGTGTCTACCAATGATTAGAATTTAAAGACTATTCTTTGATATTAAAGCATGCTTCTAGCATCTTTTAGGTGTATTTCAGCCAACTACAGTAGAGAATGTTTATTCTCGAATAGTGAGATATACAAATAGTGAGAAATACAAAATTGTATTTGTAGTTATTTACTTTGGCATATACCTCTACTCCCAGTAGAGCCATTCCTTCTTTCTCCGGAAAAAACTCTTAGCATGAGGTAGTCTTTATAACATGAAATAAAGTAAAAGGATTCTCACAGAGCACAACTCTAGCAGCAGCAAAACATGCAAAACTGTCCACATTTGAATTTTTCAGATACTTGGAGAGTTGTTATGAATATCAGTGTTTGTAAAACACTGGGCATAGGACATAGCACTTCAGTATAATAACACATACATGCATACACATGCACATACTCCAGCACATACAGCTGGTCTTACAGAGTAAAGAGGAAAATGATAGTTCTAAAAACAAAAAACTCTAAAATTCAAAGATAAATGCATCTTTATTTTGCTATATTTAGCAATAGAAACAAAATGTTAACAAATACGTTTCTTAGAGTGTAGTCCTGCGATGTTAACATGAGTGGGTTAGATAGATAATGTATCTTTTTTAAAAACGTCTGAGATTCTGAAACAGTCTCTTAAATGAAATCATACCTCTTTCCAGTGGAGAAGAAAACAAAGTTACTGTAAATGATCTCAGGCCAGCAACTGATTACCACGTAAAGTGAGTACCCTCCTTTTTACCTATTAAATTCAATAATAATGCTTAAAAGTGTCATTCTATCTCTATATTTCATTTCATAAGCCTTCAGAGGTTCTTTACTGCATCTCACTTCCTTTGAGTCAGTAGTTAAGTGAGATACTGCTGTTCTCAAGCCAAACATTTTGGCTTAGTTGTCCACTCAGTCCAGTTTGGAAGACGTAAGAGAATATTGTTGCTCCCTTGTCCAGCCATCCATGCTCTTTACATCTTTTGTCACGCCAAAGCAGTGATACTTTTTTTTGTTTGTTTGTTTGTTTTTGTTTTTTTTTCCCCTTGAGGAAAACACAGAGATGGCACAAATGTGTACCTTGCACAAGGATGTTCTCACTATTGGCCACTTAAAGAACACTTCATGTTGCTTTCACTTTGCCCCAGTAGATTCTGTCTCCATACATGTTATTGAATATGCCCTAGCTCAGTTTAATTCTGCAGTTCTGGTAGAATCTGCTGCACCTTTATGTCCTACTGAAGAATTATCATGGGGTTGAAAAGATACAGTTGGGTGTTCTTCCTCCTTCCTTTTTTCTTACATATTGGAGAGTTGTTTTATTTCCTAGCTTAATAGTAGTAGTAATAATAATATGAATATATCAGATTATTAAAAAATTAAATTGCAAATGCAGAATTTAGCGTTTTTCTCAAAGTATTATCTTTTCAAGAAATAATTGCAAGTGGAGAGCATCTTCTGAGAAGCAACTGAAAGTACAGCATATGAAGGATTTGCACCTCTTGAACCATTTAGAGGCAGCTGGTAGAAGAAGCTAAGGGAATAGAAATGTTTCTGAGTAAGGACCTGAGTCCAAAATGTATAGTAAGGGCTGCTTTAGTTTGGAACGTCAGCAGTAGGGATTAGAGAGAAAATCTTTTTCCTTTGCATAATGGTCTTGTTGGGGATGGTTTTGCTCAAAAAATATTTGCTCAAAATGGGACAGCTAAGTTCCTGGCCATCAGTGTGAGGGAGTCTGCATCTTCTAATGCCATTTTTAGGTTATCGTCTTCGTTGCCAAACTGGAAGCAAAACAGAGTTGGACTGTTCTTTATCACCCCCTCGCTCATTAAAGTTGGTCCACTGTGACCCAGTATTGGCTCAGGAGAAGGAAGGAATAGGAGCTTGACTTTGAAGCTCCTTGATATGCAGGTAGTTCTCTGTGATTTCATCTCTGTTCTTAGTAGTGTTTATGCATTTTACCCAATGACATTTAAATGGAAAATGTACGAAGCATAGGGGTCAGAGCCTCGGACTTCCTTTTCTTATATAAATCCCTTTTTACCGGGTTGCATTCAGATTCTTTCTTTCATATTCCTTGTCGTTATAGAGTACACATGAAAATAGATGGCAAAACTGCTCTTTGAGGCTTAGCCAGCTAACTCTTCCTCAACTAGGAATAAAACAGAATTCTGCCAGTCTGAACATTGCCTGAAGTCTGTGAAGACCAGAAGGGCTAAGATATAAAGATAACTGATGAATTACCTGTTTGCTACTGCATGCAATGACAAACAACTTTGCAGTATTATTCAACTCTTCAGCTGTCTGTCATGCTTGTTATGCTGTCCCTGTTCTTGAACTCTACAAAGCCATGTTTCCTATGACTGGCTGTTCTGGCAACATTAAAATGTGAATTTTTTTTCATAAGCAGATGTCACAGGTCTTATACCTGTGATTGGAGAAAAGGTGATTTTCAAAAGGGACAGAGGAGTAAGAAATGAGCCTACCAAGTGTGAGATGCCCAGAAGAAAGTAACATCGTGTGTGCACCCAAGAAAGAGCTGTAGCATAGCTATACAGTTAGGGAATAAAAGCCAGAAAATAATCCCAAATTTAATTTTGGAGGAGAGTAATTAGAAAAACAAACAATTTCTCTTTGCTGAGAGGGAGACAGACAAGAATTCAGTCATCTGAGGTACATGAGGACCTAGTGCATAGTATTACTAAAGGAAAAGACAGGGTGAACATAGACTCAGCAACCTCCTGGAGGGAACGTCTGGCAATATGCCTCTTGCTCATCTCAAGAAAGCACTTGCAGAAGAAGAATTACTCAGAATATCAACCAACATGTCTACAGTTGATAATGAGTCTGTAATATATTGCCATTATTTCCCAACCAAAGTATAATTGCTATACATATTTGAAATATAGTAATGAGAATAAAGCTGGCTGACTGGTAATGACAGTATATGTACGTCCAAAGTAAAGGATTTTTTTTTTCTGTGTGTTATTTCTGTTGACCAAGATGCTTTCACCTGTTATTTATTGCAGTAACACTTTAAGAATGAATTAGCAAGGCAATAACTTAATTCTGAATACTCAAAATAGTCATCTTTGGAAGTCATATGTTCAGATTTTGAAGCAAACATTACTGGCTCTTTTCCACTTTAGAGTCCAAGCAGAAAGCAACTGCATAAAGGGGAATCCTTCGGAAGCAGAGAGTTTTACCACAAAGAGCTGTGAACCTGATACTCCAAATCTTCCTAGGATAACTAATCGGACCAAAAATTCTCTTACTCTTCAGTGGAAGGTAAGAATGGTTTGAAAAAGCTTTAAAATAAATGTTTAAAGCTCTTTGATTTTTTTTTTTTTAATTTAAGATTTGTCAATAAAATGCCAGTTTTTTGAAACTGAAACTTTTCATCGAACATACTGGTTTAAGACATACTTCTGTCAGAAAGGTTCTCTGGGCTACATGTAGACTATTACAAAGAAAAGGATTCACAGAAAACCCAAGAGCCTTTGTAGATAAAGTTACTGAGGTGGAATGCAAGAGACTGATTTGAGTTCCCATCTCCTGCAACTTGGATAATTAATTTCTGTGCTGTAGAACTAATTTCTTTCTCTGTTACTGAACATCAGCATATTTATGCAAAGCAAATGACATTGTCTAGAAAGGTTGAGATCTGAGCAGATCTGCAAGTCTAGCTCCTCAGGAAATTTCTGTAGAACAGTATTTTACACTGCTGCCAGATTCAAATCTGAATTAAAAGAAAAAAAAATACAAGCATCCATTGAATGGAGACCGAGCTAGAACTGCTTTAGCAAGTGAAATGGTTATATGAAGAGCTCATCATTTGCTCTCCACTGGACTTGTCATGATTTGATTAAATGACCAATGTATGTGTTTTTCTTTAAGTGATCTTATGTCCAGTTACAGTTCTAATTTTCTTTCTTTCCTTTTGCAGGCATCTTGTGACAATGGTTCTAAAATCCACAGTTATCTTTTAGAATGGGATGAAGTAAGCAAGCTTTCTATTGCATTTTTCACTTTATAGTTTTTAAAAGTAGCTCTATGTGACTGTACACATCACATTCTGTGAAAAATATGACCTCTGTCCAGAGACAGGTGACAAATACTGAATTCCTGAAGGGATTATGAAAACAGTTATTTCTCTATTTTCCTTATAGTATATAACTTAACAGGTATTTTTTAATTACGTGATTCTGTAACTTTTAGTAGCATCTGTCTTCACTGGTAGTCAAATACTTCCCTCTAGAGCTGATGGTGGAGATGCCCTTCCTTTTGTCCTGAAACCGATGTCTCTACAAACATGTTTGGATCCCTACTTGGACAACTAACCTGAGATGGGAGATGGCAGAGCTGTAGAAGCTGTCTGTGCTGCTTTTTCCTTCCAACCCTGTGGAGCTGGGGAATGGGGGGGGGGGAAATCTCAATGTATATACAAAATTTTATATAATATTAACTATTTGGGGCATTCTTGAGTTATGTTACACCTCAAAAAAATGAGTTGATCAGATATTTATGCTACTTTAATTGATGGACTCATTAGTTTAATAATGTGATTAATTTATTCCTTTCTTTTCCTTTTAGGGAAAAGGAAATGGAGAGTTTTCCCAGTGTTATTATGGCCAACAGAAGCAGTATAGGATTACTAAATTATCACCAGCAATGGGGTACACCTTTAGGCTAGCAGCCAAAAATGACATGGGGATGAGGTAAATACTGCTACCATATACATAAGCATGTAATACACGCGCACACGTGCGTGCTTGTTTAAGAAAATCGTGTGTTGACATTCAAAGAATCATGACTTTTGTCCAAATGGGATCTATATAGTTAATTTACAGTACGTGATTGGGTTATCTAGTTTGCAGATTACTTGTGCCGTGAATATAGAACCACTTGTTTTCCAGCATGGTATGGCTATATACTGCAGCCATTACATAGCCACTACATATGAACATACCACATATATACTACAAATCTCAACATCCCTTAGAAGCAGCTTAGTCTGCAGATAATACAGCAACTTTTGCTAGAGTTGGCCTCATTTCTGTAGCAACCTGCTCAAACTTCTGTACACAGTGCCCCTAGCATGGAAAGCATGGCACAGACAACCCAGCTGCTCTCAGGTGGAATCAGCTCAGACCCTACTGGCTTTTAGCTTAGATCTTTGCAGACTCACACTGACTTCACAGAAGTTGCTACCCTTACCTGCTCCCTCTCATTCCCTCTTTCTCCCTGCTTCTTTTACTAGTAGTGGCATTTTTGGCTTTTGTCTGATGTAATATGTGCTCCTGCTAAAATGCTGGGGATCATGGTATAAAGATACATAACCGAGCTGAAGGGCCAGAACTGAATGGTTTGTCAAACCCTACCATCCTTGTGCTGATGCTCTGCAGAGCAGAAGGGGACCTCTTACCATGCTCTCTACTGCTCTGGGTTTGAGTGAAGCATACTTGCTCTGACATGTTTCCAGACCAAAGATAATTCCTTGAGCTTCTGTAGCAATTTTCCAGGGCTTATCAACCTTCCTTAAATTCAGAGCTGTTGACGACAGTATAAGGATGTGTCACTAATTCTACTAGAGTGGCAGGTAGTTCTGGTGAAGAGCACACTGCCTCCTGCAGGTACATCTACCTTATGCTCTTTGTCATATGTCATCATATCTGTAACCTGGATTTCTCCAATTACGTAGGGTATTTCAGTGCCATTTTAACCTGGGAAATGGGCAGAATATGATGCTACAAAATCCTCTTGAACTTCTAGAGCTTATTATTAATGCTTAGGGTATGTGGTTCTTGTTTTTAATAGCTACTTTTCAGGAGTTATAAAGCACAAACTTCACTTTGAATTTTTGAGTAAATGATGTCAGACTTCAGTAGAGGATGTGAGGACTTGAAGAAAACATTGTTTTTTGTGCCTATACCTACATTGCTGGAGGCATTAATTCTTGGGAATGGTTCATAGGCTTCAAGGGGATAAGGCTGGCTAATAAGGAGATTCACGGGGAGATGTTTGAGGGAACAATACCTGCTTGAACAGTGTTGAAAGACTGTGTAAAGGACAGGGTGCAAGGCCTGGGGCAGTATAATTCATGCTGGACCAAAGAGGTCTTCTGCAGACTATTAAGTACATGGAAACAGCAGCTGGCTCTAGAGGTCCTTGAGATGCTTGTGGGAGGGCTTTGGAAAGCACTCAGGGAAAGCAGTATTGTATATATTCCGTGTTCCTATGTCTTTCCTTAGTCACCTGCTTTGGGATGCTGTCACGAGACCCTATAGTGGGCTAGATTGATCTTTGGTGTGCTCCAGCAAGGCATTCTTACAGTACTGCCTTTTAGAAGATGTTTCTGGAATGAACTATTCCCTGAGTTGCTCCCGGATTTTGTCCTGCTGACAGTTAGTTGGAAGCATTCAAAAAATAAAGACGGGGAGTGAGCTCAGAGTTAAGCAGGGTCCAATGCTCAAACTCTCTTCCTGTTCCTCATTTATTTCTGATGCGTAAGTGTACCCTCTAAGAATATCTACACACATTATGCATTTCTGCAGTGTAAGCTACTGAAGGCACTGGTCAGTTAATTACCTTTTTTTTAAAAAAACTAATCATGCTGAATACATTAAAAATCAATATTTCATAGCCCTATAAAAATGCACATCACTGTCTTAACAATATTATTTAAGAGGACTGTTCAAATAATAATATTAAGATAGAGTGGCAGTTTATTTCATATGAAGAATGTTGAGAACCTTTAGGGTTCTGCAGACAGGATTTTGTCTAAATGATGTTATCAACAAAAATAGATATTTGTCTTTGCAAGTTACTCATATTTTTAAACTTAATTCTAACCAAACATGAAACAGGGACTAAACAACTGGAAAATAAAATTTATTTAAAGATAGATAGTATTATTTTACTTTTAAGTGAATTGTTTAAGAGCCATTCCTCTAAGAGCCTCCCATTCCACTGTGGGAATCTCTGGAACTCTTTTAGCTGATTTTAGTGTATTTTGGAGTGGTTTAAGCAAGTAAAAAAATTAAGACTACATTGGTTGGTTGGTTAGGGCTTTTTTGTTGTTTTTAAGCTATTATTTCTGAGGTGACTGCCTCAGTGGTTTGTTGCAAACGGAGATGGGCTTAGAGTTTGTCTTTACACTTTCTTAACCTGCCTACATAATGTTGCAATTTTTATTTTAGTATAAATCATATGTGGATTACATCTTTGTTTCAGAGATTTTCTCGCTTGTTATTTTGTCAATAAAAATAACTGTTTCCCCGAATTTAAAAAGTTTCCTCTTGCTTTATGTTTACTTTTTTGTTACTTGCTTCACAGTCTGCATGTCTGCATAGTTTTTGTGTCTGCATCAAGGTAGCTTCATACTGAGATTGTTCAGGAAAGCCAAGCTTTGACATACGGGATATTTAGCTAGTTCTGTTGTTCAAGCCATATGAAGAATTTTATTTTCAGAGCCCCTGATACTCGTTTAATTGAGCATAGCTTTTAGACTGAAGTTGTATCTTTACGAGATTAGTTCCGTGTATTTAAAAAAAAGTCAAAAAAGCTCTCAAGCATACAAGCCTTTCCTCAGATCTGATAGAGAAGCAGCAAACTTCAGCTGAGAACAACTGTTTAGTGTCTAGCTGCATGTATATCAGGCCATCTGTGCAAGAGTAGCACAGCTTTACATCCCTCTGTCTTACAGTAGTGTTTTCTTTCTGTACCTTGTTTCTATTCTCACCTCAATAAGGCACTCAAAGAGTCATCAGATAAGGTTAACATAGTTTTGTTAGAAGATTACTGGTGTGTACGCTGTACTTTCATTTGTTGTAAAGTAAGACTTTGATATTGGCAGCTCCTCAAGTAACATTATATTGCATTAGGCTGTTAGACTACTGTTTTTTGAATCACTAGAGGAGCTAGTACTTTGAGGTGTGAAGCTTGTAACAGTTTACATAGGTTGCTTTCTAAGAAGCAAAATACTTCAGGGTCTTTCTGTATACGCTTTTATCCCATTGTGTTTTCGTTTTGAATACGAGGACACTGTGGTATTAGTACATCATTGTGTAAGTTTTAGAATAATTACTTGATGTTAAAAAAGCAAAATATTTTGGTTAGCAAAACATATCAAAATAGCATGATACAGAAGTCTTTCAAATATGAACACACAAACCTTGTTCAGACATTTTTTACAGACACAGTCATGGTCAAGTTAATAGATCATTTGCATGTACCAGCTTGCAATTTCCAGTTGTGCACATGTCCAAGAAGTTGTCATAGCTGTGTTTAGTAAGAATTATGTTAAGTGTTAGTTACTGTGTCTAGTTAGTTTACATATTGTTTGTTTTAAACAGTGGTTTTAGTGAAGAAGTCCTGTATCATACCTCAGGCACTGCCCCAACCACACCAGCAAGTCCTTTGCTGATTAATGCTGGAGTTACTTGGTTATCTCTACAGTGGACTAAACCCTCAGGAACACCATCAGATGAAGGAATCTCATATATATTAGAGATGGAGGATGAGAACTCAGTAAGTGTAGAATACTTATTCTTAATAAGAAAAGAGACTGTAATGATGCACTGTTGCATTTAAGTGTAACAATGGTTATTTCTGTTTTAAGGTGTGTTAGTTTAAACATATTTAACTGTATGAAATTAAATGAAATGATCAAAAAGTTCTTTACTTGATTTCCTATCTTGTCAAAGGTAAACTATTATATTACATATTATTTTGTCTTTTTTGTTGGTTTGGGAGAAACTGAATTTGGTTTTTTGTTGTTGTTAGGTGTTTTTTTTTTCAATGACTTGTCTTTGCATTGACCAAGCCACATAGCTTTACCATTTATTACAATAATAATCTTTATTAGTCTTATTAAACCCTAATCCTGCAAAGACTTTTAGGCTACTTTTAAGTCTGTGAATGTGACTGAATTTTATGTAAAAATTAAGTCTTCCAAGAGCTGGAACAAAGTTCTTACAACATGAAGTGTGATCCCTTTAGATGTCATTTCAGGTTATCCACCTTCACTTATTTTAAAGCAAGTCTCATTACAGTTTTAACCATCAAAAGTGTTTAGTATCATTTCTGTTGGCAATAGATACGTTTTTCTTTTACTCTTCTTTTCTCCTCTTCTGAATTGGAATTGCATGAAAATTTGTGGTTCTAATTTTTTTTCACTACTTTTAATACCTTGTTTCCATGTACAACGTCCCACAAGGTGGAAGTAAAGTATCTTGTGTTTGCAAAATGAACTTACATTATTACTTTGCAGAGAGGCATAATAATTGCTGTCTGAAGCACAGTAATTTTTTTGTTAGAACGATATTACACAGTCTGATCTATAAATACAATGTTTCATATTTAATTCTGCAGGGATATGGTTTCAAGCCAAAATATGATGGTGATGATCTTACCTACGTAGTGAAGAATCTGAGGCGTAGTACAAAATACAAATTTAGGGTAAGATTTTTCACATATTTTGTGGTTTTTTTGCACCAGAATAGCTTGAAATTCTGATCGAGAAGCAAGGCAGGGCTTAATTAATGAAAAACAAATTTTATGCTAGTATCTCTTAAAATTTAAATCTATTAAGACAGTAGCAGCTAAACATTTTCTTCACTAACCTCCTCTGTAGCAAGAATGGAGACCTTTGAAAGAGCAGAACATAACTGCACACATCTTTGAAATGAGTCATTCCAGCTAATGAGTCAATGTTCTTAACAGTCATGTATTATGTTTTGCTTTGTTTAAATTTGGGTTCTGTGCCGCTAATACACAGGTAATACTTACTTGGTGTGGTTTTTAAATGGACTCCACATGCATCAGAAAGCGTTGGGATTTGGACAAACTTTGATTCGGAAGCCATAATCAGCACTAACATGGCACTGATACCCAAGTCATTAAAACATTCAGATTACCATGGTGCTGAGCTCTCTCTAGGAAGCCTTGAGAGTCTGAATTTACCAGCTCAGGATCAAGCCACTATTGAACAGTTGCATGGCTTTTGGAACAAAGCTAATGCATGTCCCACAGTTTAAAGCTGAGTCAGACTGATCTCTTTTTTTTGCCCTTCTAGGTAGAGATATTGATAGCTGCTGTCTCATGTACACTTAAAATTCTATTTCATAAGGAAGTACCAGGAGCTGCTGAAAAACAGCACCTCTTTGTAGTATGAAAGATAGTTGTTTGAGGTCAGATTTTTTTTTTTAACTAACACTAAAATGTTTCAAGATTCCTTTTCAAGTTATAACAGATATTTTACACTTGAATATATCTACCTTTTTAAGAAACAAGAAAATGTTATAATAGATATTCATCTTACAATACTTGGATTTTATGTGTAACAGGATTACTAACTAAATAATTAAAAATTACCCAGTGTATATACACTGTTGAGTATGGAATAGTATACACGGTTGAGGTTGGCAGGGACCTCTGGAGATCATCTAGTCCAACCCCCACTGCTCAGGCTCAGTCACCCAGAGCACATTATGACCAAATGAGTATTTAAACTAAAGAACAGCTAATTATTTTGGAACTAGCTTTTGCAGGGACTTGATGATAGTACATATAACATGCATAACATAGTACAAGTAACATGCATGTTACTAGTAAATATATAGTTAACTTAAGCATGCTATATTTGTTATTCAGAATAAAAAATCAAAATGTTTATACCTGATTTTTCTTAAATCTGTAAACAGAAGTCTCCATTCACTTGCGCGCAAGGTATAAAGGAGAAACAAGTCTTGTGTTAATTAGGTCTTTATTTTTTATTACACAGGGAAAGACTTTATTAGTAGTAATATTCCTTAAGGCTTTGAAAGAAGATTTATAACCATTGGAAAACATACTATAATGCATAAATGCTAACTGTGCCAGTTTAACTTAATTTTAAGAGCACAAAGACAACCACTAACAAATTGTTAATTTTATAAACTGTATCTGAAGATATATTATCTGAGAAGCATGTAAGCTGACAATTCTTCTTCTCAGTCTGTCCTGACTTTACAGCTGAGTTGAATTCTGCTGAATTTTTAAACAAATTTAAAAGCCATGTGAAACATAATTGATTTTTACATAATTTCTAGTTTCAGCCAGTTTGAGTCTGCCTCTTTTTTTTAGATTCCTTAGTTTTCCACTAGGAACAAACTAGAATATGTGCTAAACTAACTGTTGACACAACCAAGAAGTATAAAGAATAAATTTAATTTTCTTAGAATCATAGAAAAGCCTAAGCTGGAAGGGACCTCTGGAGATCATCTAGGCCAACCTTCTGATGAAAGCAGGGCCTTAGATTAGGCTACTGAGCCCTCTTCTGGCCCATCAAGCTGAGATTTTAGTATTTACAGCAAGGGAGGTACCACCAGTCCTCTGGGAACCTCTCTGTTCTCATGTTGATGAATACTTTTCTTAAACCCAGCTAGAATTTTTTCTGACTCAGCTTGTGCCCACTGCTTCTTGTGCAGTCACCAGGCATCTTTGTGGAGGGAGTGCTTTCATCTCTTCCCTAACTACCTGCTAGGGATTGGAAGATTGTGATTAGATCCCCTCACCAGCCCTCTGTTCTCTAGGCAGAACAAACCCAAGTCTTTCAAGCTTTTCTTGGACATCAAGTTCTCCAACCCACTCATCATCTTGTTGGCTCTCTGCTGGACTCTCCAGTTTCTCAATGTCTCCATTGAAATGGGAGGGGGTCTTTTCTTCTGCCCTATGAGGAACGGCTGCGAGAGCTGGGCCTCTTCAGCCTGGGGAAGAGAAGACTGAGGGGGGATCTTATCAGTGTGTACAAGTACCTGAAGGGAGGGTGTCAAGGGGACAGGGACAAACTCTTTTCAGTTGTCCCGTGTGACAGGACAAGAGGCAATGGGCAGAGACTGAAGCACAGGAAGTTCCGCCTGAGCGTGAGGGGGAATTTCTTCCCTGTGAGAGTGATGGAGCACTGGACCAGGTTGCCCAGAGAGGCTGTGGAGTCTCCTTCTCTGGAGATCTTCAAGGCCCGCCCAGATGCAACCCTGTCAAATGTGCTGTAGGTGACCCTGCTTGTGCAGGGAGGTTGGCCTAGATGATCTCCAGAGCTCCCTTCCAACCTTACCAATTCTATGATTCTATGATTCTTTTGTTAATGCAGGTTATTCATATAATCACTTCCTTTTTTAAATCTCCAAATGTATTTACTTAAAAGCAGGTATCCTAAAAGTATAGGAGCGCTACTAAAATTATCTTAATTATTCAGTTTTTTTAGCAGTTGATATCCTTTTGCTCCTATTTAATTACATAACAGTATTTTGACTTCAAGGAGAAGTGAATTGCAAATAAAATCAGCATTTTACTACTTCTGAGTTCCTTCAGTGAGATTAGTGGAGTCTCAGATTGTTTAAAACAGGAAGTTTTCAAATCCTTAACTTTTAAATAAGATAGTTTGTGTGATATTGTGCAGCCACAGATTCCATTAATGTCGTTGGGATCTGCTGGTGCCAAGTACCTTTTACAGTCAGGCTGCTTTATGAATAGGGATGTAGGAGCCTAATTTTGGACACAAGCATTTGAAAATCTCATGAATATGGAAAAGTTGTGATTCTTCTGCAACTTCATAATGACTAGTTTTATCTTTCCATTTTTTAAAGGACTAAAATTTCTTGTTGGTAATTCACAGCTGTTTTTAATTTCAGTAAAGTGATTGACTATGAGACTAATGAAAAATACAGAATGAAGGTATATGATAATTTTATTTCCTTTGATTCATTATCAGTCTGTCTGGCTACACATACATGTAAATTTTGTCTTAACAAGAAATAGCAAACCAGTATCAAATGTATGTGTTTCTGTGTTTATAGTAATTTTTAATGTATTTACAGGTCATTGCCTATAACTCAGAAGGGAAAAGCTGTCCAAGTGAGGCAGTAGAATATGTTACTTGCCCAGACAAGCCTGGAGTACCTTCAAAGCCCTCAGTGAAAGGAAAAATTCATGCACAGAGCTTTAAAATAGTTTGGGGTAAGATTACTGTCCAGCTCTGTATAGATTGTCCTCTTTGTTTTGTATATGTAGATATATAGGAGGCAAGATTTTACTTCAGTAATTGCACTCAGTTCCATCAAAATGGATCATAATGGCTCAGCTGAGCAAAATACTGATCCAAAATACTTAGGCAATGTGATAGTGTAATTGTGGGGGAAGAATAATATATATTATAGTAGACTTCTGCGGGGACTGCAATAATTAAAAAAAAAAAAAAAAAGCAGTGTTGATTTGTGTATTAAAAATTTTGTTTCTCTGACAAAAAAATCGGATGCTATAAACTTCTACTGTATCAAGAGCCTGCTCCAAGTTTCTTAGAAATACTCATTTTGATAGATAAATGTTTTTATTTGCTAAGGATGTTGGGAAACTTTTCCAATGTTTTTACCATTATGATGTGAATTGGGAGAAGATGAAGCAGTTCTGTTTGATACAAGACTTTAGAAGAAAACCAAACAGTTAAAGGTTTTATTTTTTTTGTCATAAGTAATTAAGCTTCTTACCTATTTCTTTGTTGCAGACTCTTTAGTGTCAGAGGTTCTTTTGCATTAATAAAAACCTGTAGGGTTCAAGTAGTGCTCAGCAAGCCCAGTCTTACATCTTTGCATAGTGCTTCACTAGATCAGGGCCTAAAAATCTAATCTTATGGATAATCTATAATATATGAAGTTATTGGAAATACCTAATTTGTAAATAGAAAATTTCTGAAGTATTATATATGTGTGTGTGCGTGTATATGTATGCGTATCTTTAATTATCACATTAATTGTCACTCATGCAAAAGCTGATTACATTTCAAAAATGAGTATAAGTTTTATATTTCTTATTGGAGTAAATTGGTTGCTGCTTTCTAACCAAAAAAAATTCTGTTTATCATATAAGTCTCATTATTTCACATGTGATGTGATGAATAATATTTAAGAGCCTACGAAGTTTCTTCCAGCACATATGTAATGTAGTGTTGTGCTAGTAGTCCCTTCTGTGTTAAAGTATTACACTGCCTTTATATTTGTCAAAAATATTATTTTTCTACTTTATTTATTTTAATATCGATGTCCTTTAAGTCAGCTCTGAGAAAGAACAGGAGGATAATTTATCAAAGATATGTCAAACCTATTTCTGTAGGTTCATGTCTGGTGCTTGAATATTGTCCTAGGAGAGGATAGTCCACTCAATTTTCAGTAGTGTCATCAAACATTTAGGTTTTTTTCAGTTTAGAATTTCTGACCTCTTTTCAATTCTGTCCCAAAATATTTGAAGTTTTTTGAAATGCTGTCCTTAAGTCATTCTGATATATGCTTACTTGTAAATCAGTATGTGAATCTTTTCCTGTCTACAGTGCACATTATAAGACCATAAGGATCTCTGTCCCTGAAACCATAATCAGGATGCCTTTCATGGCACTTCAAAGTAACTGAAATGTTGGCTATGTCATCTCCCAGGTGCTGGATTCACTTAGCACACATCCAAACATAGATTATACAAGGGTTGTGATCCAGTAGATTTGGATAGTGGATCATTTGAATAACTTTCTGCTGTCTTGAACTAGGATGCTATGACCCATCTATATAAATGAGCACCCATGTCCAGCTGGTGTCAGTTGTGCCTTTTGCAAATTCTCCCAGAAGGCTACAAAGTTTTTGATTTACAGTGCTTACTTGGAATCCTGCTATTTTTCGATAGATCCACCAAAAGACAACGGAGGAGCAGCAATAAATACATACGTTGTGGAAATGTCTGAAGGCTTAAATGGTAAGTTTTAAACATATGTTAGCATTGAGCTATATATTCTTTTCTTGTGTGTCTATAGTTGTAAATTATATGGGAAGGGTAAAATAGGTATTATGATAAGGAATGTTATTGCAGGGGATTGTGATAATGAAAAAATAGCAATATTGGTATTTGCTTGCGGGAAGTTCTTTAGAAAGATGCTACAAAACTCCAGCAAGAAATGCTCCAAGTTTAACCTGTTGCTTAGAAGTATTCTGTTCTGGAAGTCAAATGATACTTTTTTTGTATTAAAATAAGCATAAGGCAACAAAGACAGGGCCACACAGCTTTGCTCTATATGCGGCAGAGACAAGTGGAGCATTAGCTTCGTATTTATCAGCATTAAATGAGAACAGTGATCCAGCTAGAATAAATATCTCAGCTATGTTTTCTGTTCTTTCATGCACAAGTGAAATAATAAGAATATTTCAGAATTGGATGTACAGTTATCCAGTTAAATTATTTGAAAATCTAGATCTTTTAAGTAACCATTCTGTATTAAGGAACAGTCATGTTGAGAGTGAAAACATACGTTTTTCAGTGCTATTTCTGATTTAAGACAGTGCACCATCCCCAACTTATAAAGGCAGCCTGGTCAGGGGTGTTACCTGTAGTGGTTTTAATACAGAGCTTAGCACTTTCCTGAATGCATGTTTACGTTAAAACACCCTCAGAACGATTTACCTGATGGTGAAGTGAGCTGTGTATTACCTTTAGTTTCTAATACTCTGAAATTTGAATTGTTGGGCAACTTAAGAGCCCAGGTTTCCAGCTTAAACTCGTAGAAAAAGAAAGAATGCTGAAGAGGTTTTGAATTAAGAGTCTGGATGAATAGTAGAGAATGAAATTATTTCAGGTGCCCCTGGGCCATTCTTGAATACAGGAATAGGCTTTATCAATTATAAATTGTAGTCACAATGTGCAAACTGAATGTACATGATGGAATTAAAGTTTTTTCCATGGAAATTTTTGCTTATATATTTTGCCTATTAATTTGGTTATGATGTTTAAAAGTGCTTGATGGCCCAGTAATAACTACTTTAATAAGATAAATTCTCTCTTAGTTGATGTGAAAACCAAATAAGGGATATTTTTCACTTCAACAGATCTACACAAATTTGTCTAGGAAACTATCTTTATGCGATAATTAAATCTTTTGCAGGAAACTCAAATTAAGCCTTAATATTTTCTAACAGATATCAGGCACACACTTAGTAAAGCTAAGATACTTGCTGTGGCTGGTACTGAAATGTGAAAAATTACACCTTGGTTCATTGCTCACTTTTTTAACCTTTCAGGAAACAAATGGGACATAGTATATAGTGGAGCTGCTAGGGAACACTTGTGTGACCGACTAAATCCTGGTTGTTCCTATCGCTTACGTGTATATTGCATTGGAGAAGGAGGACAGAGCACGGTAAAATGAGAAATTTTCTTTTAATAAATAAAACTTCTCTAGCATTGAGAACCTGATCTGACAGTTAATAACAAACACTGTCAGAAGGATGGTTGTATAGAAGTGCTTAGCAAAGCACCTCAGAAATGTTTGTGTTTGTGCATCATGTTTCAAGTTTCTGGCCATATCTTAAAACAACAAACATGTACGTTCTCTTCTTACACTGTATTTTACAGGAAAGGATACTGTCTCTTTTCCTGTAAAATACTTTGATAGGATGACCTTTCTGAAGTCTATATTGTCCTAATCCAAGGCAGTAATATAAATTGTGTGTTGGCCATGTGATCGGTGTAGCATGCTGTTTAAGCAGCTGAGCCAGTCCACCTGGTAGGGGAGGAGGGAGCATTTCCTCAAGCTGCCAGGTTGTGCTGTGTCATCTCCTCCAGTGTATGTGTCAGCCACTATCAAGCCATTCACATTGCCCTACTTCTCAGCGTTCCCTAACAATTTGGTGAGCTCTACCATGCTCCCTCACATATACGTGTCACATACACACACATTTTCCCCTCACTTCTGAGGCCTACTTCAACCTCCAGCCCCAGTATGTCATGCTCCGTTCTTCTCCCTTCTTCCCAACACCAAGTCTAGCAAAGTCAGCCATGTCTGTGTCCAGATTTTGCAGGAAAGTGAAGCTTTCAGTGAACCTGATTGCCTGTATCCCGGGTCAAAATTTTACACAGATTTTTCCCTTACTGTATCAAATTCATGTGTTCTTCATTGCCATAGAAGTCTCCTGTGAAAACAGGTGTGCCCACAGCCATCTCATCTTAAGAACAGATTTGGACTCCTCCAGGGCATAGTCCTGCCCACAGTGTTGGCTCAGCTGCAATGCAGCCCCTCTTGCTGCAGTTCAATATGCTTGTTGTACAGGGGAAGAGGGAATACAGTATGTTTACCTGTCCCTTAGTGCCCGTATGCCTCCTGAGCTACAGTCTGCTTTTTGGGTAAGATCTGTTCTCTATGCAATGGTACATTTCAAAGTAAATGAAAAACAGGCCATCATTCAATCTCCTATTACCTGAACATGTGTAGAAGGCAGCTGCGAATTATGCTCTTTGAGATAGTTTCTGTACTCATAAGGCTTACCAACGTATCTGCTGCATGTTATTATGCTGTATGTTCTTGTGGGCTCTCCAAATTGGAGTTGGTAGTCTGTTGGATATTAAGTCTTAGTAAGCGATGAAAAAGAATTTTTCATTTTTTATCATTTCTGGTTGCCATTTTTGCCCATGTGTGCTTTTTGAGAGGTTTCTGCACAGAAAGAATTAGCCAACCCTTAGCGTGCATTAAACTGCAGTAGTTTGCTCCCATGAGGAGAAGAAAATGAGGTTACACTAAACGTATCATACTTCTGGCATCCATGCTAGGTTTGTACTGATATATAACTTTTATTTTTAACTCTACTTCTTGTATGTATGCAAAAACGCAGAGACAAAGGTTATTTTCGCATATCCTGTGATAACTTCAGCATATTTTGTATAAACAATTCAGCTAATACATACCAGGCCACTTAAGTGGCTTCACGTATTTGAGACTGTGTTCAAGAAATGGAGGATCTGCCTCAAGTATTTGCGTTTATTTATGAGGTAATTGTTTTGGCCTAAATGACTTTTTTTTATTATTATTTTTTTTTCATTTGCAGGCGTCTGATTCTTTGCTAGTGCAGACACCAGCCGTAGTTCCTGGTCCATGCCAGCCTCCTAGGCTGCAGGGTAGACCAAGAGCAAGAGAAATTCAGCTACGCTGGGGTAATTGTATTATGACTGTTAGCGAGTGCAAGGGATCAAAATGTGTTAGGTGTTAAAATTAAACTTCTTTTTTCTTCCTTATTTTTAGGACCACCTCAGGTCGATGGTGGTTCACCCATTACCTGTTACGGTCTGGAAATGTTTCAGATGGAAACTGATGAACACAGAGAGGTTTACCAAGGCGCTGATATTGAATGCACAGTGAGCAGTCTTCTTCCAGGGAGGATATACAACTTCAGATTGCGAGCAGCTAACAAGGCTGGGGTAAGAAGGCAGTCTGAAAGGAAATGAGTTGCACAGAGTGCTGTCACTGGAAAGTACCTTCTCTTTTGAAAGAAGTGCTTCTTAAAATAATCTGTATAATGAGATTTTCCTAATATGGATTCAGTTGGTTCACATAGCTTATTGCTGTGTGGGAGCAAATAGTTAAGCATCAATTTATAATATTTCTGGGCTTTTTAGATGAAGAGAAGAGAATACATCTAGTTATATCTGAATAATGAGATTGGAAAAATGTGAAGCAAAGTAGTAAACTTTTATATAAAAGCTTTGTAAACTGTTTTCCCCTTATTTTTGTAGATGTAGACTTTCTAGAACAAAGTAATTAACATTTTCTGACTATTATTTTGTTTAACCTCCGAGTACATATTTTGTCAGGTATAAGAATATATTCTCATGTTGGAGTGTTAGATGTTTTCAGATCAACTTTTGCTGTAGAAAAAGCTTTATTTATGTTACCAAAGTCTTGATTCAAAGACAGACACAAGAGAGCTTGCATTGGTTTAATACTATTCACTTGATAAACAGTGCCAGCTGATCGTGACAGTTTTTATGGAGAGGTCCACAGATTAACACTTTAAAGTACTGACCTGACCTCTAATTCCCAAAACACTGGTTTATAGATGTAGTATTTTTTGAGTCCTCTATTTCATTTAGATTAAGATAAATAGGCAATTGCAAATTGTTCTCTGTCACTGTGGTGTATCCTTCATGTAGCTTTGAAAGAAAAATTTGGAGAGTTCTTTCCTGTTTTGCCTTAGAGTCTAAAAGATCAGATTTACTGTGATTGCATTTGCCATAAAAAAAAAAGTCCTTCAGTTATTCTGAAGAATAGTCAAATGCTGAAATAAATCCTTAATCCACAATTTAGAAAGATATGTTTTGTAGGCAGGTAATACAAAGTTTCAAACTATTACATGCTCCTACTATGGCAAACTGTCATTTAAGTAGTATTAATTTTGTTTTTAGAAGTTAATTACATGAACTTCTTTTTTAATAGTTTGGACCTTACTCAGAAAAATGTGAAATTACTACAGCACCTGGACCACCAGATCAGTGCAGACCCCCTCAAGTGGCATGCAGATCTGCTGCATGTGCCCAGGTGTCTTGGGAGGTAAGAATGTAATGTCATCCATATCTTAACAGGCTTGTCTTTTAAATTAAGTCCAACTTCAAAAGCTTCTGAGTGTATTTTAATCACATTTTTAAACATGCTTACCTGATTGTCCACTATTGTTCGGGTAAGACCTTAGAGGTTCAAAAACTCTGCTAATATATGTCAGCCATAACACAGATAATTGAGATCTTACTTTTTTCTTTTGTTTAAGATTTTCCCACAACTGCTACACTGTATTTTTGAGTGAAGCAGGCCCTTCTTAAAGATTTTCTTTAATGTAATTATGTTTCTTTAGAGTAAATACATCCACATAGTACAGTGGATTACTGTATGCTTGCTGTTTTTTTATAAGCTGATTTGATTTTTTTATAATTAAATCAGTAATAATGTAGCAAAGCCTAAAAGACTTCCTATGAATCTATAGTACTTATCTGATTTTAAAAGAATGCAATAGATAGAATCCTCCTTTTTACAAGCTTTATTTTTTTCTGGAAATACTGTTTACACACAACTTTTTAATTGCTTGAGATGGAGTGAAGCAGCTGTATTATAGAACCACGTGAAGAAAAGATTAACACATTTTACCTGGAAGGAAGAGTTCAGTGTTTCATACTGGGGGTGTCAGAAGGACTCTCTGATTGTCTAAAAGGCAAACCCTTTTGAAAAAATCTCTTAAGATATTTTGGTAGGATTAATGACCAAAATTGAATGATTTTAGATATCTGCATTATGGAATCACAGGATATTTAAGGTAGGATTAGACCTCTGGATGTCATCTAGTTCAACACCCTGTTCAAAGCAGGGCTAATTTCAAGTTTAAAATTTGTTGCTCAGGGCCTGTCCAGTTGAGTTCTGTATATCTCCAGGAGTGGACAGTCCTTGACCTCTGTGGGCCAGCTGTCTAATGCTGTAGATTTTTTTTTTCTTTTATGTCCAGTCAAAGTATCTTTTATACTTTGCAACATGGAGACTGTTGCCTCTTGTCCTGTCACTGTGCACTTCCAAGAAGCATCTGAAGTTGTCTTTTCTGTAGCCTGCCAATAAGCAGTTCAAGGCAATAACAAGACCTCCCTTTAACTTTCTTTTTTGAAGATCGAACAAACCCAGTTCTCTCCCTCTCCTCAAATACCATGTGTTGCAATCCCCAAGCCATGTTCAGAGCCCTTCATTGAACTTGCTGCAGTATGTCAATGCCCTTATTGTGGGGAGCGCAAAACAGGATGAATTGTGCAGATGCAGTCTCCCAAGTACTGAGCAGAGGGTAATCATGACTGCTTCTAGCACTCCTGATGCACTTCTGCTACTACAGCCCAGTATGTAGTTAGCCTTCATTGAGGCATTTGCTGACACATTCAGCTTGTCCACCAGGACCCCCAACTTCTTTTTGATGAAGCTGCTCTCCTACCAGTCAGTCTGCAGCCCTACTGCTGCATGGGATTATTCTCTCCCAGGTGTACATCCTCATGTAGCCGCTACTTGTTGAAATCCCTCTGGCAGCCATTCCCTCCAGCATATCAAACACTTCCCTCCAATATAATATCATCCATGAACTTGCTGGATTGGATTCCCCTGCTTCGGTTAAGGTAAATTCCTCTAGAGTTAAATGAGCAACAGTGATAACATTGAGAAATGTCTCCATCTTCACTGACTGTTAAATGGCCGCATAGAGTTCTTTTGACCAAGTGCACCTCATCATAAATCAGAAAACAGAAAGAGGGTCCCTATAAATCACAGCTCAGGAGCATTAAGTGTTATCTTTTCAAATGATGTTTATATGCAGTCACTTATCTTCACATAACTTAATGCTGAGTGAAGGGAATCCTCTTTTTCCTTCAAAAGAAACACAACAAAAAAATCCTTTGGAGTGATTTTATTATCCTGTGCTTCAATGTGCTTACTGTCTTGGAATAGCTAGTCGAAAACGAGCATTTTTTTTTAAAATTACAAAATAGAAATTTTGATGTTTTGGGGAATTTTTTGGCTTTTCGTTTTTTTTTTTTTTTTGTTTGTTTTTTTCATTGGCTGATGAAATCTTCTTGCAGTCTCATCTGTTATGTCTGATGCTGTGCTACTCCCTGAACTTACTGTATCTCCAATAATTATTTCTGAGGGAATATTAAAACCATTTAATTCCCCAAACTAGGAGGCTAAATTTGGCTCCCTAAGGAAGGCAGTGAAGAAAAATTGGCTTCTTGAGCAGACAGATGCCTATCCCAGCTGCTTTCCGACTCTGTTTTGAGATGAGATGGAGTACACCATTTCCCCCTTCACACTACCCTCATGACCTGTTTTCCATGCAAGAGAGCCTTGATGTACTTGAAAGGAAGAGAGCCTAAATCTGGAAGATGGAGAAGCTAGCAACCAGTGTGCTTTAAAGTTTGTCAGCCCTGCACTTTATACCCCGTCAGAGAAAACTTTAGTACGGTAAATCATCCTCTCAAAAGGGCCAGCTCTTTCTGTTGACTGTTTCTTCTAAAGGCGCCAAGTTAGATGACCTCTGTATTTAACCAGCTGAAATCACAGCTGCTTGCTTTGTGTAGAGTAGCTGGCAACAATAAATCCTGATTTTAAGCTATAGATGACTCAAGGTGAATAATGCATTATTTGTATTGTATTACATCAGAAATCAGCAAAGAAATCAGAGGGTGAAATTCATGTGGAATTTCTACAGCCTTCTGACACGGTGGTACCAAATGCTATCTGTTGACCTATAGAAAAAACAACATAAATGTGGTGAGTATGGTTGACTTTTAATTAGTGAATTTAAGTTCTAATGATTTGTATCCATTTTAAAGGTTCCCATATGTAACGGAGCTGATGTCACAGAATATCGACTGGAGTGGGGTGGTGTGGAAGGATGCATGCAGATCTCTTACTGTGGGCCTGGGCTCAGCTGTGAAGTGAAAGGACTTTTGCCTGCCACTATATACTATTGCAGGGTTCAGGTAAAGAGGTAAAATTATTGTCAATGAAATCTGGAAACAGGAATCACCTGTACCAAAAAAAAGTGGTCTGCTTTGCATTTGCAGGCAGTGAATACTGCAGGTGTGGGCCCTTTCAGTGAAGTCGTGGCATGTATGACTCCAGCCTCTGTACCTGCAGTTGTGACTTGTCTTCGGGGACTAAATGAAGATGAAGTCGAAAGTCCACATTATTCTCCTTCCACATGCCTTGCTATAACCTGGGAAAAACCTTGTGACCATGGATCTGAAATCCTTGGCTACAGCATAGACTTTGGAGATAAACAGCCAGTAACTGTTGGGAAAGTTCTGAGCTATTTTATAGATGGTTTACAACCAGATACAACATACAGGTATGCTATGCAAAGGCATTTGACAGTCTGTTCTTCCTTCCACAATAGAAGTTTCTTTCTTTTTTTTGTTTCCATATAGCTTTTATTCTCTATGTTGCTCTCAGAGAAGTATTGGTAAGTAACAGTGGACTAAAGGGAAGCTTTGTAATCATGATCTTCATAAATAGATGAGTTATGTTTCTTTATTTTCCTTACGAGAACAATTTATTTTAATTTGTTTATTGTGGTAGGTCTATTTTATCTCTCTCGTTCATGCATCAGTTTGCTAACTGAATTCAGATTACAGATTCAGATTCATAGAGTTATTTTGTCCTGGTCGGTCCATAAATAAATGACCTCTAATCTGTTTGACAAGATAAGATCCATCCAAGGAAGGATCATATCAGCAATCTTACTGGATTGTCTGATCTAATGATAGCCTTTTGCACATTGCAATGCCATTTCTGCAGAAATACTGTCTATTTGGTTGACATTCAGCAGAAGGAACATCAGTTTGAAAATCTGTCAATCAGATTGAAGTCTTCTGAAAATTTTTCTTACAAAATCATCCCTTATATTTGGTGTAAAGGTTACTGAAAAATATAAGCGTAAAAATCCCTATTTCTGCCTTTTGACACTCCACCTTCCTGTTACAAGCAAATGTGCTCTATGTTAAAACTTTAAGTATGAGTCCCTCTGAAATCAGAATTTAAGGGCATACTGACTGCAGTATAGCTAGGATATCAAGTGAGTATGTAATTTTCTGAATCCTTAATTTTAAAGATTTACTTTACGTCCTTTTTAGTACTGTATGTAAGATTAAAATGTTTCTGTGCATTTCATACTTAACAACAATACTGGCAATTTAAAGAGCTGTTGCTCTCCATGTCTGCAAGTAGAAAAATGGGATGATTCTACTGCAAAGATACTTAAGCATTTCCCTCATGAAAGTGTTTTTTTTAGAATACATTTTACAAGCTATAACTTCTTTGTGAAAACAAGAAACCTCGTATATCAACCTCTGTTCTCTACTGTAATAAATGAACATAATGTTAAATATTGCTGTAGTAGAATATTTATTTGTAAACCTGAATACATTCCTGTATTTTGAAACCATGGTAGTTGGTTATTCTAGAGGTTGAATTATTGTGATTACTTTTTTCCAATTACCTAGATACTATTTTAAACAACTAAACCTTAGTCTTCAAAAAACAAGTTTAGATACACTTTGCTAATCTGTAAAGTTGCCTTTGAAATCAGTAAACTATGCAAAGTAGCCTCAGATTTGTTTTTCTGCATTTCCATTTTAGGAATAAATTTCTTGGCTACTTCTGTTGATTCTTAATTGTAAACCTATGACTAATGTTGAGTTTTCCATTTACTACCCAAAACAAACAAACAAAAAAAAATCATCTCTGAAACCTGTTACAGTGACAGAGTTCTGCAGGCACCTCAGCTGCTTGTCCTTTGACTTTTGGTTTCTCCTCTCCTTTTTCAAGCAGACCTAAGATGATTTGTGTTTGCAAGCACCCAGATATCTGCTGCCAGTGATACCGGTGTTTTGTAAGGGTAGTGGCTGGACACTACATCTTTATTTTCAGATGAATCAGCTCCGTTCTAAAAAGCCCTTCAAATTTTACTGTGGTCCTCCTTAAACTCACCTGATATAATAATATAAGCTATGAATTTCCCAGTCCCTTTTCCCTTCCTTTCTTCTCTCATCTCACCAGTGTGAGAAATAAAAACCCATAGTTTTTAGCCATCAAAAATTTCGGTACAAGGCCTGCAGGGTCAGGAAAGTGGACTACTCTTGAAGTAGCTGGGAGAGCTTTTGCATCTTTGTCCTGATGTGAGTGATGCAAATACACTAATATGTCTTATTTTGAGCCAGTTCAGCTGCTTAAAACACAGCAAGGACAGTGACACTCCTGCATGTTCATGACAGTTCATCAGAGCATACTATTAAGAAACACCATCACTGAAAGTACCATGGATTTTAATAGTTTTAACATTCATTGTTATTCTCTCCTGAATGTGACTAGCGAAAGTAGCCGTTTTTTAAACTTTCAAGTTAACTGATTTTCTTTCTTTTTAAATATTAGAATACGAATTCAAGCCCTAAACAGTCTTGGAGCGGGTCCTTTCAGCCCCACGATAAAACTGAAAACAAAGCCTCTGCCTCCAGATCCACCTCGCCTGGAGTGTGCTGCGTACAGTTCTCAGACGCTCAAGCTGAAGTGGGGAGAGGGAACTGCAAAAGCATTAACTGACTCCATTCAGTACCACCTTCAAATGGAGGATAAGAATGGAAGGTTGGCTTTCAGCATCACTTAAATCTGCCCTGTTTCTCTGTGATCTGGTGCTTGAAAGATAGTATCAAAGGGCAAAATTCCCTATGTTTAAGTTACAAAAAAATGTAGATCTTCTCTTCTAGAAGGGCAGTATGGCCTTGGAAAAAATACAAGATTAAAAACTTGGCAGATTTTTATTTTTTAATTTACAGTTCAATATGAAGCATTTAGTTGGATGTTTTGTATCAGCACATCTTTCTCTCCTGTTGTTAGGTATTTTGCCAATATTATGTCTAATGAGTCCCTATGAATTTTATGTACTTCATGAGGGAAGGGGTGAATTCTTCACTGCCTGCTGTCTTCACGTGGAATTATTTCTAGTGGAAAGTAAACTATAATAAAGTGTAAATTCTTGTTCCACAATGATCCCCTCTCTCATGTTAAATCAGAATGAGCTGAGATAGTAGAGCAAGCACCTCTGCCTAAACAGCAAAACAGGCAGTATTTACTGCAATGCTTGCCATGTCTGAACCATCAGTAGCTTTAGCTTCACAGTGGTGTAAAATAGATCTGTTAACTGAAATAGTTCTGCTACAAGAAGAAAAAGAAATAAGACTCTTAACTGGCAAGGTGCATATTGCCATTACCAAAGACTTGGTCATTTTCAGGTACTGACCGTTAAAAAATGAGTGAAAGTAGGTGGTAGGATCACTGTACAGAGTTAACTTGTTCTGGGTCCTTGGGCTACCAAAGTGGGAAATGATATGAGAGTAGCAAAGATCAGTCTGCATCAGAATTGTAATGTGAAAGAGTGGCTGCTCTACAGGAGCTCTCAGACGGGATTTGATATCCCCTACAACTGTGACCCAGGCCTGCTGCGCAGACCTGAGCTTCAGCCAAGACACCCATGTCTGACAAAGACCCAGCAGAGCAGCTGGATCTCAGGCTAACTTAGGTGTAGTAAGGGTGAATTGTGAAGGTGCAAGCAGCTAAAATCCAGCCCTACCTAATTTTGAAAAGCTAAAGATGCTGGTGTAGCAGATGGCAAGAAAAAGTAGTATATGTTTACTGCTTACTGTGAGAGAACTGCTGTCCTTCCCCCGTGTCTCACATGCAGAAGGGTTTTGGAAGATGCTTAGAATCATCCCTGCCATGAGACAGTCTGCAGTATTCTTTATTTCTTTAAAAGAGGTTTTATTCCAAAGTCCTGAGAAATAAAAGCCTGGCACAGAAAATGAGCTCACTGTTTCGTAGTAATGTCAGACATTAACTTCCAAATAAATACTTCTGGGTTTCTCATTGGATTTTGGGAAATAATGGGAATTTCAAGCGAGACAGTATTTTGGCTACTTCAGAAGCCCTTTTCTGTGTTTAATACAAGCTATCCTTTCCATTTTCAGGTTTGTATCCTTATACAGAGGACCATGTCATACATACAAAGTACAAAGGCTCAGTGAGTCAACATCATACAAATTTTGTATTCAGGCATGTAATGAAGCTGGTGAAGGACCCCTTTCTCAAGAATACACTTTCACTACTCCCAAATCTGTTCCAGCTGCCTTGAAAGGTGAAGATTTCTCTTTTTCAGGGAGTGGGGAGAAGCTGGTGGGTGGTGGTGGTGATGGTATTGTATTCCTGTGAGGCATTTAGAGTGCTCAGTCCTTTGCAGGTGTGGGCATGGTAGGGAAACACTCCTTTAATGCAACAGACTGGAGCCTAAAACGTTTGTCCCAAAAATGAGAGACTCTGGTTTTATGCCTTCTTTAGCATAAGAAGGTTTGTACTTTGCTTTCTGAGTGTGTGTGACCAGGCTGTTAATTTGAGATGAGGCTTTATTAGCATGTTTAGAATAATTTTAAGCAGAGCAGCTTTTTTATTATTATTATTACCCATTTGCAACCATCACATTTTTCTTGCTTTCTGTTGGAGGAAACCTAAACTCTATGAAAGCAAGAGAGTCCTATGTATTATTAATTGTTGTCCCAAAGGTTGATAGGCAGAACCCGTTTGAATCCAAGTCTTTTGTTTCTGTGTCTGAGACAAAAATAGCACATAGAATACAGGTTTTTACAAATCATTAGAAAAGTGTTAAGTAATAGAGAAAACAGAGCTAGCTGTGTTTTGTGTTTTGTTTCCTTCAGCACCAAGGATAGAGAGAATAAATGATCACACTTGTGAAATCACATGGGAGGTTTTGCAGCCCATGAAAGGTGATCCAGTCATCTACTGCCTTCAGGTCATGGTGGGAAAAGACTCAGAATTCAAACAGGTATGAGGTGTTTAAGTTACTGTATGTTTCTTTTGATTACTTTTGATAATTAATTCAGATTAAAGATTGTGTTCCAATATATTCTTAATTACCCATGTTCACTTTTTGTTACTAAATACTCTAAGGTAGTATCTTCCAAAAAGATTTTCCCATAGAGGGAAGAGATTTAACTGTAGTAAGTTGAGGTCACTGTGGATTATTCTGATGTTTGCGAAATACTGTGTTTACTTCTTAATGCCTTAAGTAGTGAGCCAGTTGTCCACTAATGGGAAGAACTGAAAAAAGGAAACATCCACTGAGTGATACAGAATCGAAGTTTATGAGAGAGAGAACAGAGTGCTCTGTTTGCACTAAAACTGTTTGAGGACAGTCAACAATAGTTTAAAAGGTTTGATGGCATCTACAGCATATGAAAAGCATTTTTATGCAGAGACCTGTTGATAGCAGTGTAGAAATTCAGATGCAGAAACTTTTTAATATAGCTCAGTCTTTAGTTTCTTACCGGAGGACCATCTCTGTAGTAAGGTATGCTATAACCACTGAGGCAGCACAGTTGAAAGTGTTTCAATTTCAAGTTTGTTTATCTAAAGGTGCAGTTTGAAATACCAAATTACAAATTAGTTGACATTTAAAAGAGGATGGGCAGTTCTAATTTAGCTTCTCTATAAACTGCTTGATAATTGACATGAAATTAGGCTTGTAAACTCTGTTTCACACTATTAAGCAAGCAGATTTTCTTCCAGAAAGGAAGCACAATTAATTCTGAGATACTGTAATTTTATTATAGGCCAGTATTAAGTAAGGTTTACTATTACTTAATATTTGCATAAATTGTAATTTCTAGAGTAGCACTATGTATATTATGTTAAAATTTTCAATACAAGATGAATGGCAATCCAAGGTTTATCTTGCAACGTAAATACTCTTTATTGCAACTTCAATGCTGTAGGTGCAAAATTAAATACCTAAGTAGGCTGGGGTCACTGTACTTGCTTCTAGCTAGGGACTCAGACCAAGCTTTGATTAGCAACATGCATTGTCAGATGAGCTGGGCAAGAAAATAAAGGCTATGATTTAAGCTTGGATATAACAAATCTGAATGAAGTGCATGATTCCTTATGGCTCTCTGAAACAGTTTAGTGCGTTAACTTAAAATAAAATGAGAAGACACCATGGAAACAGCCTTAAAGATACTTAGACATGGTGGTGAGAACTTTCTTTGTGGACAAAAAGTGAAGTGTGTCATTAAGGTAGAGCACGGGCGTTCACCCCAAGCTTCTTACTACCATTTCTCTGTCAAAACTGATGGCTCTTTTCCTCCCTGATCTGCCAACTGAGTTGATCATATCATTCTTCCATATGCGCTTCAGAAAAAATAAGTTATTAATCCTTTTGAGCTTTGTCAACCAGGCTCTTTCTAACTGAAATGCTTTAGGAAGCAATCATAGAAATACCCCCATTAAGCAAATTTGAAGGGAGATTTAACTTCTGGCAAGCCATCGAGGACAAGCAGCTAAGGATAGTAACCAGTGCCAGCTGGCACAGCTGTCGCTGGAGTAGGAGGTACGGTACAAATTAGCAGAATTTTACAGAAGCTGCACTTCCGGTGAACTGCCCTGTCTCTGTTTGGGAACAGTCTCCAAGATGAGGAAAATCTTATTGCAGGAGTCTCCAGGTTTTAGATTTTAGGAACACTCAGCTGCCCCCCTGTCGGGAGGACTTTTCAAGCCCCTTAGCAACCAGGCGCAGCAGTAGCTCTTCACAGAACAAAATCAGAGCAGATTTCCTGCTTCCTTGATTAAACAGTTGGTATTTTGTGCTTGTGAAATACTGTCTGACATTACAGGAAAAAACCTCCAGATGACCTGTTAGTTTTGTGTCTTATTACCAATTAAAGAAATCAAGATAACAGAACGGAAAACGAGGAAGGTGTTTGAAAAGAGAAGTCAAACTGTACCATGCTGCCCATGTGACAGCTTAATTCCTGCAGATAAATCTACAAACAGAAAATTGTCCCCATCTGGGGTTTCATTAGCTTTAAAAGGACCAGGAATAACATGACAGCAAATAAATTCATTTGAGAAACCAGCATTTGGTTTTCACTGACTTAGGCACTTGATGCTGAAGAGTTGTGAACTGAACTTGAGAGATGAGTCCACATGTTTGTCAGTGAATGGAGAAACCCATGGAGAACAGCCTAATAAAGTACTCTTTATCTGTCTCTCGGGAGCTGCTGAAGTTAAGAATCATAAAAAGGACTCCTTGAATGTTTCTTGATGCAATGTCTGTTGGGGCAAATGACAAAACTTTTTTAAATGTACAGTATCTCAACTACAGCAGAGGTTGGATTGATTGATATTAATGAATGAAGTAGTTTGATATTGAGTTGATCACCTAAAATCCTGAAATGTACTGTTTACATTTTAAGCTGTCACTAAAAACACCTTAACGCTGGGGCTTTTCAAAAAGTTTATTTGCTGTGTGCTCATCGTGGTGTAAAAGAACAAGTAGTGCTACTAACTATGTCACAAAAAAAGGGGGGGTGAGACTTTTTATCTGGCGTACGTGTGTGCACCTTAGAACTGTTCATCCATTTTTTCTGCTGAATCATACTTTTTCACAATACCCTTCACCATAAACAACGACATAGTGATTGACAGATGGATGGATGGATGTGTTTATGTATGGCATTTTTACTTAATACATCCTTTTTTTTTCTTCACTGATAGATTTATAAAGGTCCTGACTGGTCATTCCGATACACAGGCCTCCAGCTGAACTGTGAATACCGTTTTCGTGCATGTGCCATTCGACAGTGCCAAGAGACAGCAGGTCATCAGGACCTGGTGGGCCCCTACAGTGCGCCAGTACTATTCATCTCTCAGAGGACTGAACCACCGGCGAGCACCAACAAGGACACTGTGCAAACCACAAGGACACAGTGGTCGCAGAGCGACCAAGTGTGTGCTGCTGTCATCCTTGCACTTTTTGCTATCTTTTCCATTCTGATTGCTGTTATCATTCAGTACTTTGTAATAAAGTGAAGAAAACAGATTTATTTTAGAATGCTGCCCATTACATTTTATTTTCTCATAATAGAAAAATAATTCTGTTCTCTTGCTTTTATGAAAACAGGCATTTAGCACCGGCATTGGGACTGTCGCAAACCTTTTCAGCCACTTTAAAATGCTTCCTGGTAGGTATAGGCTGACACATGTTATTAGAATGCAAGTCACAGAAATACAATCCTTTCTTTAGTATGCCTTCTTGCAGTACAAACTTTATATGGGGCAAGCAGTGTTTAATTAAAAGGGTTTGACCAGTAAACACAAGCGTAAAAACAGTTTCCAGGCCCACACCTTCAAGGGTTACTTCCGTAACAGGGAAGAATGTGTAGAATGCATTTAAAACTTATGCTAACAAACTTGTGCTGTATACAATATTAATCTGATGCTGTGAAAGCAACTTAGCGCTGTATTTCTACCTCCTCATTTGTCTTAATTATTTGGGAAGCAGGATTCTGATGAAAAATAGAAGGGGCTTTTCTCAGGCAGCAAATAAAAAACTGGATGGAAGAGTATGCACGAAAGAAGCTTCTTATCTGATAAATGTGGAGTTCTTCACTGCAAGTAGATATTTTTGAAAGACTGCAAGGGGATGGCACAAGTGGTTTATCTTGCCCCCAAGATTTGATGTTTACTCATAAAAACGCCTCTTTAACTTCTTACGAAAACAGAAGGGAGAGTGTGAGAGAACTTTTTAGATTTATTATTTGAATTAAAAAACTCATTTCTGAAGCTGAACTTTGATCGGATGCAGTTAATAGAGATGTCTGTGCCCTCTCAATTTGGCTAGATACAGATATTCTTGAGATAAAATTCATTATCAAATTTTTGCTGTTATCCCCAACATTCACTTGCCATGTCCACCAG
Source organism: Rhea pennata (assembly GCF_028389875.1). Classification (NCBI taxonomy): domain Eukaryota; kingdom Metazoa; phylum Chordata; class Aves; order Rheiformes; family Rheidae; genus Rhea; species Rhea pennata. The sequence goes on from NC_084663.1 coordinate 186,424,753, forward strand.
AATCGAGCACTGCCTTTTTTTCCTCTCTTTTTTTCTTTCTTTTTTTTTTTTTTTTTTTTTTTTCCCCCCCTCCTTTTGGGCACCAAATCAGAAGACGAAGTGTAGTAATTTGCACCGGAAAACTTAAAGCTGCTTTTTCTTGAGATCCTAATGTTTAATGTAATGTCTCTTTGGATACTGTACCAAATTGTTGATTGCATGTAGTTAATGTTGCATTAGAGCACTTTGCAATTGCATAACTCATCGTTTTGTGAGCTTGCATTTGTGAGTTCTTGAATGACCAGACTGAATTTTCTCTAGCATCCCATTGAACATCTTGCTAGATGTCAATGACTGCCAGTGACACAAAGCTTGTAGTGAAACTATCTTTAAAAAAAAAATCCTTGTCTCATCACACTTACGTTATTTGTTATACACTCTGTAATTAGCTATTTTAATTTATTTGAGTTACGAGATAGTGGATCATTAATGACTTCTAGTTGTGTTGAGTTTAGCATTTTCAATGGTATTAAACACTTCTGTCAGTCTTAATAAAAAAGGAACCTCTGTCTTGTGCTTTGAAGATCTCTGAAGACTTTCTTATATTAGAACGGGCATGTATTGTAGTTGTTTATACGTCCAATGATCTGTGCTGTAGAATAATGTTGCTGAGTTTTGTTTTAAAAAAGAAACGGAGAAGAACTTGGCCTCCAAGTGGCAAGACTGGTCTGTCTTTAAAATGTACTGTATGTTTACATTTTATTTCAAATTTGTCATTTTTATGTATAGGCTGATATACCTTCCCGTCGAATACCGTGACAACAGGTGTTTTCTAGAGCCTTCTTAAAAGTGCCATGTTTGGCAGTGCAAATGAGGTTGCGTGTAATAGCCCAGAGATTTCTTACGGTTGAATGTCTAAAACAGTAAGATTTGTTACTACAGTTAATCTGCAGTGACTTATGTTTTTCATAGTAAAATTCAAATGAACTCCTATTTTTGATAGTCATTTAATAGTGTATTTGCCATTTGAGCCTCAGTGCGTATTACTGCATTGAAGACAGTTTTTAATGTAATCTTAATTTTACCTCATATACTGTACATTCCAAAAAAAAGAAGAAAAAAAAAAGCAAACAAACTCTAAACTTTTTAAAAACGTTATAGATACACTACCAAACATATCACTTTGCAATTGTAAAATGTTGGACTTCATGAAGACGAAAATGTATAGTCTCCTAGAAGAAAAGAATACGTAAAACTATGTAGCAAAGTATCTTTAAAATCTGTGGAAAAATAAAAGTATCATTCTTTTTTTTTGCTGGTTGTTCGTGGTGTTGGGAGGCCGGGGCGCGCGGGGCGGCAAGCGGGGTGCCCAGTTCTCCTGCGGACCCTCCGGATCCCAGGTGGGTGCCGGTCCCATGGGTGCTGGTGCCGCCGGCGTGGGCGCCTGGAGCAGCCGTGCTGCTCGCTGCACGCGTTGAGATTTTTTTTTTTTTTTCCTTTTAATCTTCACGGGCAGCGCCGGAGGCGAGGAGGCCCTCGGTCCCTTGTAAGTTCGGAGTTGCTTCTTTGTGTGCTGAGAAATGGCGTGCACCGAAATGCTGCTTGCTCGCGTACAGCGCTGTAGCTTTTTGGTTCATTTTCCCTATTGACTAGCTCATGAAACTCATGTTGAGAATCCTGGAAGTTAGCGAGTTCAAGTGGCTTTAAAGTGTGACTAATCTGAAAAAAAATTAAATCCATTAATAAACATGATAAAAAAAATAGGGTATTTTATTTCTTTGTTTGCCACGCAGGAGAGCTCTTTTCCCGGGGATATAAATCAGTTCCCAGGAATACACTAGGAGTAGCACAAAGGGAAGAAATTAAAAAACCCAGAGAACCCATTTTGGTAGCTCCCTTGAGGAAGGTCCTTAAATGGGACTTAAATTGGTGTGAGTACAAGGTTTTCCGGCAGAAACGCACACATCCAAAATTTCTTCAGAGGACTTTGGAGTGGACTGATACTGCTCATCTCAAGGGAGCCAGTGGCACCGTGTGTGAGATGAATTTCAGGCGTTGCCTTGCTTTGGCTAGATGACTTTTCTAAGCTCCGAGAAACATGACGGATCCTCCCGGCAGGATTTGTTTACGTGCATGAGCGGCTGAATAATTAAAAATACGGATGCAATGATTTATTTCATAGGAACTGTTGCTGAGAAATATGTTACCCCATAATCATCCCTGATTTAAGTGTTCCTCGCCTGCTCCTGTTAGCGTTGCCGTTGTGAGAATATTGGTACGTAGTGTGCATTTGAAAGGTATCGCGCTAAAACGCACAACGAGAACAGCTGTACTGACTCAGGCTAAAAAGATCTACGTGGTCAAGTGTACGGCGGCGACGGCAGTTGTCTGGGGATGCATGTAAGAGACTCCGCTTTGGTGGAAGAAAATCTAGTGGTCTCGCCGAGCGGCAGGTCTTCATACCAGCAACCGCCGCGCTGCAACAGCGCGAACTCAACACGAGCTTGAAGGACGGAGGTTCCCGCTTGTAAAGTAAGTGCCCCCCGACAGCATCTTCTCCAGCGATAGAGAACAGCTCTGTGCGAGGACCAGACCCGCGCTGGGCTCCCGCAGGACACCCCCTCTGATTTTGATTTTGACTTCTACTTTCTTATCAGATATATGAAATTACACATGTTGTAGAGGGGAATTTTTGTTGCAGCTGATCTTATTATATAGATGTTACACCGATTAACTTAGAGTTGGTTGCGTTTCTCCCAGCTAACTTAGCTCTCGGAGTTTAGCTGAAGATTTTCCCTGTTGCCTTCTTTGGATTTAGCTAATAGTTGGACTCGCTGCTCTGCCCATTTCCACAGCATTTCCACTGCGGTCTGCAGAAAGGGCTTTGGCTGTCGCTGAAGACGCTGAAGAGGCGGCTGCACGGAGGCGAGCGCGAGCCCGAGGACCGAGTACGCGGCCGCCTTCTGAGGCTGCGTCCCAGGGCGCTTCCCTTCTGCGGTACGGCCAGAGAAAGGGGGACGTTTGTCAGCGCTTGTGGTGTTTTATAACTCTCGGCATTTTGCAATACTTGGTCTTTTGTTCAAGAGTGGGTAGGGACTGTAAAACAGTGAGAACGACGACGTGCAACTCCTGGGAGGTACCGTGATAGGAAAGCCTGGAGTAAACTACCCAGAAAGCCGCGGTGTCACCTTGGTACATGTTGTTGGTTGCGTCTGTGTTCTCCACAGTCCATATATTTTCTAGCAGTTGTAACGCCAAGGGTTGCAGAGCAGCGTGGAGTTCCAGGGAGAGGTTCTGCTCGGGCTCAGCAGCGGGGGAAAAATCCTCCCAGAGAGGCTTTGCCATTTTAAAAGAGTTTTCTTACAGGCAGTGTTTTACAAACCACGAGGTCCTAATCTTGCAAGGAGCCGGAGGCAAAAGAACCAGCCCATCCCCTGGCCATCCCTGGAAGAAGGGAGGGGGGTATGTTTTAGCACCTAGTTGTGCAGTCGTGGCTGGGAGTTTCCCGGACAGCTTTACTAACTCGTCCCCAGGAAAGCGCTGGTGTGACGTTGTGTGTTGCGCGTGCGAGTGACGCGGGGAGTTAACCAAGTTAGCCCCCATCCCCTAGCCTACCGGGCTGCTCCCAGGACTTACCGCGACACAGTGCTGCGTTGCCCACCGCAAAACAACTTGCTAATGGTGCTCCAAAGCTTTCAAGCACAGACTTAAACTCTACAATTTAGGAAGGAGCACTTGCTGTTAGGAAGAGCAGTAAGAAGTTACAGGTTCGTTTCCTCCAGAGAGCCACAGCGTTTTACCTGTGCATCTTACCTATTACCTTCCTGGTAACAGCGATATCGGTATGGACCAAAAGCGAAGAAGCAGGAGTGTGTTTACATCAGCACCGTTGGTGGTATGGCTGCCCTTCATTATTTTTTGACTTTTGTTAACTAAAATTATTGTGGTTCAGCCCAAGTAACATTCATGCGTGGTCTATGCAGGACTTACTGCAGTGACGTTTGCTGACGTGCTAAGGCAAGATCCAGTTCAGAGATCTCGGGATGGCAGAGTAGAACCCAAATCTTCTCCAGGCCTCAAAGATTTGACCAAACTCTGTGTTTAATAGTCCATAGCTCTGGGTCACTAAAGTAAAAAAGAAAAGACAGAAAAAGCCATAGCTCACTGCCTGTATATTAAGTATTCTTCTTGCATCAGCTTCGTTCCAGGGGAGAGCAGCTGTCTGTATGTTTTGGGTATGGGTTTGGTCACACAGCCTCTTCTGAGTGCTGGTGATCCACTAGTAACAGCTTTTCCTTTACTTCTAGCTACTAAAATTGCACTGGAGAGGGGTTAAATACTTCCCTGATGGAGATTTCCACCTAAGCACTTGTGCCTCAGTGCCGCAGGCATGAGGCACAAGCAGGAGGAGGAAGGGAAGTGCTCCTGTGAGACGCTGGAGTTAAGAGGGAGACAGGCTGGTGCAGCTGCCCCGGTTTTGTGGGGCGCGCTCCCTAGGGCAGAGAGCGCTGGCAGCTCTCTGCTGGCAAAGCGCTTTCGGTGCTGGAGGTGCCGCCGTGCCAAGGCGCCTTGCGGCTGGGATCCTGCCCCGCTGCCCGGGGATGGCCGCTCGCAAGCGCCGTGGAGGCTGCCGGAGGAGCTTCGGCCTTCTCCGAGATGTTGCGCTGCTCCTGCTCAGTCTCAGATGTCACAGCAAGAAGCTTCTGCTCCCTGCGGTGGACCCCATGCAGCACGAAAATGTTCTGATTTGCCAGGAAAATCATTTGTATCCCAGTTACAAAGTTTTTTGCAAGTGTAGTAGAGTAACATATGCATCAAACCACACCGGTGAGCTGGTAACGTCCTTTAATTAATGCGGTGTCCCAATGAAAACAAATATTTAGGAAATAAATGGAGTTTGGAGATATTTTTTCCAGAAATACCAGGCCTGGTATCACTGCCTATGGCAGTCTCCATTTAGTTGTACAAGGAGTGAAGCTGGAAATAAAGTTAAAAATATAATACTGTGTTATTTACCTCTAGGAACTGCACTTCCAGTTGTGGCTATATTATCTTTAAAAAAGTATTTCAGAAGAAGCTTTGGCACAGATGAAGATGTAGGGAAAATGGGTTAGAAAGGCAGAAAAACTTCCCTGTGTAGAATGAGAGAGATGGTGATGATAAATTAAAACAGAAAGCAAAAATGTGCAGGAATGTGGTAGAAGTGCACAGACAACTGTAAAAAGAAACCACATCAAGGTACTCACTCCATTTTTTGTACATCTTAAAAGAACATTAGGTTACGTTGTAAAGGACAAGAAGGAAAATTGGTGATTTTTACACAGCCTACGAATGGGCCTGGAGACTTGGCAAAGAGTGTGGTTGTACCTATGAAGGCATTAAAACAAAAATTAACCAGCTGAACTTTGAAAAGGGTCTAAAACCACTCATTCTTAAACATACACACAAGTTTTCCGTAGCAGACTGGAAGACAAGCTCTCCCCTAAACGGTTATCTCCAAATTACCGTCACCAAAGGCAACAGCTCGGGTCCCCGGCAGCCTGGGAAGCGAGGAGGGGCTGGCAGCTCGCGAGGTCCGTGGGCTCCGGGGTGGCCGGAGCCACCGCTCCGGCTCCGAGACCGTAACCCCGTAAGGCGAGTAACGCTCGCGCCAGGCCTGATGCCTGCTGAGGCCCACCACGGACTTCCACAAGTTTCAATCAAGCTCTTAGTTATTGAAAAAAAGGAATGAAGGCCTGGGAAAAGACACTCGAAAATCCATGGAGACACTTTCTTTGGGAGGGAAGGTCCATCTAGGAAATCTTACTAGTTTGATACAAACCTATAAGGAAAGCTTTACAGTCTAAGCAATTACGACAGAAAGGAATTATGTCACTGATCAACGGATTTATTACTGGGAGATTTATTTGTGGTTGCTTTGGAGCACAGCCCTCCCATAAGCCTGCTCTGAAGACCCTTGTAATTGCATGACAAATTTATGAGTTTCTGTTTTCAATTTAGTAGTTTGTTACTTTTTTTTAGGCTGCCCCTTTAAGAAGTCATGAACAAAGCTGCTGAAGTTATTGGGAAAAATATGTCTGCACACTCTGTCAGCTTCAGTTAAGAAGTGAGCTTATTGATAAAATGGAGATTATTTCCCACAATAGTCAAGCTTTCTCATATCTATAATCCCAGCGTATCAGAAACCAGGCAAGCAGCAGCCACGGCCAAGGGGACCATTGGGAACCAGTTCCACCCCCAACACTTGTCTTCTTTTCAAGCTATCTGATTTACATACTGATCGAGCAGCTGCGTATGGGCGATATGACCCCACAATAAACTCACAATACCTTATTCCCTTGGTTTAACCCAACTTGATTTGCACTTGCAGCGTGAGAACACTAAATCACTGCTTTACCTAACATTACTCTAAAATACGTATTGGACTATCTTAGACAATAGGTATTAGTTATATATTCTAAACATACAATTTCTATTCTAAAATAAAAGTTGTGGAAATCTAGTCATTTCTTACTGTAGGAACTAATATTCTTCTTTCTGTTTAATCAGATAGTCTAATCTGATGCCCCATAAGGGAGCCAAAGTGCACTTGTAGTAAGTTGACACTTCAAGGTTATTGCCTCATTTCCCAACTAGCAAAATACTGTTATTCATGTGAATGATAAATCACTGTTTTCCTCTAGACTCACCAGGAAAGACCTCTGCCTAACAAACCCTTTTATTTATATACACGCATATATGCATGTGTACATATAGTTTACTCAGTTTTAACTGAGGTTCTTTCTTTTTGGTTTGGAAACAAATAGTGTTTCTGAAATTTCTTCATTTATTTTGTTTTATTACAAGAAGACAAAGAAATTCTTTCTTCCTTTCTCCTGTCTCTTTGGAAGTCATGTGAATCGGGCAAACAATATTTGTTCCAAGGGCATCTTCTGCAAGGAGTTAAAGCTTTTATGTGTCAGCTACCAAGCAACGCTCTTCCAAAAAGGAATTGCCAGGAACAGGCTAGGCAGCACCAAATTCACTGGATCCTCAGAGCAAAAATCATGACGTGGTTGGTGGAAGAGCTGGGGCGTGGGGGGTGCAGCAGCGGGGCAGCACAGAGTCGCAGACACGTCTGGGCCATGTGCGTCAGGCTGTTACTCAACTTTCTGGACAAACTTGCCTCCCGAGCTCTTCTGGCTAAGTGAGTTTCATGAAGGCCGCGACAGATCCAGGAGACTTAGCACCTGCCAGCTCTTTCAGCAGGGACATCTGTACGCTGCAGAGCTGTGCGATGCTTCTGCACCAAATAGCTCTGCAAAGGTTGCAAACAATTCCAGGAAGCCTTCGAAAGGAGCAGTGAAAAATGGCCCAGCTTCTGCTTCCGTTATAAATCAACAAAAGAAGCGGTGACAGGACTGGAGCAGAGGGAGACACGGGGCCCAACAAGCACGTACATCCTATACAACAAATTTTGCCCATCGTAACAATCATACTGGTTCCCTAACTTGAATTTAACTCTGCTCTCTGTCTGTGCTTGGCAAATACATCCCAAATGCAGGCTCTATTTTGACCCTGGGAAAGCAGAGGCCATCCACCACGGAAGCAGAGGAATCCGGAGGGAGGCTGAGCTTCACTCTCCCCTGCAGCAACTGAGCCCAGTAAAAGGGAACATTCCTAGCTGACAGCAAGCCAGGCAGCGTTCCCAGCACTGGAAGCCATTTATCCGTGTAGGCTTTACCTCTTTGCACTTCTTCATTTCCGCAGACTTCAGCCGAGTCTGCCGGACTGACCTGGACAAGCAGAATCCATGTAAAGGAATGATCTCACCCCAAATCCCCCAGCAGCCTTTTCCACCAGAACAAGCCCCTTTGATTATCATAGCACCAGCGACCACTTCTGCAAGGTGAGGGCAGGAGGCCAGGCTGCTCTGTGGTCAGCCACCAAGGAGGACAGAGGGGGAAGAGAGGCACTGGGAGCTGAAAATGAATTTTTTTACATTCCTAGATGGAATGACTCCTGTTCACTGTCACAGGTCTCCAGCACTAGTGACCTCAGACCTCACGTGTTGTATCCATGCACGTGAAACCATGCTACTGTATTGTCATGAGATCCCCCTGGGTTGCCCCAGTGAAATTCTTCTTCACCCCTTATGTCCTAAATAAGCCCCTAAGAGCCCATACACTGGGCTGTGACCTTTTACCAAACTACAACTCCCCAGCCCATCTTCTCAGTGGTCTCAGGGCCTCCTTAACCACAAGCAAACTAACCTGGTACTTGGTTTTGCCCCAAGCATGTGAGGAAGATGCAGAAAGAAGCCAGGCCACAAGGAGAGCAGGGTCCACCAGGCATTCGTCCCAGTCTCCTCTCATAGGAGTCTCACCGAGAGGTGAGACTACAGAGACTGGGATCCGGAGTGCTGCTCCCACACCTTGAGATGGGCCGTTTTACCCATCTCTGGGAAGTTACCGTGTTTTCTGCCTGATAAAGGTACAGGAAGGGCAGACTGAATACAGTAAAGCTTGCTCCTTTCCATGCTACCGCACTTGGTGCTAAGGGAGATCCCTCCTGCAGACCAAGAGAATGGGGAAGGAAGCAGAGGAGGGTGATGGCAGTTGCCTGTAAACGCAGCCCTGACCAAGGCAAGCCTGGGAAAATGGCCAAGGGAGACCTTGAAGAGCAGCAGCTCTCGTGAAACAGAACTCTACTGCGCAGAAGAGACCCATACCACCCTGTTTCTTCCTCTCGTGCTCTATCTCTTCTTTACGTATTTACTCCTTACCAGCTGATTTGGTCTTCAGAGTCCATTTTGCAGTTGTTGGTGAGCAACAACAGCTGTCCTCAACAGCTTGTAGCAGTTAGAATCTTCAATTTCATTTCATTTTCTTCCCTTTCAGACATTTCTGGAAGGAGGAAGGCAGGTGTCACAGAGACAGGGTAGACAATAAAACACAGGTTGGGCTGGGGGGCCTCCAACGGGTGCATGCAGCTGGGGATGTGCATTTGGGACATGGCTATGGGGGACCCCCGTACACCCTTCCTGCGAAACCTGCAGGCATGACCACCTCTTTGAAATGCCTCTGCACCAGTGCACGCAGCATGGGGAACAAACAGGAGGAGCTGGAGATCTGTGTGCGGTCGCAGGGCCATGATCTCGTTGCAGTCATGGAGACATGGTGGGATAGCTCACATGACTGGAACGCTGTCATGGATGGCTGTGTGCTTTTTAGGAGAGACAGGCCAGGAAGGTGAGGTGGTGGAGTTGCTCTGTATGTGAAACAGCAACTGGAATGCATCGACCTCTGCCTAGGCGAGGAGGAGGAGAAGGCAGTCAAGAGCCTTTATGGGTAAAGATCAAAGGGCAGGCTAACACAGGGGCACACTGTTGTGGGTGTCTACTACAGGCCACCTGACCAGGAAGAGAAAGTTCATGAGGCCTTCTGCAGACAGCTGGAAGCAGCCTCAAGATCACAGGCCCTGGTTCTCCTGGGGGACTTCCACCACCCTGACATCTGCTGGAAGGACTACACAGCAAGGCACAAGCAGTCCAAGAGGCTCCTGCATGCATTGATGATAACTTCTGGACACAGGTGGTGGAGGAGCCTATGAGGAAGGGTGTCCTGCTGGTCCTTGTCCTTACCAACAGAGAGGGACTGGTTGGAGATGTGAAAGTTGGGGGCAGCCTTGGCTGCAGTGACCACAAGATGGTGGAGTTCAGGATCCAGCAGGAAAGAAGGCAACAAGCAGGACTGCTACCCTGGACTTCAGGAAAGAGGACTTGGGGCTCTTCAGAGACCTACTTGGTGGAGTCTCATGGGTTAAGGCCCTAGAAGGAAGGGGGGGTCCAGGAGAGCTGGCTACTATTCAAACATCACTTCCTCCAGGCTCAAGAGCAGTGCATCCCTATGAGTAACATGTGCAGCAAAGGGGGCAGGAGACCTGCATGGGGGAGCAAGGAGCTCCTGGCCAAATTCAGACAGAAGAAGAAAATACACAGAATGTGGAAGAGGGGACAGGCTACTTGGGAGAATTACAGGAATGCAGTCAGAGCATGTAGAGATGCTGCAAGGAAGGCCAAGGCCCAGTTGGAATAGTCTGGCAAGGGATGTCAAGGACAACAGGAAGGGCTTCTTCAAACACATCAGCAGCAAGAGGAGGACTAGGGAAAATGTGGGCCCGCTTCTGAATGGGGCGGGGGCCCTGGTGACAAGGACTACAGAGAAGGCAGAATTACTGAATGCCTCCTTTGCTTCAGTCTTCACTGCTAAGGGCAGCCCTCAAGAATCCCAGAACCTGGATGTGAGGGAGAAAGTCCAGAGAAGGGAAGACTTTCCTTTGGTTGAGGAGGAAAGGCTTAGAGATCTTCTGGGCAGGCTAGACATTCACAAATCCATGCGCCCAGATGGGATGCACCCACGGGTCCTGAGGGAGCTGGCAGATGTTATTGCCAAGCTGCTCTCCATCATCTTTGAAAGGTCCTGGAGACCTGGAGAGGTGCCTGAGGACTGGAAGAAAGCCAGTGTCACTCCAGTCTTCAAGAAGGGCAAGAAGGAGGACCCAGGCAACTACAGGCTGGTCAGCCTCACCTCCATCCCTGCAAAGGTGATGGAAAGCTCATTCTGGATGTCATCTCCAGACATATGGAGGACAAGAAGGTGATCAGGAGTAGCCAGCATGGATTCACCAAGGGGAAATCCTGCCTAACCAACCTGATAGCCTTCTGGGATGGAATGACTGTCTGGGCAGATGAGGGCAGAGCAGTTGTGAACCTTGACTTCAGCAAGGCTTTTGACACTGTCTCCCATAACATCCTCCTAGAGAAGCTCAGGAAGTCTGAGTTAGATGAGTGGACGGTGAGGTGGATTGAGAACTGGCTGAAAGACAGAGCTCAGAGGGTTGTCCTCAGTGGCGTGGGGTCTAGTTGGAGGTCTATGGCTACTGGCGTCCCCCCGGGCTCAGTACTGGGTCCCATCCTGTTCAACATTTTCATCCATGACCTGGAGGAGGGGACAGAGTGCCTCCTCAGCAAGTTTGCTGATGATATCAAGCTGGGAGGAGTGGCTGACACACCTGAGGGCTGTGCTGCCATTCAGAGAGAGCTGGACAGGCTGGAGAGCTGGGCAGAGAGGAACCTGCTGAGGTTCAACAAGGGTAAGTGCCCCTCCTGCCCCTTTTGCTGCACTTCTTTCTCCTTGCAATGCACCACTCTTGAGCTTGGAGGAAGTGATGCTTGAATACTAGCCAGCTCTCCTGGACCCCCCCTTCCTTCTAGGGCTTTAACCTATGAGATTCCTCCAAGTAGAGGAATCCAAAGTCTGCTCTCCTGAAGTCCAGGTTTGCAATCCTGCTTATTGCCTTACTTCTTTTCTGCAGGATCCTGAACTCCACTATCTCATGTTCACTGCAGCCAAGGGTGCCCCCAACATTCACCCCTCCAACCAGTCCTTCTTTGTTGGTTAGGACAAGGTCCAGCAGGACATCTTTCCTCGTAATCTCCCACACCACCTGAAGGAATCCAAAAAGAAAAAACAGAGTAAACAGAATTCATAACTGGCCCAAACTTCACACTCTCATCCAGTTTCTAGGCTGATATTGACTTTTTTCAAGACTCACAAAAGATTCAGGATCACTTTAGGTCACATTCTCCAGGAAGCCTTTCAGCCATCAGTAGTTTAATTCTGGATAGCCTAGGACTCAAGCCTGAAACTGTTCAAGATGTGATTTTATACTCACTGAATCTTAGTAGTTATTTTGTTTCTTACACATGACAGCAGTTAATGCATTTATTTCTGCAAATTTAGCCACAGAGAAGCTTCTACATATCCCAACATTTAGGAAGAAGAAACTTAAGTGGCAGAGACATTAAACAGTGCACCACAAAGCTACCATGCAGCTAAAAGAGGCTCTGCACACAAAATGCTGCAAGGCATAGGTGCCTTGGTTTATACAGACCATCAGACCTGGTGGAGCTTATTAATAATTAATAAAATAATTAATAATCAATAAATAATTAACTAATTAAGGCTGATCCCTTCAGGCATCTATGGTGAAAGCTGAGAAAATTGCCAGACCACAAATTCACAGTCCATCACAACACTGGAAAGAAAAGCATAGCAGCAGGCAGTCTGGTTCTTGCTCTGGCCACATCGTTTGGAGCTGAGTGGCCTGACAAGGACCCCCCTTCTGCCTGGCTGAGCCTTCTGAGCGGGCAGCTCAAGGCTGCTGCGAGGGTAAGCACCACTGAACTCTCCAACCATATTCAAGGCCGCTATGTGAGAAAATCAAAACTGTTCCCCAGCTAATGTGGTTTCGAATGTCAACAAAACCCAACCATCATGCCTTTCCCAGAAGCAGGGAGATGAGGCTGCAGATAAAGTTATTTTTTGCATCAGCATGAAGTGGTGTGTCAGTCTTTCGTTTTTTTTCTGCTTTCCTGTCAAGCCTCCACAATACTACACAAATACTGAATTCCTCTCACAGGGGTATATCACCACAGCCCACTAAACCACATCCAACTGAAGTCTGAAGGAGCTAATGTGCACTAAACCTGGCCCTGGAACAAACACCCACAAATATAATTTTCAGGGAGAAATGATTTCCCTAATGACTTGCTGCACTCTTTCCAGGGCAAAAAGTCCAAACTTAGAGGTAAGCACTCCTGAGAAACGGTGATATTGTCTTGCTTTTGTGGCCCAGCTACTACAGAGCAGGGAAGGAGCTGGCCTGAATGCAACCCTACTTCGTGTTACTGGCTATGACACAGCTGGAACGGCACCTGCAGATGCAAAAGATCTTCCTCAGAGCAGTCATCATTTTTCATCAGACTTCTCAGTAAGTTAATTGAAAATGAACAAAAAAAAAATAAAAAGAAAAGAAAAGAAAACCTGTGCCCTGGAGCAAAATCTCTCATGCTTTGTGAGGCAGGCTCTCGCCAAGGAAAAAAACAAGTGAAGATCCAAATAGCAAACTAGTCAGTGGAGGTTATCACCTCAGCTGTGGAGCAGATTTGCCTGCCAGCGCCCCATGTATTTTCATTTCTCTTCAGCACTGTCAGGAGATTTGATCTGCAGAAACAAGAAAGCCTGAAGTGCACAGAGGACGCCGGGTTCCTCCTGAAAGCGTGCTCTTTGAGAAGTATTTCCTAGGAAAGGGCTTGGGCATTTCTTTTTAACAACTGCAACATGCAAGCCGTCCTCTTGGTCCCCTTACAGCAGCCGTTAAGACACACATTTTTAGTGAAGGAAAAGGCCACATTTTCCAAGCTCTCTCCACATGTGACAAGGGCTTGCTCATTTTATTAGCTAGCTTGTCATCACCATAAAAATTCTCCTCGGAAGGATACAGCTTCTGCACCAGAAAATCTGCTTTGGGAAGTATTCCTTGTGCCCTAGAGGAAACGTTTAGTGCAGGTAAGAGGAGAGGTTTCACCCAGGTAACGGCTCTGTTGGGAGAACCCTTGTGTGGAAGCAGCAAGAGGAAGGGACGGGATTTTTCACGCGTTTAGCGACCACAGCTAAATCTAGAAAAACTTTAACTGCAAGAGCAGCCCGAGGAACCGGGCCGGCAAGGGCCAGGGCCGGTGCCAGCACCCCGCCCGCCCGCCCGCCTCCGGATGCGGGCCGGGCAGCCAACACGGACCCGCTGCCGCCTCGCCTCAACAGCCGGCACGCCACGCCCCGTGGCAACAAGCCACGCCCCTCTCCCCACCTCCCAGCAGCCTATTGGCCAAAGGGCCCGCCCGTCATCCCTGAGGCCACTCCCCCGGGGGCGGGACGCGGCCGCCATGGGGGCGGGGCGGGCAGCGGCGGCGGCGGCGGCACCGATGCACGGAGCGGAGGAGGAGGATGAGGAGGTGGCGGCGGCGGCGGCGGCGGCGGGGCCGCGGGTGAGCGCGGCGAGCACGCAGACCGACAGCATGGCCGGTGAGCGCCGCCCCGTGCCCACCGCGGGGGCCTGGCTGGACGGGGCCTGGCCTGGCCCGGCCGCGCCGCTGTGAGGGAGCCGCGGCGCGCGGCGGGAGCGGCCGTTAACGGCTGGCGGGGCCCTGAGGGGGGCGGGGGCCGTCTGCGTGCGTGTCTGAGTCTCTCCGCCTGCCCGTGTGCGTCTGCGTTGCCCAGCTCCGTGTTGTCCTCTCGTGAGGACCTTGGTAAGGGCTTCTCCTTCCCGGCGGCCCTTCCCGTTACTGCGTTTTGCATTAGGCGCTCGAGCTCGTTGGAGGCAAGGCAGTAAAGTATCTCCTCTCCTACCCCCCTTCCATTCAGTCTTATTTGTAAGGCTTTTTGCTAACCAGTATTTGGGTCTGTCAAGATGGTTTCCAGTTTTATAGCTTGTATTTTCAACTGATTAAAATGCTTTCCTTTTGAGGGGTGTCATTACTAACCTTTATAGTAGGGCCCAAGTTTGGCAGAGAGTCACTCTATCACAAAGCTGTGAAGTCCCAAATTAAGCAACTTTTGACACATTTTACGCATCCCACTGCTGTTGTCCAAGAGGGGAGTAGTGTGTACGTTCAGGTTGCCCGTGGGCTGTGAGGTACTCAGGCCACCACAGCAAGGCCACCAGGCGTCTCTCTGAGGTGTAAATGAGGTTTGGTTCTTCCAAGTGCTATGAGAATCCTACTTCCAAGTGAGCAAAGAAGATGAACTCTGGAAATGATTTCTGTTTTCCTTTTTCAGGTGCTATCTGGCAAGTTAAAATGATGACATTGAGATTCCCTTTTTGGTGGTGTTCAAAGAGTACTGTTATTTTTTCACTTGTAAGATGAGATCTTACGATTTTTTTCAGACTTTGAACTAGGAAGTCCTATACTGCAAGAACATCATAAGTCATGTAGCTGAGCTGCATCCAGATGGGCAATGCCCTGCTCCTTCTTGCCTGCCAGTACAGCAGTAGCAGGATTTTCAGCACTCCAGTGCTCACCTTCACACCACACCTTCCCTGGAGTGTGCTTGGAGGAGTAAAATTGTGCATTTGTGCAAGAGTGGGGCTGGGCTGTGCGGAGGAGAGATGCTGTGAGGATGCGATGCACCTTTTGCATAGTTTTGCTATTAGCAGCAAAAATCTAAGAGCCTAATTCTTTCTCTTCCCTGATCTTCTGCACTTGCTTTTAAATTCAGTAGGATTTACATGTGTCCCCCCACCTTCAAAGATATTTCCTGGCCACTTTAATGTATCTTCTCTTCACTCTGGTGAACTTAATAAAATATTGAACTACATGAGCAAAGAAGAGGGTATGTATAAATCATAATTGTGACGACTGTACTTCCTTTTTCATCATAATGTCTTCCTACTTCTTATAAATTAATGTCAGTTCGTAACAGAGAGCAAACCAGTACATTCTTTGATTTGTTTGCAGTGTATTGAATGTGTCACATTCAGATTAGGCCAAGGAAAACAAATAGCAGTTCAAACTTGTTTTTGTTTGTTGTGTAATCCAATTTAAACTGGCTCTGTATGATGCATCTGTTATTGAAATCGTGATGGGAGATGTATGAGTAGGTATAAAACACACTGTTTATTTTACTTGCCATTTGGGAACTGTGCACAGGCTACAACAGGTGTGAACAGGACTTATAACAAGACTGAGTTGAATGAACATTTAAGAAAACAAATTCTGCGTGTGTAAATACATGTAAGTGTAGACTTATTTTTAGAGTTTTTTAGTACAAGTGAGAACAAATCTTCCTCAAACTTTCTAAAAATGAACATTTTAGGTAGCACATGTGTCTGGTTCTGCTAGCCAGCTGCCTCTTGCAATGCCTTGCATGAATGTCATAGCTGTGCAGTCTAAGGAACAGTGGATACCATGGCATCAGCTGCTGCTGCTTAGAGGACAGTCATTTCTTTCCAAAATCTC
Source organism: Rhea pennata (assembly GCF_028389875.1). Classification (NCBI taxonomy): domain Eukaryota; kingdom Metazoa; phylum Chordata; class Aves; order Rheiformes; family Rheidae; genus Rhea; species Rhea pennata. Next base: position 186,440,570 of record NC_084663.1, read on the forward strand.
TGTTAATTTTGCTCTCATTTCTGTGTGAAAAAATGCTGCAGAAATATTGGGTGAAAATGGTATTCTAGTCATGAGTTTCAAGTAAGTATGTTTATCCACTGTCCTAATTTTCTGTTGGGGTTTGCAGCCATATCATAAAACTGTCTAAGCCCCCTTTTCAAACTCTTTTTTCCCACTAAAACAATCTAAATATCTGGTTATGCCTCTTCCAAACCATTAGAACTGTGTAAAGAAATGTCTTTCTCGGTGTGCTCGTTACAACTCTCTGTAGGCACCACTGAAAGAGGAACTGGAGGTTTTTCAGAGTCTTAACTAACTTCTTGCTGAATGTGAGGGAAGACAGTTTTATAGCTGGAATGACATGAGCATTAGAGAGCAATGCAGAGTTTCCTTCTTTTTCATTTGTAGCATGTTCAGCAATACTATGAGTGTGGCCTAGGATGCTATGCTGTTCAGATTTTGAGTAGAAGTGATCTGATACATCATAAGGTGGTTGGTGGGCTTAGAAGGGATTCTTTGCTACCTTTTTGGTTATTTGGTTAGAAGTGACAGCCACTTGAGGAATAAGTTTTTGTAAAAATCTAACCAAAATCTAAGCAGATTTTGTAAAAATCCTAATTCAGAAACTGGTTTCTGCAGAAGTATTGCAACTGGTAGATTTCTCAATGGCTGCTTGCTTTTGCTGATGGTGTTGGTGTAAGATCATGACGTGTATCTAGATATTTGTGCTCTGTATGTGGTGGTCCTGAAGCTGAATTACAAGATATGTCTTGGATTTCTTTAAATGTTTGTGAATCACACAAGGGAATTGAGTTATGCAGGATCTGGTCTGCTCTTTATTATTAAGTAGAATTAACTCCCTGAGTTTCAGTGAAAGTGTCACCACTTTCTCTCGTTGTACAAAGCTGATCTCTGCATCTGAATGCAAGCTTTTTGGGTTGACAGACTGCTGTCCTGAAGAGGAGAGTGTGGCATTACCTGCTGTAATAGCAGGAAATGGTTGACAGGCTAGCTTTGGTTGAAGCTTTGGTGTAGAAAATCTGGAAATTGCTCAAAGTTTTTATTTGAGTCTGAAGAAAGGTTCTGTTTTCTTTCATCTACCTAGATAACTGGTGATTGGGGCTAATATTGCAGGAAATGTGTATGAAGACACTACAGCTGATCATAGCCCTCATTATAAGCAAAATCTTGCTGCATGTTGGATTGCTTGGCTTATATGCTTCCACATTGTTTCATAAAATAGAAAATTCAATGCACAGGTTGTTAAAAGTGGGAGATTTTTGACATATAGAACTTGTGCCAGTTTTGTTTCTCCTTTCTGGAAGCTTGAGCACTTCTGAAAGAAATCTTATCTCAGAGCTTAAAGGCCAAGATAACCTTCCCTTAAAGAGAGGCAGGATACGGCTCCACTAGCTGTCCGCAGCTTGCCTGTTCCAGCTCTGACTGTGTCCTTCCTGACATACTTAGCTTCTAATCTAGGAGAGAAATAATGGAATGCAGTGTGCCACCTTTGAAAGGTTGCTCACATCTGCTGTGCAGCATCTCTTGCATATCTTAGTTATTAAAACAATGTGGTTTTTTTTCTTATTGTTCTAATGACAGGTCAAATACCAAGGCTTTCTAAGGTCAATCTCTTTACCTTGTTCAGTCTCTGGATGGAGCTCTTTCCCTCAGCTGAGAAACAGAAAAAATCACAGGTAAGATATACATTTACAGTCAATTGGTCTTTCTGAACAAGTGCTAGTAGCTTCTGCAGTGAATTTAACCAGATTCCTCTTTACATAACGTGACATATATGTCAGATACTCCAGAAAACATAAGAATCCACATATGAAAGATTGTTTCTGTGATAAATACACTTTTTTCACAGAAGCTTTAGAAACAAGATTAGTTTCTGTAAATGAAGAGACAGAAATAACGCTAGACAAGCAGTTGGCTCTCAGACTGGGCAAGATTAAGACACAAATTAAATTCATCAGCATTCTCAGAGGGTTTCCCTGCATCACACAGAGTACCCCCAGAATAAGGGCCATGGCTGGTTTCAGAATTCCCTTCTGAATCTTTTATTCCTGTGTGCCAAACAAAGGAGATAACTGTCATCTCCAGGGAGTGAACCAGAGGGGTTTTCAGTTTCAATTGACAACATTTTCTGTGTTCCCTGTATTTTACCCATAACAAAATCTAGACCAGTAAAGTCAGGAATTTGTGACAAAATCCTGATTTGAAGTTTAACAGGGCCATAGTACTCAGATGTTATCACGCACATGTTGAAATTGCAGGGCAAAAAGTATTGCTTAGAGGAAATGTAACATAAAGATCGTTTATTTATTTGTATCCAAATTTGTATTGAGAAGCAATGTGCTCCAATTCTGGCCAGCTAACTGCTACCCAACTGTGACATCTCTATCAATTTGATGCTAAAATAAATTAATAATAGTGATTTTTTTTTCTGTAGGTAAAGAAGAGTGGTCTTGTTGTTGTGAAAAACATGAAGATTGTTGGTCTTCATTGTTCCAGTGCAGACTTGCATGCTGGTCAGATTGCACTCATTAAACATGGATCAAGACTTAAAAACTGTGATCTTTATTTTTCCAGAAAACCATGTTCGACTTGTTTAAAAATGATTGTAAATGGTAAGCAAATGCCTATATTATAGTAGGAGTAAATGCTGTGCTTATCATTGGTGGTAGGAGAAAGCCATTTTTTTTCTTAGATTGTTCCTATTGTCAGTCTTGATCTCAAACTTGCATAACATGCACTGATGTTTTTCAGAAGGGTATAAGCAGAACTGAATGTGTATTTCCAGTAGCTGATGATCCAGGAAGTAGGATTTACTACCGAGACCCTATTTCTCAGTGCCACCAGTATTGTTAGCAATTCTTACCTTTTCGATGGGATGCAGCCCTGAGATTCTGACATACTGGTGGCACTTTTCCAAGGCAACCCTAAGCCTGATGACTAGGCCTAGATTGCTGTGTTTTTCCTTGCCCTCCCATTGCTTGTTAGTGGTACTACAGGAAGGGGTTATTTGGTGCAGAAATCACAGGGAGTACTTGAAGGCTGCTGTTTCTTAAGTGAGCTGAAGACATGTCATGCTTCCTGAGATGGGATCTGCTGGTACAGCACTTCTGGAGGTATTGCTCTTTAATCTCAACAGCAGCTTCTGTTAGTGCTACCCCTTGTTTGGTGGTAATGCATCTGTTGTAAGATGCAAAAGCAGGCTTCCCCAAAGATCTTGCAACTTAGTAAACTTTGATTTCTCTCTATAGTCTGATTATCAGGTCTGATAACCTCTTGATACTGGTATCTGCTAGCATTCTTGTAGCAGAATACTAACACTCTTTAAGTTAAGTTAAATGACACCCTTTAACCAGCACCCAAGGCCTTAAAGGAGTGAAAACAGTTATGAGGTAATGTGTTAATTATGAGGTTTATATTTGACTATATTTGCACAATTCCTTTTGCTGCATTACCTTATCTTACAGCTGGAGTGAACAGAATTTCTTACTGGCCTGCAGATCCTGAAATCAGCTTGCAGAATGAGGTGTCCAATCCCATTACTACTGATGATGCAAAGCTAGATGCCAAAGCAGTGGAAAGATTGAAGTCAAATAGTCGTGCTCGTGTGTGCGTCTTACTTCAGCCCTTAGTGTGCTATATGGTGCAGTTTGTTGAAGAGACTTCTACCAAATTGGATTTCATTCAAAAAATAGCAAAATCTCAGCCTGACTTTAATACTGACTTTTATACTGAATGTAGACAAGAGAAAATAAAAGAGTATGAAAGCTTGTTCCTAATTTCAAATGAGGAAATGCACAAGCAAATATTGATGACAATAGGACTGGAGAATCTCTGCGAAAATCCATACTTCAGCAACCTTAGACAAAATATGAAAGATCTGGTCTTGGTCTTGGCCACAGTGGCTGCCAGTGTTCCTGTCTTTGGATGTTTTGGGTTTTACTGCCATGAATCGCAGCCAACAAATGAAATGCATCATCAGGGCTTACCTCAAGAAATTGCAAGGCATTGTATGATTCAAGCCAGACTACTTGCCTATCGGACAGGTGAGTTATTACTGTAGCGGGAGAAGAGCAGCTCTTGCGTTTACAGTGTGTTCCTGATTTTCAGTCTTGTTTTTTCAAAATGCTTACAAGTCTTTAAAGTGCGTATGTCCATTCCTGCATCTCTGAAATAGTCTCTAAAAGCACTGAGGTTTTCCAAGACAAAAATCAATGCATTTCACATACAGTCCTAGCAAAGCCTGCCCTGCCAACATGTGCATTTAACACGTGTTTAAATGCCAACAATAGCATTTAAACCCTTCAGACTCCTGTGAGACTTTTCTTACCAATGTTTCACAAGATGCTTCTGATCCACTTAACCTATTGGCACCTATTTGATACTATGTATGTTTTTTCAAAAAACAGCAGTGGAATAGTATTCCTCCAGGAGGATTTAAGTACAGTTATGTTAAGTTTCCTAGTCCCAGTGTTATTAGTGGCATTGATTATATAACTGAGGTCTTTTTGTTTGGAAAGATTCTGGGGATTTGGTACACAGATTTTCTTGTTTTTTTTTTCTGTTGACTTTTCTATCTTTTGATGAAGATTACTTCTATTCAGCGCTTTTTTTATTCTTCCCGTGTTTGTAGCAATGCAGTAAGTTGGTAAACTCTTCTGGAGATTATTGTTCTGAAGGTTTAAAATTTGATGGTGCTCCTTAGTAATGTTTCCTTTCCATCTAGATACGACAGTTGCTTTTATAAACCCTTATAGACAAATAGGTGGCATATATTAAAAGGTTAAAACAAAAGTATTCCCTCACTCCCTCACACACGCACAGACACACGTGCATGCACACGTCCACACACAAGCACATACATACACACCCTGTTGATTTAGATGCTGAATGTGCCTTTTGGCTTATTCAGACCTTGTGATGTGAATGGGTGGGTGGGTGTGCACGTGCATGTGCGCTTTTTTCAGGAGTTTTAGAACTAATTCAAAAGTTGCCTGGAACAATTTTTGTGTTTTTGCACAACAGCTATTGTACAGAGCAGGATAAAATGGCCCAGCTTCAGCATTCATTCTTGGAGCAGCAGAATTCAGTTTTGTCTGAGCTGTTCAGCCTGAACTCCGGTCTGTGTTTGAACAGACTCTTATTCCGCTTTAGTCCTGTTACAAGTTCCTGATCCTGTATGAATTTTATATAACACCTCCCACACATGTACTGTGATGCTTTACACTATCGTACAGGTGGCTAACAGAGGTGTGAGATCATAAGATATTTTCTCTGCTGGATTAATATACATCAATGACTAATAAATATGTAGAATGCAAATAAAATTCTCAGCCCTCGGCAGGAAAAGACCTTCTTCAAGTGAGGGTGTGTGGTAGTAATGCTAAGGATCATGAAAAATAGTTAACTGAAACAGTTTTGTCTACGATATTCATCACTATGGAAGCCTGATTTCCCCCCTCCCCCCCACCTTAACATACTCCATTTTAACTGGTCAAGACTCTCATCAGTAACTCCAGAGGTAGACTTCCAAGTTGCGTAAAAGACTTCCAAGTCACATAATAGAAAGTTTTGTTTCGGTGTTCCTGCAGTAATGGTAGGAAACAGCCCACAGAATTCAATTGTTAACATTTTGTCTCCAGTTAGGTATAAAATAAAACAAATTTTGTTAGGAATTGAGACTACAGAACTATGTACTTTACAACCGATGGAGATTAATTTTAGTAATAAATAGGAGGGTTTTTTAAATCAGTTTTATAGTTCAAATCAGCTAACCTGTCCATATTCTTGGCTTGCATTTTCATGTCTGATATATGCACTGATTATTTCTCAGCATTTTGGAACAAATGTACCCAGCCAAGTCTTAGAATGGTTAACCACACCCTTGCTTTTGCAGCAGATTCATATGATGTTGAAGCTCTCATCTTTCTGTGCTGCTTTTCTCTTTCTACCAAGCACCCAAGATTGTTGCTCCTTACTCTCTGATTTCATATATTAGTGTATAGGTAACGTGCAAGTACCTTATGTTTTACTTACTACTAAAACATTCTGTATTTTAGAGGATCATAAAACAGGAGTTGGAGCTATTATTTGGGCGGAAGGAAAATCTGTAAGTATGGAATAACTTACCACTTCTTGCACTCACAATTCATACAAGTGTATCATCTTAGAATTTATTTTACTTTGAAAAATACACGTATGTATAAACTTACAGACAGACAGTGCTATGAAAACTTGTACTTCTCATTCTTTGGTAACTAAATTAATGACTGATTCGATGTTACCTTGTCCAGATGAAGGAGCAGGATAAAGGAGTTGAACGACCTCCATGTGTCCTTGCCTAGCTTTTCAGTTTGCTTGCTTCCGTAACCATTGTTTCGGTTTTTCCGAGTGCCTTGGGTGCAAGGTTTTGCCACAACTGTTGATCAGACAGCATGTGCTTACTCTGCACAGTACCTATTTGCAGGGATTATGGAGAGGTAACAGGGCAATCATAGCCTGACAGTCTCTTATAGACTTTTTTTTTTGTGCAGTTGAAACACTATGCTGACTTCAGCACGTTTTTTGTATCAGTGATATTTTTTCACAAATGTTGTTTGCTTTTTCATATCAAAATGTAAGGGATTTGTTTCTTTAAGTCTTTGTGCACATTACTGGTCCAAGAACCCTCATTCTTTATCCAACTGCAACCTGCTCTTTTGTTTTTTAGCACTTCTGTCATCAAGTGATTATAGTTGTTTTATTTCTTTTCTAATTTCAATTGCCAGTTTCTTTGTCAGCCCACTGGTCACTGGGTGTGTTCAGAGACAGGTAAAATACAGTCCCTGGCACATCAGGGACGAGCCCCAGCTTTCTTTTTTGTTGTACATTGCAGAAAGGACTAAGGACTGGATCCTCAAGACTTTCTGTTGTTGCTATCAATATGACTTGCTGAAAGAAAAGCCTCTAAAGTCTAGTGGTTTGTATTTGTGGTGTTAGTGGTTTGTCCACGCAGCTCTTGTGGAGCTTGGTGGAAAAGTTTCAGGCAGGCGTGTAGTTAGTTGAGTCCTCTTTTAATTGCTGTAACTTGGCGAGAACTAATAATGCTCAGATACTAAACAGAATGTGCAACATATATTGCACAACACTTTGATTTAGTACACAATTTAAACATCTCCAAATGTGATGATCTTCTTGCTATTGCAGAAAAGCTGTGATGGAACGGGAGCAATGTATTTTGTAGGCTGTGGCTACAATGCCTTTCCTGCTGGATCTGAATATGCTGATTTTCCACACATGGATGATAAACAAAAAGATCGGGAAATCAGAAAGTTCAGATACATTATACATGCTGAGCAGAACGCCTTGACATTCAGGTAATGGATTTGTTCTTACCACAGAAAAGAATGAGACAGTTCACAAAAATCCCTTGACAGGTGCATGATGTCATGGTGATGAAGTGTGGGTTGCAGTCACCATCTTGTTTATACCTGAGATGCAGAACTTGGATGTGCATAGGCACAGTCAGCTATGGTGTTTCTTCAAGCATCTGAGAGAACTTGATATCAAGGCTGTTCGGTCACGTGTGCAGCTGTCTTTCAAATACAAGCCACAGCCTCTGCCTCCTGCTGGGACCATGCTATAACCTGAAATATGGAGGAGTGGTACATGTTGAGGTTTCTGATATGTGTGGAAAGGCAGGAGGAGGTTTTACATTCATAGACAATAGAACCAAAGCAGATGTGATCTTATGCTTGTGCCCTTGAATAAGAATAAGCTGCTTCTGAGAGTAGAGGCTAACACAGCACTTCTTGCTCCCGTGAGATATCAAGTTGTCACTGTTCAAACCTATCAAGACATAACTTTGAAATTCTGTTTCTGACTGCTTGTAGGTGTCAAGAAATAAAGCCAGATGAGAGAAGCATGATATTTGTGACAAAATGTCCCTGTGATGAATGTGTACCCTTAATCAAAGGGGCTGGTATCAAGCAAATTTATGCAGGAGATGTTGATGCTGGAAAAAAGAAAGCAGACATATCATACATGAAGTTTGATGAACTTGAAGGTGTAAGCAAATTTACAGTAAGTGTCTAAATATACTAAAGTTTAAAGCTTCGGGCAGCAGTGTGAGAAGAGAGGAGTGGGCAAGCATCTGCAGCCAATGTAGGACTGCTTCCCCCCCCCCCCCTTTGTGCTAATTAATCAAGTACAAATGGAATAGGGAGACTATTCTGCAAGGACACTGAGAAGGTTGCTTTACCCTGCTGTTTGCCAGAGAGTAGGGCAGAGTGTGCCCATTTGCTCTGGTGTTATTTCCTTGCAGATTTCCCTTTGACTACTTGTTGCTGCTTGAGGCGGTTTCCTCAAGCTCTGAAGTTCTCTTCTAGCCTTTCCCATCACAGAATAGTAGCCGATGTGGGAGGTGACTGTGTGCTTTTGTGGCTCTTCCAGCCCTTTCTGAAAGAGCCGCAGTGTGTTTTGAAAGTGGGCAAGTGCACCTGCATTCGGGGGTGCTCACCATGACAAACTGCAGCACTGTTCGTTCAAGCAGTCTTGTTTCTCCTTAGCAAAGGAATAAATGGCCACACATGCCCTAACAACTCTTTATCCTCAAGTGTACATGTGAGGAAAAACACTTTTTTCTCCTATTTCACCCCTAGTTGTGTCTTACAGTGGAGTGCTGTGATGTATTTTCTCTTTCTCCCCCTGCTTTTTTGTCTTCTGGAATAAGTAAACTTTTTTCTTCTCTTACCAGTGGCAACTAAATCCATTTCACACTAATGTCCTTGAATTCCGTGATCCCACAACCAAAGAAAGTAAGTGTGTTTCATTAATGCATTTTATGATTGAAGTCAGTGACATTCATTTTTAAACAAAGCTGAAGTCCTCTCTGTTTGATTTCAATTAGTTAGATTTTGCTATGAAAACTTATCAGGACATTTTGGGTTGTATTTTTAAATTAAGGATAAGTCCAAAACATAAGTTTAACAAATGCTTGGCACTTGCAATCATTACAAAATCTAGTAGTCCTATTGTCAAGGCCCACAGTATGCTCTTTTGCACATTGATCGTTCCAGGCTACTGTATCATGTTTTATATCATGTTCTAAAAAGATTTTAAAGTACTTTGGAGTGCTGTTGTTTTTCAGGGGAAATTGATCTCTGCCAAGTCATTTAAATGTTTTCTGGAAATTTCCAGTGCATCTTTCATGATGTAGATTCTATGCCAGTGCTTTTCAATCAACTTTTTTTTTTCTTTTTCCTTGTTTCCATTGTTTTTAATGGCAACTGAGGCTGAGGTCATATACGATCCCTGTCTTCCAGCACTCCTGTAGCAAGGGAGCTGTCACCTTCTGATAATGGAGTTCAGATGACTGTTACGCTGAAGCCCTTTCTGTGCTGCAGAAGGGACCCGCCATCATCAGTCCTTAACATGTTTTTCATTCAGTGGGGAAAATCATGTGAAAAAGAAGCTAAATAGTTTTCATGACTCTTTTTTTCTTGGCACTTCCTCGTAAGTCCTGGAAGAGTTCAGGGTAATGTTTAGGAGCATTAGTAATCACTGCATAATGTCAGGGCATGTCTGTCCCTGTCTTCTGCTAATGGTTTTCAGACCTAACTGGGGAAAGATTAGTTGTGGGATATTTTGTTTGAGAGCCTTTAAAGGGGTTCCTTTTTTTAACAATGGTTTCTTCGAGATGGTGTGCTGGAATTTTCCATGCTGAACTCCCGTTTGGGTTGCTCTTTTTCCTTCCTGTGTTTACCTTGCCATGGTTGTTTGCGTGTTCCTCAATACAGGGAAGATGACAACTACTCCCTTCCCCCAAGTATTTTTTCAGTATGCCTGTGCCTGTGGGTATTTAGGCTATGTTTAGTGTTGTATTAATACAAATTTCACTTTTTTTTTTCTTTACCCAGATGGGGTCCAGAAAACAAAATCACTAGATGACCAGCAGCACCAAAACAAGAAGCTGTGTCTTGGCCACTATTGAATAATTAGCACTCCTGCAATCTCGCTCTGTACTTTTATAATGCAGCTATTTTGCACTTTCAAGTAGGGAAGGGTTTTATTTATTGTTTGGAAAGTGATTTTTAGAATAAGTTTATTTATGATGTCTTAAATGTTTTATAGAATTTTTAATTTAGAAGTTCCTGGGGAAAAATGCTACCTGTATTCTCTGAAGAAGGAGCTGGGTGGCTAATCATTGTTAACACATTAAAAAAATCAGTCTGAAAGTTCACTGCCGATAGGTCAGAATAATAGTAAAATCGTGTCTGTTCTACTTGTTATAGGAATTGAGGGAATGGATTTCTAAGCTCTCGGCTAGCAGAATAAGTACTCATTCTTCAAGTACAGTGTTCAAGGGAATCTCTTAAAAAACGGTAGCTAGGTAGTCACTAGTAACTATTTCTATTTCCTGAAAGTGGCTTTCACTTCTCAGTTTGTTTATATAATGGATTCAAAGCCAATGGGATAGAAATGGTTGCTAGATAAGTGATCTGTGGATCAAGCTCCTTTCTCATACATGCCTGTTCAACCTACAGATAGCAGCAGAGCTCTTCCGTTCTGTAATACTTGCATTGCTGTCGTGTGCCCTTTGTGCTTCCTCAAGTGCATCCCATCTGAATTAATCTAGACAGAGATTAATTTTACTTTTCTCAGATTCTGGACTCAGGCTTAAAAGAATTTGGCTGTTTGCATCTTGCTGGCCCCTACATACTACAGGAAAGAATGCTTGGTGCTTAGCTTTTGTTCAGCTTCATTAACAGGCTTCTCGGATTACAGAAGCTAATAAAGTGCTAGATGTCCTGTTGTGCCTTAAATAGGGTGATATGTACCACTAGAGTGGCCCGTACCTTTTTAGGTGCGAATTCTTTGAGTAATTACACGCGGAGCCTGGATGGAGTGTTCAGAAGAAACGAACTGCAACTTCAAGCTTATGTTGTTGCTAGTTTTGAGGGGATAGAAACCAGCTAACCACAATGCAAGGTCATATCTCATCTTGAGAGATCAGTCTCCCTGTTTGCTGCTTAGAATATGAGCTCTAGGTGTTTGTTTTAGCAGTTATTCCAAGACTTTCTGTGCTCTTCTGCAGAGCTCTCAAGTGCAAACACCTTAAACTTTTTTTTTTCTGCTGCTGGTGGGGAATGTAAATAGCCTCTTCCCAACTCTTTCATGCATCTTGTCTTCTTTTGTCACCCTTCCCAAAGTCCTAGAGGGGGGAATTGGGCTCCAGGTTGCTGCTCTGCAGGTTCTGTTGGTTCCTTCTAGGCTTTGGAAACATTTCAAACCAGATAGCAAAGCTGTGGTTAGACAGTGTGTAAAGGAGCTTTAATGTGGCATTAATTACATGAAGTCTGTTCTTACTCGGTTTAGCAACTGGTCATGCAATTTAAGATACAGTCCTGGATGCTGATAACTGCGTCAAGGAACTGTGATTCCTCATGGCTCAGAGTATGTTTGTTCTTACGTACCTGGACATCAGAGCTGGAGAATGCTTATGTGCTCTTACTGCCATGCTGTCCGCACAAGTGCTTACTCTCCCTGGAGCTCAAGAAGCTACTGTTTCTCTCAGCATAGTTAAATTGAAGACTATTCTAGAGCTGCCATATAAATGTGGTGCATGCAGAGGTAGCAGCAGCAATCTCATCAGGCAATAGCCTGACCTCCTGCACTGCTGCTGTCTTGATAAGCAGGATGCACACAGCTTCATTTCACAGGACTTCAGGACCAGTGTGAGCAAAGGAGAAATACGTGACTCTCCAAGGGAAGGATGCTGAAATCTGTTTTTGTGGCACACCTCAAAAGGCTGTTTTTGTACAGTAGCTCATAAACAAATAACTGAACTGCCACTGCACGAGGTCTTGTGATCTGGAGCAGAGGAAGAAATGTCCTGAACTTGCAGCTGGATCTGCAGCAGCAAGAGCTCTGTGCCTCGCCTGCTGGGTTCAGAGCCCCGCACAGATCCAGGTGCAGGCTTGGGGGTTATTGCTCTGGTTGCTGTGCAAAACTCAGATAAGATTTCTTCCCTTATCGAGAGTTGCACTATTTGCTTGCGGCTTCCAGACCTGATTAAAGTCATTTATTGTTTCTACACCATGTTTCGTAAGCAGGATTGTTTTAATAACCTGTTTTTAATTCATAGATTAATTTATTGGGGCGTATTTTCTCCCCCACTACTCTTAAACATCTTGTGTTGGAATAACTACTCTTGACTTTTTCTACAGATAGAAAAAAACACTGTCTGTTAGCCCCAAAAGTCCAAAAAACTGCCCAAATCTACTTGTTTCCATAATCTATAGGCAACATTTTTATACTTGAGGTAAAAGCAGGGGAGAACAGAAGTGCAGGTTTAAGGCTCTTCAAGTTTTGTAATCAGTCAGCTGGTGTCAAAATAGGTAAAGAAGTCTATAGGAACAACATCTGTCTTATAGGCACTTACAGGAAACTGAAAAGTCCATAAAAAGTCAAAGATGGCCTGAAAAGGTAAAGAAAGATACATAGTAAATATAACACACATTAAATAAATACACTGGCAGGTTTTTTTTAAATAAAATTTAATTTTGAAGATCTATGTGAATGTTGCTGATAATCTTCATGAGGAATTGTTTTAAAATGTAAGCCTTTCCTTTTTATTAGCTTTTAAGAGCAGGTTTTTGTACAAATTTTACAGTGAAATTTGGAGTTGCATCTAAGGCTGAAAGGTTTGGAAGTCCCTTTTCTGTCACGCCATGTTTCTACAGATTCATCTAAAGACTCATGAATTTCTGTAGGCTCCAGTTATCAGTGTAACTGCACTTTTGCTTCTTTCTGGGATTAGAGAGTAGGTGCTTTGTCTTGGCCCATAGGAACAGCGTGAATGCGGTTTCTCTCCCAGCTCACAGACCGTGCAAGCGCTGCTATGTACATCAGCTACATGCCCAGGAGAGCCACAGAAGATGGCGATCTCCTGCAGTGCTTGTTTTGCAAGTGTACTTTAGGATGTTTGTTTCTTATGTAAAAAGAGAAATATATTTAAAACTAAGAAATGTAAAGGTATATATTTTATTTATATATATGTGTGTATGTGTGTATGTGTGCAACATTCCCATAGGTGTTTTGAATCTTCTACATTCATGCCAAAACAGTTGTTTTAATTGCAGGTATTAGCTACCAGTAATTATTTGGCCTCTTGACTGCAAATTACAGAAATTCTGTTAATCGTCTGCCTTACAGCAAAACATGTTTTCTGCTAATAAATTAAACCGACAGTAAGTAGTGAAGTGTGCTTTTTTAAAGTGCTTTGGGCTATTAGAGGGCTGAGCACTGTGAAGGGCACACAGCCTTTCCTGGCGCAGGCTGTGCCCGTGGCTGCGGTGCTGGCTGTTCTTAGCCAACCTCTGTTGCCTCCCTCTGCCCTCACTGAAGAATTTGTCTGCTGTGAGCCCCAGGCAGGGTGGGATCCCCTGGGAGATTTTATCCCCCCACTGTGGAGAGCAAGAGCTGCCTCAAGCAGTGCTGAGTTGGTGAATCACTGTACAGCTTTTTTTCCTTGGCTGGGAGGGCTACAGAGAGGGTATCCAAGTGGGGACATGGGAGACCTGCTTCAGAAGTGCTTTTGAGCACAGATGTTGTAGATGCACAGCAAGCAATGCATGGGGCATGGTCAGCAGGGCTGGTAACCGGATGAGCTCGCCAGATAGATGTTTAATTCTGACAAGTTTTGCAGTCTTTTAAAGAAATTTTGATTTTGGCTCTCCTGTCTTTTTGGTTTTAATTTGTTAGCTACAGAAGGCATCATCACTTGGCGGCAAGAAAAGCAAAAAAGGCAGATGGCATGTGCAGCTCTCTAATAGATTCAGATTGCCACAGTGCCATGTGCACAAAGCTGAGTTCTGTTCTGCACGGAAAGGTAGTTGCAGAGAAATGTTGACAAACATGCAACCCGTCAGCTGGGGCTCCGGTTTTCCCAGACCCACCTAGCTGCCTCTTAACGTGTGCCAAGATGCTGGTTGTGTCTGCTACAGGCGAGACAGCGATGCGCTGCTGCGTGGCCTCTCTTCAGAAGGGAGGGAGCGGTAGCACGAGCCAGCTGCAGTGGCGCCACCTCCTTCTCAATGTATGTGGCAAATGCAAGAAGGGAGCAGGTAGGAGCTGTCACCCTCAAAGTGCCAAATACTATGGCAAAAACACTCTTGCTGCCCAGAGCACAGACATGGAGCCTCTCATGTGCAGGCTGCTGCTCAGCAGCCAGCAATCAACAGTAGCCTGGCGAAGAGGAGGAGCGCAGCGAAGGCTGCAGAGCAAGGAGAGAAGGGGCAGGAGTGGCGGTGCTGCTGCGCGATGTGGCTGTCTTAACCAGCCAAGGCGCATAAGGCCCCTAATTTGACTAACTCTGAACCGAGGCTATTTTTGCCTTTGCTGCAAGAGCAGAGGCTCATTGCTGCAGCAGCCAGCGGAGCTGCTGAGCCCGCACAGCCGTGAGAGGTCAGTGTTAGCAGCAAAGTGGGCCTGGATGAAGCTAAGTTTAACTCCTGGGATGGGGAGATGGTCTCAGCCAGGGGGCTGGGGTGCTGCTGCCCCCTGAGTGGGCAAATCATAGAATTGGTAAGGTTAGAAGGGACCTCTGGAGATCACCTAGGCCACCCCTCAAAGGACTGGCCCATTCAGGGACTGAACCCACAACCCTGGCGTTACTAGGAGCATGCGCTTACCAGCTGAGTGTGTGATGTACAACCACACAGAGGTATTTTATCATAAGTAAGTAAGTAAGTACTGCAAAAGGTACCCAGAAAAAATATTGGAGACTGGGAGGATGGCAGAGGCACTTGCTGCTGCTTGAATTGGGAAGTCCAACATTGCTGGACGCACCCACTCAGCTCCCTGCCTAATCCTGGGAAAATTATTTGAAGGGCATGGAAATGCTAGGGTGCTTAGTCAAGAAGGGAAAGGGCTGGGGTCGATACCCTTACAGTTGTCAGAGAGCAAAACCATATTCCCCTTGCCGCCTCACAACCTGTGCCACCAGGCCGAGGCCATTCTGCAGTGAGGCACTTTAGCCACAAAGCTGAAGCTCTTCCACATTGTACAGAAGAATGATGTATTCATCAGACCAGGGGAAGGGGAGGGGGGGCGGGGGAGAAGTCTGCTGACCAAACATTACTGCATCCTTTGGAAAGGGGCCAGGGCTCTCGGAGCCCAGCTCCAATTTCATGGACAATAGCAAAGCGCTTGCTGGAGGACAAATGCAATCCAGATCTCCTCTCCCTTCTGGGAACCACTTTTTTTATCATTAGATTACAGGGTCCAAGTCATTCTTTCCTTCTCCCCTGATCTCATCCCTGGAGTACGCAGATCAAGAGGCCCAAGCAGCCTCACCACCCACACCTATAGAAGGCCCAAGTCCCATGGCTGGCCTGTGTTTTCACACCTGCCTTTCTCCCTTTTAATCATATTCCTCTTAGCAGCACAAACTCCCTGACTCCTGGGATGAGGAATTACAGATCAAGGATTCCTGGCCCTCTGCTGTATCCCATATGTTTTTTTAGATGCCAGCAAGGAGCACAGGGCGAGTTGGCAGAGACAGTCCTGAGACACAAACCCTACCAAAGGCTGCTGGCAACTGGCCACCCAGGCTGTCTCCATTTTTTCTTTCTTTCTTCAGGCTCCAATCTTCTTTCCCGTCCTTGCACTGATGAACCATGTCCTGCAGTCGCACAGCTCCCCCAGACATTCATTAAGAGAAGCTGTGAGCTCCTCGTGGGTGCAGCTGCTGATACAGAAGACGAGGAGCCTTGACTAACCGCACCAAAGGAAACGGAGAGGTCTAGTGGTATTTCAGCATGGCACTAGGAAAGATCTCGTCTTCAATTCCTTAGGAACGTGCGTCCCAGCCTGCTGTGGAATAGCATCATGGTGCATAAGCTTGGGAGATTTTTTTTTTCCTGCTATTTCTTCTTTCAAAGAGCTAGGCAAGTTGAGCTGGGGGAGAAGTGCGGTCAATACTTACTTCAGGACTTGCAGCTTCTTGTATGATAAGCTGATATATGGAATTTTATTATAAGACCACCCATCTCATACATGGACACTTCTCACATGCCCTCACTTATGCCCTACGGTCTAAGAGCTGCTTGTTCAGGGAAGGGCTACCTTTGCAGGGACCGGGCCCATCGCTCCAGCCCCTGCTCTCCTGGCACATCCCTGGCAGCGCAGACGCCATGAGGCGGGCGCGACCTCACCTCCTACCACGGCCAGGTTTTGATGCCTCCAACAGCCCTCCCAGGCCGGGTGCACCTCCCACCAGCCTTCGCTTCCACAGACGCGGCGGGCGCTTGGTCCACGCGCAGGCTGCACGCCCGACTGCATTAGCGGAAACTGCAGCTGGCAAGAAGAGGTGAGCACTGCACAGAGCTTAAGGGATGACCAGAAAGGGGAGGAGGAAAGAAAGAAAAACTCCACAGCGATGAAAACAGTGATCAGTAATCATGCCTTTAATAGCTTGTAAATATATATAATTTTTTTTAATTCCAGGCAACTAAGATGGACTTTTTTTTTTTTGCCTATATCTGACATCTGAAAACAAATCGTGAGTCCACAGTCTGCTCGGTTTCATCCCTTTCCTAAAGCACATAAATTAACGTTATCCGTCACCCTACTATACAACAGGTTTATGAAGGAAAAAGTCTTCTGTTTTTACAGTTCGGTTCTACCGCGTTTCTTGAAGCGGTAGCTACAGTTTTAGCTAGATAACAAAACGTCCTACAACAAACAGGGAAACTCAGAACTTGGGCTATTAAAGAGTTGAGGAAACTTCCACTCCCCGCTCTCAGGCTCCACTTCCTAAGCCAGCATCACGGGAACGCTTCCGTTTCCCGTGTAGAAAACAAGAGACCACTCCCCCCCCAAAGGAAGAACTCTTCAAACACACCTGGGTAACATTTGGGGGACCACAGGCTTATTAAGCTTAAATATTACAGTGCAACAACTTCTCCTTCTAGAACTTGAGCGCAGAAGCGGGATTGGCATCCGAATGAGCTGGGATGGAGAGTGGCAGGCGACGGGCACCTCCGGGGCCTGGGGCTGCCCAGCCGCCTCCTCAGCTTTACCGAGGGATCCAGTAGACACTCTCGGCCTCCAGAGACGCCGAGCACCTGCGGCTCCCCAAAGGCCTCGGGGACCGAGGGCCTCCTGGCCGTTCCCAACCGTCAAACAAAATTCATGGGCAAAGCGCTTCCCACCCAGGCAAGCTTGAAGGAATTAAAATCCAGGCGGCTGCAGAGCTGGTGGCACCGCTCCCGGCATCCGAGCTCGCCTCGACGCCGGCTCACGGCTGGGACTGTAATCGGGATGGGACGATGGCCCCTTCCCGCCGGGGCACGAGCCCACGGTGGCAGGAGCCGGCCGGCACGGGAAACGGGGCAGACGGAGATGGCCGGGCCAGCTGACGTCTTCGGCCACTTCCTTAACAGGGGCTGGGCAGAAAACCTCTGCTCTAGGGTAAACAACAACTTGGAAGATGAAAGAAAGCAAATAAAATAAAATAAAGGCGAAAGCATGACCTTCACTGCTTTTCTTCCCGCTAAGACTCCAGTCTGTAAGCGCCGCTGACTCCAGAGCCGAAGGTGCTCGCTCGCAGCCTTGCGCGCCTGCGGCCCTGCGCCGCAGTCGGAGGCAGCGCAGCGCAGGGAGAGACGGCACGGTCCCCCGACGGCCCGCTCTGGGCGCTCCCCGGCAGCTCAGCTTGGCTGGTAACGGGTAAGTGAAGAGGCTCGTTCTCCTCGAGCGCAAACGAAAATCTGTCAGACCGGCTTCTAACACAGAGACGTCCTAAACTGACATAAATAGCCACGATTAAAAATAATATATTATTCTGGATATATATCTTTTGTTTAGTTTTCACATAAACCCCCCCTATGCTCTCAACACCTAGGAATAAAGACAACATAAAACCCAGGCACTCGCTGTGCCCTCCCAAGCACTACGATGGTGTTTAAGGGACGCAGAGGAACTTAACAAATGAGATTAACGCCTACAGCGGGAAGCGAGAGGAAGTTCTTCACGCCGTCGGCTTTTTCAAGTCTCGGATTTGCTTTATCAAGTAGTTCTTCTCATCGTTGAACTGCTCGTCGTCCGTCCTCTCCTTCTGGAAATTGCTCAGGAACTCGATCAGCTTGGGTTGGTTTTTCAACAGGATCTCCACAATGGGCTGCGTTTTGTTTGGACTGGCCACAAAAACCTAACGTAAAAAAAAAAAAGAAGAAAGAAAATAATGAACAAGCAGTGACAGAAGGAGGCTGCTGGGCAGAGAGGCTGCTGCTATGCACCTTAGACCAAGGCAGGCAGAGAAAAAAAGATGCAAACGTCCAGCAGCAGCCCCAAGCCAAGGTGCATGTCTGTGCTATCGCTTCCCCTGATTTTTACTTTTTTTGTTTTTTTTTTTAAACAGAGCTTCTTCATTTTTAATAGAGCTTCTAACGTTTTCTTCTGCCTTTCATTTAAGCCGGACCATTAAGGCTGGCGGTGACAAGCTCTTCCCAGGGCTCTCAGGATGCTGCGGACGTCAGTCGTTATCGCTGAACATGCGCGCGCACACACACATGCGCGCCAACGAGAAGAGTTCCCACATCTGGCTTCCCCCGCGGTTACCATGGCTGGTCAACAAAACACTGCGCGGCCGCTTGTGCAACGACATAAATAACTCCAGTTATTCTGTACCCAAAAGTGACGAAATTAAGGACAGACAGAGCTGGAAAGCGGCCAGCTTCTCCTCCGAGCTCGTTCAAACCAGAATAAAAACAAACATCTGCTGACAGTGCCGAACAGCATGCTGCCAGGCCGCGCACGGATGGCACAGCCGCTTGCCCGGCCCCGCGGCTCTGCGTCACATTCATTTGCATTCACTGAGACTTCACCCAAGTGACAACGGGGGCCGGATCCATCCGGGAGCCACGGAGCTGCAGGCTCGCTGCGGGGCTCCACACCGTTTTCCACGCTCTAGAGGCTACTTGCCCCCTTGCCACCCAACTTCACAAGCTGAGTCAACAGCGCAAGGCTCCCCTAGGAGGCTTTCAGAGCTGCCACTCAAAAATAAGCTTTCCTGCATGATGCTCCAAGCACTCAAAACACCTCTGCTCACCAGGGACACGTTTATGCGTCAGGAAGGTGGTCAGCTCACAGCTCTCGCTACCCTCAACGGGCTCTCAGCAGTTATTTGTCCTGTTGCTGCCGAGACACAACAAGCAAGATCCTTTCCCTCACCAATAACTTTAACGTTCCACCATGGAAATGTTGTTTCCCCTCTGTTTGAGCAATAAAGGCTTTGGGGATGTGCATGAGCAGTGAATGGGCTTTGCGCCTTCTCCAGGGAGTACAAATCCAGAAATGTCACGGGCGCAGAGGTTGGGCTCCCACCCGGAGGTGACAGGTCCACTCCCCTCTTGCGGCCAACGCAGGAACACAAATAAATGTGCTTGCAGGACCTATGTGTTCGGGAACCTTCTCAGCAACGTGCACTTCAAATAAGATGCTTCAGAGAAGGCGTGCTGAACAGCTTTCCGCAGTGAATATTAGACCTCTTTAAAGATAGCTCAAGCCAGACTTTCAAAATGAGCAAATCTAAATGCCTTTTCTTGTGAAAGCTATCTGCTCTGCAAACAGGACTGAAAGGTTTGAGTGGTAAACGCAGTAAATACCAGCATTTCACATTGGTCACACAACTGGTATTACCATCGCAAGCCCTTAGCTTAATAGAAGGCATCACATCCTGTTCATCTTCCTGCTTGATTATTTATAGATTAAAATCTTCCCCTCGCAAAACTGTGTAACTGAACATTCAAACAAAGACAACCTTGACTGCCAGTCTTGCTCAACGTCCCCAGGGACTCGTAAAGTGAGAACCTTACAGGACTGGAAAATTCCTGAAGTGGTATTCAATGTTTTAACTGAGAAAATAAAAATCAGTTCTGCAAGTACCAATTGTCAGCTTCACAAAGCCCAGGACCAGGACCACCGTAAGGTTTTTCTCTTAAAAGAGTCCCACTAATTCAGAACACTCTATTGTCATAAAGGGATAAATCCATGAAAATAGAAATCATTCTCAGAACTAGCTGGAACATTTCTACTCAAATGAAGTTTAACTTCACAGAAAAATCAGTTTCTCCTATGGTTTCATTACAGCAGAACGAATTCTGGAAATACAACAGAGCAAAAAGTAATTACAGAGGCTAAAGATCGTGAAGCGAGTATTTTAATACTTACCCTGAGGTCACACACAATTTTATTTCTTCTGAACAAAGTCCCTTTGAACAGAGGAGGCCAAAGCTACCACCTATCGCTCAGCCTAGACCCTGGTAGCTCCTCCAGCCTCCAGCCAGCTTTTGAAGGGTGAGGGATTAAGGGCCGAATCCAAAAGCTTTGATGCTATCAAACAGATTTACGAGCCAATTTGCTTGTGTTGAAATGGTGCTGGGCACTAAGCTTCTCCCATATTGTTGGCAAAGAGGCTGCACGTAGAAGTGCCTTGCAGTTGATGTTAGGGTGATACTAAACCCATTTGCAGAGCAAGCTGCAGAATACAGCTCCATAATGGGCATGAAAGAGCATGGAAAAACAAAACTAAGGTCACAAAACACAGTGTACCCATTCTATTTTTAGATCAAAACAGTAAAATGCATCTTGTTACATGTCTGGTTTGGAACCAGAATGTCACAGGCTCCCAGTTCACCACTGTGTGTGTGTGGGGGGGGGGGGTCCTCAGAATAATCTATACGTTTATATGAAAGCCAAGAGTCATTATTAGCTTTCATTTGTAAATTAATGAGGCCGAAGGACCACTTGCACCACATTCAGGTATACCTGAAAGCTTTGCTCTCCTATAGGCAAACACAGAGTAGGCTCCTCCAATAACCGTTACAAATCCATTGCAGGAGCTGGCTGGCCCTTTCCAGCACCCTGCCCTCAAACTGCCCAGGCTGAAGTCTGACACTTCATCACTGAAATCGCTATGGAGAAGAACTGGAGACTGTCAAAGTCTACAAATCCAGGCAACACAAGGGGGTGAGATGTGTTAGCTTTTCTTACTGATTAAATACTGGCTAATCCGCACGCATGCATTGCTTTGACATCCAGCTTTACATGGTAATCACAAGCCTTTGGGATGCTGCTGCAAGGCAGAAGCTCCATTTTGCTCTGGCAAAAGCAAAAGGAGGAGCTGGAGCTGGGAGAAAGATCAAGCATCTCCTCCGGGGAAAGCAGAAGGAGGCATCGTAAATGGGATCTCCGTGTGTCTTCAGTTTCCCACCTGAAGCATCCTGGATGAGGAAAATATTCTCAGAGCTCGAAGGCTTGCTGCCATTTTTAACCACCAGACAGTCCTGCAAATTATTTTTGAGCTGGAGGTGCTCACTGTTTTAGTCTGCATCTTACAGTTTTGAATGTTCAATAATTAGAAGTTGCCTCTGAGAACTAAGAGTCACGCACCTTTTGAAGGCCTGGCCGGGGCATGGGAGAGCTGCAGTCTGGATACTTGCAAAATAACCACTTCTTTATTTCAAGTACGTCTAACTGGTGAAACATCCAAGTCAGGTAATTTAAATCCAAATCTTTTGGCAGCTCAGAGCAGTAAGTATCAGCTTCTCAGCAGAACTTTGATTTCAAATCACTGATTAGTCTGCTGTAATTTCAACCAGGACTGTACAGGTATTTTGTAAGCGCAGTTCAAAAATGCAGGCACAGTTTTAAATTGATGAGAGCTTAAAAGCTGAGGACTGAATTCTTCTCCCAGTTGCTTTAGCACAGAATTAGTACAGCTGACGAGACTCAGGCCCGGCACACTAAACCCAAAACAGGAGGCAAGGATATCGCAGAACAGGGCACAGCAAGGCAGCAGTGTTTTCCCTCATCCTCTTAAATATTTAAAGTTTTCTTTTGGTGGTTCTCAGCAATGCTGTCAGTATTTCATTTAAGAAAAAGCGACATCGGGGCAAATGCTCTTCTCTGCCCCCCTCTACAAAGCTGGTTCACAATGGGATTCCCTATAACGTATCCTACACCCTACCGTGCCCGCAGGGATAAGCCTAACGCCTCACCGCGGAGGGGGGGGATCCTCAGGGGGGCCTTGCCAGGGGAGCTCTGCTGGACCCGTGCTTGCACGGGTTGCTCTAGGTTGCTTCCACTAGTTACAAATGAGCAATTTCCACTGGCTCAGAATCACCGAACCGCCCCTGCAGTTCCCACGCGACGCACGCCGGGCGCGTTAGACGGGGCAAGGCGCCTCGCAGCCCTGTTCAAACGCTGCCGATGGGCACTGCCGGAAAAAAGGACGCCGCGCCGTGGAAGTTCGTATCTGAGGGCAGAGCCTGGCCCTTTGAGCCGAAGAGACGTAACGCTACCGTCGCGCGCTATTTGTTTTGCGGAACATCGGAAGGCCTCAGCATTACGCGCCCACGGTAGCGAGCGGTGAGCAAGCGGGTTGGCAAGGCTCGGCCTACAGCATCTACGCTCCCACCGGGAATGGGATGCGCCGCATGAAAAGTGGAAAAGAAGGGAGGAATGGGAAGGCAGAATGTGAGCAACAGCAGTGAGTGACATGGTCACATACCGCAACCATTTCCAATTATGCCAAATCCTTATAAACGCCTCTTAAAACACTTAGAAGCAGCTGTTCCCAAGGACTGGGCCATGCCTATCATTAATTCAGGAATAGCAACCCATGTGTTTCATACATAAAAATCTGGCATTTATTCACAGAGTGGCTAACAGAGCCCAATCCTCTGATCCCTGCCCTCCCTAGACATCCCCAAGGCTGCATGTGCTCTGAGCCTGGTTGCTCTCTTATCTTGGAGCTGCATGCCTCCCGATAAGGATGAAGAGTAGTAGGCACCCACAGTTGTTCAGCTGATTATAGAGAAAGCCAGCCAGTGAACAGCTTACCAAGCTGCTTATTTCAAGGAAGGATTTATCTTTTTTAATTCTCCTCGAGGCTTTTTTTTTTTTTTTTCCAAAGGAAAAGCTTTCTGAAGCAGCTATATGTCCCCAAAGCCTCTGCAACACAGACCCAAAAGGTTTTTTTCCAAGTCAGAAATGGCAAAACTACAAAACTCAACAAGTCATCCTGAATTTCAGGAGGGTGAGGTAATGTTTTGGAATGGCATGCCTTTTGGTGTGAGCTGGTTTATTTTTTAAAACCGTCTTGGTGAAGGATACCTTCACAGACCCAATCTCCCTCTTCTGCAAATCATAAACAATTCTATTTACATAGTTTGAAATTAATGTGTTAATTCCAGAATAAAGGTAGTTTTGCATAATAATTCCACTCGCCCTCTGACCCAGAGAAGAGAACTTTTTGACAGAAAAAAAGAGTTAATTTTTTCCCCCATTATCATTAATCATAACGAGAAAAAGGATACTGGCTGCATCTGGTAATTGTTTACAGCTGCACTAACGATCAGTGCAAAAAGATGGAAGGATTAAACTCATTACAGATTTACCAAATCTTTTTAATAGGTTTAAAAGCAAATTGTGTTCCTGCTGTTGCACAGTGCTAGCACCGTTTACTCTTAGTCTTAACACAGTTTCAACACACTGTTTTCTTCTATTTTTCCACAGCATCCCTGGGTAAAATGACCTAAGCAGTGGGGGAAGGCGCTGTGAATACCATCTAGAAGCTATGGATTTTGTTCCCTTCCAGCTCATTGCTATCTGAATGACTTACCCTCAGCCCAAACAGAAGTGGTGCTGCTTTAGGTCTCACTCAAAGGAAGGCAAAG
The DNA here is from genome assembly GCF_028389875.1 of Rhea pennata. Lineage (NCBI taxonomy): Eukaryota > Metazoa > Chordata > Aves > Rheiformes > Rheidae > Rhea > Rhea pennata. The sequence goes on from NC_084663.1 coordinate 186,464,311, forward strand.
ACAAATCAGACTGATGCTCACTGATGGAAACACTGTTAAGATACTCTCAAATATTTAAAGGGATTTGAAAACCCCTTAGCCCTATTTTTCCAGCCTTATTCTTGCCCACTTTGAAAGACCCTTTCATAAGGGGAAGAGAGAGTCTGCTGTCCCTAAAGCTCATCCCTGCTCACCTTGAATACATGAAATGCTTCAAACTGAATGTTGGGGCTTTTGTCTCGCAGCAAGTTCATCATCAGCTTCAGATTCTCTGGCTTGCTGATGTATTTTGTCATGATGGCGAAGTTGTGCCGGTCCAGAATCAATTCACCCAGCAGCTATAGAGACAATTACAAAAAACAAGTTTTTACAAACAACTACTTTTTTTTGGGGGGGGGGGGTGTAAAGAAAGCAGTAGCACGTTTTTATGTTTGCCTAAAGAGGTTTCAATGTCACTACCTTTAAAAAAGTACATGGATTTGTTATCATGCAATGAGTTAATGCCCAGTAATGCTCTTCTTCCATATACTACAGAGATGGATAGCATGCGGACAGGATGCAATAGGAGCTAGGGTGAGCCAGCAAGGGGAGAAGCAATAGTGCCACCGTCCCACAAACGCACCTTAATTTCATTCAGATGTTACATTAACAGACCTATTTGTTCCTGTCATGTCAGATTCAGCTACAGCCAAATAGGGACTATCAGGTCGCTCTCAAGTTCTTTCAAACCTACATTATGAGCTAAAGTACAAAATTAAGGTCAGAAAAAAAGGGATGGTGCTTGTTCCACAGAAATGGCCCAGAGCTTCATGGAAGATGAAGGAAATAAAGCTCACAGCTAATTCATTGGAACAAGAGTACTGGCAAACACTTAGTCCCTGTTTTGTTATGAAGCATGCAGCTGATCTGTTGCAGTATACACATTTCGATACTCTGCATAATACGGATTTCAAATTTACAAAGAAAGTGCTGAGAAATTTGACTTTACCTTCAAAGATTGTCTCTTTGTTACATAATTCTCAGAATGAAGGAGCTTTTCGTAATCCTCAAAGATCTAGAGCAACAGAGAAAACACAATTGCATCCTACTCGGATCCATCCATCCTTCGGCCCACTCCCTTCTCACGGTCCTTCCCAGCCCAGGGGCGCAGCAGAGGCAGTGGCAGCGAAGCCCCTTAACGCTTTGGTGCCTGCCTGGGGCTGCTCCTCTCTCAACCATCCCTCCTTGCTTATGCATGTGATTACGTACAAGGAGCTTCAAATCATTTGGGACGCTTGGGGCTTGTGATCATGCAACCTTCTTTCACAAGAGGATGAATCTGCTGCCAGCAGATTCACACAGTCCAGCTGGTAACGTCCACTCATTCGTACTCGGACCAGCTACCAAACACGCAAAAAAAACCACGGATGTCCAAGAATCACTTAAAACTGCTCATTTCCACAATTTATACTTCCATTTTTAAATGTTACGTAAATGTAGAACAGGGACTGCTCCACTGCAGTGCTTCAGTGCTAACAGACAGACAATTAGCAAAGATGGTAATTTTGCTCCAGTTAAACTGCATTTATGACTCAGCAATAAGAAGCCTGATTTTTATTTAAACCTCTTGCTAACTCTAGAACAAAACAAGTGTCTTTGGTCTTTTCCCTTTGGTAACGAAGTAAAGAATACCTAAGGTAACATGAAAACATAACCTAAGTCTAATTCCATTATCCATGTTAGTCCAATCTTAGTTGTTTCCAATGGAATTTTTCTGACCATTTTTCTGTTTCATTTAAAATAGATCCAAAAATCAAAGTGAAAAATGGCAACAAACCAACTGACTAATTGACTTAGTATGGTAAGATGGATGTTCACATCTCAATCTCCTGAGCAGGTACACGAGCTTTTCCGCAATGCTAATACTTCTTCTTGTAACCCCTCTCCTCTGTCTCAAAGTACCACAAAATGACACTGGCGTGGCCCTACCAGTGCTGGAGCACAAAACAGTTTTAAAAAAATAAAGACTCTCTTCCCCCCTCCTTCACAATCTATCGACATGCTAAACTTACAGTTTTCATTCATGTATGGAGAAATATGTTGTGTGCAGAGACGAGTAAGAATTGTTTTAAAACAACAAGTTCTCCTGAAAATTTGACATATGTGTGCGCAGAGCAGGAACCTTTATTTTCAAATGCCAAATGAGGACTCCCCTTTGATAAAAGCAATGCCCTTCATTTAGGTTTGCAGTCCCATGTGACAATTTTATGTGGCACATGAAATCCTGCACTGCTAAAAACGTGCTCTTTCTAGCTAAACATGAGCAGATTTAAAGCATTCTATCATTTCTACTTACTGTATCATAATTTTGTTCCAGGAAATCTGCTACCAATAATTTGTGTCTTGTTAGCAAGTCCTGAAAAAGAATAAAGAGAGAGAGAGAGAGAGAGAGAGAGAGACTACCTTTTCATTTCATTGTGCCTTTTATTTTCAAATGTGACTTAATATTTTTTACCAGCTCATCTTTTACAAGGTACTTCCAACATTATTTAAATAGAGAATAAGAGTTTAAAAACACCACTGTACCAAGTTCAGCTGCTGTATACTTTTTAGGACTTTAAATTGAATTACATGAATGCTAGTGGAATCAATATAAAACTATTCTAAGGCTCCTGCTTCATATTCCTCTTCCCTCACACCTTTTCTTATGGTTAGAACTTAAGATAAATTGGAGTAGGAGAGAGAAGGAAAACAAAACAACCCTTAATGGAGGGATCAAATGTGGTCCCATGGCCAAACTCTACCCCACAACTGGAAGATAAAGGTAAATTAAACCAATTGCTATTTCTGATCTCCAATGCACGCAACAAGGTAGTCTCATACTCAGCTACCGGAGATACACGTTTATCTACTAAAGCCTACAAGTCAGGAACCACATCTAAGCTAGCCATTCAGGCTCCCTACGCAGTCAACCCATCTGGAGAAAGGCATCTCTGATAGGTGTGATAAATTCCCCCTGCAACTGTATTTCTGCCCTTGGTGGTCTTACTGCAGCAAGTAGCAGACCTCTGACAGCTGAAGCTGCATGGGACATACCCAGTCTGAAAAAGCAGCCACCTAATTCAAAGTTAAATCAAATCAAAATCCCTCATACAATGGCAATGTTGGTGCTCAGCACCAGAGATGCAAACGTTCAGCTCCAGAAGAGCCAAGTCTCTTTACTGGATGAATAGCTATAAATTAAAGTGGTCAGTATGAGGCACTTAAGTTTCATTTTCATCTTATTGCTTCTTTTAACACACAACACTGATCACAATAGATGACTAATGAAGACCATTTGAGTTGATTTTGTTTTCCAGTGAATCAGTTTCTGTTATTATTTCATCATCTTTGGCTTTCTCGTGTCCTGTCAGAAACCAAAGCAGATAAGTTGCTGAAGCAGATGCCCAGACACATCCTCCGCAGCATCACAAATAAAACAAACCTTTTACATACTAGTCCTTTAATTTATTTTTACCATAAATTAAAAGAGGAAAGTAGAATGCTATAAAATCATGTTTTTTAATATATTCCTTTATCTAGCAGGACTGTAATGATCTCAGTTTAAATGGCTGAGTGCACCCAAATGTGCTTCACATACTTTTATGCAGGGCACTTATGAGGCAAGTACAACATTTTTCAATAGGGGGCACAAATGGAATACAATCCAAAATGAGCTTTTCATGAAAAAAACGCAAGAGAGCATGGAGGGGCAGTATTCAGTCAGCACTCCTCCCAGCTGCTACTTGTACCCTCCCCAGCTGATCGTGTCTCTAACCACAAGCCCATTTTCCTCTGCATTTTCAGCCACTCACTTTCCCCTCTGCTGTGCACCTGGCTGAATTTAATTAAAAAGTACATCTCAGGATCATCAAAAACTCCAGTACTTTCCTACTATAAATATCCTCAGACTCTAACGCACATTTAATTAAACCCTCCTCTGGTGCAGGGACTATCCAAGGCTTTCTGCTCTGAAGCAGACACCCAGGTGGCAACACTGCAAACCCAACACAGGGGGAACAGAAGTGACAACGTGAGTTCAGTAATCCAGCCAGTGAGCAATCACAGCACTTATTTTTATGGTATTAGAAATCAAGGTAGCTCCACATTTCATTATTCAATTGTTTCCACATCACTTCTTGCTGTTCCAGTCATTTGGAGTAATATCCAAATAAATGAGATGAGATTAACTGTTGGTTTGTTTCCAGAACTAGCCAAATATCAGATACCAAGAGGCAATTTTTAAAAATGCAGTGTACAGATTTTCCCCAAGCATTTAAAAGGTGCTTTCTGATCCATGCCAGAGGATGAACCGCCCTCATAACTCCTCCCTTGCCAATACACAGACAGATGTAGAATCCTATATAACGCTTCTCGAGCACAGGGGACGGAAGCAAGTTCTGCAGCAGCAGGTCCATGAACAACATCAATCCCCGTTTTCCCTGGAGGGCTGCAGCAGCCTGTTGTCCCTGTTACAGCTTCACTTGTCCGCGACCTGCCCACCGGGTGGGAGCAGAGACGCAACTGTGCATTGGGCTATCCTGCTTTGTCCAAGCGAGACTTGGGCCAAAGATGCAAATCTCTATCATGCTGCTAACAGAATCCAAAACACTTATTTCTGATCAGATATAAACATACTTTTGAGCATAGGGTAAATTGCCAGAAATACTGAATTTAAATGCATTCTTATACTGACTCACACATGTATTTTTATTTGGACTAGTCTATATTTCTCGGTTATTTCCACTTTCATAGTGCTTACCTATAATAAACCGAATGACAGAGCAACTTAAAATAACTGAAAAACACCGCCATTGCTTACGGACTGGTTTGAATTGGTAACCCTGCTCAACCCAGTATTTAAGAAGGCAAAATTATTTCTATTATCAAATCTTTATCTCATTCAGTAGGTCAGTAAAAACTGAGGCCAGGTTTCCTATGTGCTGAATTGCCGAGCTGAACTCTCTAATATTTTAGTTATGCCTATGATCTACCTAATCATACTTCTAATTAGCTTTAAGAGGAAAGAATGAGCAACCTGTTTCTATGACAGCAAAGAACCAACTGATAGGAAAAAAAAAAAAAAGGTCTATATTTAGAAGACTCTCTCCCTGTGAAGAATTCTCCTCAGTTTTCTTCAATTATTTTTGCAGAAATAACCTGCTTGTTCCTGTATACTAAGCCTACAGGCACCACCTTTTGCTAAAGACTACATTAGCACCTTGCAGGAAAGATGCACATACAAATGTCACATACAAATTCCAAGAAATTCAGCAAGTTTCACCCAACTTCATTTTTTTAATAATGAAATATAGGATCTATATATTGCTGCTTTGAAGTGACCTCCACAATATCCTTAACAGCCAGAGACCGTAGGAGGCGGCTGGCTGGCCCTTTCCAGCCGCCTCGCGCGCCAACCCACAAGGGGCTCACTTGCAGGTAAAAAGGTGGCAGCGTTTTAATTGCCACTGGAAGGGTTTCACGGTAAAATCATGGCCTTCAAGTCAGAAGGGTCAGCAAAAATCAGAGGATTTCAAGAGTTAAATTTAAAATGGTTGATTCTATTTACTGGTTGTTGTCACAACGGATAGTGGTTTTATTTTGGGGGGAAGGTCGGGAGAGAAGAGAGATTATGCATTTTACAAGAACCATCTCAGGATTAATCTCAGTTTTAAATGGAAGATCTTGGGATATCGAGATGCAGGACACTAGTGAAATGTAAATCTGGATTCAAGATTCTTTGCAGACTTGATCACTGTTGTGAATTCTGGTACAAACAGACCAAGGATTAATTATATTCTCTACTGAGCGATAAGCAAGCTGTCCAGCTTAAAGGCAATACAACGTTCAGTGATCACTACTGGAGGCATGCCATTTTTAACAGAACACTATGACACAGGTATCAAATGATTTACCTTGAATGTAGCAAAGGCATCAGAAGCTATATCAAAAGTTGACATTTCCACATATTTGAAAAAGTCTCTGAACTGTTCTGAGAAAAGTATGATCTTGGCCAGCGGTTCATGTCGGATACACTCTCTTAGCATAATTCCACAGCGCAAGGCGATCAGTGGGGTTTCATATCTGCAGAACAAAAAGAAACAAAACCACCAAAACACCGAGGGACAAACGTGAATGAGCAGTTCACTTGCAAAAGGAAAGATTGTAGCACAGCAAACGCGTGTCCTGGAGTGAACACCAACACACACCGCACACACGGTGGCTCTCAACCAGAGCACGGTATCCAACCTTCAGCTGATACCTAAGAAGCAGACATAGAGATAAGGCTGCCAGCATTTTCCATTCCAAAACTCTGTCTTCATAAGCCAAAACACATTTCAGTGTAAACATGCATTACACCTTCTCTCTGCGAAAAGACAGTTTTGGGGAGTGCATAAAGTTTCAACAGAATTGCTTCACCCTTTAGGATTTATGAGAAAGCTAAGCCCATACAATATTACACTCTCCCATTTCAAAATTAATTATGAGCTCCTCAGTTTATCCAAGAAAATTGTATCATCTCATGATCATCCCTCAACACCTACTCTTCTTCTAGAGAGTGTCACTCTAGAATATTAACATCAGACAAGGAAGGTAGGGAGAGCTAATCCAGGCCATCTACCCCACGATTAAGCTTTCCATAGCTCTGAAGATCTTTTCTGCAGCTTAGGAGGAGATCTGCTCAATCCCTCCTCTGCAGAGGCCAAGGGCTTGTTCAGGAGACAGGTATTAGTTCCTCAAGTTACAATCCTGTATGGCACAGGCTCTGCGATGGATAGGAGCCAGCACACTTCCAGATCTTGGAAAGGAGAGGGAAGGAGTTCAGACAATCTTCTATTTCTAGGAAATCTTGATTTCTTTAAGGCAAAAACTAATCTGAAACAAAACTGTCAGAAACACAATTTTAAAAAGTCTCCCAAACTAAAGAGAAATCTAACAGTTGGGAAGGACTTAAAATGAACATACTTAAACAAATATTCAGTCATGTGAAAGCAGGCAAGTCCAAGGGACAGAAAACACACTCTGTTTCAGCAAGCTGGTCATACTATATCAGAACTGTGTATTATCAGCCAGAGCTTATTGTCATCATTTTCCCTCTAGACAATTAATTTCTATCACTAAGCCAAAAAGAAAAAAGACGACAAAATGCCATCTGTGTTGTAAGTGAGTGGGCCCTCAATTTACCACCAACTTGCAATTTAAAAGAACGGTAGTGTTTGGAGAGCATACCAGAGCTGCATACTCCAACCTGACGCCAACAATAGTTGGCTTAATGGAAAACGAACTGCTGATTCCAAAAAGGCAAATCAAGCTTCCCACCCCAGAGCACGTGCATGCAGTCCAGCCCCTATTTGTGTCCTTTTGGGGAACATTTGCAGATCTGAACCTAAAACTCTTCAGATAATAGATATTCATTGATGTTTACTGTTAAGATATGCCTCTCCTCTACTTCACTAATTGGAATAGTAATTTCCAAGCAAAAAGAGGCAGAGCTGGCCCTAGGAGTGCAGCCAGGAAAATATTAAATAGTTGGCCAAGGAATATTTTGGTTGGAATACAAGCAAACTACATTGTTTCCAGCACAATAACTTTTAAAAACACAAGCATCAACAGAATCATTTTTAGTCAAACACTCCATTACCTAGAACTGGGTTATGGACTTGTTACTGCTCACACCAGCGAGGCCAGCTGGGCCCGGCTCCCGCAATATGCCTGAAAGAAGGTCACAGGCTGCCTGACCATAACTCTGCACCCACACTTCCACGCAGAGCCACCAGGCAGGCCAGAACGAGAGAGAGGTTTCAAAATCATTTCAAATGAGCCATTAGTACTCTACGCTGCTGAACTCCTGCAGTAGAAACAAAAAATAGTGGTGTTCTCCACTCTGATGGACTTGCAATCTAAAGAAATCCCCAGAGACTGATTACTGGGCAACCAGAAAAGGCAATAAGAGGTTTGCAATATTTCAAAACATTTATTGTGGAGACTGAAAGAGCAAGACAGCCTGAGAGCAGAAACACGTCTTGGTGTAATGGGAATTCATCTTGTGTAGCTAGTGCAGAAGACAGCACGAGGTAAGGAGCGCAGGATGGAGATTAGGAAGGCATCAAGCCTGGAAGACAGGAGGCCTTGACAAACAGCTATATTCTTACCTGATTTTACACTAACTTCTATAGCTTTTTTCCAAAGCTAATCTTGGATACTCAAGGGAAATTTTGCATCTTCAGCCAATATACCATTAAGACTTACTGTGCTGTAACATGAACAGATTATCGCAAAACAGAGCAGAGATAGTAACTGTGTACATTCAGGAGAGCACATAGGATCTTACATATTCACATAAGATCCTACACAATAATAACTTGCAAGAAACACAGCTCACAGGGCCACAGACTCCTAAATCTGCTATAGTCACTGTACTAGAAAGGGAAAAAAATATTTCAAATTACAAAGGATCTAAATTATTTCTGGGGCTAACATCTCTAAATGCAATAAACTGATGCCAGAGAAAAAATATCAGGAACTATATATACCAAGCATTGTATGCATCTGAAATCCTGCTTGTACATAAAGCCTGCACATACAGAAAATAAAAAAAAACTATGAAAGCAAGTCTTCGTGCAGCAGGAAAGTCAATCAACCTACCAAAAAAAATTCATAAGCAGTGAACCATGTGCTACATGTTTTTCTGAAGCTGAAAATCTGGGAGGGAGTAGCTGAGAAATGAAAGGTAAAAACAATTATCGCAAACTGGCAGTGCCACTGGAGTATAAGGCAGGAAATACTGGGAGGGAGATCTGATTCGGGATCCTTCCCACTCAACAGAGCTCACATTATGCAGTAAAAAAGCAACCTTTTGTTGATACTCTTGGGAACTGACTGTCAGGAGGCAGAGGAAATTTTGCACCCAATACCAGTCAGACAATGACAAGCCTTCACAATAGTCCCCGGCTCTTCCTTTTGCAGTCATGGCTAAAATGTTTCTTATTTTTTCTCCCCCCTTTCCAAATACCGTCATATGAAAAAAAAAAATCACCGAATGGTAACTTCACTCTTTTCCACGTGAACCAAATTCATCTTCCTTTCCTTTATGCACATTTTGATTTCACATGTTTCATTCAGCATTAAATAAGCCTGAAAACGTAAGCAGGTCCAAGCCGTGCGTTGAAGCGACGACGTCGACCGCGCGGCACGCGCGTCCCCGGCGCGGCACTCGCTGCACGCGAGCAGCGCGCCCCGCCTGCACGAAGCGGGCTCCGCCGCTGGGGCCCTGCCCCGGCTTCAGGCACCTATTTTAAGAACCGTTTTTAGACATTCCTGGCAGTGGCCCGATGCACCTAAGACAGTGTCGCGTTTGACTTCGTCAGAGCCCCTCAGCGCTCGGTAAGGCTCTTTCTAACGAGGAACTCGAGAAACGGCAAGCGGGACACGGCGCATCTGTGCGGTGTGGGGAGAGCGCCTGCAAGTCAAGAAGAAAAAGGCAGACTAGTGCAGCTACACCGGGCGTGCAAGGCAGCACACACCAGCCGTAACCGGTGCCATTTGAACATACCCCCTGATACTCGGCTCGAGATGTCACGTCTATCAGCGGCACATGTGCGGAACATAAAACCTTTACTATCATCTTAATATTACTTGTTTTTACAGATGCCAAAGAAAATCTGGGACATGATCCAAAAATACTTCTTAGCTTTATTTAAAGCTGAGACATATGGAAGAGATACATACGCAATGTGTCAAACAAAAGCGAGTGGAAAAAAATGGAGGGGGGAAATCCAAAAAGCAAAGACAGAAAAGGGAAGAAAATGATTGTATTTGTACACGGAATTGAAAACAGTTGTACAGCTTGCTTCAACAGCGACTGAGAGAATTACCATCACTGTCCTGAGACAAGTATTTTGAAGTTTTATATAATGTGAGTTTTAATGAACAAATTAAAAAAAAAAATAGCTTACTGGCTTCCTTTCTGAAGAAGCTGGTGTTCAGCAACACAAAAAAAGTCAACTTCAAAATTAAAGATAAACCACAAGCAAGCACGATACTTTTAAAAGCAAGACCTAGCTGAGAACAACGACCTGCCCGGGTTCCTCGCCATGCTGCTTGTGCAGAAAGCAGGCCCAGTCCCGTCACTGCAAAGGTTTGCCTCCGCGTCCAACGACAAGCTCGTAATTCTTTAAAACACTGATATAAATCAGTTCCCTCAATTACTTTTTCCTACTCAGTTGTGCTGGAACGTTGCCCATTTTGAGCGAGTAACTATTTTAGGAGGAAAGGAAACATGCTCTAGGAGTGCCTAGTTCTCTCCACTGACTCTAAAAGGAGGCCAGGGCATCTCACGCAGGTCTGCATTTGGGAGATGGGGAAGCTGGTTGAAAAGACTTGAAATACCCTTGGCATGGTATTCCTATTACGCAGCTATCTTAGATGGTATCTAAGTATTTTCTCGCCTCAGGTTATGGAGTAAAAATGCAACTCTTAGGCCTCAAAAGCAAGAAAGAGCATCAATAAAATCACTCTCTTAAATACTATTATCTAAAAAGGCTTCTGTCGTGATTTTGAACGGCTGTTACTAGTCAAACCATACAGCAAGCACAATCGCCCACGTTGTTTCCGACTGTACAGCTAGTAAACACACTCTTATTGTTAAATCAATTCTTTAATCCTAAGCGATCATACATATATTCTTCCTTCCTTGAAAGAAAAAATAAATAAAATCATGAAGCCAGAAAAGAAGACCACAGAAAACTGAGAGGCTCATCAGAAAACAGCAGGTTTCAAAAGCTGGAAGAGCGAAGATTCTTGCTAAAGGAAAGGCACTTTGTGGCCGAGCAGAGAAGACAGAAACCTCAAGAATTTGAGGCCAATACTTGTGCATTCCTCAATGCTATTCCAGTTGATGTCCTCACCCCGCTGCAGTGCGCTCCACCTCTTTGGGCAACTTACCTTGGGAACCACTGACTTACTTAAAAAGGAGGGAAAAAAAAGATTTAATGCTGAAAGAAATTGAGTTCATCACTGGCATAATTTAAAGCTGAAATTCACGTGTGGCTACACACATTTAAAAAGTCCACCCCACAGACACATCCATTCTTTTTGTGCTTTTTTGCTTCCCTGTGTTCTACTGCGTGGTGGTCCAAGCATTTGACTTTGGTTATTTACAGACACCGCTATAACTCACTGCTGCAATGCAAAGAGGTCTTAAATGAAAGTCAGTAGCAGCCAAAAATGCTACAGAAGAGTTTAGGGCAAGCATTGAAGTCCTTGTCGCATGGTGAGCAGGCAAAAACAATCAGCACATAACTATTCGAACATGAAGTTTGGTGCAGAAATAATGGCCAAATAAAATAATCCAGTCATTTAAGAGTATACACTGGAGCAGAAAGCAAGCCAGTAAAAAAGAAATAAAATAAGAAATCTGGAACAAAGGCTGAAATCTCCTCTTTTTTTAAAGCTAAAAGTGAAAAGTAGACCAATTGCAATGCCAACGTGTTCCAGGCAATGTTGTTTAATGGGAATCAAAGTCAGTTAAGGCACCCACCCTTTTAGAAGCATGAATAGGATATGTGGATGGGCACTAATGTATTCCACAGTAGGGCTGCGTGTGCCAATCTGTCTTCTCAAGATGTTGTTAAATATCTGGGAAACGTCCTTTTTGCCCTGTTGAAAAAGCAAAATATATTTTCAACCGTAAAAACATGAACAAATGATCATTTACTATAATCTCTATTTAAAAAAGGAAATGAAATTTAAAATGCAGTAAGTCTGTCTCTCTTTTCTGGGCCTCCACAGTCCCACCACCTGACACTTGCTGTTTCTTCAAATGACGAAGAAGGCTTTCTCCATTAGGTTGCTCTGAAGACCACTAATCCCCCCCACCCATTTATATATTTCTTTTGCCAATGAAGATGTGCACCCTCCTTATTCTGTTCAGCAAGTCCCTGGATAAGTAAGCAACAAGAAAAGTACTAAAACACACAAACAGTTGCTCTGTGCCAAACATGCTGTTGCAGCAAGTACTCTGCTCCTATAGCTTTCAAATTTAAGTAGCCATGCCAGTACCAAGCACAACAACGCACAGCTGAGCTTTGCAAAGCTAAGGCTTTTCATTATTCTCATGTAATCAAACCAAATCTTATTTTTGAAAATCAGAGTTCAGCTTAAAAGTGAGCCCAGCTCCCGATACACACACTGATTCCATGAACATCATATACATATTATTTTACCACAAGGAATAAAATAAGTATTAATGATGGGACAGCTACGTCATATATTATGTTTCTACTTTAGTCACAACTAAGGTGGGCAGGATCCTTAACTTTATTCTAAATTTCTGCTATAGCTGGACTCACTCACACCTGCAAAACTACATTTTGGAGTAGAATACTTCCCCATGCAGACAACGTCTCAGAAGGTCCTTCCAAATTACGTTCTATCAAGCTACAGAGTTTGCCAATACCTCATGCATTGTAAGTCCTCTCCCTCCCTTACTGCTTTTTCTGCCAGCCACAAGAGAGATTGACGTGAGAAATTACTGGCGGGGAGAGACCGCTACACTAATGACCAGTAACCAAGGCGCTGAGAAAACAGTGGGTCACTATGCACAGGGCAACCTAAAGAAAAGGTTAGTTATAATCCCTCCACGTTCACTGATTTCTCTTCAGAGGACAAACATTCCTTGGCTAAGAAATTACCGGATGTTTTAAGCCAAGGAGCAGATAGTTTCACACAGAGGGAAACTCCCTAGTTTCACCTCTACAAATAAATCACTACTGAGAAGGACAAAATATTCTGCTTTCCTAGTTCCAACCCAGCTGGCCTGGAGATTCAGGGACCAAGGGAATTAAAAAAGAAAATCAAATCAGACCTGGCCAGTCCATCTGCTTTTGTCTACAACACTTTTGACCCTTGGACATTCTCTTAATTAAGCTATTTCTTTATACAAATGTCTCATCCTCCCCTATCTTTACAACACCCGTAACATATGTCTGGAATCCTGTGATCCCCAGTGGCCACACCAGTTACTCCAAAATGAAAAAAAAAAAAAAAAAATCCAAAAAGAGAAGAGCTTTTTAAAGTGAGAGACAAAAAATGGCCAAGAATTAAACAATTTTCCCCGCTAAGCCAAAATTTTTATTAGCTACTTAATCTAAGGTGCACTACGGCATTATATCCAATAGTAGCATATTTTCTAGAGACCAGTGATCTGAGAATAATAAACCAAAGAAGTTGGTCTGGCTGGGTTCTTCTCCAGGAAATGAAGGAGGGAACCAAGGTAGACTTCCCTCCACATCAGACACCTATAAAAACTGCTGGAATACTTTTGCAATGCTTCTCCCTTGGAATCTGCAATTCAAGGTCACCTTATAATGAAATACTTACGATAACTGATGCACAAGACAGCAAGGTAGTGTGCAGAGATAGTAGAACGGCTAAACACGAACGAGACAAACTCAAAGGATGCCATCATGTAGATAACAACTTGCAAGATATCTACAGCATAACGCAGCTCATATTTCATGATAAAGTAAGAGAAAATTTTTAACATCATCAGTCCTGGGCTTGTAGCTCTTTACCATCTCTTTTATTGGCTTCCCAGCTTGCAGGTTTACATGCTGTCAGTAACACATTTCTTTAAATTTACCTATTTCTGTATGCATGCCCTCCTTAATGAATTCTTCAAAGTTCACCAATAAATTTCACTTTTTGAATTTCCCAAAATTCAGTCTAATCCAGATACAGGGTTTCTGCTCAAACCCAACTTCATTTTTTTTCTGTAAGTGTCATCCACCAAATAATACACTTCTTGAGTGACAGACTCAATAAACCTTCGTTTCCTATAGATGCGTGCTAGAGACATGCAAGGATGTCACAGTCTCCCCTACACACATGCATGTGCCCCAGCCACGTACACTACGAGTGTACTGGCAGATGAAACAAGTGAGATAGGTCTTGGGCCTGGAGCTTCTGCTTTTTTCTCAGTGGTGGCATTAATTTTGGTCTCTTTCCTCTGAGGAGCCACCAAGTTTCATGAAGTCTTTGAGAATGTGTCTTCAAAGATCAGTACTACTACACAAAATTGGATTCAAAGTGGCCACCAGGTGCAGCAACTTTTTGGAGGGTGAAGGGTAGCATGGAAGAGAAAAGGAGCCAGGCCAGGACAAAAATCAAGTAATTTACATAAACATCATTTCCTTCAGAAATCAGATTTTCAAGTAATTTCAAATTTGGGGTTTTATCATTACATACTGATCATAAAGAATTTGCATTTTGAAATGCAACGAAACTCCTTGGTCAACAAGGACATCTATATGACAATTATGAACAATAAATTAATATAAAAAATGCAAGCAGAAAACTTCATAAACTAAAGAAAATTATGGAAATAAGAAGACAGAGCAACATCTGCTCTTACTAGCCTCTTTTTCAATGACATTTCCTCTTACTGTTTTGCTAGAAAGTATCTGTGTAAAAGTTAAAATTTCTGCTAAAGGATTGAAAGGCTTTATCATGGAAAGAATCTGCTTTGCAATAAAGGTAGAACTATGCTTATATGAACTACGCTATTAGAACTATGTTTATATTATGTTATTAGAATTATGTTATGTGACTAGCAGTAATTCAGCAACATGCTTGGCATTTCACAGCGTCTGTATTTGAAGACTGCAGGTTCAGTGTATAGGTACAGAATTGTGTGTCTGGAAAAGCAATATAGACTGTCAGGCAATTAAAAAAAAATGCAGAAATTTTGCTTCTATATATAACATTTGCTAACAATACTTTCTCTTCCTCCTTTTCTCCCCCCTACACTTCAAACAAATTTAAATTACTGAATTCTTATTTTGTATTCAGACATTTAACAGTTGCATGGGGGAGCAGGGAGATAAATTAAAAGGCTCTGATGAAATTCTAGCATAAAAAAAAAAAAAAAAAAAAAAAAAAAAAAAAAAAAAAACACTCTTGAAATCAAGACCTGAGGAAGAGTGGGAAAACTCCATTGACAACAGTGCTCGAGAAATTATTTTTAAAAATTCATCAGTCCCTTGAATACTGGCTTCACTCAGAGTATGGCCCAAAACCAAACTAACCCACCCATCACTCCTTCCTTTGACTCATTTTCAAAGTGGAAAGCAAAGTAGAGCAACAACAAAAGGCTTTCACACCGGGAGAAGCCTTCTGCAAGGAAGCGACTCCCCCAAAAGGAGGCTCCGACCGACCCACGGCATCAGCCCGCCTCTCCGGGGAACCGATTTTTTAAACGCTGTGGCCGCCCTGCCCGCTGAGTACTGCCCTCCTGGCCCAGCGGCCGGGAATTTCTGACTGCCCTGGATGATTCACCGGAGCCAGGGAACCAGAGCAATTGCAAAACTCCTAGCAGCAGTCCCCGGAGGCAGCAGTGCGGCTGACCTCAGCCTCTAGGAACACTACAGCGTCCTGTCAACGGTGAAGTTTCTTCCCAGTTCATACCAGTTAAAGGTCAGTTAAAAGGGTTTTTATTGACCTTAAATGATGGTAATCTTTTCCTTTGTAACTTCACTTCTCCATGTTCATATGCAAGTCGTTATTTTAATCCTGCTTGGCTTTAACAATAAAATTGTTAATCAGTTCCACAGCCTAATTATATACATGTTTATTCATTTTTTTCATGATTGGCAAAAAAAAAAGTTGTGTTCCTTTCTTCTTTTATGCAAAGAATCAAATGGGGGAAACACAACTTACCTTGTCATTTTCTATTGGTTTTTGAACACCTTTTTCAATTTTTTTCCTCTCAAGCACAACATTCCAATTTTTTCAGTCTTTTTCCATACAAGGTTTTCCCAGGCTTCTAACTATTTTCATTGCATGTCTCTGAAGCCCTTTTAAATCAGAGATGGTGGCTGATTCTAGCTGCACTATCCTAAGGTTAGAGCTCAATCACTGCAGCACACAAAGTCCTAAACAATATTCTCAGCATCTTGTTTTGGTACACATGGCAACATTTCTTTCTCGCTTTTGTTTAAAAATAAATCAAGGCAGTTAAATAGGACGCAGTACAGGGCACATCTGTCAGTATACTGATCAATCCACAACAGCTACTTTCTTCAGCATGTGAAAACAGTGCAACCATAGGTTTTTGAAGGCATTACACTTGTTTCATTTAGGCTTCAGAAAAATACAGCTATGCTTACTGGCAACACTGGGACCAAGGAGATGAAAGGTTTGTGCACATTGACCTACCTCAAAATCTATCAGCTGCAAGTTGGCAATAAGTGTCACCAGAAGGCCACTGTTGTACAGCTCTTGTGCCAGCTGAGCCACTATTTCTGTGGGTGGCTCCTTTTCTGTGGTACCACATAGAATTTCCTTCATCGCTTGCAGGGATTTTGACACTTCTTCTGATGCCTGTGAATCAACAGATAACATTGGGGTTTTTTGGTTTTGCTGTTTTTTTGAAACAGGCTTTATTTATTTTAAAAGACAAGCCGTTCAAAACCCAAGCTTCAAACTGTACCTACGATGACTGCATCTATTATTAAACAGTTTAACATTTTTAGGTAGTCACTGAGGCTGGACCATTCACACTGGACCCAGCAGGTCCCAACAAACACAGAGATGCGCTCAGCGGAGGGCATGCCCTCAGTTACAGACCACGGGCATAAGACAGAGTCCGAAGGGCACTTACCAACCTGTGTTAGCCGGATCCTCTACACTTTGGGAGACGCATGCCAAACAGGGACACTGGGCAGGCAGACTCTGGCTGCCAGGATGGATGCTACACGGCCTCCCTATCCAGGGCTGCTTGCTGCTGGATTATCCCAGCTCCTTTACAGATAATCCAAATAAATCCTGGTAACCTGGCCAGCTGGCATTGCCACAGCCTGCTCTTCCTTGTCACCTATGTGCTGAGCCAGTATCTTGAGCAAGGACGTTCTCTACCGAGTTCCCAGGCACTGAAGTTTCAGGCTGGAAAATTATTAAACAACCAAACTTGCTTCCAGTAAAACTACAGCTGCCAGCAAATGAGCTAAAATAAATCTTTCCTCTTCTACCTCCCACCTGACTTATTTTAATTCCATTCAATGTTTTAGGTGCCTAACCTAGAACACAAATCAGGAATCGCCTTATGAAAGCTTACAAAAGAAAAATAAAAGAAAAACGTGTATAAACAGGTTGTAGCTTGCTGTTCATGGCAGTCAGTAGATTTAAATTAGATTTGAACTATAATGTCCCACTTTCAAAGGGAAACAACCACCAGCTACAGTGAAGTAGTTCTGTCTCACTCTCTCCTAGGTTTGTTCCATTTTATATATATGTGTGTGTGTGTGTGTGTGTGTGTGTGTTTCCATTTTATATAAATAAAGACTCCTTGAAGCAAAGGCTTAAATCCTAAGTGCTCTGACCATTCGGCTATGAAAGTATGGTGCTTTCTGGGTCAGGATACACTAAACCCATGCATGGCCTGCACCTCGTGCATATATAGGGTTAGCTGGTTTTTTTGGTGGGGAATGGGAAGCAAGCAAGGAAGAGTTTTGAAAGCCAAACTGAGAATGACAGGAAATCCCTAGGCAAGGTGATGGAAGCTTCTGAAGGAAGGACAGCATTTTACATCCGCATTGCAAAACCACATAATTGAAATGAGCGTTTGCTTAGCTAAGCAGAAAAGAAAAGAAAAAAGAAAGAAATCCAGAAGGATACACACAGAAAACTCAAGAGTCATTTGTAAAAAGCTAACTGGATGTTAATGGATATTGAAACCTAGATCAATAATTTCAATACCTCTCTCACATACACTCTCTCACATACACATCATGTTTCCAAATATCACTAACTCAGTCTGTGTAAAAGAGCCCCATAGTGTTCAGGAGAGACACCTCTGGACTGGTGTTATCTCCCAACATTACTGAACCAACTCCTGGATTTTATTCATACTAATGTAAACTTAGAAAAAGCCACCTTCCATTTCATCCGCCTGGGAGACTGAAGCATTCACTTTGCACAGTATAAAGGTACATTTCCCCCCAATCTGTTTGTATTTGTTTGCAGTTTTACACTGCTTTAGCTAGGCCAACACAAGTGGCATGTAAATGAATATAATTGTGTGATAACTTCAACCATAGTAGGATTGGTTTTGTTCCTTAATGTAGCTCAATAAAAGAGCCTATTTTTAACCTATAATATTAGTGGTATGTCACTAGAGCTATCCCACATAGCACAGATGGGATTAACAACAGGGCGCTATCTCGTGAACTAAACCTCTAAATCTTTTACAGGAACTGTGCAAATACTTCCATATCCATGGAAAAAATGTTTGTTTTTTCATCCATTCTGCATGGTAGGGTGTGAAACTCTGGCATTCTGTGGTTATAAATAAATAAGTAACAATAGCTTTATGTTCCTTTTAAATATAAGTAGTCCTCTCTGATACACAAAAGATGTCTGCAGGATTCAGTTTTAGTTTTAGTTCTTGAGAAGGAGACCAAAAAGTGTACTGCTGAAGGAGAAAGAGCAATTACAGAACCCTACAGTGCTGGCGGCGGTAACGGGGCACCACGGCTATGCTTCCCTTACCAATCCGCCATCTCATCCTCTCCTTTTCTTTGTCTCTTGTACATGCAATTTAAATTTCATGTTTAACTTCTTTCCCCTTTATATTCTCTGGGATATTCTGTAAACTGTCATTCAAGCCTCCACTAAAACTGACTCCTGGTGACACCTAAGGGACTCTCTTCTATCTCTATCCCACAAGATCTATCTGTAGGAAAACCACAATCCTAAACCCAGACTCTTCAGTTAACAATCACTTCTAGCCTCCAATTTGACATAATTCCTGCTTAATCTTACTACCTTTTTAGAATGATACCCTAATTACATAAGCACTGTTTCTAGGATGGAAACTTGCTCAAAACTCAGAGGATAAATGCATTCCATCTCAAAATGAACCAAAAAAGCAAGTTTGTTCACTAAAATACATGGAAAATAAGAGAAAACAGAAACGAAGCTCTAGAATAACTTTTCATAAGAAGCCAGGCAGCTCCTGCTTTAGGAAAATTTGCAAAAAATCACTAACCAACCCAAACCTCAGCAGGATGCCCTTCATCAATGCCACAAACAGGACTTCAGTGACAAAACCAGAGAGGCAACAGAAACTTCAAAGTCTCTTATGATTTCCACGCAACTGTTCATTTTGCATCAGAGGTGCTCAGATCCAATGGCAACAGTAACACGATGAGAGAAAAAGCGCTGCAACTGTCACTTCGCTAGAAGTTATGGAGCAAAAGAAAAGGTCACAGGAAACATCTAAGCACTTTAGCCGTTTCCCTCATTCTTCCACCTAAGCACGGTCTTCTTTCTGAATTATTAGGCTGGGCCCCTCTAGGTATATTATATCAGGATTGAATTTATTCCATTGTATTTTGGAGGAGTCTGTTAGAGGAAGAAAAGGGGGATGGGGGCTACTGTCCTTCATAGAATCCTAAACAGAACAATATTATATTATATACAAGTATCAGAAGTGGAATATGTTGAACTTCTGACAATTAAAGTTACCGAAAGGGCGAACAAGCAGAAGACAAAACGCAAGCCGATTCCCAGCCCACGCACTGATTGAACGTTTGCGTTGCTCTCGCTGCATGGACTCGCTGGGTTGTGGTCTTCATTTCTCCCACGCATGCTCTACATGCATCTCAGCTCCCTACCTACAAACTTGTGACAATTTTGCCTCGGATGAAAACTTTAGAGGGTGGTTTTGGCAAAAATGGTCATTTCTTCTCTGCTTTGTCCAACACAGGGAATAACATGGTTATTTACCCACAGAGCACAGTTTGTAGTGACAGGCAGGTTTGTGGATTCATTTTGGCATATCGCATTTTGCATAGATGTTGAAATCTAACAATTCCTGGATTAGTTTAACCTTACAGACTACATAGTCAGCTTTGGAGCTGGAGCACAGACTTGCTTATATAACTTCTCTAAGTTAAATTATAAAAATGTTCGGCCTCCTCTGCTGCTGAAGTAGGGGTTTTGTCTGCATTAATATGTCTTTCCATACTTTTCAACAAGTTCAACAGTTAGTTGGACACTTTGTGAGCTGAAGATACTGGATCTCAAGTCTGGTTTCCTCACAGATCTCACATTATTCACTTAACAGGATCACAGCAGAAAGAAGTTTTAAATCACCATGGTCATGAGAGTAAGTTCAGTCTCTGAAAGCATATTATCAGATGCTAAATTGATACACTATTCGATTTCGTTCAGGTTGCTGCTTCTCTCTAGTAGGAGGCAGTTTCTATTGTGTGTCTACGTCCAGGCTTCTGGCACCTAGTCAACTATAAGACTTTTTAGGTGCTAGTGCAACATGTACTGCAGCAAAAGGCCACTCGAGCCGAAAGCAATGCAAGGCAGGAAATCACACCTCTTAGTATTTAAAAATACTTCATGCTTGAGGGCTTTGTAATTCTCTGGGATTTGAAAAAGCGCATTATTGCTCTGATCTCGTGGCCGCTTTCCTTTTTAGTGCTAAACATGGCTCAAAATGCTCATGGCTGTACGATCCCAGCTCTTCTCGGAGCCATCTTCTCCAGTTCTCCTGTCTATATGAAGAATTTCCTCCCAGAAAGACCTCAACACTTTTCTCTCCCATTTGCAGCCTAATACAAATCTGAAGTCCAGCTTCCAAAAGTCCAGTCTACATTACAAAGTGGCTAATGCTACTGTGTCTGTGAAATATTTCAGTGTTCCTGTGTTATAAAACATCTGGATTTTTTTTACCCCAGGGCTAACATTAGGTTAAATTTTAACTTGCTTTGACAGGTCTAGAATACAATTTCTTAGTTTTGACTTTTTTTTTTTTTTTTTTTTTTTTTTTTAACTGATCTCTACTGGAGGGCCAAAGTGCATAACAATGTTCTTGGGGTAATAATTTAGTAGGCTTGGAAAAAAACATATCATTATTAAGGAACGCAGCCTAAGCTGTCACATTTTTCTTTATATTCTATAATTATACAAGACCATTTAATAATATGTAGCTTTTCTATTAAGGGATTACAAAGTGACCCTATGGGTCTTAAAATTTTTCTATTCTTGTAAAATATCGCATCTTCTTATAGAAAGATTTTAAAGGGTAACATAGAAGGTTGAAACAGAGGTCTAATCTGTTGTTCATGCAGAAGGCTGAATTTTTATTTCCATAGTTACATGATTTTTCTCCATACTCAAAGGCCAAGCTGCCTTTCCTGCAATACTGCTTGTGTGTGTTATAGCAAAATACACAAAGAAGATATTTTGTTTTGGAAATAGAAACTCTGTAAAAACAGGTTTTGAAAAATCCCATGAGACATCATAGGGATGTTTTAAAAAGAGGCCTTAACTTTAGCAGCTTTACTTAAATTTCTAGCCATACCAGCTGGCCTAGTACTTACAAATCTCAACCTCTCCCTACAAATTTTGTTCTGCCCTTTTCCCTAGCTACAATCTAGGGTAAAAAACACCACTTATATCAGTTTCACACTTATCTTAGAAGTGTCATATTTAGTAGCTCTGATTCAGCCCTGGTAGGCTTGTCAAAGATGGAGATAAATGGATCTCCTGCTACTCCCTGTAGATTCAGTTACCCCTTCTTGTTACTCCTCTTCAAGGCAGATTACAAAAAGACATAAAAGGGAAAAGCGTCAGGCCTTGAATAACCAAGGGCCATGGGCTCCAGTGCAACTTTCATAACTTTCCGGATGTTATCTCTATTTTACCTTTGTTTCATGGACAGGTCATCCAGCTCACACACACGTACACACACACATTACAGGCCAGAATGGCTTATTCTTACTTTTATCCATCCAGAGATTTAATGCAACATGTATGACCACCCTAACACATGAAACTTCGCTACCTTTCCAAATTCAGACATTAAATACACATAAGACAAATACCGAGTTCTGGTATTTGGCATCTGTATATTGTTCAGGAAATTCTCAACTGTTCATAAGAATATAGAGAACGGGCTCTTGCAGCTATTTGTATCACTAGCATATTTCCAGTGTCCTGGAAATACAAAAATATGTTTCTAAACTGATGCTATTTTACACAGCCCCATACAGTAATATATACACAAAATCTGCCAGTGTGATGCAAAACACTCAAATGTGCAATCCAATGAACTTCCAGTATTGCATGTTACACATTAGGATCAAAAGCATAAGGCTCCCCCGTTTGGCTTTGTCTTGTTTTAGCTTACAGACCCATTTAAAGATATTCTCACTGTGTGAATCAAACCAACTTCTCTCTTAAAAGAAGAGTAGCAAAACGCCTCTCCCTACATGTAAGGGCTCCTAACAGCAGACTCTGAATCCAGTGTCTGTGCTGTTGACTGACTTACTGTTGGCACAACTCCATGCTGAAGGGCTATGCAGGAACAAAGTGTGAACTTCAGCTGAACACTTAGGATCAGCAGGCACAAACTCAGTCACCCCTTAGCAAAACATTATGGCCTAGTGCTCAAGCAGGTTGGTAAAGACAAGTTGGTCAAATATACACAGTAGGAAAACTCCTTCTAAAAGGCAGTATCATTAAATGGAAGAGACAGTTTTGCCCTACCTGGCCACAGATTCCTTCCCTGTTTTTTATCGTGCACTTAAAAAAAGAACTAGAGGTTATAAGATGCTTAAAAATAAAAAAGCAACAAAAAGAGCCAAGTTTTATACTCTTGGCACCAGCACCTAACCTAATACTATCTGGAGTTTCTCCCATCTCTAGAAGAATCAGCAGAACGGGGAAGCCGAAACATGAAACGTTCCACCAAATCCCAGGACACGTGTGCTTTGTGCAGAGTTGGAAGTAATGGGGGCCAAGCCCTTCTTATCTTATTCGCTTGGCTTCACCGTGCACCAATGAAGTCAAAGATAATTTTGCAACTGATGCTGGCAGGTGCCAAATCAAGTCCCCAGATACCAGCATTCCCAACAGCCATGCAACTGTTCATCCATGCAAACGCACATCGCGCTGTCCGCATGCGCTGCATCTTATAAACAGATCCCCGCTCGCTCTATCAGCAGAGGGATGAGCAAGGCAAACAGGAGTAGAAGATGGCTTCTTTGGTGCTATGTAGAAGAGCAGGATTTATTGATATAACTACCTGTTCTGGATATATTAAGTCTAACAATTAAAATACTGCTCTCTTGACTCTTCTGAACAGTACCAAATTTGGTACAGTACCCAGAGATGAACAGAGCACAGGTTACAGTGATCTATCTGAATAGTCTTGTTACATACATTTAAATGCAAGTGAAAGAGGCAAAATACTTCAAGTCATTTTATTTCCAGCTTTACTGCAGCTTTTACTGTATGCCAGAAAAACACTCACCAAAGAGCCCTGAATCCGTTTTAACTCGCTTGGTTTCAGGTTCCACTATTAACCCAAATCTTAGACCAGCTATGCCAAAAACTGCGCATCTCGCAGCTCACCTAGGCCAAGCGCAAAGGCAGCTTAGGTGAAGTTTCAACTGACTCCAGATCAGTTTGCATTTCTAAATTAAAATCACATGACACTTTAAAGACTCTTCTTGCTGAGCTGGTTCAGAAAACGTTACCAAACCTGTAGGCACCGTCGATGGCACTGAGTCACGGGCGCCGCACCCTAGCATGTTTGGTTAACATGAAGTACATGCTTCAGTGATATACTGTTTGCAACCTGAACTGCTTTATGCTGACCACAAGGCCTTAAGAAGTAAGGGAGTCACCCTCTTTTTTTCTGAGATGACTCATGCATTCATTCTATTAATGTCCTTTACAACATCCATCAACAGCATCCATCAACAAAATACATGACTGCTTATTAGCAATGAATTAAGCAGTACAACCAACAATATGAGATTGCATGCTCTCAGTTCTTCAGGTTTATTTAACAAATCTCCTGTCCACTGCTGCTAACAGGGTTTCTCCTCCCCTGCTCCCTGCTCATGCACATCTTCCAGATGGCTCAGGAGTTTGCGCCAGAAAAAAGAGGTGCAGAGCCTAAGCAAAACAGCTTTGCAGAAACCTTCATGTCCAAGGTTGTTAAATACCTCCTTTCTCTTCTAGTTAACCCCGGAATGGGTATTGCTCATTAAATCCCAGGCACAGTTTGGTTCCATATGACTGGGATTAACTCCTTATGAAATTTATAGAATTCTGTAATAAATGTAATTGCTCTACGCTACATCAAAGTCCGAAGGGGAGGTCAGCAGGGCAATCGCACGTGTCACAAAATCACCTTACTTATTTCAGATGTTGGGAAAGAGGTGGATGCTGGATAAGAAATGCTTTAGCCCACTTTTCCAGTCCTGTCTTACCCTACTTAATCCTCTAATTGTTACATTTGCTTTCCCAGGGCTGCAAGACCTTCTTTGAAGTAGATTTTTAAAAAGGAAAAGAAAAAGAAAAAAAGAAACAAAAAAAAAAAAGAAAAAGAAGATATTAGAAAGAGCACTTCAGAGGAAGAGGGGCCATGTGGGGTATGCCCTATCAACCTTCAGAGTGTAGCTTAGAAGACTGCAAGGCTTTAAACACACATACACCCATGCAAGCAAACACCCCCCCGCCTTTGCAGAAGATGAAAGTAAGGAATAAACATTCAAACTTAGCCTATTTTTCAGTTGACAATGTATTAAAAGCATTATGGCAACACTGCACACATTTCCCTCCCCCCCAAAAAAGATACATGGAAAAACAGGGTCAAACCCAATCCTTATCTAAGGAGACAAGTTCTACTGCAATCAACAGACCAGCTTTCACATGCTGAAAAAGTCTGAATGTGTCCTATTTTATGACTAGTAATAAGTATCATTCAGAGAAAGTGTAAACTTCCGCATATTATTTATGCGTATAATACATAGGAATATACCTTGGACAAGACGTAAAACTGGCTTTATAGTTACACGTGGCACCCCTTTGCCCTCTCAAGCTGCACCCTCCCCCTCTTCCCGTTCCTCAAAAAGTCTCAACTAATTTACTATTAAGCTCTCTCTACCTGTGTAGGGCATAGTTTGGTAGGAATGATCGTTTTTGCTCAATTTAAAAATAGCACATCTGAAGCCCAGATGGTTCTCCACTGAAAGTTGCATCAAGTTTTACCGGAACAGTCAAGTCTCTCCCTGTCTGACCTTGCACCATCTCCAGCGTCCACGACATCTCTACCTTGTAGTTGATTGCTCAACTCAAGAAAGGAAACAAAGTTCTCCTCTTTCAGTTATTTAGACCTTGCCACTCTCCTCTGCCAATACCCTGTGTCTTAGCAGTCATCTCAGCCCACATATTACATTTGTTGCGTTACAATAAAAGCTGAAGTGCCAGAGGACACACCACCTCGTTCAGGTCTCTGAAGCATGTTCTACTTGGCAGCTACTTTGCAAGGGAGCAAGATCAAGGACACCAGGAGTCAATACTCCTAGAAGTCCTGGGAAGACCTCCGCAGTTCCCATGGCAAATGACAAGGAGAGAGAAATGGGAAAAATCTGAGCACCCCAGTTCCCAAACTGCTACACTCACAGGCACATACGCTCCCACATCTTTGGCAGCATAGGGCCTGGGGCTCCCTGCAGGCTGCTCTAGAACCAGAACTGTGACGGCCCTTTGATAAAAGTTGGACACATTTCACCTCCCTTTGGAACATAAGCTAGGGGTTCAAAATTTTACAAGTCTCTGTAAAGCATAAAGAATAGTATTGCACTTCTTTGCTTTTGTTTCTAGTTAAACTTCTATAAACATACTAACCAAAACCAGCAAAACATTATTCATTTGTCTAGTGGGTGAATACAGTTTGAAAATCAGTGAACCAGCAAAAGTCCCATCCTGGTCTTTTCTTCCCCAAATCAAAACGTAAACCACATTCAAATAAACACAGGTCTACTGAGCTCACAAACTTTGTGTATATATAGTAAGAGACCTGGTGGTGTGATTGCTTTAACAAGAGCAATTTTCCCTGCCAAGTTTTAAATTTATCTTTGTCACAGAACTAAAGATCTTCCCTCTGATTTAATTCCCTGAATGTAGGACCACTAATCAAGCTATTTGCATTAATAGCTGGATTTATTTCAGACCAGCTCAGTGCAGCCATTTAGATGACAGGTAACATTACTGAGTAATCTGAGATCTTCCCTTCGGCCCCGGGGAGAAAGGCCCTTTGTGCTTCTTCTGCATCCGAGCGCAAGGTCCTGATTCAGCCAGCCACGTGAGCGTATGGGCAAATGCTGCCTAAAATAGTGCTGCTGCTTTGACTTTCTGCCTTGCTGCCGAAGCAACTGTCTTCCCTCCTCTCCCCGACCACTCACATTCATCCCACTTGTGGTGGTGGGAGGGGTTGTACAGAGTCAGCAGATCGCTGGTTTCCCTGATCTCAACCCCACCTGGCCCCACCACTGGCAATCTCATACAAGGGCAAAACAGAAGGCCAAGGTGAGCAGGCTGCAAGAGGAGAGCAGGGCTGCTCCCCATTGAAAGCAGCGTGGATTTATGGATTAAACCAACTGCTAAAGTCTTCAAAATACAGGATAATTCAAATGAACACAATTCACATTTGTCTGTTGGGGTTTTAGATATTTTCAATAGCTTGTTTGCGTTCCATTCAATCTAATGCTAAATAAGCACCATTATGAAGTTTGCAAGCTGTTTCCATCTTAATAAACGAGGAAAAATCTTCTGCATCTTTTACTTGGTACGGAAAATACACACCAGCTGTTCTGAGTTTTATGAAAAATTTAAATCAGGCTTTCAATTTTCTAAGAAGCCTGAATTTCTCCTACTTTGTCACTGACATCCAAATAAAAAAGCTGCAAGTCAAAACCCTCAAAACCACAACTGAGAGGAGTCATACTGCAAAGCAAATTAAAAAATCTAGAGCTTCTGCCTTGAATGTCGACTTTAATCAGGTTCTGAAGGATACATGCAAGAGGGGAGGGATGAAGCTGCTGGTTTATTTATTTATTTTCAGGTTTAGTTCAGAGGCAAATTCTCTTAGAGCTCTTCAGTTAAGTGAAGGTATTGCAGGGTGAGACATCAAATACCAGAGGCCTTGCTGAAATCCATGTGACTGATGTTACATAATTAACACACTCGGAGCTACTCTCTTTGAACCTAAAAGTTTCAAGAGAATTCCACTAAGGACACTAAGGGAACTAAGGTTCATTTCTAATTCAAGCTGGGAGAAGCACAACATCTGAATACAAACATCAGCTGCATAAAAACTGCTTCAGCATAACTTATCAGTTGCTTCCCTTTCCCTTGTCAGTCAGCTTTACCCTGAAATTAGCTTGCTGTTAGTTAAAAGCACATACTTCTTTTGGCCTCTAATACAGCAACACTACAGAGGGTCAGAGCCTCTGATAAAAAAAAAAAAAAATTAAGGTTTTGATTTTATGGAAAGCCTAGAGTCTTACGTGGGAGTATTTTCTATGCTGGGGTGAGCCTTCCTGCCTGGTCATCAGAGGAGTGCAGGGGCTGAAGAAACTCAGGTCCTTTCACAGAGTTAAAAATCAAAAGCAGGATGCAATACTATTAGCAAAAAATGCAGCACCATAATTAGAAGATGAGTATCAGAGTTCATTTAGGAAAGGTGAGCACAAAAAAAAAGTTTAGAAAGGATTGACAAAGTCAGATCTCTTGTATATACATCTTTATATATGCACTTTAATTGGCGGTGTCATTTATCGCCATGCTAAAACAACTAAGAGTAAAGCATTTTTCAAGATGTCTTGCAGGTCATTTTGCTAGATTTATTACTGTTCAAAGTAGCAGTAGTTAGTAGTTTACCTTTCTTTCTGGATGAAGCTGCTGGATCTCAATTCTTTTTTTTTTTTTTTTTTTGACCCCACACCTGTTGCCCTTTACTTACACGTGATTTCAGTAGAACTCTCATACATAAAGCTACTTACGTGCGAAAGCGCCTGCAGAATCAGGGCAGCAGGTGAACACAGTTTCATTCCCCTTATTCTGCTGTTCTCCCAGTATAAAAACCTTATCGGTCTTCTATAACATTACCTCATACCTTGTCTGTCTTTTTTTCTTGTTTTTCCAATATGGCCATGTTTTCTTTCAGAATTTTCACAATCTCAGCAGGATTTTTGTGTGATTTACTAAACAAAGGCATGTTCTGTCTTCACCTGGATTTCTTCTTTCAGTATAGAAGAGGACTGCCTTAAATCAAATGAGAAACAAAAATAGTTTTTAAGGTTTATACAAAACTGCAATAAAAACACACAGAGACATTATGTACAAGACATTATGTACACTGTATCTTGCCGCAGCTGCTCAAAAAGGCACACAAATTCTGGGATACAGACATTGCAAGCTCATGCAAGATTCACAAGCCAGCATGAGCATATAGAAAGCAGCTACTCAGCACTTACACAGGAGCCTCAGACCTACAGCTCATGTCTGGTGCTCCCATGAACCTATATGCAATACATCCAACATTTCTGGATGTTAAATATCTGGCAGATTCCACTGCACTTCTGGTTGGATTATTTATTTATTTATGCCATGCTTTACGAGTTTCATCCAGGTGCAGAGTAACTTCAGAAGCCAGCATATCAAAATTTCTCCTTTGTTTAAAGCACTGCAAGATAAGGTCCCAGCTTCTCAGTCAGCACCCACTCAATTACCTTTCTTATATTAAAAAAAAAAAAAAAAAAAAAAAAAAAGTCTAAAAGTTCTTGAAATGAAGTAGTTTAAGCTACCCCCCAAGTCTTGGCAGACTTCAGGAATCCTTCTGTACCAGTGGTTTCAGATCCCACTTATGTAAAACTTTGCCTGACTTAAATACGCAACAGAGGATCAGGCCCAAATATGGGCACCACTGTTTTCATGACATTTAAATGAAAGACAGAGCATTTTAATGAAAATATTTTTGTTTGTTTAAATTAAAACATTCTTCCTCTGCATGGCTGGAAAGGCAAATACCACATCAGTGTAGAAACACATGAAAGAAACCAAGCAGCTTAGTTTCAGCAGGCTTCTGATCCTGCAAAGCATTAAGTTGTGAGCTCCCAGGGGTTTTGCTGAGGGGCTGATACAAATATCAGTACTGAAGTAACTGGAAAAGACTACGGACCAGATTATGCTATGGTTAAACCAGTCCCACTTTACAGGGAGAGCACAGCACCGTTCTGGCCTGCATTCCGGTTGATAGGACATCAGGATGAGAGAAAACACAAAATCAAAAATAATCTCAAACTTTCATCTCTTTCCACAACAAAAGACAATAACAACCACCAACCTCCCCGATTCACATCTGCAAGATTACTTGTGAAAGCACACATATATGCAAATCACTCCAATTTCCCTATTCTTTTTCATCTCTTACAATTAAAAAAAAAAAACCCTATTATACAAGAGGTTTTAAAGGAGAGAATTAAATGTGCATTACATATATTTTTTTTTTAAAGGCAGAACTGTGTAACGTTTTCCCAGAGGTCCAAAGAAGACACTTCTCTCACACTGTTGTTATTGCTGAAATGCTTCAGAGTCCATCATGAACCATGATCCCATCTGTGCCAAATACCCATGTGATTCCAATCCCAAAATATCGCCCAGAATTAACACAGATTATATGCACAATTTTTCTAATAAATAATAAATAGCCATCATATAAAACTGTAAATTTTGCATCCAATCCATAGATGTACTTAAAAAAAGTCCAGACAGTCTGCCCTGATACCTTTTAAAGACATTTCAAAATATTTTTTATTATGCGAAGCAAATATTTTTAAATGTCATATTTAAACTGAAAGTTCCCTAATAGTATCCAGAATAGATGAAATTGTATATAGTTTCTCATTTGTTGCTAGGTTAGTTTTACAGAAATATTTTCACATTCAGCTTCTGAAAGTTCAGGTTTCCATTCTCATGCTCTGCGTGGTTCAGTTCAAGCCAGTTTTTATTTCTGAAGTTTTGGCTATGTAACCTTCAATACTTGGCCGAGCTCTAGACCAAGGAGGCAAAAGAAGTGCTTAGCACTGCTCCCATGGAGCTCAAAACTGTGATTTTTGGCAGCATCACCTTGACTGGCAACCAAGCGGAGTTGCACCTCTTGACTTGCCAGCACGCAAGACTGACAGCGGGGTACACCTAACGACGAGCTCACTCGGGCACATCCAGCTCCATGCAAGGCCTGGAAAAGAACGGCCCTTTCAGCATAACTTCATGCTTACAGCCAAATCAAGCATTACACAATAAATTTGTTCGAAAGCTGCTAGCGAGCACTGTACAACCCCATACATTCTGCAATTAAAAGATTAGTAGTACAGAACAGACTTAGAAAAGGATACGATTCTGCATGGTTTTATTATCCATGAAGACAAGGCACGAGCATATGAAGGCACAAGAGAAAATCTGACAGCACAAGCCTAATTTGTACGTTGCATTTTAGAAAGATCTCTTTTCAGCCCAAGTGTGGCAGGTTAATTCAGATTAGTAAAGATATCCTTTCATCTCCCCCTTCTAGATGTCTCCAAACACAGAAAAACATTAGGGGAAGTTATTTGATTTTTAAACTGAAGGAGTCACAAACTAGAAGGTCTGAGACCAAAAGTCCATTATTTCTAACTGGTGCATTGACTATGTATTACAAATACTTTCCTTCTTCCCCTTCCCCCACCCCTGCAACAAAGAAATAACTTACATACCTATCTAGAATATAATGTCTGTATTTAAATAATCACTAATGTTGCCATAGCTCCAGCATGATTTTCCAGTACAGTAGCTAGACTAGGACTTTTCCACTGTATAGTTCCTGGCTCACCCTGATACACTATGGCACAGATCAGTGATAACTGATCCTTAAACTTCACTTCAGACCCTACCAATGTCCTGATCACAACAGGAAGATCACTGATAGTATGGCAGGAAGGGACTCAGGCTGTTGGGTTCATCCCTCTGCTGAACAGTGCCAGTTCTCCACTTCATTTATCAGTCTTACATACAAAGCAAAGCATCCTTTGTATGCAAGCAGAGGGAGATGGAGAGGAAAGGCGGAAGTGATGGCCATTAATGGACAGAAAGGGGCATCTAAGATCGCTCTAGGATTTATTCCTTTCCAGGACACAATATTTAACCCATCAGCATCTGGTAGGAGTTTCCATTCATGCAACACTTCAGAAAATATGTGCTGATAAGGTTACCATCAAAATCAAGTCTGCTTTCCTTTTCCATGCATGAATCTCTTAGCGGGCATGTGCTCTTCACACTTAACACAAAGAAGCAAATGGTGGTAAAATCACTTTGCTGAGATTTGGAAGTTGTATCCCTTAGTCTTATTGCTGGCTGTTTCATAAAACAAGGACACCTTCCTCCAGAGTTGTTTCTCGTGACCAGATTCTCTAGCCGTAAGAATTAAGAGTCTACTAAAATTCTGATGACACAAAACTGGAAGGTGTCAATACAGAAGAGGACTGAAATATCACTACCTGAGGAACTGGATAGGCTCAAGGACTGAAGTAACAAAAATTGAATAAAAACTAGAAGTATCAGGTATTACTCTTATAGACAGAACAGTACCTGCTTCAAGCTGAGGAATTACCATGAGAAATGACAAAGAAAGTCACCTGGTGACTACACCAATATTTTACAGAAGGAGAAAGACAAATGCACATCTATGATGAATTAATAAAGTAATTTCCAGTGGAAATTTAATATTCATGTTTTGCACAAAATACTAATGCAACTTCATCCGGACTACTGTACACAATCCCAAACATCCATAGTCAAATAAAACCTAACAAAATCAGAATTGGTGCCAAAAATGTCCACTCTTCTGTCTATAAGTGTATTACCTGATGCTGAAATTACTCATCTTGGTTAGCTTAAGAACAAAAAGATGGGGAAATAGGATTATAGTGGGAGTAAAAAAAAGATTAAGAAGTTATTTCAGCTAATAAAACAACAACCTTTTTTTATAGCTATAAACTGCCAATGAATAAACTTAAGCAGAAAATTGAAGGTTTCCAGCCACTGGAGTTTTGAGAGTTTGAAATAACCAGGTACGACACAGAGCATCTATTCATGAAGTTTTTGACACAGTTGTCTGGCAGCAAGGGACCGGGATGAATGAGCCCCCTTCCTACTTTCCAGGAAAACTTCTTCCATCTACTGGTTATTCAGTGGCGTACGTTTTTATATCATCAGAAATGCATTGCAGTCACTTCTGATCTCCTGATGTGGAACAGCCAACTTTTGTAACACTGGTTGTGATGATGACAGTTCACCTGTGCTCTTGTCAGGAGCTGAGGAGACTAAGGAAAGAAACAGCTATTTCCCACCAGATTGACTTGGACCACCTCCTGGTCATGGGGAAAACACTCGTGCAGCCTGGTGCGAGGAACGGTGCGCTGCCGGAGTCTGCTCAGGCTACTGGTACAGAGTGTTTTAGCCTACGGTGCTGGCGAGTCCAACATCTTTCAAGAGTCCTACCTCTCAAAAATACTTTCAGGGAATGTTATTCAGTGGAAAAAGGGGGTTTGCTTTTGTTTAAGTAACAAAGATAGCAAAGGACAAATTTAAAGCACCACTTTTAAAATGTTTACCATGTGTGCTAAAGTCAGAATAAAGAGAAAAAAGCATTTCCCACAGACTAAAGCAGTCAGTTGAATCCAGAGGCAAACGAGGTTTACCAGGAGTGAGTTCTAGGGTATTCAGTAGCCTGTCAGATATAACGCAACATCTCTTCATAAGCAGAGCATGCCTTCCCTCAGACACCTCCAACTCTGCAAACATTTAATTAATACAGAAAACACACTTCCAAAAGAGCTGTAGCATACTCTTACTCTCTCCTCTCTACAAAAGGAAACCTGAAGCACAGAAGGATTAGAAGACTTGTCCAATCCCACATAAAAAAATCAGTGGCTGTCCCAAAAATAAAATCTAAATCATTTGACACTCCAGCCTATGCTTTATCAGCCATGAAACAGCTCTTCTGCCAATTCATCTGCTCATAAAGAGAATATGCTAAAAAAATTGGTGCAGCTAGAGCTCTTTAATACAACTAAAATGCACACTAAGAAATCCAGTTCTTTTTATAGTCACTCTCCAAGTTTCTCTTTGCTATTAATCATATACTTTCTTAATACATTACAGTGAAGCTGAGCTTTCAAGAACAATGAAGGAAAAATGTAGACGGCAACATTAATCACCAGCCAATCCCACTATAAAATGACTCAGTTAAGCAGTTCAATAGCAAACACTTCCTCCTGCCCACAGGCACAAGAATGAGAGCATGTGATCCAGTCAGCGCGCTCTTCTCAGATGTTCCTCCAGACAAGCAATCTGCTATTCAAAAATGAATGAGTGGATAATTTCCCTCCCTTCAAATTGAGACAAGTGAGGACCAGACACTTCTTTTCTTACCTCTTGGCCTTCACCTACTTATTTATCAGCATCAAAACATTTTATTAATTCATCAAGGGTGAGAGGTTCTTTTATGGAAAAAAAAAAAAAGAGATCTGAATTTTCTATTCACTTCAGTGTGCATAAAACCCATGCATCTGAGGTTTTAATTAGCACACTTCCATCACAGTTTTGCTAGATTAGTCTCAATATAATGAATGAGATGCTTCATTCCTTCTTCATTATTTCTCCCACAACATTTGGTAAAGTTGTTGCAATTACAAGGTCAAGTAGTCAAATTGGTAAATGGAAGACACATGAACATCTGAGCAAGTCCAATCTGTCCACTCATGTGCAGTTTCCCTCCTAGGACTCATGTTTCATTCAGAAAGCAGGATGAATTAAGGCTATATAAGAGAGCTTACGTGCAACAAAAGCCCTAACGAACTGCAGATTTTGAAAGGTATGTTGTAAATGCGACAAAAGATTAAGAGAAGAGAAAGCAGTTTTATGTTAGAATGGATGAACACTGTTCTGCAACAAGATTACTCTGAAACCCAGGAATTCACCCATAATAAGCCTTGCAGTTGGCTACTTGGTACATTCCTGATTTTGGAAGTACCTGGAATGAAGATGGGTACTGGCTGAAACTTCACCTTGGAGATGCAAAACATTGCAGTAATGCTTACTACTCCCCGCCAACACACACCTTTTTGAACAGGTGGCCTGCTCCTTGAAGATCAGACATGGAAAATGTACAGGCGATTCTGCCCCTAGGCTGTCTACCACTGTAGAATGGGAAGGTCACTTAATTGTATGATACTATTATAAAATTAAAGGCATTGATGGTGACAACACTCGAGCGCTGTGATGTTGCTCTATGGAAGCACTCAAAGAAATTAATCATTTTATATTTAATTGAGGGCTTGGATGCCATACAATAAAAAACCTACATAGTCTCTCAGCAAACATGGGGGATAAAATGAAACACTGAATAGCTATCTGGTTGCCGAGGTCACAACTTAATAAACACTTCGTCCCACGACAGAGCCATTCTACCCTTCGCCTAGTCACATCCTCACACTACAACCTCTGCTGGACCGGTACAGTTTTTTGGCATGGCCATGTGCTGAATCAGGCCAAAGAGCTGATAAGGAAAAGCCTCATGGGGGAAAAAAAAGGCAAATTGGTTTGCAAACCAGTTCATAGTCTTACGAACAGTTATACTGACATAACACTGGGGGGAAAGAAGGAAGGAGGGTAGAGAGACAAGGCTGCTGAAGCAGCCACTACAGGTGAGATGTTCCTTAAACTAATGGTATGTCCTCAGTAAGGCAGAGAGAACAAACCGTTTTGATACAGGTAAATGCCAGAATTAAAGTTAGGAACATTCTGAGCATTTGACTTTGCTGTCTAGAGTTCTTTTATTGTAGCAAACCCTGTGCTACTGTACCCACTATAAAACATATATCATAAAACAACATCTATGCGTTACAATGCTTTACAATGTTATCTAACATTCAGAGTCTGAAACCATGCCAAAATTTCATCCCTACAGGATCATCCTTGTACCACAGGATTACACAGACTCCGCCACTGAGGCTAACAAACTAGCTAAAAGCAGCAGATTACTACATCTGTGTTGAATAAAACCAGAAATATAAGAAACTGGTGGTCACTAAATTTGGCGGGATTGGAGAGAGTCAAGAGAATCTGGGACCCTTATCTCCATTCATCAACATGGAGGTCTTCCAAACCTAAAAAACTAAGAACTCAATTCTGTGCCTAATTGTAGTCCAGAGCAAAACTCCCACGAGCTCAGCCGAGCAAAGCAAGGTCTCTTAACTAATGTTTCTGAAGTATGCATGATTCTGAGATAACATCCTTTAACTGCTTTTAATTTACTTAAGGAAAACAAGTTAAGTTTCCATTTTTAATCATAATAACTGCAGAAATAATGGAAACTAGTTACAGAATTTAAATAACACAGGCAGCAGCCAGGAGAGAGCAGGACTTCCTCTAAATCCCACTAGTGAGGGATGTGAATAAGATTTTGGCTTTTTGTTTCATATTACTAAAAATTACCTCTCTAAACAGCATTAACCTGCCTGTGCCTTTAAAGCCCGCTGCAGTACTTTTAATAGCTTCTGAACACAAAGTAATTTGGTTTAGCACCGATTTCACTTTGCTACTCAAATGACTCCAAGAAAGTCTTTAATCAGAAAACCTTTCCTCAAGTGCAATGCAAGTTTTGCCTGAACACAGGCTTCACAAATAGCCCGTCTCATGGAACCAGCGTGTCAGGTTGACAAGACCTATGAACAGAGAGGTGGTTAACGTACAGGTGACAGTTCACACACGTACCCATCTTGCATTCGTCTCTAATAGCTGCTGAGTTCCTCACGCCAGTGGCTGTGCTCACATTCCCCTGCATCTCCAGAGCAAGCCCGCAGCTGCAGGCGGTCAGCGGGAGAGCAGCAACAGAAATGATATATTGCAGATATTTTTATTTTTGGAAACAGTGCTGTAAATAAGCCTATTTCCAGAGATATTCCACGGACACGGCGCACTCGGTCCCAGAGCCAGTGCCTTATGTAACAGGAGGAATATTGTTCAGGATTAACAAAAAAAAAAAAAAAAATCACTCCTGCTAACGCAGTTTACAAAGCTAAAAAAAGCTAGCGGCATACGTAGAGAGAGCAAATAAGCGAGCGGTTTATGCTGAAAATGCTCTTGCTAGCTAAGAAATGCAAGTTGTACCAAATCGCTTAACTTCTCGCAATTCGGAGGTAGTCGCAGCCGATACTCACCGCGGGCAGGAGCGTCCAGGCTCGGCTACGCCGCGGGCAGCAGCTCCACGCCGCGGTGCTGAAGACAGCTCTCCGCCAGCCCCCCAGGGCGCCGGCCGCGGGCGCCCCTATTTATTTGCCATTTAGCCCCAGTTCGTCCTTATCCTTGACACGTGGCAGCGAAAAACGAGCTGCGGGCATCCAGTCGCTCGCCCGTCTTCGGAGCCGCTGCGCGCTGGCGGCGCGGCGCTCACCGGAGCGCGCACGGGCTCGCCCGCGCTCCGGGCGCCTGTAAATTTCCACTCCCCTCCGGCGGCAGCCGGGCTCGGGGCCTCGCTCGCCTCCTCCTCGCGGCCCGGCTCGCGTGGGTCCCCCCCGCCCCGCGCCCCCTTCGCCGGCCCCGCGGCCTCGCCTGCCCCCCGCCGGCCCGCTCTGCCCGGGGAGCTCGCGGGAAAGGGATGCAACAATTTGGCGGCGCTCCTGGGAGTTCCCGTCCCCCTCCTTCGGCCCGTCAGCGCTGTTCAGCGCGCAAGAGAGGCGAAGGGCACTTTGTCGTCGCAAGAGAATAATAAAAAAAATCAACATGCTAATGCATGGGAGCCTCAAACTCCGCTAGCCTACGGTATTTTCTTTCTTTTTTCTTTTTTTTTTTTTTTTTTTTGAATATGGTAATAGTAATGTGACAGGGCACAAAATAAATAAATAAAAATTAAAAAAAACATGCAATAAAAATATTCTGAAACAACAAGTTCTACCACCCGCTATTAGCAAGCACACAAATAAAGCAAAATGCAATTAAAGGAACTTTTAATGCTCTGCTTTTCTCCCCCAGTAGCGATTTGCTGGTGGCTTCCCCCCCACAGCTGTGTAACATGCATCAAGCAGCGAGAAAATAAAACCGCCTTCCCAGCCCCTGCAAGCAGTGCAGGATCCTAAACACCGTCCTCGCACAGACCTCTGCCGAGCCTCAGCGCAGACGAGACCTGGCTGCACGTTTACGTGGACACCACCAGCTCGGGGGCAGGTCTCGCCTTCCGCCCCCTCTCCCTTGGTGCTGAGTACAGCCAAAGTTTCACACTATTAGAAATAATTCTGTACACAAAGACATTTGCGTGAGGGGGAAAAAAGATCTCTGCCTGCACCGCGGGTCAGCGCTGCCCTCCACAGCCCCGTCGGAGCTTCATTTAGGGCTCTCACCTGCGGTAGCTGTTCCCAGCCCTACGGCAGAGGCAGCAGAGAAGCAGGATGCCTCCAGGAAGCGTTTCTAAACTCATTTCTGAGGGATGCGGTTGAAACATCAACCTTTTAAAGGGCTAACATCCCTCGCTGGCAATGCTGCTTCCTAACGGAGGCAAGGCACGCGGGAGTCCCGAGGAAGCGCCGCTTGGAAGAGCCAAGGAGCAGCAACACGCCTGGCTCCAGCCAGTCCTCCCTCTCCTTCAGGCCGAGAGGCGCCGCCGGCGTCCCCGCTGCCCCGCCGCATGCCTCCGAGGTGTCCCGACCTGCACGCTCCCGCTCTTCGGAAGGTACCTCGCCATCTGCACTCACGCTGCACAAACCAGATCGTCGGCGTAACCCATCCCTCTATTTTGGGGTTGCCCCGAAAACCAGCTTCTGCAGCAGCGCTGGGACTGAGAGGTTGGGTTCACCTCACCTTGCTCCCGCTGGCCCCGGTGGGACTTCTCCTGCCGGCGAGTACCTCCCGCCGGCGGCCCGGGGAGCAGCGGAGAGGGCCGCGAGGGGCGTCGTGGACGGCGCCGCCACAGCCCCCCGGGCTTCTTCCCGAAACGGCGCCAAAACCTAAGCACGTCACATCACTGCTGCTTTCCTCCGCATATTTTGATTTTTGAGATTAACGCTGGTTTTTCCTCCCTCCCCAGGGAAACGACCCCCCTGCGGCAGTACGCCCGCCAGCGTCGCAACGGGTGCAGAGCTACGCCGCTAATAACAGCGGAGAAAGCTGTTTCGGCTGCATTTAAGGGCCCCACCAGCGAAGCCGCCGTCTCACACAGTTCACGGCAGCATTCAGCGCCCGCTCCGAGTCCGAGTACTCCGTAAACGTAGGACCGTCACCCGGAAAGCCGTTTCTTCGGACTCGGCCTCCCCATTTTCAGGGCCCCAAGGGGCGAGCTGCGTTCGTACGCGCTCGACGTGGGCTTCCGCCACTCTTCCCCCGCCGAGGAAACGCTCCTCCGTTTACCGTTGGTCCTCGACACACCGGCACAGCAGGAAACACACCTGTGGACTGGGGACACCATCCCCGGGCGAGCGCCGCAAGGGGCAGGAGAAGACTTCTTCTCTCCTTTTCCAATCCTCTGCTCCACCTGCCACACAGCTAATTCACAGATGCCAGGAAAAGGCCCTGAAATCCCCCTCCATAAATTAAGCTGTGAGCACTAAGTGCTCTTACCTGTTTGGGTTTTGTTTTGTTTTTTTGTTTTTTTTCCAAGAGGTCATTAAATATTTCAAAAGAAATTACATGTTCTTCGGTTCAGAATTTGTAGCCATCTCAAATCTGGAGTGACCTAATTATGAGCAGTCAACAACTTCTTATACTCTCAAAATACACCGAAGGAAAAAAAAAAAAAAAATCCCTGTCTGCTGCTGAAGGGCTCCAGCCTCCGCATCTTTAAACTCCATTATACTTTTTCCCTTTAAAGCGAACGCAGGCCTCAGGCTACAGCATGGTGAGAGTACTTTTGAGAAATGTTTGCCCTTGCTTTCTTAATGTAAAATCATGCCATCTAGAAAGGACCAAAGGGGAATAAAATAAAATAAAGTAACAGTCCATTATTCCTACCTTTTCTATTTATTCTCTGCAATGGAGAAGAGAAACCACAGAGCTCGAACGATGAGTGTGGTAGTAATAAATTATAGAGGCAGGTAATAAACACGTAATGTGTATATATTAATTCTGCTCATTTAATCACCCACTTGCAGGCTGCCTTACCTCCTCCAAGACTACTTCTGGCATTCCAAAGCCCAGAGCGGCCTCGGGTAATAACCACCACCAAAAAATGCCTTCCTTCCCCCAAAATCGCTCAGTGCCAAGGCCCCAGGTAATCAAAATTCAATTCAGCACAGCAGCAGCTCTAGCCATGTTAATATTGGATATCATGAAGAGAAATCAGAATACTAAAAAGATCCTCCCTTTCAAAAAAAAAAAAAGAAGAAGAAGAAGAAGAAGAAGAAGAAGAAGAAGAAAAGAAGAAAAAGAATTAAAAGCAAAAGAAAACCCACTCATAGGATTTATTCCTACTTTTTCAGGTTCCAAGATGTCAAAATTACAGTTTATGAGGTAGGGGAAGAACTAAAAACAGTTTACTTTTATTGTTCGTCTCCCTTGTAAATCTGTTACACTTCAACTCAAGGCATTTAGCTTTATGACAAAGTAATACGAAAAGCGTGTCCAGTAATATTTTTTAAAATCTCACAAAATATGAGGAGAGGCTTTTATAGTAATGTCCTGCTTGTATATTACTTGTGAGCAATTGGAAGCCGCAGCAGACCTGTAGCGGTATTTTGGCTAAAGTAAGCAATAGGATTTAAATGGATGCTTTGTATTTTTATTTTTAGACATGCAAATGTGTCTTCAGCATCCTTCCCCCTCTTCTTCCTCCTAGCTCCCTCTAGTGCACTTCAGAATATATTGCGTTTTTCTTCTTTAATTAATGCCAACATAAGCATTTGCTAAAGGGTTTTTGTTTGGGGGCTTCTTTTTTGTGTTTTTTTTTTTTGGGGGGGGGTTGTTTATTTGAAGGACCTGCACAAACTCTCACCACCTGCTCAGGCGTTTTTATTGAATATATTCTTCACCTATGCTTTACTCCAGCACTCAAGCAGCAACAATGGCCTCTCTGCTGGCAATACAAAATATTGTGTGTATGAAATATTTTAGGTAGGAGCCAGTGTATTTAAAATTTTATACATTTTAAAAACACCTATTAGCTCCACTCTTTCTTCTAAGTAGAGAAAGCCAGCTTAAATGTATCCTACTCCTTGCCCATTCCCACTCCAAACAAGATTTAGTCCCTAAATTGGAGATTACTAAAACCCAACAGCTGAAAATACAGATGTAAACATCATCTGCTCTAAAAAGTCATTTAAGGAATGTGATCAACACATTTTATATGTACTGTGTCCCAGTATAAAATAGAATTAAAAACAGAATTAAGAACTTCTCCAAACTGCTTCTATCCCAGCTCTGTATGTTGGACCACTTTAGTAGCATGTTTGTTCTATTCGTAGATTTTAAAATGTGAAAAAGAGAATTCATTTCAGAAGAAATCAGAAAAAGAGCTTAGCTAAAGATGTAAAATTTAACCTTTCATCACCAGTGTCACTTACAGTAACAAAGAAACAAAAAGGTTATACGTAGAGAAAAAAACCCTGACTGTGCAATATATTGGAAGATAGCCCCGGCATCACTTGTAGCATCTTTCTTCATTAGATTTCAAAATTCCTTCATGTGGACAAAAGCATTTATTGCCACTTCCCATTTCTGAAACAGTCAAACACTATTAATACTGTCCAGTCCTCTTCCAAATACCAAATTTAATCATTGGTTTCTACTTAATTTCAGCAAATAATTTTCTTAACCTTAGCCGCAGGTTAGGACGACAGCATGGGGTCCTGCAAGTTAAGACATTTCCTTTCAACATGCTCACGCGCGCAGGCAGACCAGAGCTGTTCCCTACAACTGCGCTGCTGGCGAACGACAGCGGAGCATAACTAACCAGAGCTTCAAACTTCCTCGGAGTGCTTGAAGCTAAAGGCTGTGTTAGTGCGTATTCATCCTACTCTCATGGTAATGCGCACTGAAAATATTACATAGAGCAACTTGCTTTTGAAGAGAATAGTTTCTTTATACATAACATGTGCCTCTAGTTTTGAGAGGAGAAAAGACAGTTTTGGAAAACTGAGAACACTGGATTAAGATTTTTCCTCTTTTCAACCACTCTTAGGAGTCCAAAAAAGTCTAAAGCATTTTTTCATCAGATTTTCCTCAAGATGACTGGAGAAAAAAAAAAAAGCTTAATTTAAAACCAAAGTTAAACATTCCTGTGAGGCACTCGCAGTGATACCCATTTCAATATGAGGAAATTGAATCAGCATCAAGCAAAAAAAAAAAAAAAAAAAAAAAAAAAAAAAAAAAAAAAAAACACGCAGGGATATGCACTCAAAGATGTATTTTTAAAGAATGGCAGGAGATAAGAACTGTCACTCTGGATCAGGCCAAAGCTCCACCACACCCCATCTCCAAGTACAGCTGACTCCAAATGCAAAGTCTAAAAAGAAATAGCAGAAGGATCACTCTGGCAATTGGCACATTACAGATTTCCTGAAGTTTCAGCCAAAATCATCATGCTCATTAGCTACAAATGGCTCCACATTCATTAACTTTAAAGATCAAAAAAAAAAAAAAAACAAAAAAAAACTATTGCTGTTCTTGAGAAAACTTGAAATCATATCTGCAGTACTTAGATGGAGCAGATTGCTTCAGATTGCTGTTTATTCTTCAGCCTGAGCAACCAAAGAGCTCAGAGACAGCTATTTTTCTAGACGTGCATCAAGACACCGATTTACTGCATTCCAGTTAGTTACTTTTTCAGAGCAGCAAAGGCAAGAATTTACCCACAGAAACATTTTAATTTTCAAGTGACCACCTCAGATAAGAGAATAAACACCATCAGGAAAGCCCAGTACAGAGGTAGGATGTTGCACTGATTAAGGA
Organism: Rhea pennata; assembly: GCF_028389875.1. Taxonomy (NCBI): domain Eukaryota; kingdom Metazoa; phylum Chordata; class Aves; order Rheiformes; family Rheidae; genus Rhea; species Rhea pennata. The sequence continues at coordinate 186,506,149 of NC_084663.1, forward strand.
ACGGGCTCAGAACAAAGAAACCAGCAGTCTGCAGTTGCTTTACACATTTTTACATGAGCTTGAAAAAGCCACTTAGTCTCCTCATGGGAAAATGAATGCATTAAATTATAAGCTGCTTTGCAATTATAGTGATGCAAACCAAACAAACATATTGGACAAATACACAGCTTGTTAACATCTCCCTTTTCTGCTAAAGGGGATAATCATCTTATTGCTTCTGTGACGTACATCGCCCCAAGCCAGACCCACAGACAGAACAAGCTTCCAAGTCTGGTCTCACAGAAGCCAAAGGCCCTACTGAAGGAGAAAGGCCGAACCCAAACCAACATTAGGCTGAAGAAAGTATAAACTGCTGCTTTCAGGTGATGAATTGCAGGCTTTTCCAGTGTTAAATAATGAAACCTAAGCATTACTATAATTTACAAAAAGATAGCTGCTATTTGTAAACAAGCATTGCTCTAAACTGACTTGCCCAAAGTCATACAAGAAAACTCTGGCAATCTCTTTCCTTGGAGAAAGAGAACTCAAAACTTCTCATGACTAGTTACGTCTTGTGACAATATTAGCTTAAAATATGAGATCAGGGTAGGGAGCCTCGAGAACAGTTTGTCTAGCTCATGGTGCACACTGAGATACCATCTTTGGAAATATTCTGAAGTCCTTGCTTTGACCATCAATTAAGTATGCTCATCCCTGGCAAAACTGTAAATACATTTGCCCTCATGTTACAGACAGTGTCCTGCAACACTGGATCCTTGCACTTTTTGCCCCACAGTAAGGCCATAATACGACTACAGTGGGATCGTCCTTTCTCTTATGTGATGAATGATACCTGCTGTCAATAATCCTCTACCACAAACCTTAGTTGTAGAAAAATATTCTTCTGTTCCCAGGATGGAGCCCTCCTGTACCTCTCCAGAAAGTTACATAGCCAAAAGTTTACTATAATAAGCTAATCAACCTGTATGGTGCTTGTGAAGTTCAACACTGAGAAAGGGACACTGTTACTCTCCACTGGGGAAAACTAAACTACGCAGAGCCCACTCTACTAAAGAGCCATTCGCTGTTTTCTCCATCTGCATGAAATCTGACAGCTTCTTCCTCATGCAGCATATAGATCTATACTCACAAGCATTGCTACACCCTCTGGAAATAGTCCAAGAAATGATAGTTTTCTCTTGATAATGTTAGTTTACATAGTTGCTTTCCTCCATACAATTTTTGTCCTCCTGCATGTGTTTCCTCAAACATAAAGAACACCTCTCTTTTGAAGGATAAAACACTGCTACTGTCCAATATGAATAAAAACAGTCATGATTAGCACTGAAAATGAGTAAGGTATAACCGATCAATTGAAAAAGGGAGCCTCAAACTCTATCAGCCCAGACATGAGAAGTTAGCCAATATTTTTCCAAAGAAATAGTACTTACATCACAGTTAAAGTTATCTGATTTTGAATACCTGTAGAACGCTTTATCTAATTCAAATGTCCATTCAGAACTTCAGTTCTCCTTCTCTCTCATATGACTTTCTCTAATGCTGTGCCCAAGCCCAATGTCATAAGAAGACAAAATTTCCTATCAGTAAAACTGAGCAGAGCTTCCCAAGCCCAAGGGCTTAGAGATGTAGGCTTGATAGCAGGATTGTAACCAAAAAGTCCCAAAATTACTTTTTTAAAAACATGGTGATCATAAGGACATCAAACTGTCCTGCATTACTGCCAATTTTGGAGTTTCCACCCAATATGAGTGAAAAGAAACTCTTTATTTTCTGAAAGCAGGCATGAGAAGGTCACCTAGTGAGAGACATACCAGGTTAGTTTTCCATGACACAGCAAGACAGTCTCTATGAGCTGCCATGACTAGATGAAACATTGACCAAGTAACTAAAGAGGTAAACATAAGCTATTAGTACTTCATTGTCTAACTCAACAAACACTCTACCTACTTTTACATTTCTTTACTAATTATATATATATATATATATATATATGCTGATAACATGACTAGAAATTTTAAAGCCAATAGGCGATGAGAATCTGTGACAATTTCTGTAAACTGGTTTTCCTCTCAAAATTGCAGACAGATTCAATGCTCCTTATATATTTACGAATAAAATCATATATGGAAAAAAAAACTTTGAAATCAGATAATTTCTTCCTTCTTCTCAAAACAAGAAATGAATGTATTTATTAACAACAAAGCATTTCAAAATTTACAGAGATCTATTCTGGTTCTCAAAAAGCATGAATCATTGCCTGACAAGTATAGCTTACCAGCTTCTTGTACAAGAGCAACTTTTATAAAAAATTTTTTAAAAAAAATATATAGACCTTTTATAAAAGGTCTTTAATCTAGACTTACTAACTTCAAGTGCTGGAGAATCTACAGAGTCCCTCAATAAGCTGGCACAATAGTTAAGTGAACATCACTTCAAGTATTTTGTCTTTTATGGAAGGCCACGGCTTTTTCCACTTTCATCTTCCTGTCACTGCACTTCTTTCTATATTTGCAAATGTATGCTCTCTGAGGTCTCTCCATCTTGTCCATTTATAGGTAACATGATCAAGTCACTTCAGACTTAGAATTTACTTCTTATCACTGTCTACAGTAAGTGCATAGATATGTTTTTTCCCATAGCTATAATCAGTACCCATTTCAATTTAAAAATATGTCTTGAAGTACATCCATCAACTTGATCATATTCCAGAAGTGAGGTCAGTAACATGGAAAATTGAGGGCATATTCAATTACTATTATCTCTTGGCTGCTGCTCTGGATAGGGAGTGCTGCTCAAGAGTTTGTTGCCCCAGATCCTAGATATTTTGCATTACTGTTTTCTAGGATGCTATTTCTCATCCCTAAGCTACATCCAACCTTTTTCATGCTGATTAACTTCCCAAAGATTTGGGCCCATCTTTCCAAAGAGTCAGCTAGTAAGCTTTTTAATTCAATCAAATGCATACGTGTGTCATCATTTGTCATTTCTCTATTCTGCACAGCCTAGATAAAATTTTCAGGAAGGATTTTGCATTTTCTTCCAAATGTGGGGCTGGGGATTTTTTTTTCCCTCTTTTCTCCAAACAAACAGAAAACATCTGAATGTACAACATAGTATCTTAATTCAATGATTCTTTACTGAATATAACATTTTCAGGGGTCAGGCTTTTTTAATTAGAGTAAGACTAAATCAAACCCTTAATCTAAATGATATATTATTTTTTTTTTATAATATCCATTTCCATTAATCACGTTGAATGGCATTTGTTACATCTCAATCCACAAATTGTTTTGATAGCTTTACATCAGGCATTAAAAAAAATAATGTCTGGACCACCATAAATTTGGAACAAGAACCTTCAGAAGCGTTCTCTAGATTTTTATTTACTGCTGTAATATGAAGGATTTGTTCATTGTTACACAAATATTTATAATAACCAGCTTTATTTGCACTACAGAACAGAGATATGTAACAACAGTTCTGCCTTTTTGGCATCATTGTTGACAGCTTCAGTGCTGCCATTAGATATGTGTTACTGTTCTCTTTCTTGTTCTCAATATTTTTACAATTTCTCCTTATTAAATTCATACTAAAAAGATCCTCAAAAAAAAAAAATCTATGGAATTTTGTTTAATCACACACAAAAAAAAAAAAAAAAAAAAAAAAAAAGCTAAAATACACTTATTCCTATATATTGGCAGTTGTCCTTGAACCACTTCTAAATCAGGATGGGATTCCTTCTCTGCTTAAGCCATCTCTTAATATTCAGCTCTGCACATTCTAGAAAGCCACGTGTTCTCACACTTCCTTTTTTCTCTCTATTTTGAGGGACACTCCTGTAAGCTACATGAGAAGGGTACTGATGATGTACCAGTGCATCGTGCAGAATTGAAGAGCTGCTTAGTCCCTTGTGTTTCCATCCTCAAGGACAGGACAGTCACATAGTTCCCCAGCCATCTTCTCCCATGACCTTATGAACTGTGATGATGAGATACTCAGTTTACAGGATGGAGAGGAAAAAAACAATCAGCAAAATCTCTTTGCATGTTTGCTTAGCATTTAGCTGCTTCCCAAACTAGAACAACACAAGGATGTCTTGGGAAATCCTCCAGCGACACTCTGCTCTTCTCCTTTCCCTGGCAAGAGAGGGTGGAACACAGATCACAGGGCATGTATCTCCTTACATTAATGTTGATTTTTTGCAGGAAAAACCTTTTCAAAACAGAACATATCCTAAAGACTGCCAAGTTAATTTGACCCCAGAGTTCATTCAAACCTCAGCACCTTTGACCAGGAGCACTGTTTTCTACTTTCATGTTTTGCCCAGGGCTATGTTTAATGCTTGCAAGAGTACAGACGTCTCAGGCAGTTACAGATCTAAATACAAATTCTAATGTAACCATAGACATCCTATTAATGGGATGATGATAAATACAAACAAAGGCCAACACAATTTCTATGTAATAAACCTGCATTCATGAGCTTCAGCCTTATTTGGCTAATTTGCTTTATTACACCAACCAATTGTGGTGGGGGAGCCACACAACTCTCTTGGAGATTATGTGATATGCAGAATATATTTACCTTAACAGATGACTGCAGCCACCCCCTAATCCTGCCCTCAACCTATGAGGTTCAGTTTTGTACCTTATTTGTAACCTTAAATAAATCAGATATTGCTGAACAGTTTCTCCTCTATCCAAAAACAATCACCAGTTAATAACCGCCTTGGCTTGGTAACCTTTTGCTTATTTGCAGAAGTGAAAGGCAGCTGCTTGACTGACACTGAACCATAGGAAATGAAAGTACATGACTACAAAACAACCGGTCAAGAGAGGAAGTTGATACAGTATGTTGCTAGGAGCACCAGAGCTGCTAGAAGTGAACACTCTTCCCACATTTTAAACTCTGCTTTTAGTGATCTCTTACAAAAAAGAGCCACACACAGCTTCTTTCCAGCACTTAAAAGCAAGAGCTGTATTCCTTGCTGCGATAAATTTGCACGCATCCCTTTGTCACGTACATGTCTCTTTGCCCACAAAGACAAAGGTCTTTGTACTGGATTGACAAGAGATCTTCAAACATCAGTCAATCCATTAATTGTCACACAACTCTTCTAACACTTTGCAGTTTGGTCAGACAGTGCTGTTTCATAGAATCATAGAATCAGTAAGGTTGGAAGGGACCTCTGGAGATCATCTAGGTCAACCTCCCTGCTCAAGCAGGGTCACCTACAGCATGGTAGACAGGGTTGTATCCAGGCGGGCCTTGAGGATCTCCAGAGAGGGAGACTCCACAATCTCTCTGGGTAACCTGGTCCAGGGCTCTGTCACTCTCACAGGGAAGAAATTCCCCCTCACCTTCAGGTCAAACTTCCTGTGCTTCAATTTCTGCCCACTGCCTCTTGTCCAGTCACAACTGAAAAGAGTTTGTCCCCATCCCCTTGACACCCTCCCTTCAGGTACTTGTACACACTGATAAGATCCCCCCTCAGGCTTCTCTTCCCCAGGCTGAACAGATCTCGCAGCTGTTCTTCACAGGGCAGGTGCTCCAGACCTCTGATCATCTTCGTAGCCCTGTGCTGGACTCCCCCCAGTAGCTCCATGTCTCTCCTGTGCTGGGGAGCCCAGAACTGGACACAGCACTCGAGATGAGGCCTCCCCAGGGCTGAGGAGAGGGGCAGGATCACCTCCCTCCACCTGCTGAAAACACTCTTCCCAATGCACCCCAGGAGACCATTGGCCTTCTTGGCCACAAGGGCACACTGCTGGCTCGTGGTCAACTTGTCATCCACCAGCACTCCCAGGTCCTTCTCAGCAGAGCTGCTCTCCACAGGGTCAGCCCCCAGCTTGTACTGCTGCCTAGGGTTATTCCTCCCTAGGTGCAGGACCCTGCACTTGCCCTTGTTGAACCTCAGGAGGTTCCTCTCTGCCCAGCTCTCCAGCCTGTCCAGCTCTCTCTGAATGGCAGCACAGCCCTCTGGTGTGTCAACCACTCCTCCCAGCTTGGGATCATCAGCAAACTTGCTGAGGAGGCACTCTGTCCCCTCATCCAGGTCACTGATGAAGAAGTTGAACAGGATGGGACCCAGTACTGAGCCCTGGGGGACGCCACTAGCCACAGGCCTCCAACTGGACTCCACGCCACTGATGACGACCCTCTGAGCTCTGCCTTTCAGCCACTTCTCAATCCACCTCACTGTCCACTCCTCTAACCCACACTTCCTGAGCTTGCTTAGGAGGATGTTATGGGAGACAGTGTCAAAAGCCTTGCTGAAGTCAAGGTACAAAATGTCCACTGCTCTCCCCTCATCTATCCAGCCAAAAGATACTTTGGCTAAGATTTCACAGAATCAGTAGGGCTGGAAGAGACCTCTGGAGATCATCTAGTCCAACCTCCCAAAGATTTGCTGGTGCTGGTTCACTGGGGCTTGAACCCAGGACCATCAGCATGTAAAGTACAACCTACTTGCTCAGCATTTTCTTTCATCTTAATCATAATTCCTTAGAAGAGGAAAAATAAGACACAAACATCCCTGAGAATTTAAGTTGTTCTAAATTACTGAAATAAGTGTTACCAGTCATTTCTAAAATGGACAATCTAGGCTAAAATACTAAAAGAACAAGAAAAAAAGATCTACCTATGAACACTTTTGGGAATGAGAGAGAAGGGCAAGTCTGCGATATTTCATTTTTAGTGGCAAAAACAGTTTAAAAAAAAATCACACCCCTTCTTCCTTTTTCCTATCCCCAGCTGCAACATCAACTCTTAATCTGCTAATGCACAGGTTTGTAATACTTTGCTATGAATTAATTAACAGAATTAATCTTTGTTAAAAATAATTCTTTACTTTAAATTTAATGTCATCAAACCATAATTCACTTCATTGGTTCATTACAAGTTTGCCAAGTACTGTATCTGTGCACTGAGCTAACCTAACCAGCTGTATTTGGTGGACACTTTTTTTTTTCTCCAGATACCCACAAAATCTGTTTATCTAGCAGCACTCAATCTTACAGAAGCTTTGTGTGAAGACTCACTTCTTTAAACTTAAGTGACTTTGGTGTATGATTTGGCACTCCATTCGCAAAAGAGAATATATGTGCTATTTATTACAAAATATTACTAAAACCAATTTACAGTTTTTAGACAACCAGCACAATGATAGATACCTGAAGGACATTTCGTATGAGAAAGGGCTGCAAAGGTTTGGACCCAGAGTTTCATTTGCTTATTCAGTGCTGTAGAAACTGAATTTTCACATACATTTTCAAGCATAGCTTCCTTGGTTCTAGTCACTCAGAATTTTACAACAACAAAAAAAATAATCATGAAGTTAAATTCAGTCATCCCCAAAACAAGCCTATCCATCTCCCTTATCTATATAAAACAGGAGGGCTTTTTGGTCTAGTACAACTTCGAATGCAGTCAGTCCAAGCCACTGCAAAACTATTCTGGTGCCTAGAAGACCCATCCTCAATGGCCTGGTTATAGTAACGGCTCTGCACACACCAGCACTGTGCACATACTAAAGCAGCACTCACACAAAGGCTGGCATAAATGACATTAGTAGTAAAATTAAAGAGCAATCAATCTACCTCCAGATGCTAATTTTTGCCCCTAGGCCACCCCCAATTCCCTTGGGGAAGCAAAAATATCATGTGGCTGCACAGCAATTTAGATTGGGGAAGTTATCAAGATAAAATTAGCTGAGACAAACTTTTTTTTTTTTTAAAAAAAAAAAAACTCATATCAGTTCCCTGATCACTGAGCAATCACACAAATGAACAAGAGAGGGACAAGAAGCACAAGGAGCAAAAAAAAACCTCTTTTTTTTCTTTCTTCAGCAGTAAATGCTTATTAACAAAGAAAGGCACAAAAACAATGGGAAAACACTGCTCATCCTTGCTTTTATTTTCTCCATGTCTTATTACCAGTTTCCATACCTCTACCACTACAAACAGACCAACACAAATCAGCACAGTGAAACGGATCAGGAAGAACAGTCAACTAGAAAAGTTTTTTTACAGTTAAATTAGTTTTCCCACAAGAGACTGGGACTAAGGACTATTTAGTCCAGCAATGTTCTTTTTAAGAGCCCCAATACTGAATTTCTACACTGATCTGCACTGTGACATGCACTTACTGTTTCCTATGGTTGTAGTCAAACTTCTTCTAGTGCATCTGAAAACTTACAGATTTCAGTTTTATTTGAAAATGGTTATCATCTATACACAATAATTATTTCAATCTTTTTGCCATACAATTCTTTTTGATGGATTTTGTTCTGTCTGGTCCAATTCTATGTCAGGCTCTATAGAGTACTATTTTGCATTTATATAGCTACTACCAAGACCAGAACTAACCTATCAGCCTTATATCAGATGGCATCACAAGGAAAGTTTACAACTTACACTATATTTTGACTAAAAAGGAAAGAAGGAAAGAAAAGGCAAGACAAAAAAAAGGTTGTACAAAATCTCTTAGTGAGTTTGTGGTGTTCCCACTCTATATCTTGAAAACTGCTTAGAGCTTTTTTGACTGCTACCTACTTAATGAAAACAGTTTGTGCACATACTTTAATCAGCATGCAAAGCCAGCATACAAAGCTCATCAAAAAGGTCAGGACATAGTTTTCTACCTCAGAACATAACCATGAAATTTTGCTTCAGATAAATACAGTTCTATTCAGACAAAGATACAGAATTTGAAGCCATAGTTTTCAAAGCATTCATTTATTCTGAGTTCCTTTCATATACACCTACTGCCCGGTTTCCAGAGATGTCAGGTCCCTTAAAGTATAACTGTATTCACAGGCTTTCAGGACTTTGTTAATTCCAAAATTAGAGGACACAGAGTTTTAGGCCATATATCTTGCTCTGCGTACTGGGGGAGGGTGGCCTGTGGCACAGCAAAGACAATTCATGTTGTTTGACTTAGTCCAACATGATGTAACTTTTAAATGAACCCTTTCTTCATGTTGTTTGACTTAGTCCAACATGATGTAACTTTTAAATGAGCCCTTTCTTCCTATGTTTGAACACTTGTCCTGCATCTCTGCTGGCAATCAATACTGCAACTCTAAGACAGAAACATAGCTAGAAAGTAAAATTTTCCTACTACATAAGCAATCCTTAAAGGTGAAATCCATTATATTATCAGTCCCCAAATTCAGACCTAGAAGGATATGTCAGTGAGTGAATGGTTAAGAGTTCAACATATTGGGTCACATCCCCAAACCCTCAAGCTAGCTGGTAATTAACAGATATCTAGGTCTTCCACATGAAAGAAGTCTATTGTTTAAAACAGTGACACAAATTTTTCCTTTTCTATTCACAGTCATTATGTGTGTTTTAAGCTGCCCTTAGGACTGTCAACATTCTAGCATTTTAGAAGCTTAATTTCTCAAATAAACAGACAAGTTGTTTGACTCATAATTGACAGGAATGCAAACAAGCTTAGACCACGAGAACAAAATCATTTTACAAGCTAAATGGCTTCTCAGAGATCCCAGATCTCCCCTTTCTTTGACTGAATAGCTGGCAAAATTTAATATCCAAATAATCTAAATATACTTAAAATTCAATACATCTGGAATAGCAGAATTACAGAAAACAGCACTGAGGGCCTGTAAGCAGTTTATGATAAACCCACTTAGTAAGCAATATACCTACATGTAAGATTAATATGTACCTTCATAAATAATAATGTCCTCTGACAAAACTTCTAGGATAACCCAAAGAATGCTAACTGACTACATTTTGTAAAAAAGTAATAATGACCTATAAAAAAAAATCTGTTTTCCAAAAATCTCACAGTCAAAATAGATTAGATGGGTGAAGAATAAGGGACTGCACATAAACCACACCTAAACTAACTGATGTAGTAACTGAAAATGTCATGTTAAAGTTGCAATTTGAAAGAATAAGATGTGGGCACTTACCTATGAAAGAACAAGTTAAAATAAAGAGTAACAGAGAGGATACAACAGAGAAAAAGAGGTGGAAGTACTCAACTGATATGCAGATACTACAAGAAAAGACTACAACATAGAGCTGATATAGCAAGAAAAGTGCAAAAAGGTAAATGAAAACTGTAAGACCTTTCTCAAATGTCTAAACATCTAAAGCTTTCACTGCTTTTCTACTGCTGTCTCTTTAGCTTACCCAAACCTATCTGATCATATGAAGATATACCCACATCTCATTGTATTCAAGGTGATTAAAAAAAAATCCCTGGAGAACAGAACTGAAAGAGATGAACCCTTTCAGGCCAAATTCATCTCCTTCCACTCAAAGGAGCCATTCTTAGTCTGCCTGTCTATGCAATTATTTAGCTGAAGTCTCTAAACACGACTAGAACTGCATAATACAAAAGCATAATTCAGCAAATCAATGAATAGTACCATTCACTAGGACAGTCAGCCCTTTCGCTGTTGATCATAACGAAGGTGTTAACAAATGCATAAGCATGTGGAACAGGCTGTCCTCACCTCCAGGTCTTGACTGCAAGAGCTGGTGGGAAAGTCCCAAATAGGCTTATCCTGCTGCTAGAGGAGTGCTGTGGGTAGGGAAATGAAGGTTACTGGCACATCAGATCAGCATCTTTTATGAGCTTCAGCATCTAACAAGTTTTGGAAGAACTGAGCTTGCCTGCTCACTCGTATAATCTACTGCTATGTTGCAAAAAGCATATCTTACAGCAAAAACATGGAATCTTAGGTATGTCTCAAAACTGCTTCCTTATTAATCTTTAAGAAAGACAATTCCCTTTCCTTTTGCTTCTAATAAAAAGCTAATTATATTACTAATTTCCCCTCTTGTCTGAGGCACGCAGTCATGTTTTTCTAATTTCTCCTCCCACTCCCAGCTTTTAATAAAAGCTTTTTGTTAATAAAAAAATTATATGAAATAACACAATTTCAGCCACGCATCAGCAACACTGTATGCCCTCTGCACTCACTAAGATACAGAAAACTGCATTTTCATCCACACCAATATTAAATTTATTAATACACATAATTAATGGGAAAGCTAAGTTCAAGTAGTCCTAAATTCCATTGAAGTAAATTCCTTGCATTAGCCTCAGAAGACAGCATAGGCATCTGCTTGTTCCTTTTTCTGGGGATAGGCCTCACAATGAATAACTGACTCCAGTGATGTGTGTTTACTGACAGGCAGAACAGATCCCATCACAGTAAAATGGAATAACCTCCAGCAGCTTGCTTAGACACCGATGAGCAAACAGAATGTTTTCCTTACTTTGTATGGTAACTCCGCTTGCTGCTCAGAAGTAAAGTGGTCATCATGGTCAAATTCCTAACACTTGCATTTCAGTGGATTACAGCCAAAGAAAAACTCAAGCCCATTTGCTCCTCATGACCATGAAGTATATGACAACTACATCATCACAACCAACCGATCATTTCCTAATCATATCAGGCAAACACACATATGTGCACTCTGGCTACCCAAGCACAAATATGGTATTTAACAACATTCCTTGCTTATGAAGGCTGGCTATACCATCTCCATGTTGCTGGTTGGTGATAATAGTTTCATAGCATACATACAAACATAATACTTAAGAAAGACATTTATTTAAAGAACTTATGATGAAATCCTTAAAAATAACTCTTAGTTATTACAAACACTACAATGACTGGCTCCATCTTCTCTACATTTGGTACATTCCCTGCATATGTTTTGCAACATTGTTTCATAACACTCAGTATTCACTTGTACATGCACATGTATTAATAATTCAGTAAAACAGAATTACTTCATATGCCATCATCATCACACAATGCAGTATATTCCAAGAGCAAGAAAAGCATGTACTTAGATGCAAAATAAACTATTATGGGAGATAAATCTCTCTTTTTTTAAAAAATGCAAACTGCTCTTCTTATTTGGAGATTTATCAGCACATTCATGGTGCTGAGCCACCCTGTTCCCAACATTGCTATTGTTAGCTGTCCCATTTCTGTCGGGACAGCAGAGTTACCCAGTTCTCACGGGCTAATCAGTCAACTTCAAACATGAGCACAGATGTAGGCCTGCCTATGTAAACATTTTAAAGGTTTTAGAAAAGTATAAAGCAGACAGTGGACATCAAAATCTTCTGGAGTATCTTGGGTCTGACTAGAGCTCCAAGTCATATAAACATAGCATTCCAGGCAGACAAATTAAATTCGTACTCCCTCCCCTAACTATGTAAGTGCTTTTAATAATCCCCATATGATTGTAAGCACTTTGAAAGTGATTTGAGTATGTTAAATTTATCTCTATAATTCAAAGCCGCGACAAAACCCCCAGCCATGTATGTAACCTTCCATCAAAACACACATCAAGCACTTAAGAGAGGAAGCCACACACACCTTTTCTAGGAGTGTGTTGAGTGTGCTGTCCACCCGCAAAAACACTCTGCATAGTTACAATGCGAACACTTGTAAACCACCACTGTGTAGAATTTTAAGGGCAGCGTAAACTCCTGCTATATTCGTGAACTCTTAATCAAAACTGCTGCAATAATTTAGCATTTCATGGGATACAGCTACAGCCACCAGCAGTGACAAAGGCAGAGACCGGGACCAGTAGCGGACTTAAGGAACTTAAGACGTCGGGCCCCAAACGGCTCCCCGGGACGCCCCCGCGGCCTAACGCGCACGGCGAGCGGCAGCTCCCTCTCCCCGCTCTCCCCCCGCCCGGCACCACCGGGCGGATCAGCTCCCTGACTCGCCCCTATCCCCCCGCCCCGGACAGGCACTGCCCTGCCAAAATGGCCGCGGCCTCACAGCGACCTCCGCCGTCCCCCTCCCCCCTCCCCTTCCCCGGCCTTCCCGGCGCCCCGCCCCAGCGCTCGCCTCGCCCCGCCCCCCGCTCACCACCCAAGATGGCGGACGCGCCTCCCGTGGCTCGGCTGGCTCTCCTGCCCCCCGCCCTCGCCTCGTCTCGCCCCGCCCCGCTACCTTTCTGCGGCCGCTCCACGCTCCCGCGTGGCGTCATTGGTCGGCGCCTCGCGCGCGCCAAGCTCCCGGCCGCAGCCAATAGCGGCAGGGGAAAGCTCACGTCCGCGCGCGGCCAGCCCACCTCCTCCTCCACAGCGATTCGCTCGTACAGCCCGGCCCCGCCGTGCGCACGCGCAGTAGCGAGCAGGCCCTCGCGCAAAGCCCGAACCCGGAAGGCTCGCCGTCCAATCAGCAGAGGGTTACCGCTCCGCGCGGGCTGGCCGCGCCTTATAGCCTCGGCGCATGCGCTACCGCCGCCTCGCGGAGGGAGGGAGAGGGAAGAGGCGCGGCGGCGGCGTGGCCGCAGCGCGCAGGCGCGATGCGTGCGGCGGGGGCGGGCGGAGTTCGCGGCGTCGCTGTTTGGAGGGGGCCGGGAGCGGGGCCGTTAACGGCGGCGGCGCGGGGAGCGGCGGCGCCCCCTGGCGCCGAGGCGTGTCCCGGAGGAAGCAGGTACCGGCGGGGGGGGGAGGGGGACGAGGGAGCGAGCAGGGGAGCGGGGCGACGACGCGGCTTTAATGCGCTTCTTCGTTTGCCCCACAGGCTGCGGACATGCGCGGACCGGGGGCGGCTCGAGCGGCCGCCGCCGCCGCGCGGGGCTCACCCCGTGTCGGCCGTTGGCCCCGCGACGCGGCCTGGGCCGCCGCCCGCGCTCCGGCGTGAGCCCGCGGTCCCCGGCAAAGACGGAGCGTAGCGTAGCGTCCCTCTGCGCCGCCGCCCTGCGGGATGGAGGGGGAAAGAAGTAAGCCTTAAAAATAATAACGTATTTCGAGCAGTCGTTAGGTAGATCTCGTAAGAAACCCTCCTAGGCATCGGCAGTCTTCATTTAACCCCTCCTGCCAGTCAACAACACGAAATTTCGGGGCCAGAATGAGTAGAAACAGTCTATAGATACAGCATTGAAAGCACCAAATAGCTCCTTTACACTTGAGGTATGTGTTTTCCTCTCTGTGTCACTGGTGGCGGTAGTCAGACATTTGGTACCTTCAGTGTGGTTGAAGAATGCCACTTACCTATCCCTGGTGATAGGCCAGTGGAAATACACATGCTTTAGCTTGCATTTGCCGAGGCCTGGATTTTTTTTTTTTCCTGTAGCTTTCACTTCTTCCTAGATAAATCAGTTTAGTTTCAGTAGAGCTGTAGTTGCAGCATTCCTTTTTTTTTTTCAATGAGAAATAATAAGCTAATAGGAAGCAGGGTGTACATAGCCTCAACTGATATACTGAAAAGTGTGGGTCATCTCGTGAAAGCTGTATGCTTTAGGTATATTAAGAAATTATCTTAGTTAAAAAAAAATTCCTCCCACATCTTATTTCAAGTATTGTTTTGCTAAGTCTCCACAAGACTCTTCTGCTAAACATGTGACTTCTGTGTATCTTTTGAAAGTGGAATGAGTACTCTCACCACAATGCTGTCTCACACAGTGCTCTAATAGTGATAGCTATTGTAGCTATTTATTTGTAGAAATTCAGGAAAAGTACACAGCTATAAGGATTTTGATTTTCCTACTAGTTTCTTATGTACTTGTGTATTCTGCACCCTCTGCAGTGCTGTCGGACTGCCTTAAAGTGGAGAACTTTACCAGTTCCGCTGAAGAAAGAGTTGAAGGTAATGTTATTTAGATTTATAGAGGGAAATGGGAAAGTATGTATTTGGCACCACTTCTAGTTCAAAAATGATTACTGGAGGACAATGGTTTTGCCTTTTGTCATGTATTTAGAAGATGCGTGTTGGAAGTACAGGTTTTTCTCAGGAAATAGTTGTCCAAGTATTTCTTTGTTATCTGGCATAAGTAGCCCTGGCTGTGGCTGCTTGTTTCTTCTCTAGCATTATTCCTCTAAAAAATGCTAAATAAAGAGATTTATGGCCACGAGGATCCTCACCAAGGGAAAAGAAAATCCCTGCACAGTTAATGGCCTAAGCCAGCTTTAGAAATATTTCCATCAGGTGTCAGTCCACACACTCAGTCATCAGCTGCTGAGATCATTTTGAAGGCTGAGAGGGTAGATGCTTCCTATATCTGTCTGTTTCTTGACCTTTTTGTCAAGATTGACAACAGCAGCATTAAAACTAGAGAGAAGATTAGTAATATGAGAAGACTAGTAATATGAACATCTGAGGATTTGGGAACTGAAATTAAATGGTGAGCTTCATACACCAATGTCTCCAAGGAAAGCTGTGTTACATTGTATTTGCCGCTTTAGCCTCGGATCATTCAAGCGTAGGAATTTGGGAAGCGTTTCGAAGATGAGTAAGTGACTTGAGCACTAAATGTAGTAGTGATACATTCTGTTTGCTTTTGACCTGTACAAGATTAAAACTGGTGACCCAGAAATGAAAGACTGTTTTCTGTTAGACATCCTCTGAAGTAATCTATCTATCAGTGCTGTCCAGACACAGCAAAAGTACTGAAGTACCTGAAAACAGGTTAGAAATATTGGCAGCAGTTTCAATATGCACTGGATTTTTTTTTTACTAGGATTTCTCAAATATGCATTTTTAAATGCATGTGTTAAATATATCTGTTTCTCCTTATTTTAAAATAGTGAAGCTGTCATGTGGAGCAGAAGCTGGGAATGCCCCAGGACATGTATTGTCTTTTGGAACGGTAGTGTAGGATTCCAAGAGACATTGTGAGCATCTTTGTAGTAGGACTCTGATTTTTCCATGTTTTGTTTATTTCTGTGAAGATAAAAGCTTGTGAAATGGTGTTGAAGAGTTAATGCCTTTCCAAACCAGTAGTTTTATAAGATGAAGTACCTTCAATGTTGCATATTGATATTAAATATCAAGCTCTTACTCAGCAGACATAAGCAGCAGCTCGTGTTGTGGTGACAAAAGATTGTCACTTTCCTGACTACTGTTGTATCCCTGTGTTCCCCTCTGACTTTTGAGAGTAACTGCAGGCTCTGAACCACCATAACATTACTCAGGTCTTGTTACATTGGGCAAGCAGAAGTCATTTTCTGCTAAGGAAAAAAAATAAAGGAAAAATTGTTTGCTAGCCTGACAAGAACGCTGTGTTTTGTGACTTCTGGGGAGGTATCATCATACGTGTCTGCACGCTTGCCAATCCAGACTTGGCACCTGAAACCAGAATATAAACAGAGTATGGTGACAGTGGACTCTTACTCCAGATATGGAGTGGAAAAAATGGATTTAATTATTCTTTCGTGTTTGATTGTTGATAAAGAGAAATGTTAACCATGACAGAGAGCATGTTCTCTTTTTTCAGCATGGTCTAGCAACACCCTGAAACATACTCCCTTTTCAGAGTTCTTGCCAAAGACATACTGCTTATGTTTTAGCAAGAGCTCTTGTGGATTTAATATCTCACAGGCACTTTTCTGTTCAATAGAGGGCTATTTTCTTTTTTTTTTTTTAAAAAAGAACTCTTTAAACAAAATTATATTCTTTATAAATTATAATCTTTATAAATATCCCTAGTGGAGGAGGAAGATGTGACATAAAGGTCATATAAATTACTATACCTAATATCACTTGGTAAACAAAATTTACCAAACTACTTTTATCTCAAAACGAACATTATCTTCCCTGGAAAATATACCAAAAAAAAAATATATATAGGACAGGACAGTCAACTTATGTAGCTAAAGGAGGGTATGGCTATAAAAAATTTCCAGGTATATTTTGTTTAATGGTATGTTTAGTTCATTCAGTTGAAAATATTCTTATGTATCACTTCTATGAGTTTCATTGCTGATTAATTTCTGTTCGGACTAATTTGCCAGTATTTGGAGAAAGGCTTCTACAGCATCCTTTGTAGTCATACTTCAAAAACAATTTTAAGGATGCTCATGGACCATCAGAAGCCGTTCCAGCTCATCACTTGACTTCTGTTTCACTTTTCTGGTTAGGTTTAGGAATTGACTTTTAAAGGTATATACAACATCCTGACTGATTTTTCAAAAGTGCCAAACCCCTGCCTGTTGTTATAGTGAGCGTGAGCATTTGTAGTCTACCAAGAGCTATTGTATATTTAGACTCCTGGGAAGCTGCACAGACTTGTAAATGGAAATTTTCATTTCAGGTGATCTGAAGACATTTTGGACACAAATGGAAGGTAGAAGAGTGGACTTCATATTTGAGCAGGTGCAAAATGTGCTGCTGTTACTGAAGCAAAAGATCAAGAATGGAACTGCTACAAACCAAGGTTTGAAATCATTGTAATGGTTGAGCAGAGCTGGGATCAAGCTGTAGCCCACTTTGTATAGGGCTGTATGATATTTGCCACAATTGTATGCATTTAGAAACCATATTCTAAAAGCTTTCTGAAAGCCAGAGGATGCTCAGTGCTGATTCACAATTACTAGTGTGAGCTGTAACTTTACTGTAACTCCTAGATGAATCTGTTCAGACTGAGGAGTAAAAGGTTTCTGACAACTTGTGTTGCACTGCTGTAGCCTAGCATAGTGGGGAAACAGATGACTTAAGGGGATTCAAGCCTTGTGTTTCCTTTTAGTAGTTCCTAATATCACTGTCTTTATTATCATTACTTAAGTTAAACCTCATATCTCTGCTGTTTTGTTCTTTTATGTAGATTGCTGGCAGGCTTGGGCCCTGGTGAATGAAGCTAATCTAAGTGATCTCTTAACTTTGACAAAAGGTATGTGCGTCTTCACTGTATTTAGTCAATACATGGCTTTAATTTATTTTGTTTTACTCAGCAGGAGCTTATTTCCTTTAATGGAAAACAATAAACTAGACCTGAGAAATCCTGTTAGCATTAAATGGAAAAAGCTCTAATTACTAATTTCCTCAGGTGCTCTGGACTGGGTATTCTCATGTGGGTTTTCACTTTTGCGGTGTATGTGCCTGTGTGTGGCTGGTATCCAGTGAAGATGGAGTTTGGGCTAATAAACCCTGATGAACCTGAGCTGGCTACAAGTAGAGTTGGCCTGTGTGTCTCTGTTCTCTCCAGGATGTTCAAAGCACATCTTCTATGTGGATGACTCCACTTACTCCAATACCCTGGCCTCCTTTTACCTCAGATAATGAAGAGAAATCTGTGTGTTTCATACATGCATTATTTCTGTGTGCTTTCATAATAACAATATGCACAAACTTAAAGGTACATGGGACAGCTTAATGAGAGAGAGACAGACAGACGGAGAGGCACTGAGAGTCTCTCTGGCTTGTGCACCTATATGCAAACACATGTCTTTTGTGTAGGTTTTAAGTAGAAGCTGCTTTTTAGTAGTGCACTTGCTAGCATGTCTTTGTTAGCTGTAGTTCACAGTGGTGCGTTGTCTTTAGCGTATTTTGACAGTTCCCTGTTCAGTAACTCAAGTAACTTCAGTTATAAATTGCATGTGGATTGCCAACATTCTTTGCTTGTATTCCATTTCTTTCAGTAAGTGATGTCTTTGGACACAATATACAGGAAAACAAACCCAAATTGCAGGCCGTTCTTACGGATAACAATGCTGCAAACTCAGTAGAAGGCTGTCACAGGTCAGTGTATTTATTTCACACTTCTTTCCAATTTAGCAAAGCTTGTTGTTTGACATAATCTTTATTGCATTTAAAAGAGTTCTTCGCTCTCTCTAATATTTATTCATTCAATGTTTTAAACCTAGTTTTGAATCTGACATTTTTCAAAGAGAAAATATTTTTAACTTGGCATACATGAAAAGCCTGAGTTTTTGAGTAGACTTGATTCAAATTTGCTATTTGAGAACACAGCAGAATGTACCAGGACATTTGGCTGTGAATACAGATCCACAAGTATTACCAGGATTATTAAAGGGCGGACTTCAAATTTTGAGTTCAGTTCTCAGGTCTTTCACAGACGATGCTGTCTGTTGGGCAAATGACTTAAGTCTCTTCAGGTTCTGATCTGGAAAATTAGGGTATAAATATCATTTCTATATAAATATATCACTTCTATATTTTGGTATGCAAGTTTTTCACAGGCAGAAGTAGTTGCCATTTATCTGAGGTGCCACTGTGAATGCCTTCACGTGGTGTGAGGATGGTAGCACGATGCAAACGGTAATTCATTGAAGCCCTTAGCCTTTTAGCAATGGGTTGATTCTCCTGTACCAACAGTGCTGAACCACTAAAAGACTGAGTGCTTTACTAGTTGTCTAAGATGCTTTTTTGTTTGTTTTGTTACTCCAAATAGCAAGAAGGAGCAGAAGGAAAAATCAGGTTCAGAAGCGTCTAGTGAAATACAGAAGTTACCTCTAAATCTGCAATACCGGAATCACAAGTGCTCTAGTGCATGTCTTGCTAACAGACCACTGAGCTCCTACAAGGGTGAAAATCCTCTTAAGATACCGATTTTGTTTCACTTTGAAAGACGACATGCAAAAGCTGATTGCCTTTCAAAATCACTGGATGTGAATTATAAAGCTCCCTGTGGAAGGAGTCTGAGAAGCTTTCAAGATGTGCAGAGTTATCTGTTTGAAACAGAGTGCAATTTCTTATTTGTTGATCACTTCTCTTTCAACACATACGTACTGTTGGGCAGGAACACTGTAAATCCTGAACCCCTTGTGTTTGACTTTGATATCAGCAGTGGAGCTGAGTCTGTCCCTGTTTCCTTCTGTAATGATATTGACCGTGCAAGATTACCCTATTTTAAATATCGGAGGGCATCATGGCCACGTGGATATTATCTCAACAATTTTTCCAGCATGTTTGTTGACTCGTGTGACTGTACAGATGGCTGCATTGATAGGTAGGTTGAAACACCTGATCCCAAACAAGTGACATGTGATGCGTCAACAGCAACATGATGTTGTCAATTTGAAGACGCATGCTACTAAACAGTGCCAAATTACAAAGGACTGACACTGCTGTGGTGTCTGCAGTACTGTCTTGTGCCGTGCACTGTGATGATTGACACTGTGCTGTGTCTTCTCCAGAACTTGGGTACTGCTACCTGCACAGCCCTGGTGATAGGGAAGGAAGTGACCATGTGGTGGATTAATATGTTCCTTTTCCTTTCTTCCCAAATTGGCAATGCCTCTCCTCCAAGCAGAGCTGGCAAGCAGACCTCTTGGCTTTGGGAAGGGAGTGAAGGAGACACTTAAGCAAACTGAGGAAGGCTTATTTTCCTGGGAGGTATGAAGGGATCCTGCACGCCAACTTCTACTGCAGCTTCCTTTTTGGGATAGTATCTTTTGGAGCTGAGTTGGGGCAGCCTGGTGAGAGGAGATAATTTTGGACATAGAACGTAATGAAGGGCAAAGGAATAAACATCTCTGTTCGCAGCCGCTAAATCCCATCTCTCTCCTTGCCTAAACAGAAACTATGAAACCCTGTGGTAACAGGACACCTTTTTGTTCTGACCTGTGCAAGTGGTGTTACTCATTAACGTCTTTTCCTGAAGCCTAGTAACTCTGAATGATGTGTTACTCTATGAGAAGCTGTCACAGTTACTTTCATGTAAATTTAATTATTATCTTATCTTCAATACCATCTCTGCCTATAGTTGTTACCTTGTTTTTGAATCCATTTCATACTGCTGACAGTTGCAGCAGGTGCGCATGCTGGTGTGCAGTGTTATTGTCCATTCCCAACAAAAGCTTGAGATCAAGCTTGCCAAAAGCTTGCCTAGAATAATGAAGCTTCAGGAATTCAAGTTACGTAGTTTCCACTGAGCAGTGGGGAACAGCAAGCACATAGCGTGTTCCTCCTAGGCACTGAATTTCACCCATAGTTAAGAGGTACTTTAGCTGTGCAGTTGTGGGGGTCAGGCTTTGGTTGGTTGCTGTTTACAAAAAAAATTGCAAGTCTTTGGAGCTGTAGTGACATAAGATGGTGCAGATGGCGTTATTGCATGAGTTTTCCAATTGCAGTGTAAAATTACTCACTTCCTGGGGAATAGGGTGGGAGGAACGTAATGAAGATTGCTTCACCAGATTGGGATGCTGTGCCAGAACAAATGATTTGCATTTATTCGTTCAATCCATTTGACAACGTCCTGTTTTATAATTAGTTTCTGTCCCAGTTAAGTTATTTGCATGGGTCTCTTACAGAGCTTGGGGGAAGAATGAGGGGAGAAACATGACAGCTAAAGAAAAAGAAGAAAACACAATTATAGATTGTAAAGGATATATAACCAGGCAAGAGACAAAGAAGATGGTAGGGTACTGAAAAATGACCTGATGGAGTAAAGGTGGGGAAAAGCATATAGTCTAGCATATTTTAAATTAACTAGATTTAAGTTTGATTACACTGCTCCAAAAATATTTGAATTTCCATATGATATTTTACTGCTGATCTTCTAGGTCAAAATGTGCGTGCCTGCAGCTAACTGCAAGAGGCTGTAGTAAAATTTCTCTGTCTCCAAGTGCTAAAATGTCTCGTGGATACAGTTACAAAAGACTGGAGGGACCGGTTCCTAGTGGGTAAGAAACACAAAATTGATACTGTTATTTTATCTTTATACTGTTAATTTGTTATTACTGTAGTGTGCTGATTCATTCAGGCATGCCCAGGGGAGAAGAAAGAGGGGAGGAGGGCTGCCACAAGATCGTCACAAATTATATCAGCCAAAGAAGTGGGGAAAGAGCCACCCCTTGTTTTTGCACTGTGTCCTGACCAGCCAGTTGCTCTGTAGAACTAAAGTCCTAAAGAAATATCAGCTAGCTGCTGTTGCTGGATTTGGCATGGGACATGTAGGGAGCTTGAGGAATAAGATAGCAGCCGCTGCTGCAATGTGTGCTGCAGTCCCTTCAGGAGGCCAGCCAGGCAGGTGGGGAGTGGGCATCGGTGCTGATGCCTGATGCGGGAGACATACGCCACCTCCCACGCCAGGTGACTGGTGTCCATTTCCCCTTACCAGTCTAGGCAGGTGCCCTGAAATTCCCATCTGACCCGCAGCATCATAAAGTTAGCGGCTCCTGTGAAATAATACCTGGCCTGTGAGAAGGTGCCAATAACCTCAGGAGTGTAGGAAAGGAATTAAAAAAGTGACTTTCTGCAATGGCCAAGGGCTGAACCTATAGGCTTAAGGAACCCCTTTTCCTAATCTTGTGTTGCTGTATGATGTCAGCTTATGGTTGGTGTACAGAATTAAAGCTGCCATTGAAGTTGTTCAAGAAACTCAACACTGTACCCATCCCAGAAAAAAAGTCCAAAAAGGTACAATTGTGAATGTTTTTGGCAACATTTGGTAAATTCTAAAACTTGTGTCAGCTAATAAAGTTCAGACAGACAGGCTGTCTTTGCTAAAATCTGTTGCAGCATAGAACGAAGTGCTCCATTAGGATTTCTGCATCTGTGTGATTTCCTCCTATAAGATACAAGATAACATTTATTTTTCCTGTCTACCTATACCAAATCTGTCTGTCAGTCTCTTAAAATTGGTGAATTAAGAATCAAGAAAATTGTGAGTTCCAGAATACTCTATACAATCAGTTATAGCCTGGGTCTTTGTCTTTTCAGTTAGCTGCTTTATTTGTGCTCAAGGAGGAAATTAATAATAGCAACTTTGTTTTGGTAATGCATTGTTTAATATTGTGATTTTTCTCTTTTTTTTGTTTCTCTTGACAGAATTTATGAGTGTAGTGTGTCATGCAGATGTGACAAGATGATGTGTCAGAACAGAGTTGTACAGCATGGCATCCAAGTTCGGTTGCAAGTGTTCAACACAGAAAAGAAGGGCTGGGGTGTCCGCTGCCTGGATGATATCGACAAGGGGACATTTGTTTGTACTTACTCTGGTAACAGAAGTTGACATGTGGAAGTTTATAGTACAGTTCTTCCCTATGTTGAGTGCCCTGGAACTTTTTTGAGAACGCAACAGAGAAATAGTGTAGGGTTAGAAGAGGAGTTGAGTGCCTTGCAGGTGGTCAAAAGGACAAAAGAACCTTGAAAGCTCTGCAGTGTGATGGTGCCAGCCAAGCATTCAAACTATTCTGGAGCAAAGCCTGTCTCAGACTTCTGATTTTTCCCTCACAGGCCTGTGTATCCTCTGCAAGGGCTAGTCTCCCTTTAGTATAAATGCATTCATATTTTGCTTTCCCAAATAATGATTTTGCTGTTTTTTAATGTTAATTAGTGCTGGAATACACAGTGATTGGGATTTAACACACTTAGCAAACAAACAAGCTTAAAAAATTTTTTTTTCTTTTTCTTCCAGGCAGATTAATGAGTAGAGCTGAAGTTCAAGTGTTGGGAGGTGCTGGTCAAGAGCTGACGGAGCAAGGTGCTGTGAATGACAGAGGGCACAGCGTTTTTTCAAAAAAAAGAAAACTCGACACTGGTTGTTCGGACTCTGAGGTTGAACTAGTGCCGACTCTCAAAGATCATGTTTTTGAGAAGCAGGAGTCTTTGTCTCAGACCATGAATGACGAAAATAAATCAACTGTGTAAGTTTATTGGCACAGACATACACATAGCAGAACTTGCATGCTGCTATTCTAGAAAGTCTTCTGTAAAACTTACAGTAGAACTGACTGTCCTCAACTGTTGAGCTTTTCTTTTCTTAAGCTTTTTTTAATTCTTGATTTTTTTTCTAGTGGGACAGAGTTATTCCTATAAATTAATTTCCCATAACGTATGTACCAGTTGGGATTCCTAGAAAATGCCATTCACTTCCTGGATCTGTTCAGGGCATGCATCATTATGCTAGTTTGAAAAAAGAGAAATCATTTAAAAATACTTCATGTCACTGAAGGGTTAGCCACTGAAGTGGCTAACAAAGGAGCCACTAACAGTCATGTCCTTTGGTTCCAATCTCTAAACCTCTTGTTTTTGTAAATCTCTTGCTCTTTCCTAGGAAGAGTCTAACAACACTTTGCTTTTGCAATGAATTATGCAAAAGCTATAGTCCTGTTTTCACTTTTACATTCAGGGGCTCATAGCTCCATTTCCTAAAATTCAGGCTGCTTTACAGGCTTTTATGGTTTTGCCAATAACACGGTGCTGTCTCCTCAGAAGGGAGCAGGGAGTTTGTTTTCCTAAACTTTATTCCCTGCTCTGCCAGACCACTTTGTAAACACTTTCTTTTTACCATCCGTAAGCAATTGCAAGTTTTTGCTCATTTCCCAGAAGAGCACTATGTAAATCTGTGAAAAACACCATGAAATTGAAGCTGGAAACTTTTTAAAATACCTACCAGTATCTTTTTAGAGTATAGAAGCTCTTACTAGGGGAAAAAAATAGTAATGGAAATGAAGGATACAGAATTTTAAATCATAGCAAGACAATGACCAGACATGTATTTTTCACTTGAGAGATGAAACTTATTGGGCAGCTACAGGAAGACTTGACTCCAGGCAGCAAGCACTGGAAGAGGAGAGGCTTTTGCAACAGACATGGTTAAGATTGTGTTGGAGAGTCAGAGAGAGGATTAGAGCACATCAGTGAGACAGGCAACATCTACAAATTCTTATTTTTCTGTAATCCTGAAATTGATAGTTGCACTGGAAGGTGTGCCTATTTTGAGCTTCTAGACCAGCTTCACAAATTCTGATTTGCATTTCAACCTCTTGAAAAGTTAATGAATTAATCATTTTGTAAATTACATAATTATCAGCAATTAGCTAGATTTTACTTCTACTAAGTTCTTTTACTGTAATTTATAGGGAAGTGTAGTTGTATACTATACTGCAACCTTAAATCTCATTAGTTACCTTTCCTGAGAGTAAAAATGTTTGAAATGTGAGGTACATAAAAATATTATAGACAAAAAAGCCTTTGTTCATAGAATTAGTAAGGTTGAAAGGGACCTCTGGAGATCATCTAGGCCAACCTCCCTGCTCAGCAGGGTCACCTAGAGCATGGTAGACAGGGTTGCATCCAGGCGGGCCTTGAAGATCTCCAGAGAAGGAGACTCCACAACCTCTCTGGACAACCTGTTCCAGTGCTCCGTCACTCTCACAGGGAAGAAATTCCCCCTCATGGTCAGGCGGAACTTCCTGTGCTTCAATTTCTGCCCATTGCCTCTTGTCCTGTCACATGGGACCACTGGAAAGAGTTTGTCCCCGTCCCCTTGACACCCTCCCTTCAGGTACTTGTACACACTGATAAGATCCCCCCCTCTTCCCCAGTCTTCTCTTCCCCAGGCTGAAGAGGCCCAGCTCTCGCAGCCGTTCCTCGTAGGGCAGATGCTCCAGCCCTCGGATCATCTTCGTAGCCTTATGCTGGACTCTCTCCAGTAGCTCCATGTCTCTCTTGTTGTTCTGCCTTTTAAGCAGCAACAGTCCAACTGATCTGAAAAACCTTTGAGAGTACACCTGTGTGCTTAGTCTTAATGTCATTTACCCAAGCAGGTTGCCTTTAAATGGCAAACCAAATATAATCATGTAAGAATGTCAGAACTTCTGATGACCACTGCAACTTCTGAATGTGAAAAGGAGGTTTCAGTCTTAAGAAAGCCTTAGAGTAGCATTTTTGCCATTATCAGTAGCCCAGGGAAATACCACGATGTTTTATATGGCAAGGAAATGCATATAATGTAGTAAGCTGTAAGTTTTCTTGAGTAGGAACTATTACTTATTGCTAGACATTACCAGCTTAACCTACAATGAATACCTGTACACTTTCTACAGTACTCAGCACGTAATGAAAGTGAATGTGACTTTGATGTCTTGAAAATATATGTTTCTTAGAAACAATTATGCTTCCTATCCTATTTCAACCTTCCCCTGATATAAAGGATTGGGATTCTTTTGTGCTGGACTGTTGTCTATTTCTGTTACACATTCACCGTGTCTCTCTGTTTACCTCTCTGTCCCTTGGCCCAGCAACGTATGTTCTGTTCTCCTGTTAGAAAGCTACAGTGTCAAAACTGTTGAAAGCAGTATCAGGAAAAAGGCAAAATTCTGTCTGTAGGTACTGTATTCTGAGATGAGCAGATACAATAATCAGTTAAATAGGATAGAATTTTAGTCTGGACATGAGAACTGGGAAGGGATATAAAAGCAGCTGCTAATCTCTTAATATGGTGAACTGTTTTTTACAAACACTATTGAGAACCTATTTCCTCAGTTCTTAAATTTAAAATAGTCACAGAACTTGCAGTGACACAAGACTGCAGGCCTTGGTGTAGTTTGTTCTTTATGAATGGAAGATTATTAGAGAAATGTGTTGCAAGAGTTATTTATGAGTCCTTTTGTCTCTTATAATTTGCTTTTGACCTTTCTATACAGGGTTTGTCCAAGGAATTTGAATACTGCAGCTATGAGAAGGCCTGGAACTAGAATAGCTGTTCTTCACAATCACCATCTAAAAATGGTAATAATAATAAACAGCTTTAATAGATTCATTTTCACTGTGCTGAATATATATGTTAATTTTGACCTTTTCATCTTTTACATTTAAAAAATTCTAATGAACTTTTTTCATGAGGTTGTCATGCTGGAAGCTATACCACATTCCTTCTATATTATCAGTCCTCCAACATGTTCCCTGAGAACAGCACTAATTCTTCTTGTAGCTTTCCTTTCTTCACCCTCACTCTTCGATTCCACTCGAGTTATGAGACTCTCTGGAAATCACTCACCTCCTCTGTCCCCCATTGTAGCTAATTGCAGTGATGGCGACTCTGAGTGATTTCCTAACGTCTCCCCGAAGAATGACATAGCAGGGAGAGAAAAGAAAAAGATCCGAGTAGTTAACTGCAGTTATATCATGCAGTGGCCCAATTGGGAGAATTAGTTCTCCTCTGGATGTGAAGCATTGCCTGAAAATATGTGCAAAGGAGGGAAACTGTGGTAAACCTACTCTCTGGGTTTCATTGCACTTAAGAAATGTGCATCGGATTTCTCTATGAACAGTCAGCAATGCTGTCCTTTCTGGAGCTCCCATAATTAATTTCCTTTTTTTGGTGGGAGAGGATAAATATTGCCACTTCTGTTTGCTTTATTGAAATCATGTAAATAGCTTGTTTGGGCTTTGGTTGAACAACTTATGTAAGCATGTGTGTAAATCCTTCTGCAGTCAGTGGGACTTAAACATTTGCTTATTGAGTGGGGACCTGCTTCCAACTTATTTTGAATGATAATTTAAAATTAAGATGTTTGTTGCACTGTAATAAATGTTTGGGCTTTTGAAACTCAGTCATATCCATACGTTACAGTAGATTTAAAACTTTTACTCCAGAGCCCTAAAATGCAGATGCTTTCCTGTGTTGACCCAAAGCTACATACAGCAACAATGCATCATGCCTTTTCATTATTTTTTGTTCTATTTACAGGAAGTTGATACACTGGTGCACAGTGCCAGCTCAGATGAAGATAATAGTTCTCAGCCTCATCAGTCAAGCAAAACAAAACTAACTATTGGAACAAAGAAAGGAAAAGAAAGTAGGTTTGCAGAGCTGTGAATACTACACTGTTTGTATGCTTGTGCCTCATTAGGTGATAGACTTAAAATGCAGGCAGTGATCGTTGGATGTGTACAGGCCTATTCTCCACATGATGATGATGATGACCACATATAACACGTAGGCTGTCTTACCAGAGCATATTGGTACAGAAATTAATACTACCTTGCATATTGCAATGCATTAATTTATACAGGACAACCTTTTGCCTGGAGATTTTATCTTGGGACATGCTGAACAGTCATCAGAACAGTTTCTCAAATACAGTGCTATTCTGGGAAAGTCAGTCTTGCAAAATATTGCCATCACATCCAATACATGGTCCAGGCTACCAAAATAGAACAGGTTATAATGATGAGGTTGGGGGAAGTGGCTCAGCCTGGAGAGTGTGAAACAGGTATTTGCTCGTATGGTTTTTTTCCGTCTTTAATTACGGTTTGTGATTCTCTCCAGCATGAAATTAAAGGTGGAGGAGGAGGATAAAATGCTATGTGGAAGAAATCAATTTGGAGTGGGATTTGAAAGGGAGAGACTAGGTTGCTCCCAGGAGACTTGAGCAAATGCTTTAGACATTGCAGCAGGAAGTGTAGCAATGAGAGGTATAAAAGGGCAGAGCTGTGTTACAGCCTGGTAAATAGCAAGGAAGCTCCATGTGCTTTGGAGAATGAAGAAAGGTGGGTGGGGAAGAGTTTAGAGCCAAGCAAGGGAAAGACTTTGGTCTGTAGTGTCACTGCTGACTTACTTTAAACTGGTAATGAAAAATAGCTTTTATATATCCAGTGACAGAGTCTGATCAGCAGCAGAAGGAAGAACATCAGATGCAAATTGGACAGACTGAGCTTACTGATAAGGACAGTGCAGAACGGAAAAGAAAGCGTCTGTCTCGGCAAGGTGCTGCCTATGGCCTGTTGGCTGTGCTGGATGATGCTTGTGCTGTGAGACAGTCAGAAAATGTGCCACAAAAAGCTGACTGCAAAGAGGAAAAAAACAGGCAGTCAAAACAAAAGGCGTTTTGTGAGGAGGCTGATGGTGACAGGGCACTTCTGAAGAATGCTAACGATGAAAATACTTATATACTGGATGCCACAAAAGAAGGAAATGTGGGTCGTTTTCTTAATGTAAGTAAAAAGTTGCACGTCTTCTCCTTGATGTTTTGGCTTAAATTATGTATTTGCATAAACCTGAAAGCTTTCGTAAAAGTCTGTCCTTGCCTAACCAAGATTTGAGTTGGGCACATGTCAAGGCAGATGACGTGGGGCTTCCTGCATACTGAAGTGACTGAGCAGCCAGTTGGGTCATGCAGGCTGGGAGTGCCTTTCTAAGATGCATAGTACGTAATGGGTGTAGTTTTTGCCACCTCTAGGCCCAGGAGTAGATTATCATAGAATCAGTAAGGTTGGAAGGGACCTCTGGAGATCATCTAGTCCAACCTTCCTGCTCAGCAGGGTCACCTACAGCATGTTAGACACAGTTGCATCCAGGCGGGCCTTGAAGACCTCCAGAGAAGGAGACTCCACACCCCAAGTAACATGTTACATTTATCTCCTAAATTTTGAGTGGCCTTTCTATAGTAGTCCAGAGAGCAGGTGGCACATTTTAATGAACCACAAGTTTTCTCTTAGCCTTTTTTTTTCCCAAACCATTGAAAAATCTAACTCAAAGTAAATTGTGTGATATTGTAGAAAATTGTTCCACAGTTCTATCACGGGTTGAGAAGGTGGTCTTGCATACTGTGTAGATATCTGCTTAATAAATGTCTCTCAATTTTGAATTGACAGAAATAGTAACAAATTCCAAAGAACTCCCAATTAGTATGAATAGTCCATATGAACATATGTACATACTCTGCACTTAACTTATTTTCTCTCCATTGGCATTGATACATACATGTCTTCCAGCAAAATTCTTGCATATTTAAGCTGTTCCTCGTTGCAGAGGTAAGATGACGATTAGTAGTCCATCTCTCTTGAACCTTTCTTCTGCATCTATGACCATATGTGTGTTCCTACACACAGCCAACTGACCTTTAGCATCTCATATCCATTTGCCAAAATACCTGATCATTTCATCTCCCTAGCACTGCTCTCCTGACTGACAGTGTGACATGCCTGTCACTTACTGATTATTTATGATGCATCCTGCAACAGGTGAGGAAGAATTCTCACTATAAATTACTGGAGGGCAGCTTGATAAAAATAACTTTATTTTTCTAGGCAAAAGTACTTCTGTAAAACGATGGAGATAATACTTTAAAGAGTCATAGCAAAAATCAGTGTTAGTGGCATTGAGTAGTAAAGATTTTCTGTTGATTGGAGAAGGGGAGAAAGGGACTACCTTTAACAGTGACAGGTATCTAACACAAAGTGGGTTCTTCAGCCAAAGACTAGATATTTCATTGTTTTTAATCCAAACATTCTGTTTCACAGCACAGCTGTTGCCCAAATCTCTTTGCACAGAGTGTGTTCGTAGAGACTCACAACAGGAGTTTTCCATGGGTGGCATTCTTCACAAACAGGTGAATTTTTTAAAAAATTTTGACGCTGTTTATTCAAGGCACTAGGGGAAGAAAACACTTAACTATTAGGAAAATTTACGCTGAGTGGGCAAATGTTAAGGTCGTGAAACCATAAAACTGTGTTCTTGTTGATGACTCCTTATTGTGCACTGAAGACTTGAGGAATACAGCTGTTGATTATTATTACTAATGAATTTTTCTTCAGTTTTGCAATGGAATGTGAAGTGAGGCAAGCTTGATTTTGATGCATCCCTTTCAGGGATAGTTGTCTTTAAAGGAAAAGTAGATTTAACTCAGAGTGGTCATTCTGAAAGCCAAGATACATTGATTCCAGTGTTGCACCTCAAAGCATGGCCAGCAGATCTGGATCTCACAGGGCCAGGGCTGGAGCCTGCAGAGTCTTAAGGCTGAGACACTTTGGCCTAGCAAGCTGGCTGCAGGCCTTCTCCCCATAGCTACTGAGAGAGGCAGGGCTCTGTGTCACCCCACATGTCTTGGAGGGTAGCAGATATTCAGAGTTTGAAATTTTCTCTGGAAGCTTAAGATGCGAATCTTACTCGTGAAGGGAGCTAGAGAGAGCTGGTGCCAGTGGGACACAAGGTAAAGAAGGCAGCTAAGCCAGGGAAGGGGAAGCTTAGTTGCAGGAAAGAAACAGAGCTGATGGTTATGGCACTGGGAGTGTTAGGTGAGAATTTACAGTACAGAGGGGAGAATTTTTTCCAGAGAAGCCAAGACAAACGAGCTCCAGGCAACACTGATTGTCTGGGGAGCCTAGCAACCCTAGGCCCTTGGTACCATGCTAGCACAGATGCACTGTGATTGCCCTGTAAGGAGGGGTTCAGAGGACTCTGAAAACAGTGTTTTGAAATATGTCAGATCTTGTTTTAGCTAGAGTCTCTTCCTCATGTATTTGGTAAAGTAAAGAAACACATACTGAGGTTTGAGGCCAGTGAAGAGAGGTTAAAAAATGGCCAGCAGAAGACACTTAGGGAAGAAAAGATCTTGCTGAACGAATGTTCCTCTGGCTTGTCATCTTGCTTTCCAGCAATGAGCTGTTTGCAAGTTTTCTACATTAAGAATTGCATCTGGATCACCAAGCTTAATGGCACATCTTCTATGAACTTGCTTGATTCCTTTTTCATCTGTATATTTTTGTCCTGCAGAACATCCCAAGGCAGCAAGTCCCATATTGCAATTGTTTGAAGTCTTCATTTTGTTTGTTGTCAGCTTGCTGCCTGATAATTCACTGGATGTCCCTTATATTTGTCCTGTGAGAAATATCAGAGAATTCCTCCCTTCTTTGTAATATTCATATTTTATTGCATCTTCCCTCAGTTGTCTGTGTCTCAAATTGAAGCATCCTAGTTGCAAGTACTTAATTTGATATTCATTTCAGGCAATTAGTTTCCTGCATAAGAAATTGCTTCTCTTCCATTTTTGTCAGTGATTGGTTCATAGAAGGGGTACAAGGAGCGTGCATTTACTTTGAGTCTTGCACTTTGTGCACAGTGACATTAAAATTTCATTAAAATGGAGCTTGTCAGACCAAAAATGATGATTTTCATCACCAGTGTATCTATGGATCTATTTGAAATTAGAAGATATGTACTTTCACTGTACATAGTGAAAAGAGCAAAACTGGCTGTATTCTCATTTATATGTATTCACTGATATATGTTCATTTTTTCTGGGTGTGTATGTTGTTTCTCAGAATTTACCTGGAAGTTAGAACAGATTGTTTAGACTCTGACCCTATGGAATTGTTTAATAAAATTATTTTCTCTTAGCTATGAGTATTTACACTCTCCATAGCTTTGGTAGGCAAAGCAGCAAGCATGTGCCAAAGAGTCCTTGTATGTCTTGGTTCTCCCCCAGCAAGCTGCCTGTGCAATGCTTCCTGTCCCCTTCTGTTTTGAGGTTTGCATGTGAGTCATTGACAAATTGTAAGCACAGTAATCTTTCAGTTAATTCAAACAAATTGACCAAGTGTTTTATTCCTTAGGCATGTGAAAGCTGGAACCGAACTCACGTGGGATTACGGTTATGAACCTGGAAGCATGCCAGAGACGGAGATTTCGTGTCAGTGTGGATTTCAGAAGTGCAGGAAAAAAACCTTATAGACAAAATTTTCCTATTGTTGGCACTTTATATACCTGGAGATTCATATGCTGGAAAGGACTATGCAGTCAGCAATGCACTTAAACAAATCTGTGGTGCTAATTTTGTCCAAATAAAATGATTCTGATCTGATCATCTTTTTAATTCACATCTAAATTTCATTTTTATAGTTTGCAGAATCAGAACTGCTTGTCATAAGCATAAAACTCTTCCTAGATTATTTCTGTGCTCCTACTCTCTTTTTCCCTCTTTCTTTTTTCATTCACAAGCAAAGTTCATGATACACTGGAATAACTCATCTTTCTGTACAGTCTGCAACAAAAACAAGACTGATGCGGAGCAACAGTTAGCTGATGTTATTTGTACCCTTCCAGAAGGCTGAGCTAGAAAAACTCATGATTTCTGAAACTCATATGAATGCAATTTACTCTGCTTGAAGGTTGCCAGAAGATAATGAGAATGATCTAAATATGCGTAAGCCTGATAGATGCAGCGACACAAATAGTCTTGAATAGTGATGAGATTAATCAGAACAGTTTTGCAGAGCTGTGGTCGTGCTCCAAAGAGAGCTGGGAAAGTCCTGCTCCTGCAGGAGAGAAATGACATTGTTTATTTGATTGCATCTCTCTGTTTGTCTGCGATGCACAGAAATCTCTGAGAAATCCACTGTGCCTCATTTCAGTGTCTCGATGTATAATGTGTATTAGGAGAGACACAGGAGTCCTCTGTTGTGGCGTTTGTCAGTAGGTTGGTAGGGAAAAAAACACGCTATGTTAGATAACACTGAGTGCAGGTGAGTGAGGAAGCTGTAAAATTTGATAGATTCAATATTCTGCCTTTGAAATAGAGCAAGGCACAGGTATGCAGAATGGGGTAGTTGTGGCTTTGGAGTCCACTGGAGCCTTGTGCAAAGAAAGCAGATTTTAAACTGCCCGTAGCGTTTACCTTACATTAACTTCCTGGATTTCAGAAGCTTGAGTTTTGTTGGTGTTGATGCTCAGGAAGGTCATGCATGTAAGATCATGCAGAATTGTCAGGTAATGTTTGCTCAGCCATTAGCAGATTTTACCATTGGATTTCCTGCTTTACAGAGCAGAGAGAAACACTGTTTAAAAAGGCAGTGATCGCTTAGGCAATTGTATATGGGAATTAAATAGGTTTGAGACTGCTGTAGCCACAGAGTAGGTTCCAAGGCTACATCTGTACTGCAAAAGTGAAGCAGGAACCAATTCTTGACCCTGAAGCCAAGAAGCTGCAGACTGGCTAATATCTACATGGCTTAGGGTTAGCCCCCTTTTAGTTAGTGGTATCTTTGCTTTATAACTGTGGATGAACATGGTACCTGTGGCCAAAATAAGTTTTTTGTTTAAGATGCTTCAGAAGAAAAAAAAAATACAGCACTGTGCTCAACACTGTCAAAAGCGTTGGTTTTTATTTTTTAATAGTGACTGTGGATATATGTCAGATATTTTAGAGTATGGGCATTTGTGTGGACATTTTGGATGGGGTATTTAAGGATGCAGACACTGACATTACAGCTCCTGTGCAGACTCCTCATTAATCGCTACTGAAGAGCACTACGGAAGCTGTATGACTTTTCAGAGCTTCCTCTGTGGTCGCACTGGGATTAGTACTGTGACTGGGGTTTGAAATGTAGGCTGCGTAGATCAGTAATGTGATCTGGCAGGAGAAACAGCACATGGTATGTGTCCCAAAATCTGCACAGTTTTGTTACCGGATAATTGCATTAATGTGTCTACTAAGGCTGCTCCATCTCCTCCTCTGCCTCCCTCCCTTTACACATTTTGTAAGCCCCATGCCTCTGTGTTGCTGGCTTCCCATCATTTGCAAGAGCAATACTTTCTTCCTTCCTTGGTTGGATGTTTTGGGGGTGGGGTGGGGAGGAAATTGGGTTGAGAAGGGGTCCTTAAATTCCTGCCTTGCTTATAGTGGAAGGGGAAGGGAAGGAGTGAAGGAAAGGGGTTCATACTAGGTTTTTCTGATCCCAGGAAATGGTGAGCAAGGAGAGAGGCTCAGACTTCCACACTTACTAGCTTTTACATGGGGATAGCAAGAAAACTGAGGTGCTTCTGGAAGCATTATTTCATTTCAAATCCCCCAGCAGGGCAGGACGGGGTTCCTACATTCCCAGCAAGAGAGTAGGGACCAGTAGACCATAAGCATTAAACTCACTCCTAAGTACAACTTAATTCTCTGTCAAGCATTGCATTCAGTTTTGCTTGCCCTCAAACATGCTGTGCGCTGTGCAGTAGCGGATTGTGGGTAGAGGAACTGAGATGAGAGGCATAATATTTTCAGGTACATGCCAAAACATGCCACAGTTTGTCAGCCTTAAGGAGTGGGGAGTAATGCTCTATGTTGGGAATCCTTAGCACAAACAAATTCATGGCTGGCTCACTGGCACTGCCTGCATCTCCACGATGCTCTCAAATGTCATAGTCTCATAATCTCAGTATGCATGAGAATTTAAAGCCCTCTAAAAATGGACCTTTAACAGACATTTCAGAACAATGGGGAAGCCTGAGCTTGATATGAAACCTTGACTCTTCTTCCACCCAGCCCTGTTTGAGAGCCTGGCTCTCAAACAATGGTAACATGAAGCCAACCTGTCCTCAGCTTTTGTCCTAGTCACTGCACTCTGTGCTTATGCGTGGTTTCATTATGCATCTTCAGGGCTATGTACAGAAGAGCGAGGTTACCCCCAAAGTTGGTACAGGAAGAGGAGTTTGGACTTTCCCCATTGACCTGGCAGCTTAGCATACATATTGGGAGTGGAGGGAGAGACTGGTTGCTTCTCTCTAGCCTGGAGGAGCAGGACTCCTTAAACTTCAGCTGATCTATGAGGGACTCAGGCCTCCATAAGGGATGCAACTTGTCAGGTCAGGCGGAGGCTGAAGCTCCCCAGCCCCAGCTCTTATGCAAGGGTAGACTTCACCTTCAAAGGGTCTCAACCACACAACTCTGGGCACATAGATTAGAGGAGGAAACACAGGCCCCCACAGCCCAGGACAGCAGGGAGCAGAAGGGCTGTCTCTGATGAGTGTCTGTGCTCCCTCCCTCTCCAGACCTGCTCCATGTCATGCTGCCCAGCTTTGTGCCTTGCCTCTTGGTGTCCCATCCTTTTCCAACCAAATCCAGCCTTTGCCTTCCCTGCCCTGCTCACTTCTCTTCCACACCACTGTGGCCACTAGACAGCAGCAGTTAGCATTCAGCTTGGTTGCTTCTTGTCTCATTGGAGAGCTGTTGCTTGCAGGGAATACCCTGTAGGAGAGCATCGTGCAATGTTAACAATGTCAGAGACGTGCCCAAACTGCCTGTCCAGCCTACTAGTAACCCTACATTGGTATAAATAAGCCTTTTAAACAAGTGAGGATATGGAAATTATCTTTCCCTTTTCAAGCTCACCCTGAATGCGGAAGAACAGATAGAAATAGCATCAAAAATCAAAGAAAAGGGTGTATTTTACTGTTGTTACGCTTTCCAGATTAGTGGCAGGAATTAACAGTACCGCTAATGTCCATACTGTGCTGGTGAGGAAAAATTCTGCTTCTTATTGCAGAAAACAGGCCCAATGTTTCCAAAGGCAGGATAATTACTGTTAAAGAATATTGGACTGAAGCTGTCTAGAGTTAGTTGCTTAGCATAACTTGCTCAGCATTAGTAGCTAAATTTGCAGAAGCCTCAGGCCTAAGCTATGAACTCTCTTAAGTAAAAGAAGGCCCCAGAGCTGGTTCAGGATGGAAAGGTAAGGGACTATAGAGAGAAATAAACAGTCTAGCATTAATAAGCACCAGCAGAGAGACAGACTTTAATCTAGGACACAGACGGAAAAAACAAAGAAAACACAAGACTGATTCGAGAGGACAAGATAAGGAGCTATGCAAGAAAGAAGTAACCACAAAGATCGGTTCTGAGGACAAGATAAGGCAGTAAAAGCCATCAAGCACACATACAAGCACAGAATGGTTGAAGTTGGAAGAGACCTCTGGAGATCATCTACTTCAACCCCCCTGCTCAAGCAGGGTCACGCAGGGAGTAAAATCAAGGGAGTAAAAAAGCCATCAAGGGAGTAAAAGCGCCATGGACAGCTATGCAGAAGTGAGATAAGATGTAAAGAAAACATCTGGAAACTACAGAAAGGATTAACCAGGAACTGGAAGACTCCAAACGCTAATGTTACTGTTGGTTCCAAACTACCACTTGGGGAGGAGCGGGAGGATTTAGACTGTAAGAGTGTAATTGCCCAAGAGTTTCTTTTGCTGGGGTCTCTCTTCGGAGGCACTCAGCTTGAGCTGTAATTACTGCACATGTCATGTTATTTCGCTCTGATTTGGCTTTATCCCTGTGGGAACCTAGGGTCGGACCCCTCTCATGGGGGTTGGCCAGCCTAATTTTCCATAACGGTTACTTGCTCTGTGTGGTCTATCTAAGAGCCTGTTGTCAATGTTGATCTTTCTACTCTAGCTGCACGTGTTGATGGGATGAGGGTTTTATGGCTTACCTGTGTTTGTCAGGTTTGTGTTCAGATTGATGCTCCCTTCTCCTCCATATGAAGATACAGGAGAGTAAGGAGCTGCAACCCAGCTTCTAGTCCTCTTACAGTCTGATGCCTGCAACACCTGTGGCTCCAAAATGTGAGCCTGGAAATCATAGCCTACACTTGCAAAGAACTCGTGATTACAAAGTGTGTGCTCCTTCGTTGTAGTTAGATTAGCATGGGTTCTGCTGGAGGTGACTGGCAAGTATCCTCTGCAGGTAACGCCTATGTAAATTGAAGAGGGGTGCAGCAGTGCTTGTCTGAACCTTATCACTGCTCAGCTACCACGTTGCACCTATAGCAGTATCAGTTACTCTGCTTGTGTGGCTTATGCAGCACAAAGATTGGCATATTTCTGGATAGGGCCCCTCATGTCATTCATGTGTCCTTTCATCAGAGTATCATTTGAAAGACCCAAGCGCAAGCACCAAAGCAAGAACAGGCAGCAGTTTTCCAAGTGAACATTCAGGCATCGCCGATGCCTGAATCGATGCTGCATATCATCTCAGTAACAGATGCAATTCAATTGTAAGCCTGGACACGGCGGCCGACCTCAGCTCTTAGGCGCTGCAGTTGGGAAGGCACAAAGGGATTCAGAAACCAGCTGGGATGTGCGTAGCAGTGCTGACAGCCAGCGCTGTTTCAGCCAGTAAAGAGAACTGATCTTAAACCGTTCAATCTTGTAGCTGGTTTGGCCTCTTGGTGAGCCAGAACATGCCTGTTGCGCTGTAGGTGTGAAACTGTATGGAAGGTGGAAATCGAGGTTTTGTTTCCTGCTGAAATTAATTATCTCATGCAATACACAGGAACTTCATCTAGGCCTGAACCTTTGTTTTACTGGTCTTGCCGTTTCCTTTAAATCTTGAATCGATCGTGTTCAAAAAAGCTTGCAGAATCATCACATGCGAGTAAAACGGAAAAAGGAAATCTGTTGGGTTTGCGTGGTACAGTGTAAAGAGTACAGAGTAATGAGCTTCTCCTCGTATTGTTTGTGCTTTGTGGTTGGCTAATGCATGGTCGTAATCTTTTTACAAGGGTAACAGATGAGCAGATAGATAGCGCAAGGGGATCAGCCTGTGTGTTGCCGACATGATAGGCTTACGAGTAAAGAAGCACACGCAGAGCTCTGCAGCGAGGAGCCGGCAGGTCAGGAAGTCGAGTATCTCCAGTCACCCAGGGACAAGTCCGTCTTTGACCTTCTGACCAAAGTAACTGCAGCTCAGTAGCATTTGGACAGTTACAGTCCTGCTCACTCACTGAAAAGCTCCCTCACTGGAAAGAGAAATATTGACTGCAGGGGAAATCCTGCCCCGCCGGTTCGCTCTGCCATTGACCGCCCCTTCCTCCCAGGCCAGCTATTAGAAAGGGCAGATGTCACCGTGCCCCTCTGCCAGTCCAGCACCAAAATGTCTCCTGAGGGCTCTGCTGGCCCGCACCCACCTCGCTGCCTCCTCAGAGAACTTGTCCTGGTCGAGTGAAATATAAATGTTAATGGTCGGAGGGGGAAAGAGGAGAGGCTCTCTCCTGGGATGACTTGGGATGTTCCCTTCCTCATGGACACTACGGAAACAGCCGTCTGAGTTTTTTGAGGACTCTTGCTCCCCTCTCCTGGCCTTGTTGCCAAGGTGGGTTACTCCCCCCGACCTGCTCTGCTCGCCCGGTCCCGAAAGGCGGCGGCGGGGATCGAACCGGCGGGCCCGCAGGGGGGGGCGGCTCCTCGCTGCCGGCGAGGGCGCCAGCGGGCGCTACTGAGCATGCGCCGTTCGGGGCTGGACACGCCCACTTCCGCGGCCGCCCCCTCGCCGCGCGCGGAAGTGGGTGCTCGTGCGGGCCGGTCTGTGACGGCAGGGAGCGGAGGGGTCCCGCTGCCCCGCGGTAAGTACCACCGGGTGGGGGCGGGCGGGGGTGAGGGGGGATAATGCGGGCCACGAGCAGCCCTCGCCGCCCGTCCTAGTGCTCGCTACCCTCTCGCTGCCGGCCCCCCTTCCCCCTCCGGAGGCTCAATGAATGGGCCAGGCCCTCCCTGCTTGAGCTCCGGGCGGAGGGAGGTGCTGCGCGGGCGTCCCAGTTTCTCGCTTCCCCCCCCCCCCCCGAGCGGCAGCGACCGTTACGCTGAGAGCGGCGGCGGCCGTTACGCCGTGGGGCGGGCGGTGGCCCGGCCCCGCGGCTGGGGGCGGGGGGGGCTCGCCGGTGGCGGCAGGCGCGGCCCGGGGGCCGGCCCCGCGGCGCCTGGAAGCGGGGAATGAGAAACCGAAAGCTAAACTGAGAGGAATCGGCCGCCCCGCCCCGTAACAGGCGATGTTACATTTGGCGTCCTGGGGAAACAGAAACCTAAACTGAAAGGAGCCAGCCTCCAGCCGTAACCGATGACGGTGCCGTTGCTCTCCCGAGGAACGGGAATGTAAACTGAGGGGAATCAAGCAGGTTTCCCCCTTCCCAGCAGATGACGTGACCTCTGCGCTCTTGCTCGGAGGGGAGTTCATCTGCACCCTTTTTCCTCCAGCCCTGGTCTCTGGCGCTTCGCGCAGGTAGCACTGTTGGAACTGGTAGTTCCTTAAAATTGCACAGCTATGTTTAAAATGCTGGAAGCAGTCTGTCAGTAGAGGACAGTGTCTTACTGTATGAAGATTACCCCCGTGTTCAGTGCTTGAGGGAGTGTCTGAGGACCTCTGAGACTCACAGTTCAAACACCTCGCAAGTAGAGTTTGGCTCTGATGAGGAACCTCTGGTCATCTCCGTCATTTGGATCAGATGTGGTAACATGCGCCTTTCTAAGAAAAGACTTTTTAAAAATTCTTTAGATCTCTTAAAATATCTGCCCTGCAGCAAGTGAAAGGTGGTCAGAAAGATAGGTTTTGTTTTGTTTTGTTCTGAAAGCCTTGCGAAGGCTGGATGTATTTATGCTGCTAATGACTAGAGGGTGGGGAGGTGCTTATGCAGGTTGTGCCTAGCTGGTGTATGACCAGCACTGCATCTTTCCCCATAAAATGCAGATGGAGGAAGCAGGGCAGTATGCCTGCAGGAGTGTGGGGCAGTAGGCCTGCAGATTCTTTCTTTCTCCTTTGATAAATTGATTCCTGCCCTGCGGTGAGCTGAAGAGAAGAGCAGAACAGAAGCTATGGCACTGGGTTTAGGTAATATACTGGAAGTCGAGAGACTTGGGTTCATTTCCTTACTGCACTAGAGATGCACTGTGTGATCTTCCATGCCTCAGTTTTCTCCTGTGTAAAATGTATGAATTGTATTTACTTGCAAGGATGCTTTCAGAAATGGTTCAGGAAAACAAATCATTAAATAAACTAGTAATGTTTCAGGAAGATCTGTTTGAAAGTTGTATTATCTGTGGACACTTGGCAACAATATTATCATTTCTTTCTTTCTTTTTCTTTCTATTTTGTTTACTGGTTTTCTCTATTTTTGTCATTATTAAGAAAAGTTGTGCTTGTCAGTGTTTGTTTGCAGGAAATGGCTCAGAGCTCAGAAGAGCAGCCAGAGGCACGTAATTACTTCTTTTTCTTGACTGCTTCTCCTCTGTCTTCTGTTTTACGGCTTCAGTTGCTGTGTCATTAATGGAAGGGTGTGAAAGCCTGCTCTAGTTGACCCTACTTTGAGTGGTGGTGGTGGGGGAATTGGACTAAATGAGGTTGGAAAGGACTCCAGGAGATCATCAAATCTCCTGTGATGGGCCTCCAGTTTTTATAGATTAATTAGTTATCTCTAGTCCCTACAGTTCACTTCAGTAGCAATAATAGTGGAAACAACCTGAGCAGAGTTGCAGAAGGACTTTGTGACAGTGATTTGAATATAAAAGAGCAGATGAAGATTCAGCACTGGTAAGTGGAAAGTGAGGCATGCAGCAGAGCAACAATCGTAGCACTGATGGTCTCCAAAGTGCCTGATACCACTTAGCAAAGAAATCTGGGTAGTTCTACAAAAGTGTTGGCGCCATGCTCAGAAGCAGTCCAAAATATGATCAAAGTATTAGGAATTATTAAGGAAAAAAAAGAAGAGAAAAATATAGAGAGCCATTGTGCTCTTGTATAGTCTGTGCTACCCCACCATTCTGAAGGTAAATATCGAGAGGTGACAAGGATGAGAGAAGATAAAATAGAAATAGAAGTATATAATAGAAACCAGAAATAAAGATGGGAAGAAATCAGAAAGTAGAACAAGCTAGAGGTTAGAATATGCAACAGGATATACTGGGCAAAAGACAAATCACAATCCAAGGAACAGCCAGATATCAGTGTAAAATGGAAGTCCCAGACAAGAAGAGGATTTGTTTCTGCAGAAGAACCAACTAAGTAGTTTCAGCTTCTTCAACTTGAAAAACAGACTGTTGGAGGGAAAATAAGAGATCTGTGGGTAACATGGGTGTTACTGGAGTAGCTGAGTGAGGAACAATTGTTTCTTGCCTCTTCAAACAGGAAAACTGGGGTGTCAGATGAAACCTGTAAGTGGCAGGCTTTAAGACTAGCAAAGGCAAAGGGCTCTTTAAGCAAAATATAATTAAACGGTGGAACTCAAACCATGCCTTTACTCTTTCCCTCACTATAAGAGCACTGGCCTGGATGTGTTGCACCATTTAGTTCAGTATCCTATCCCTGCTCTTCCATCCTTGGGAGGATATGCAGGAGCACTCCCTTTGTGAAGGCTAGGCTAAGGACAGGAATGGCCAAGAGCTGTCCTTCCACGCCTTCAGGGTTCCTGCAGAGCAAAGGCCCAACACTGACCCTGACTGAACATCCTGTGTTATCTTTCAGCACCAGGATTTCTCCTCAGAGCCTGTAAGAGCACTAGGGACTGTAGCTCTACCTTTAGCCTCTTCCTCACCACGTTCCCAGAACTGCTGGAGCTGGATCTTTTGACTAGGCCTGAACAGGGCCTATGTATCTGCATCAATCCCAGGTACTAGCCTGCTACAGAGAACTTTTCCTGAGCTGGGTGACATACTGTCCAGTCTTTCATTTGTCTACTTCTTGTTTGGGGCTTCCATTTTTCACCTATATCTGGCTGTTCCTTGGATTGTGATTTGTCTTTTGCCCAGTATATCCTGTTGCATGTTCTAACCTCTAGCTTGTTCTACTTTCTGATTTCTTCCCATCTTTATTTCTGGTTTTGATTATGTATTTCTATTTC
Organism: Rhea pennata; assembly: GCF_028389875.1. Taxonomy (NCBI): domain Eukaryota; kingdom Metazoa; phylum Chordata; class Aves; order Rheiformes; family Rheidae; genus Rhea; species Rhea pennata. The sequence continues at coordinate 186,547,790 of NC_084663.1, forward strand.
TATTGCATTTATTTAATGCCTAAATTCCAAGACTGCTGTTGTGATGGTCACTATATGGTTTCAGAGTGGGAATCAGACACTACCAGAATGCTTACAAGAGTTAGAAGGATAGGAAGAAAAACAGATGCTTGTGAAGGTGAGGTAACTTGCCTGAGATTAATGTCTCCATGGCAGAACTAAGCAAAAAATGCTTTTACTCTGGTGTTCTTCTCACTTGAGACTACCACCTCCATTTTATGGATGGGAGATGGTTGTTGAAAGCCACAGAAAGGTATGCAAGAATTTCTGGGATATGGGATTTCCTGGCTGTGTAGTACTTGGACCTTGCTGCTTCTCTTGCTAGGATAATTTCATTTTGAATCTTCTTCGTTCATAGAAGTGGACATAAAAGAGAGGTGGTGGAGTCTCCTTCTCTGGAGATCTTCAAAGCCCACCTGGTTGCAACTCTGTCTAACATGCTCTAGGTTGGACTAGATGATCTCCGGATGTCCCTTCCAACCTTATTGATTCTCTGATTCTGTGATTTCTTACCCTTATCCTGCAGGCTTTTAGGCTCTCAGAGGTGACGTCTACAGCAAAGAACATTCTGGAGTGTCACACCAGAAATAAGAAGTTGTTCACGATTCTGCGTTGGACCTGCACATAAACCAGAGACAGAGTAAAATTTGTGTTACTAATATGTTGAGTGGTACTTTAATTGATTAATGGGGGCAAAGAGTCTCCCAGAAACATTTAGACTGCTTTGTGAAATAAGCAGTTGACCTTAAACGTTTTGCAGCTTCTGGGGGAAAAAGGGGAGGAAGAAAGGAGAGACTAGGTGAAGGAGGACAGTGAAGACTTGAGTGGATATGACCAGAAAAAGAGAGCTGATATCTATGGGGCATATTGCAGGGTATAGAGAAAATGGTGTAGCTCAGGTTAGCACTCTACCTCAGTGGAAGAATATATTCAAATCTCTAATTTCTGTGTCTCTTCTCCCGCTTTTTATTTGTATGCCTCCTATATTTCTTTGCTATGTCCCTTTCACAGTAAAGAATTAATATTTCTTCCTTGTTTTCTGTCACCTCCTGGAAGATACTGGAGAAGTTTAGGGAGAGCTACTTCTATCTCCTCAGTCGGCTGCAAACCTACGTGTGGCAGAACTAGCTCAAGGCAGGCACTGCTTTCAGTGACTAACATCCTTCAAACAAAAGATGTTTCACACACAGGGCATGACTTACTGGCCCACTCCCAGGTCTGTCACTGGAGAATGCGTTGCTGAGAAAACTTGACATTTTTTTAGCCCTGTTCCTTTTCCCATGTTTTTTTTTAGTGACCCTTCACGGGGAAATAAACTAGTGTTTATACTTCTGCTGTAACTGCTAGAGCCCCTGGGAGCCTGTGCCCATCCCATTGCCATCCCAGCAGGCTGTGCCTGTTCTCCTGATAGTTGCTGGACTATCAAAGAACTAAGCTTCAGAGGATGCAGGTGAAGCAGCAGTTAGAGTGTGAGGTGCTAGTGAGCTCTGCTTTGCACTGTTCATCTTGCTTGGGGTATGTTAGTTGCATCAGTTGCTTTGTGTTTTGTCCCAGTCTTCTTGCTCCAGGTGTTTTCCAGATAATGGCGAAGATGGTGAGAAGAACATGTGCGTTTTGTTCAGAAGGGGAGGCTTGCTCTATAATGTACATTGCCACAGAGCAAAATATTGCAGCTCATCAGAATTGTTTGGTGAGTGGTTTTAGTTGGTCAGTAGATGGAGGGGATTGGAGAAGGGCAAGAGGGGAAGTTTGCACTGATTGTCCATTTTTTTCTTGTAATGTTTCTGTCCTATTTAATTTGAAACAGGAAATGATCTTCAATTTCATGATCTTCCGCAGATTAACTACAGGAAGTTTGGCTTCAGAAATAAGTAACATTAAAACTACTTCCAGTATTAGGTAGTCAAAAGCGGGAATGGGAATAAATCTGGACTAGAAGTAGGATGCACTGAACTTGAAAAAATGGGGCTTGTTTCATTGTCCCTCCTCAAATATTTACTTAAACCGTGCAAAATGGTTGTTGCATGTTTGCCTAATCAGTATCCAGACATACCAGTTCAGTTTACACAGGCATGAAGGACAATGACTTTCATGAAACTAGCAGAAACTTGATTATATTCAAATTCCCTGTTCCTCTGTCAAATGTGATTAAGTCAGCCAGCAAGACCAGGAGTTACTGGAGAAGGGTGGCATGGACATGGTGCAGATGGGTAGCATGTTGGATGTGCTTGATGTCCTTTAGGAAACTAAGCTTAAAAAACAATGTAGTAGAAGAAGAGTTTCAGAATTAAAAGACAATTTACCAAAATGACAAGCTTATGTTAGATTCAAAAGCTGTGGAAAAGGTAATTAACTGAGCTGGGTCAGAGTTTTGGAGAGGGGGGAAGGACATTGTTTCACATCTTGGCCCATTGACTTATGGTGTTTTCATGTGTCAGGGTAGGTTGTCTGTTCCTGATCTGCATTTCTGCACACACATGCAGTTTAGCAGTAGGAACAGATCTGCTTGATGCCACCAAAATGAGTGAGGCTTGTCAGACCACAATGTTGTGCATTTGCTTAAAACTTTGCAGGAAAGAGTATGCATCACTTGATATGTCAAGGTGGAAATGTCTCAGTCTGTGTCTTGCATAAGATAAAGTTGATTATATAAAAATATCGGTGAAGTCCTAAGTGTGTTGTGATCACAGAACACACTGCTTGTGCTGGCAAAATGCCTCTCCTTATTCTGTGATTTTTAGTGGAGCTAGTGGTTCTTGGTATGCAGAATTGGTCACAGATTCTACTTTCAGTGAGGGTCACCTAGGGCAAATGTCTGCTGCTGGAATGGTTTTCTGGCTTTCCTGATTCCTGCCTCTTTATTCTCACTGGTTTTATGTGTACATCTTTATTTTTCTACTACTTTTACTACTTTTTTGGAATAAGTGTTTTGGAAATGTGATACCTATTTTTACGGTGTTATTTGAGTGTATTAACTGGATGTTAACTTTACTTATTTCTCTGTCTTGGGAAGAATGTAGCATTTGGCTTTTTATAGTTACCTGTGCCCTTCACAGTGGGCAGACTGTGCCTGCCAGTCAACATAAGGGTGCCTCACTTTTGTTTGAAAATAGCCATATACAATGATTACCAAAAAGTCATTGATAATTTTCCCTTCCTCACTTATTGTTATGGCTCAGTTCTTCCAAGGGAATTAAAAGAGCAGAAATGTGCATGTATCCATGTTCATGAGTTTTTCATAGGCTTTGTGCAATCTGTTTCTCATGCAGTGAACAGTTGTTCCAGTAGCCTCTGGACTGTATTGACGTTTTAGTTGAAAAGAGATACTGCATTCAGCTGTAAAGCCTGAGTAGCTGGGCAAGGTAGCAAGGTGTTCGAAGTGTGGAGACCCCCTTCTCCTTTCTCTGGGCTGCCTGGCCTTCCAGGCTTGCTTTATTCACATTTCTTTCTAAGTTCACCTTCTCTTTGCACCTCTCACTTTGCAATCTTTTCTTAGCTCACCTTCAGGTCATGTGAAACTTTCTACATAGATGCATAGATGAGCTTTTTTCTTTTTTTTTTTTTGACAGGAAAAGATTTAAGCACAGCTCCTTGCTCAACATAGTTGAAACCTTTTAAAAATACAGAGAGAAATCAGCCTTTCTTAGGTAGGGCAAGTAGAAGAGTGGATTTGGTCTCATAACCCCCTTTCTCTTTCTGGAATATGTAGGCGATTGAATGTCTGTGTTAATTCTTAATATTTTCTGTTTTGTCTTTAGTTATTTTCTTCAGGATTTGTAGAATCTGAAGAGTATAACTCAGATAACCTGGATATAAGGTTTGATGTGGCGTCAGTGTTGAATGAACTCAGAAGAGGAAAGCGGCTGGTAAGGCAGTTTCTTTGTGAATCTTCACTTAATCCTGACATAGTACTAAGCAGCAGTAGGGTACACACTGAAGGTTCTGTGGCCTGTTTATGCTTGAAAAAATAAAGAAGAGTACTTTGTCCTTCTGATTAAGGAAGTTGCAGGTTTAGAATTAGAAACATTGGTTTGGCGTTACATTTAGTGCAACTTTATACATATTTTGTTAGCACTTTTTGGCTTTTCTGGCTTTTCTTTTACTAAGAGAAAAGACTAAGACTTTTCAAAGAGATTTTGGTAGAGAACTGAGACAGTATGTGAAACAAAATTATGCAATCTAGAAATGTAAAGGAAAACATATTTTCCTTTACCAGAACTAAGGTTATTGATGTGATTTTTTTTTTTCTAGTAGTTCTGTCTTTAGTTGCCCTTCTCCCTTGTCTCCAGAATGGATCTTTTTCCTTTATGAAGTTACCCTAGAAAACATAAATATAACCACTGTGTACTGAAATTTGTGTAAGATTTAGAAGAAGGGGGAAAGATGCCCAGTGCCTCACATGGCTTTTTGCATCATGTTACAAATTGGTGTGAAATTGAGACAAAATAGCAGAAAAGTGACTGGAAAAATAAACAGAGTAGAGGCTTGCAGAAGTGAACTTGCATGATGAGTTATGTAATGAAAGATTCAGCTTTCCCCCAGTGTTTGCCTCTTAAGGCTGAGGTTTTCAGTAGCTATCTGTAATGCCTACCTGCTAAACCTCATTTTGTTGTAGGTGTGCAACTTTTGTCGCAAGAAAGGAGCCACTGTGGGATGCGAGGAAAGAGCCTGTCGCAGAAGTTATCACTACTTCTGTGCGCTCTGCGATGATGCAGCGATAGAAACAGATGAAGTGAATGGAGTTTACCGGTATTTAACCAAAAATTTTCCAACTGTTTTTGTCAAGGCTTTGGTGATGTTGTCAGGAAAGAGTCTTAAATTGTTTAAGATTTTTTTTAAAAAGGAAGATGTTCTCCCTTCTTAAAATCTTTCTCAGTCACCCTTGCCTGAAGTTTTCACAAGCAGCAGGGAAAACATTTTCCTTTAACACAGCAGTGTGAAGGAAGCTGTCCAGTGTCTGAGCCTGAAACACCTGAAAGGTCACTAGGCTAAACCTGAGGAGGTCTCTCCATACTGACTGTTTAGTCCTTCAAGGACTTGGTTTGACCCAAGTTCTTAGTTCCTCTTGGTTCAGTAGCTTCAGTAAGTATGGCCTCAGCATGGACTTGCAGCACGTCTAGATCTGTTCACAGTAGGTGAATTTTGGTGTTTTTTTTCCCCTCTGTATGCTGGGAGAGAACTTTGGATTTCTACTGAAGACCTTCTTATTTCCTGTATATTGCTAGCAGTAATGCTGTTGAACAGACTTTAAGAAAATTTAAGAATTTAAGAAAATGTCCTGACCATGCTAGTCCTAATATCTTCTGCCTTCTGATTGCCTACTTTACTGTCAGTAAATGGAGCCAGTTATGTGGAGGAAAGAATGATACCCTGCAGATGAAAGGTGAAGAATTGAGACTGCAGGGAGCTTTCAGAGATGCTACTGTTTCAATAAGGCCTGAGGTTCACAGAATCCAAAATGTCCATTTCTGTGTAAGACCAGAGAGATCACAGGCTACTCTGGTCTCTCATTAATCTGGTAAATTGTATAATCATTACTTCTTTCAGGAAGAAGTGCAATTAGATGGGTTCTTCAGTGCCAAAATACTCTTCCTGACTGCTTTTGTAGGGCTCTCAATCCAAAAAAGTCCCTCTTTCTAAAAGTGTGTAGGCCCAGTTGTAGGGAAGATGATATGTTTACTTTATTATGTTTTATAAAGTCCTTGAGAGCCTGTAAAGCTCAGAGAGTGTAGTTGGAAATATAGAAATTTTCTGGCATCACAAAATAAATGGCTGCCATCATATGACTTTAGAAATGGTATCTTGCATAGAAAAAGACTGAATTTCTCAAGATGTTGAAAGACAAATAGACTAATAACAGTCTACATACAAATGGATAGAGAGATCGTTCAATATATGGTTTGATTTGATGGCTTTCTGAGCAGGTGATCTTGGAGATTTGGAAGAAGGAACCTGAACTTGAAAATGGCCTTTATTATGACATGGTGTGAGACTAGTTACTATAGGAATATAGGGTACTAGACTATAACAGTTTCTATTGAAGAGGTGAAAAAATGACTGGATTGAAGAAGGATGGTGAGGCAAGCTTGAGGGATTTGGGCCCAAACTTTTTTACTATATCGGTGGAAAAAAAATGAAGAAGCACCAAATTTGCAGCTTATGTGAGATTATTGGAGAGAATAGAGCAAGGCTTCAAAAACTGTGCATGGATTGACAGCCTTCTGCACTTTTTCATGAAGAAATATAATATATTGAGAAGCGTTTCAGAAGCAATAATGCCTTCACTGGGGAGAGATCTTGTGTTCTTAAATTCTAAATTGGCATCATGCTAATGGTGAGCAGTGATTACCAAAGCAAACAAAATAAAAAAGAGAGGTCATACAGTGCTATGCAAGTGGCTAGTAAGCCACTTCCCCAGTAACCTCGGGAAGTAAGCATGATTTGGAGCTTTCTCTTGTAGAGATGATGGTAGGGAATGCTTCCAAATTGGCTACTCAGGGTATTGTGGGTGGATTATAACCTATTCCCATGCATAGGAAAACTGCTTTTTAACCAGGAAATAGTAGAATTAAAGGGAAGTGTGTGAAATCCAAAGGGCAGTATTAGAAATTCAGGGATGTAAGTAAAGTGTCTCTAGTACTTAACTTCTTCACTGAATATGAATTGCATGTATAAATCTGGGGTTTGTGCATCAAAATAAATTTTGTATGCAGAAGTTGGTTTGTAAAGGAAACAGTCTTAGTTTCTAAGGTCAGCACTTGTATTTTTTTTTTTTAAGAAAAGAATGAAAATAATTAGAAAATTCCCACGTAAATGCAATTCACCTTAAATTTTTTTTCAAATACCTGAGAGTTGGTCTTGGCAAATAGAGATTTTTTTTTGATGAAGAGATCAGCTAAACCACATTCTAACAAGGCAAAATTGTTTAAAAAGTTATTTGGGATCCTTCTGTAAGAAAGGCATACTATAGAAGCTGGTTTATGTTCCCTGGCAAGACATTTCTTTCTACACATTATTGTATCCAGAAGATAAGGAATATTTCTTGATCTGTCTGTTGCTTTTTGTCTTTTCCAAGGAATTCACATTGTTCTCCTAGTGATCATGGAGAAAATGTTCCCATCTCACATATTACTAAACTCTTCAAGGAATGAGTGGATTGAGCAGCTTTCAGCTACTGGACCTTAAAGAGGGGTGTCTCACTTCCCAAGGATTTGGGGATTGCCTCAGCACTGGGCAATGGGAAGGGGCACAGAGATCTCTGAGCAAATAAATGGTATTATGCACCACAGTGCAATGCTGTGGCTATGCCAGCTCTTTCTGCTGGGCTCACAAGTTCAAGCAGACTGGAAGGCAGATGTGTTTAAACAGGTTCTGACCTCGCCTGGTATGGGGCAAAGGGGCAGAACAACAATCAAGCTGTAATCAAGCAATGTTAGTACTTCGATATTTCAGCTGGATAACATTAATCTCATTTTAATAATTTGTTGCAACAAGAGTGCTGCTTCTGCCACAGTGTTTGATCACCACACCATATGAAGTGAGTCTGACATCATGTAAGCAGTGAGTAGGTCCAAGCAGAGTGAGGGGAAAAAAGCAGATGATTCAAAACTTGACAGCATTCGGAATCTATTGAGGCTGAAAAAATACAAATACAAGCTTGTGCGTGTATGTGACTTTACAGCAGGCATTGTAGGTACTTTTCTAGGTGGGTAATGCTGAACAAAAATCATGATTTAAAAAAAAAGCTTTTCAATTTACTTTCAGTTAAAAGAGGGGAAAATAACTGTTGAATCAGTCAGCATAAAACTGTTTACATATTTATTAATACTTTTTCTCTTTTTCTTAAAATTGAACTTAAATTTTAGAGTGTTCTGCCCAAAACATCATCCAGGCAGTAGGACCAATCACTATGGTGAGTTTCTTTATTGGCTTCATTGATTTCATTTGTTTTAAAAGTTTATATCCTACAGTCAATAACTCATTTGAGCAAAATTAATGTTATTCCACCTTTATATAGAGTGGTGGATTTCTAATCTTTCAGGAGTGGTTTGGTTGAGATCCATGCATGTGCAGAGGAGTCTACCTCTTTTGAGGTAGAAAATGCTTATATTTGATCATCCCTGAATCTCCCTCGAAATTGACTCAGAATACTGTGGACCAGATCCTTCATGGAATTATTCTGACCATGTATAGGCAGGTAGGCCAAAGTAGCTTGTAAACCCTGTGAGATATGAGAACCGTGCTAGTGAATGATGCACAAGTTTGCATTTGGTTAGCCAAGAGAGAGCTGCTACAGGAGTGGTCACCTTGGGATTTTAATCTGTAGTTACGCTAAACCATTCACATTTGTGTCTTTTATATTTGCTGCAGTACTTTTTGAATAGGGCCTTTCATTCTGAAGGATCCCAAAGAGCTTTTTGTGTAATAAAATGGTTATATAACCCACATTTAAAGATTATTTCCTCTGCTACAGAAATACGATTTAATTTGACAGTCCTGGGGCTTTGCTGATGCAGAGGTAGTCAGGAACATTACTGAATTTGCCAAATCTGTGACATAGTTAAGCTATCGCGCACATTCCTTTTGAAAACAGAATAGGTCCTAAAGTGGCCTTCACTTCCAAATGGAAGTTAAGCTCAATCAGACTGGAAGCACTACTGCTAGAAGTTATGTGCAGAAAGTAAAATAGAGGTAGGGTATGGACACTGGCTCCAAGGCAGAGTTTTTGACTTTCAGGATCTAATTCAAGCATAGTAGCTCAGCAGTTCCTCTGGGGCAGGCTGAGCTGAGACTGGACTGTGGGAACAGGAGCTGTTTTCTCGCTTGCTTCCCATAACCTGGAGAAAATGGGGGGGTCAAAGACCATCTCTGTCGTCTTGGTCCAGGGAACGTTCCTGTGCTGAAATGTCAGGCCTCTCTCCTGTGACTGGAAGGAGATAGCTTGCCAAAGGTGCCAGGAGATCTCCTTGCAGCCCTGTGCAGCAGGGATAGGAGGGCAGTGTAGATTTGGAAATGAGCCTAACTGGAAATGTTGGATGTGCCCAGAATTCAGGCTGTTGAACATAAAAAGTTGAAAACGCTCTCTGTCTGTGGAGAGCAAGAAAAGTTGGGCTGCTGTTTGGACCGTGTTCCTCTTCTTTTATAAGACATCCCTAGCATACCTTAAAACAAGCATCCTGAAGAACGGAGAAAATCCTACCACAGGACAAAGATGTCCTGTTAGACAACAGGCAACGCTTCTTGTACCTACACCAGCATTCTTTACCTGCTTCAAGGTAGATCACCCAGGTTTTTTGCAGACTTAGTGAGAGCCTATGATTTCCTTTCAAGCTATGAAAAACAAAACCGCAGATGTACACTGTTCTCAAGGAAGTGACCAACCCCCCCTCCTCCCCCCAAGGATGTTCTTTGCATTTTTGTACACCGTTCTCATCACTTGTACACCGTAACATCACTTTAACAAACTGGCCCTCCTGTACCAGCAGTGGCTGGTTGTTCTGCTCAATAAGATGATTTCTAATAGCAAAAATATTACCATGTGCTACCCAAAGATCATGCAGTTAGAAGGGAGAGGGGCACATGGCCCCTCTGCATTTAAAACTCAGCATATGGATGGTTGTCCTCTTTTTCCCTAGCTTTTACCTTCTCCTGCTCTTTCTTTCCACCTCTTGCTTGCCAGAGTTAACCTCTGCTTGTCATGTTCTTGTTGTTTTTAGCAGCTGCCAGTTATGATATTGGAGAGAGATCAGTGCATTGTGATAGAAGGGACAGAGTAATGATTTCACCTAGATCTAAGATCAAATCACTAAAAGTTTAAATAATACAAAGCTTAAAGTAAAATTGTTTCTAAGTAGCAGATCTTGTGGTTTTCTAGGAGGTCGGTGCATTGAAGAAAACATGGTAGCATTTGTATGCATTTAGGACACTAGAATACTGCTCTGTGTAAACTTAGTTTTGAGAGTGTATTAAAATAAACAAGGAAAAAAAAACAGTAAGCTTTCATAAATTTCTGACTTTCCTGAGATTCTTACTATGTATAGGTAATGTTGCTGCTGGGGGAAATCAGTTCTCTGCCACTGTCAAAAATTGTATGTTAAAATTTGCGTTTTGCTTTATGCTGGGATTAGTATCCTAATGCTGCAGGAGTTTGCACTTAATGGTTCAAGCTTGTACTTTTTCTTACCTAGAAATAATATAAATTCAGCTGAAATGCCAGGTTTTGGGGAAGCTCAAATACTCATGCACTGCCACCCAAAGTGACTGATATACGTAGCTTTGGGGGAAAAGAGAGAATTTAAATCTATGAAATTGTCAGTCTGAGGTTGACACATTGTTACTTTATTGTCTCTTGATTTCCAGATGCAGCTAATAAGAGGAAAAGACGTGCAATGAAATCATCTGCCATCAGGGAACAAGTGGTAATTCCAAATTTAAGTAGTTCTAAAACAGAAACCCACCTTCACTACAGCAAAGGACTTAAAGAAGCATTTTGACAGTGTATTCAGAAAAGCACTTCTTCACAGGAGTGCAAGAACTTTTCCTTTACAGCTCCTTTTATTTCTTGTTTTGATCTTGCTATTCTTTCAAAACAAAACTGCATTCAGAGCTGCTTCAGGCAGAGCTGATCCTACCCTCAGATAATGTGGTGCAAAAAAGGAACCTGTAAGCCTTCTGAATGACTCAGTGGCTGTGATCTTGATGGGAACAGAAAGAGCTTCCCCTTGGGGGCTGTTTTTCTTCTGAAATTCTAAAGCCCTCAGATTTGCCTAGGGCTTGACAGTTTCCCTGAAAACTGCTTCTGATAAGTCACTTGGCCCTTTAAACCAGTGCTTACTCCTTCCTGAGCCTGCGCTCACGGCAGATGTGGCAGATTTTCGTTTTAGATCAGGCAGTTCTCATAGCTTTGCCTGTGAAGATTGAACATTCCCAAGGCTCAGGAGTTATCAGGTCAGAAGAGCTCTCTGGTTGCAGGGGTATTTATATATTTCTTTCCCCCCTCCCTTTTTTTTTTTTTTTTTTTTTTTTTTTTAGGAAACTTCTAAATTTCTAAATAGAGCTTATTTTGAATTTGAAGTAGTTCTGTTGGCTTCACTGAAGTATGCTTGCAAACTCATATTGACCGGTGGGGATAAGGATCCTTCCTTTGTAGAGGAAGTGGCATCCAGCTTTTCTTAGAAATAATTTCTGCCACTCACAGGCCTTGCAGATTAAATGGAGGTCATGTGAGGGGACACTGAGGACCTTTGCAGCTTTCATGAAGCAGCATTTCTATTTGTAGGTTGTTTGTCCCCAATAATTTCTCAGTTGCAAATCCACTTACGTTTCAGGTATTACAACTGAGATTCATTTGGTTTGTTACCAAGTTAATATGCTGTTTCTCCTGCTCTCCAGTGTCAGCAATCTCAGTAATCACTGCAAATAAATTCCAGTGCTCTGTGTATGTTTAGTTGCTGCAAGATAAATCATTTAGCATCATGTAAGCAGTGCATTTTTACATTAGTGTCTTGTGGCAGTGTTTGAGAATCATTTGTAGTACCGTGGGATGATGTAGGACAGCAGAGAATCACTGCAACCATTCCGAAGGAAAACATTCTTCCTCTCAAATCCTTTTAAGCATTACATCCAGTCTGGAGAATTAAACATCATTTATGTTGGGATTTAGCCGTAGTCATTTGGTGACATCTGTGGTATTTGAATATGCTGGGCAAATGCAATAATAATAATAATACAGAAGGGTGGTATCCCAGTTATTAGACTGTTCTTAAACAGATGGTTTTGTTTCCCTTTTCAAAAACCGATTGTAAACATTCCAGAGAAGACTGCTGTTAAGTGTGTGGGGAAACTGGCTATAGTTACTGAAAAATGGAATGCTTTTTTTTCTCCCTGTTAATAAAGAGATAAGATAATGAAAATGAAGCAGTTAGTGTCAATATGATGTAAAAATGTGTTTTTTTATAGAGCACAGAAGAGACGGAAGAAGAAAACAGTTTACGAATACTAAAAAGAAGAAACAACAGGCAAAAAGGTGCGACTTATTTTGTAGAACAACTAGATGATACTGTGATCTGTTATGCTGAAATTCAGAGCTTGGAGACATTTGATTAAAACTGTTGTTGCAAACACATCTTTTTATTATTTTCCTGAGACAAGTGGCTCTGTGCTCTGACAAGAGAGCGAGTCTGATATTGCAGGATGACTATGCAGGTTTTCTGTAGCTGTGCAGCAAGCAAATCTCTGTGCTTTGGCTGAGATTTACTATCTGACGTGAGCTCGTTATTCACCTGGGATTTTTTATAATCCCTCTGCTTTAGCTGACTGCTGTGTTCAACTGTGTGCCGCCAGCAAACAGTGATACCTCAGCCTGACCCTTTTCCTCCCTCTCTGCATTAAAACAGATAAATTCAAAAGGGAATTTTTTCATCACCTCAGTTGTCTTGCTCTAAGCCTCTCTTGAAGGAAGTGAGGGGCACAGCTCTACAAGAACCTAGAAAAGGCAGGGGATGTATTAGCAGCAGAGGGGGCTTGAGAGCATTAGCAGGATGTAAAAGAGAGAATATTCAGCACCCATTCTTGCTCACTGGGCGGTTACCAGGCTTTCAAAATGCTGCTACGGTTACTGCTGCCAACTGCATGCCATCTTATGCTACATTCAAAACCTGTATTAAACTGTATAGTGTTATCTTATTTTACTCCATAAAAATGCCTTTATAATAGGGAAATCAACTACTGGACCCATCCTTCAGTTCCTCGGTTTTCACATTACCCAGACAGCCCTGCTGTAATTGCATGTTAGGATTATGTTGTCAGTCAGAGGTTTGGCAGACGACTGGTATCTATCCACCTTTCCATGGCCATATTCAGTAAATGGATGTGGTATTGTAAGAGTAGGGTTCTTTTCTGAATTTTTTTTACTATGGTTATAAAGAACAGAGAACCTATAGCAATTCTGGAATATTTATAGGACATCTACTATAAGTGAAATGACATTTCCTTTCTCACAGATTTCACCAGTAAAAAGTAACATCATATTTTAAGAGACTTACAGACTTCTATGGGTTCTCTAATAGGTCTTCCTTTTTGAACAGCTCATTGATCATACTGAAACCTGCCACTGACCTGCTGCTGTGAGAGATGAGGGGGAAAAAAAAAAGTTATTTTCCCAGCAGTTCAAATCTGACAAAGTAGACATATAAAATGGGCTATAATAAATGAAATTAAAACCTGTGTCAGTAGGAATAATAGTAGCCTCAGTTCTCCTACCAACTCCAATATTGTCTTAATTCTTGCACTGTTTTCTACCCTGTAGTCAGTTCAGTGCCTAGTGTGGTGCTGGGGATGGAGGAAGAAAAACTAAAAACAAAAAAAAAAGCAATCAGCTGCTTTGCAGACTAGGGGGTATCAGGAAGCTTTAAGAATGTTGAGAATGTTGCACTTAGAGCTGTGGTGACATTCCTTTTGATCAACAAAGCCCGATCTAGAGCTTACGTAATTTTACACCCAGCACAATGCTAATGTTAGCCTCACCGTGTTATTTTCCCCCACTATAAAGGGTTGAGTGGATAGAGCTAAGGAACCAGGTATTTGTGTAAAGATCTGTTAGTGTTGGGGGGACTTAACCAAATATTTAGTCACCTGCAGGAGAGGGCAAGTGAAAGCTGCTACAATCAGTATAAGAAAGACCATACAGCTGTGCTGAGGATCACTTTTGATTCTGTTTTAATAGTACGAATAGACTTTCTTAGGAAGTGCAAACAGGCGGGGCTTTTGGATGAGATATTTGAAGAGATGCTGGACACACTTCACCTGGCCCAGGAAAAACTGATGGATGACAACACTTCGGAAACGGGTATGGTGAGCTATGGGGCTTGCCCTTGCAGCCAAAACACTGATCTGAATGCTGGGCATTCGTGAAACTATCTTCTACTTCTTGGTGTAAACATGTGTAGATTAGCCAGCCTGGCCCAGAACTCTTCTCCCAGGCACTGAAGAAGAGAGAGGTCCTGGAAACAGGAAGGTTTTATTTGAATCATAGATCTATTGTTGCTGTTATGGCTTCATAGAGGGACCAGCTGTCCATTAATACCAGCACATTTTTGATTGAAAAAAATTCATGAGTATGGATGTTTTAAGTGTTGTAATGATTACTTGGATGATTACTTAGAAATTTAATGCCAAATACTAGTGTGTGTTTGGGGGCTTAATTGGTTTTAAGTATTAGCATGTATGAAATATTGTTCCTGGAAGATTCCACTCTAATATTGTTTTGTCCACAAAAGAGTTGAATAAAATTCACACTTGTTCTCCTATCATCCCCCCAGGTTTACAAAGTTAGGAATACTATACCTTTGTATAAAGAATGCTAATTTATGCAAAAAGCCTAAAGCACATGTATGAAAAGAGAGATGACGATCTTCCTCGTGAGTGCAGCTAGGGTGTCACATGACAACAGCTGCTAGAAGCAGTGAAGAAGTCCAGAGTATATTAGGGTTTCAGAGGAGTTCATTAAGTAAACCTCTTAAGTCCTGTGAACTCTGTAGGTGTTTTGTTTTGTTGGAAGCCTCAATTATGAACTTGAGGTGTAAATCTGGGCTAATTTTTAACATAAAACAACAACAGCAGTGTCCCAAGAAAAACACTTTTATCGTACTAGAAAGGCAGACGCCCATTAGGTGTGTGCACTGGGCACGTCAGCATGATGTGATCTGGGAAGAGGAATTGGCACCGTCAGCATTGCCGTTACATGTACTGTCCTGATATGCTGGAGTGAAATAAGACTTAAGTAAATTGCAGAGAGCCCAGCCAGAGATGTCCTAGTTTAAATGAACTGTGCTGAGCTGGTGCAGACTCAAATCAGGAATGCCATTTAGGTCTCCTTTCTAGTTTCCTATATGAAACTAAAAAAAAGCAGAGCTGGCAGACTGACCTTTCTTAATACAGGCTATATGAAAAGAAAGTCTTTTCTCTGTATTTTTGCTTCTCTTAAAAATTCAAGTAATTGATATAAGTAATTATGGTTTTGTGCTACTTCTAAGCAGGGCTGTGTTAACCAAAATGTACAGTAAATCTTTATTGTGTAACAGTAAATCAAATTATCTTTATCCTCAGAGTATGAAGAAACCGTAATGTCGCTCTTTGACTGTGGACTGTTTGAAAACATACTGACAAACATTCATTCAGGTACGGGAAATAAGCTGTCAGACTCGGTGTGGTTTTTGGCATTCAGATTGTTATTCTGAGGATTTTGATGCTATGATCACTTAAAATGAGAATTCCAGGTAATTCTTTCTCAACATTATCTAAATTACTGAGGAAAAGCCATTGATACCTGAATCTTTAGAAATACAGTTTGGCTGCCTGACATAAAGGGGGAGGTAAGTCACAGTTCCACAGTTTTAAAGGACCAAAAGGTCTTTGCTACGAAGGACCAAAGGTTCTGCATGTACCTTTCCTCCTTGTGTGGGGAGGCTTCTCCACAGCCTCCCTTCAGGAACCTGTTTCTGCTAAAACTTTGCTCCTTTCTTATAAACACTGTTTACGTGGCTGTTAAGTTGCAGTAAGAGCATTAACCATTATGAGCAAAACATAACTGGAACTGCATCTGTAGCATGCTTTGCAAAACAAGTTGAAAACACTTGAAGAATGAAATCGAAATAAGTGCAAGCAGTCATTTGGGATCACTGGTGTGGAAGGAACCTCTGGGGCGTGGGCTTCGTCTCTGCTGTTGCAAACAGAAAGCTTAATAATATTTTTCAGATAGGTAGATCTCTGGCTCACATTTCCCTCAAATAGCAAACTTGTTCTAACTTATGCTTTAATTTACTCATGATAAAAGGGAAATGGATGTAAATTAGCTAACCCTTAGGTTCAGTGCTTCTACCTTATGTTTGCTCTTCTCCCATTCTACTTATCCTGATGTATTTAAAGAGGACTAACAAACATGCTGTCCTTTAGCCTTCACTTCGCTAGATGGAACAAGCCAGACACCTCTCTTCAGTCTCCTGGTCTCACATTTGAATTCCTGCTTTGGCAATGGGACTGGTGTCACAAAATTGCCTAGACAAGGTGCCTTTAATACAAATACAAGGTGGCATTAATACATTTCTGCTCATAATTTCTCATGTCAGACAACCTTGGATCACATTTACTTCTTTCACAGCTGCATCAATTAGTTCATCCTTTTCTCAGCTTACAAGAGAAATTCTTGATATTGGCACCTATGTACACAACCATGTGATTCTGACATGTAAAAGTTGTAGCCTTTCTAATTTCCTAGTACTTTAGTCACTTGGTTCTTCCTGTCCTACAAAATCTTCTTTTCTGATGCCATCCGCAAACATCATACATATACTCCTGCTTTCATTTCAAGGTCAATAATGAAAGTATGTATCAAGGTTGGTTTCAAGACTGATCCAGGAGGAGCTCTGAAAATGAACTGGTCGAAGAGGAATAAGAAACTAGTAGCAAGCGAAACTGCAGGGATGGAAGTCACTAGCTCTTTTGTCCCAATCTATCTTCCAAGTCTTAGCTAGTAAGTCTCTGTAATGATACATGAAATGTTTACATAAAAGTCCAGAACAACTAGTTTTTTTCCTGCAACCAGTTATTTTAAGCCATCCAACATGCTTTACCTTTAATCCACTTTTTATTTTATCCTTTTTTTTTTCTCCTTATTTTTGATCTTCTTGCATAATTTCTAAAGCCTTATGCATCAGTACAGAAAGGCTACTACAAACTGTAATTGTTGAAATAGATTTTTTTAATCACTTTTGTATGGTCATCTATCAAGCAGTTTTACTCCAAACTTGGTGCATTTAATTGCAGGTCCCATATGAAATACTTTATCTCATTGATTTCAGAATTCTAGGTTGGCGATTCTAGTTCTCTCCCTCAAAGGAAAAGTTATTTCCTTCTAGTTTTGCTTTCTGCTCTGTTTTCTTGTGCTCAGCTTTGTGATGCCTGGATCATCTTTGATCTCCTTCTATTCACTGGTAAGCTGTCTGTGTAGTAGCTTTTGAACTCCCTGATAATATTTGTTTTTCAGAGCATCTGCAGCAATGAATTTTGCAGCTTAGTTATGTATGTTTGAAAACTACAGCTTCCCTGTTTTAAACTTGCTATGCAGTAACTTCATTGAGAATCCCTTAGCTCTTCTCTTATGGAATGGTGAGCAGGTTTTCCATCTTTGTATTCCTCATGCCATTTCTGTGTGTTTTGTTTTATATTTATTTATTTATTTATTTCCCCAGACATCTATTTTCTTTTAGGTCACCTCTTCTATGAGGTGAGATTCTTTTGATCTGTCTTCCTACAGAAGCTCTCCCACATGTGAGTCATTCTTATCACTGACACCTTTCTCTGGACTAATTTTATTTCTGCCATAAGATTTTGGAAGAAGAGGAACAGAACTGTGTCATTTCTGTCGGTAGCATAGCCATGAGTTGAACGCAATAGCACAATGGTTGACATCATTGACTACTCTTTGTTTTATTTCAAATAATTTACTTGATGGGGGTCCAGATATTCTCAAAGCCATCTTTCTTCGTCTCTTACTTACACAGCCCATCTTTTTCTTCAAGTGTATGCCAGGAAGTTCTTTTAACCACATGTACTTGATACAAAATAGAAATGCCCTAACAACTGCCCTTGGCAAGCAACAGGGCTGATTGTGATTTCCATTGCACTCCTGAAGACAGTTGAACTGACGTTGCCAAGCAATGGGTGTAGACTGTGCTACTATGCTGGGTCATACAAAAGTGACAGCAGTGATTTCCTGGGCTTTTTGAAAATGAGAAAAGGAAAGCAGAGGGCAAACGGCTTTTTCTTTATTTAAGAAATTACTGTTAGAGATAGTGCTAATGCTGTAATTCAAAATGAACAGGGATAATAAACTGCTGGAGCTACTTTCTCTACTCTGCCCATTACGGTTGTGGAGACCTCTTTCACTCCTTTTTTTTTTTTTTTTCTTTCCTCTCTTCAAGACAAAAAGTGTATTCAGATTTGAACAAAATAAATCTGCCTCCTTATTGAAATTTCAACAGTGGAATTCTCACACTTGTTGACAAAAAGCACTTGTTCCACCAGGTCACTGACACCTCTGCATTGTTTGTTACTGAACAAAGCAATTGCTTCATTTACAACTTACAAGTAAGAATATATTATTACTTTGGTAATGCTTTCAAATTTTAGCAAAGTATGTTACTGAACTCTGTCATTGAAAGCAATAGCCTTTTTAACATTACGCAAATGAAAGTGGTATAGAGAAGTAGAAATTCAGGGAGGTAGGGCTTTGCAAAAAAGGGAAAGAACTTTGTTAATCCATCAGTGTATTGCCAATAGGCAGCTTGATGGAAGGCAGGCAGCTATCTAACAGCAGGAACTTAGATGCACTAATAGCAAGTAACCTGTGTTTTTTGAGAATCTGGCTGCTGAATTCAGCTGTCCAACACATTTCTTTTAAACTTAAAAAATGTTGTTGTCAAAAATCCATTAGGTTTCTAAACTTGCCTCATACCTCTAATTCAAAGAAGTTCTCTTTAAACATTTAAAATAGATCTTTAGCAGAGCAATTCCTATCCAAATGGATTCTAGAAATGAAACAGTTAAGTCTGGTATACAAACTCAATGTTACACTAACTCAATGTTAACTTACACGTTTGTTTTGATGATTCAAGTTAAATCTGCAATGTAGCTAGTTTTGAGATTTGGTAGTCTAGTGTGATGGAACAGCATATAATTAACTCTAGTACTAACTTTCTCTTCTCTTTGGACAACATTTCAATACTCTGGTCTCCATATAATATGTAGTCTATCTCTTAATGGAAGACCAAATAGGCAAGGTGTTAGGCTAAGGACTTTGCTTCAGAAAAGCTCTGTTTTATGGTAGCCTAAACTAAGTGCTGGTAACTTCTGCAACCTCAGTATGTATGCATATGTAACATAAATTACTGATTATTACACATGCTTAAGAATTTATATCCCTCCCCTTTTTAATCACAGGGACAGAGGAAAAAATCCAGGAACTTCTAGAAACCAGGAAAAGACTGGATAACCAGATTGAGCTACTACAAGACATAAAAGAAGTTGCCCTTCCCACCCAAGAAAACACTGCTAGTACATCCAGTACAGTGTCTGAATAACCCCAAAGTCTTTCTGTAATGGCATCCATATTCAGAATTTCCTGAGGATAGAAACCCTAGAGCACGTCTGGTGAGTGTGTAAGTGATTTTTTTTTTCCAAGGATAGGGACACAAACAAAAATCAGGTGTTTTACTCATTTTTATACCTCACTGTTGCAATAATTTTAAGTTGTTTTATTTTTTTACTATGGATCAATGAGTGTTAGACACTTAATTTAGCTTTTTTAAAGCTGAACAAAACCCTTTAACCAAGACTTTTTTTTCTCCAAGACAAGGAAGGAAGAGCTACTACAGAACTTTTTTTTAAAGTCACTTTAGTTGAGGCAGCCCTCTTCAGAATGTGTGAGGGAGCTGCTCCCTGTCTATTTCTAGACAGCATTGTTTTAAGGATCACATTGCTGCTTTGGCTTTCCAAAGAAGATAAATTAGCAAAACTTGCACTCAAAGAAACCTTCTGAATTATGAACAGGAGTTTGTTTTTTTTTTTTTTTTTTTTTTTTTTTTTTTTTTTTTTTTTTTGATTGATTTCTTCATTGACAATGTTAAGCATATAACTAATTCTGCTATAACAGCAGTGGTGAAAGGGTGGTTGCAGGCAGGCAGGAATGCCTGAGTACCATGCTCTGATCCTATGGACAATGTAAAATGGTATCAAATAATGGACTGTATTCTCCTTTCTCCATTAAGAAAGGTGATGACTTCCATGTGTTTTGTCTTAAGGTTACTGTATTGAAATTGAATACAGAAGAACATTGTTTAGCTATAAAATTGTAAGTTAATAAAATGTTTTTAAGAAAGTTGTGTATTTAGTAATGCTCAGTACACAAATTTTGTGTGGGATACAGGCCAGTAGTGGCATGCAATTAAGCAATCGTATTTTTTTCCGATCTTTGCCTTGCCTTGTATGGTAGCAAGCAGAGGCAGTACCACAGCAACCTACAGCTCTTGTGAAGTTAAATTACACCTGTTATGATGGTTGTAGCACCATTCTGCAGAAATAGTTGTGCTCTGTTGGTGACTGGTGCAAATTCATAGCTTGAGCTCTTTCTCTGCAGATTAATAACCATGGAACAACTGAAGTGATAAAAGGTAAATTTCAAAACAAAAGCCCTGCACGTAGATTAGCTGTGCCCTTACAGAAATACATATACATACATAGTACATAGGGTATGCAGGCTCTTCTTCTTGCTTGTTTACAGTTTATGCCTTGTAGGCTCACCAAGACTAGAACCACAGTGACTTTACTGCTGCAGCCAAGGCCCCACTCAGAGCTGTTCTGCTTAGAAAACTCCCACCTAAAACAGAAACAAAGCTTCTGACTCTATAAATATGGGTTATGGATTTCTGTTATTAAGGAACAAAAAGATGCAAGCGCACTGTCACTGGAAAGAAAGAAGTTGTGTGATCCAGACCAATTCATTTTCTTTTCCTGTATCAGCAGTCTGAATTACTGACAAACTTCAGAGCAGTTTAGAGAACAGTTCCATTCTTTGCAGTTCCTCCCCCACACCACACCAGACCTTTAGGCTAGTTTGCAGTCAAAAAAATTAAAAAAAAAAAAACATTATTGAAAACAGATTAGCTGTTTATGACACACTTGGAAACACTTTTTTCCAGAAGATTCCAGACTAAAATTTCAGAGCCAGAAGTCTTCTAGCCAAGGAATCTTCTTGCCAAAACCCCCAAATTCCAGGCCCTGCAAAACTTAAAGGTGACAGCATCATAACCTAAAGAAGAATAGATCCATAGTTAAATGTCTTTCTTTAAAGAAAAGTTTGTTTCAAAGTTTAATTGCTCTGCCCTGTGGTTGATGATGAAGGAACACCTTGAAGTGTGAAGCATACAATAACCACCTTAGCGTTTCAAAAAATACACCTATCTCAGCTTATTAAATGGAAAGCAACCAGATCCAGAGAATATAATCACTGAAGAGGAAGTCAGTGCCTAGAAACAAATCCTTTTTGCTTCTTTGCTTCCTGAAATGTCTTTTTTCTTTTTAATCTACACAAAAAGCTTGAGATTTGCTTCCAAGCCAAAAGAAGTTTGCTCATGGATAAGTACAAAACAGTGAATTTTATTAAACACAATTTAGGTTTATACAGTACTTCAATGCAAAAAAAAAAAAAAAAAAAAAAAAACCCAAACAAACAATCCCCCCCCCCCCCACACACACACACAAAACACACACTTTCAAGCAGTTTTAATCCCCTCCCCTCCAGGGGAATGAATTTAATCTGATGTCACCAAAGAGGTAAATCTTTCATTAACCATTATAAATATTTCTGTACAGATTACACAAAGTACACATTACAACTTATATTAAGGTATACCCAAATATAGAACTTTATTGCCGATTAGATCTGTTAGCTACCCCTTTCTTCAAAGTTACTTATGTAGGCTTTGAGGATACATAATTTCTGCACATTTTTCTAAGCACTGAAATACAGTTGGTTAATTACTCACAGCAAGTGGCAAATTCATTCACAATCATGCAACTGCAATAGAAGATATTCATGCCATTTGCTTTGTCCTAATCCCATGGAGTTAATGTTTTAAATGACATCGTTCAGTGGCTCAGGTGAGACTATTCTCTAACCCAAAAAGGCCAGTACCCCAAGTACTAAGTTTAAAATATTAACAGATGGAATTGAGACTTCCTAGCCTGAAAAGCAAGTCCTTAACACCACTTGGTATCTTTTGCACGCTGCAATTTTTCTCCCTCCATTTGAAGTCCTGAGCTGGTTCCAACATCCTGAGTTGCTAAATGCAAGCGACTATTTTGCTTGACTTCTTCTTCCCCTCCCCCCCCTCCAAACACAACAATTTATTCTTATTGAGCGCACAGAACATTTGGTTTTGGTGTTTTTGTTTTTTTGTTGTTTTTTGTTTTTTTAATACAGACTTTCACATTTTCTGATACAAGAGACCAGATTATGTTTAGTTCTTTTACCTGTAACAGGCTGGCAGAACTGTACATCATTCCAACTGGAAAAAAAAATGCAGTCACCCAAAACTTACAGCCTGTTGTTTCAATTCTTAAAGGCTCCACATTTACTGGCTTTAGCAATGAATTCCTTTAGCAGAGGACCATCCATTTGCCAAAATGCTGCAGTTTGTGTCACTTCTGTCAAATGGTTGACACAAAACTTAAAGCAGAATTCTTCTAAATCCTAAACAGGAAAAAAGAGAAAAAAAGACGGTTTTATTCTCTTCACTTCCATCACAGAATTACATTCAGAGTCAGTCACAACTATCTTTATATGCTTTACTTTTAGTGCCATTAACAACAGAACTAGCCAAATATATTAATCGAGTGGTTCTCAGCCTTTTTCTACAGTGTGACTCTGTAAATGTAACAGAAAAGCACAATTCTACCCACATAACATGGCTGCAAAGAAAGACTAATCCTAATTTGTTTTTTTTTCCCTTGTATACCTACAGTCATATATATTGCTTGACATCATGTGCTTTTAAAGTTTCACCACATTATAGGCTAGATTGGTCTACCTATTAGCATCCAGAAGAGTTTCATCTACATTCATTGACAGCTGTTAAACCCAAAACAAGTAAGAGATCTGAAGGTAATGAAATTTAACCAGGACTGCTCACTAAGAAAATTCAGCTCTTCCATTTGATATTATAACCTCAGGGTATACATAGGCGTCTTGTCTTCCTGCTTCGTTAATAGCTTAGCTAAAGCTTTGAGGTCACATGCCACTGCGATCGGTGCGAGTGAATACTAACTGATATTTTTAAAGCAAAGCTTAGGCAAAAAGCCTTTCTGTGCATTAGAGTCCCAAGAAATACACTATGGCATAATACACCAAAGCAATTCTTACAGAAAACGTTCAGATACTTGAGACTACTTGGCAGTGCCTCCCATTTGAGGATTAGAAAAACCTCAGGACAACTGTCATTGCACCCACATGATGTCAGAGAGAAAGGGTGTCTAAAAACCAAAAAAAATGCCAGTTTTTGTCAATATAGCACTGACCACCAGATTGCTTCCCAATCAGATTACTTGTTTCTAACTCCTCTTTTGAACATGAAAATTATTCTTCGTGGTGCAGCACTAAGCTGCTATAAGGAAGATGCTGCAGGCCTTACAAAATAGCAGCTCTCGCCTCACCCTACTCTTTTTTTTTTCCAGTACTTTATAAATCTATAGTATTAGTACTTCATACATAAGAACAGACTCTTCCTTAGTTGCTCAGCAGACTGGGTGCTGAAGTAGGGCATAACAGATTTGCAGAGCTCTTTAAGCCACCTGAAGTATGAAAGACAGACTGAGTAGTATCCATATTTTTACTTAAGGTCAACACTGAAAGCTAGATCAGCTGTGTGCCAGTGAGAGTTCTTGACACAATAGTAATACAAAAAATATGTCCTGGCCTAAAACCAGGCTTTCGGAAGCAGCAGATCTTGGCTTGTGTAGCATCTGTGCAATGAAAAAAGACAAGCTTATTAGAACTTAACACTGAGAGGTGTGGGTTTTTTTTCTGAATTAACAGAATGGACTAACATTTCAAATAAAATTACATCATACACATCATTACAATATTTTACACTTTTATTAAAAATTTATATTCCAAGTCAATGCAACAGAAGCATACAAACAGTAATACTATGTCATTAGTAAGAAACTTTGGAAAGTTTAAAATTTTGTAGAGAAAAAAATTATTTCATTTGCGGGTAGATGCACTTCATTTGCAAGTAGATGCACTTCAAGCAAAACTTTTTACTTAATATGTAATTAAGTGATAAAGGCACAAAGTACTTCCAATAATTATTAGAAGTCACAACAATAAGGCAGACCTGAACCAACTCTAGCCCTTTCAATTCAGTTAGTCAATCACTAAAGTATATCAGACTTTCATGCCTTGGAGGTAAACTTTAAAATTAGTGAGGCAGCTTCTTTAAACTGTCTTCCAGACAGTCCCATCTACACTTAACTATATCACCTAAGCAATTTCAAAACCTGACTTCTTAACTTTTCTGCACATAAAGTGTGTCTGTCAAAAGCAACCCTTCACCCATTTTCTCCTTAATTTAAACCCTACCATTAGGTAAAATTCTAATTCCACTTAGCTGGTGAAGTATAGCCACAGCATAGTAACTGGATTTATTCTACTCTCTTTCTTTACAAGCAGAATCAATCAATCATCACACACTAAAGATTTATTCTGCAAATAACCCTTTAAAGCTAAAATATGTAACAAAGACCTTCATATTTTCTATGAATTCCCAACAAAAAAATATCATTATTCACAATAGAACTGAAGTCAAAATTCAGATATCAATATTGTCATTCAAGTAAGGTATATCAAACAAGCAACATACTGCAAGGCTCAGAAATAAGGCAATTGCATGCATATTGCTAGATATTAAGTACAAGAAAAAGCAGTAAGTTGATATACTGAGTACTAAAAGCCTTTAATAAGCATAACAACAACTATAAAACTAGCCAATCGTGAAGCTGAAAATATGACATGCACGTACTCTTCTGAACACAAAGAGCCAAAGAAAGCTTAGTAGTACTTCTAGACAAGTCCACAAAATAGCATATTAGTGATCTGGTAGTGAAATTAGACATTATTCAGTGGGAGAATTCCACTAGCCCTCTCCTTTTCACACTATTTCTCTGTCTTTAAAGTTTATTAGGCCCATAAGACAGTTCTTATCCTGTCATTTGATTAGTATACTCGAAAGACTGAAAGTATGTCTGACTGTAGGTAACTCAGCAACAGCTGTTTTATAACAACAAAAAAAAATCAAAAATAAAAACAACCCAGCCCCAAAAAACCCAAGTCCACCACCATACCATGCCTCACAATCCATAACCTTACACAAAGAAATAAATTAAGGCTTACAAGAACTGCTTCTCAGAATACAATGATTTTTTCCCTTGTTTTTAAATATTACTCTTGTTTATGTTAATGTTTTCATCTCCTCCCCCATCACACTTTTTACATATAAATAGAAATTCATGAAGCTTGCCATAGTGTCATAACCTTTTACCATGAATTAAGCAATGCAAACATTTATAAATCCCGAGTCGCAGCCTGGGACACGTCATCTTTAGATACCTATGTACTAGTTCACCTTCCTCATACTGGTTCATAAAACATACATCTTTCAATCCAAATACAGTTAATGCAAACCTAATTCCAACATTCTCCAATTCTGACAACAGCATTCTCTGATACTAAGTTAGAGAGAACTTACATAAGTGGCTGCTTTTCTCCACAGTTTAGGTCAGAAAGCAGCCACCTATTTAGAGACTGAACTTTAGAAGTTTACCTCTGCATCATATCTGACAGCAGCAGAGAGCAATGAAAATGCGTTTTCCACAGTAATTCCTCTCTTGATAATGTGTTGACATAGTTTTTTCAGTCTATTTTCACAATAAGAAGTAGCCAAATCCAAAAGGCCTGCAAATAAAATGCCATATTAGCCACTTGTAATTATCACTGCTTTTCAACAACAGCATACGCTCCTGGGGTAGAGGTTGCATCTTTATTGCCTGTACACCAGTGCACACAGCATGGGGAGCTGGAGATCTGTGTGCGGTCGCAGGGCCATGAGCTCATTGCAGTCACACAGACATGGTGGGATAACTCACATGACTGGAACGCTGTCATGGATGGCTGTGTGCTTTTTAGGAGAGACAGGCCAGGAAGGCGAGGTGGTGGAGTTGCTCTGTATGTGAAACAGCAACTGGAATGCATCAAGCTTTGCCTGGGGGTGGAGGAGGCAGTCCAGAGCTTATGGGTGAAGATCAAAGGGCAGGCTAACATGGGAGACACTGTTGTGGGTGTCTACTACAGGCCACCTGACCAGGAAGAGAAAGGTGATGAGGCCTGCTATAGGCAGCTGGAGGTAGCCTCAAGATCACAGGCCCTGGTTGTCCTGGAGGACTTCCACCACCCTGACATCTGCTGGAAGGACTACACAGCAAGGCACAAACAGTCCAGGAGGCTCCTGCATGCATTAATGATAACTTTTGGACACAGGTGGTGGAGGAGTCTACGAGGAAGGGTGTCCTGCTGGACCTTGTCCTTACCAACAGAGAGCAACTGGTTGGAGATGTGAAGGTTGGGGGCAGCCTTAGCTACAGTGACCACGAGATGGTAGAGTTCAGGATCCAGCAGAAAAGAAGTAAGGCAACAAGCAGGACTGCTACCCTGGACTTCAGGAAAGAGGACTTTGGGCTCTTCAGAGACCTAACTGGTGGACTCTCATGGGTTAAGGCCCTAGAAGGAAGGGGGGTCCAGGAGAGCTGGCTACTATTCAAACATCACTTCCTCCAGGCTCAAGAGCGGTGCATCCCTATGAGTAACAAGTGCAGCAAAGGGGGCAGGAGACCTGCATGGGTGAGCAAGGAGCTCTTGGCCAAATTCAGACAGAAGAAGAAAACACACAGAATGTGGAAGAGGGGACAGGCTACTTGGGAGAATTATAGGAATGCAGTCAGAGTATATAGAGATGCTGCAAGGAAGGCTAAGGCCCAGCTGGAATTGAGTCTGGCAAGGGATGTCAAGGACAACAGGAAGGGCTTCTTCAAACACATCAGCAGCAAGAGGAGGACTAGGGAAAATGTGGGCCCACTACCGAATGGGGCGGGGGCCCTGGTGACAAGGGATGCAGAGAAGGCAGAATTACTGAACGCCTCCTTTGCTTCAGTCTTCACTGCTAAGGGCAGCCCCCAGGAATCCTGCAGCCTGGATGTGAGAGAGAAAGTCCAGAGAAGGGAAGACTTTCCTTTGGTTGAGGAGGATAGGATTAGAGACCTGGGCGTGCTAGACATCCACAAATCCATGGGCCTGGATGGGATAAACCCACGGGTACTGAGGGAGCTGGCAGATGGTGTTGCTAGACCACTCTCCATCATTTTTGAAAGGTCCTGGAGAACTGGAGAGGTGCCTGAGGACTGGAAGAAAGCCAGTGTCACTCCAGTCTTCAAGATGGGCAAGAAGGACCCAGGCAACTACAGGCTGGTCAGCCTCACCTCCATCCCTGGAAAGGGGATGGAACAGCTCATTCTGGATGTCATCTCCAGGCATATGGAGGACAAGAAGGTGATCAGGAGTAGTCAGCATGGATTCACCAAGGGGAAATCCTGCCTAACCAATCTGAAAGCCTTCTAGGATGGAAGGACACTGGCTGTGTAGATGAGGTGAGAGCAGTGGACACTGTCTGCCTTGGCTTCAGCAAGGCTTCTGACACTATCTCCTGTAACATCCTCCTGGATAAGCTCAGGAAGTGTGGGACAGATGAGTGGATAGTGAGGTGGATTGAGAACTGGCTAAAAGGCGGAGCTCAGAGGGTCATCATCTGTGGCGTGGAGTCTAGTTGGAGGCCTGCAGCTAGTAGAGTCCCCCAGGGCTCAGTACTGGGTCCCATCCTGTTCAACTTCTTCATCAGTGACCTGGATGAGGGGTCAGAGTGCCTCCTCAGCAAGTTGGCTGATGATACCAAGCTGGGAGGAGTGGCTGACACACCTGAGGGCTGTGCTGCCCTTCAGAGAGAGCTGGACAGGCTGGAGAGTTGGGCAGAGAGGAACCTCCTGAGGTTCAACAAGGGCAAGTGCAGAGTCCTGCACCTAGGGAGAAACAACCCTAGGCACCAGTACAAGCTGGAGGCTGACCTTGTGGAGAGCAGCTCTGCAGAGAAGGACCTGGGAGTGCTGGTGGATGACAGGTTGACCATGAGCCAGTAACGTGCCCTTGTGGCCAAGAAGGCCAATGGTCTCCTGGGGTGCATTAGGAAGAGTGTTGCCAGCAGGTGGAGGGAGGTGATCCTGCCCCTCTCCTCAGCCCTGGGGAGGCCTCATCTCGAGTGCTGTGTCCAGTTCTGGGCTCCCCAGCACAAGAGAGACATGGAGCTACCGGAGAGAGTCCAGCGTAGGGCTATGAAGATGATCAGAGGGGCTGGAGCACCTACCCTATGAGGAACGGCTGCATGAGCTGGGCCTCTTCAGCCTGGGGAAGAGGAGACTGAGGGGGGATCTTATCAGTGTGTACAAGTACCTGAAGGGAGGGTGTCAAGGGGACGGGGACAAACTCTCTTCAGTTGTCCCGTGTGACAGGAGAAGAGGCAGTGGGCAGAAATTGAAGCTCGGGAAGTTCCGCCTGACCGTGAGGGGGAATTTCTTCCCTGTGAGAGCAACGGAGCCCTGGAACAGGTTGCCCAGAGAGGTTGTGGAGTCTCCTTCTCTGGAGATCTTCAAGGCCCGCCTGGATGCAACCGTGTCTACCATGCTGTAGGTGACCCTGCTGAGCAGGGAGGTTGGCCTAGATGATCTCCAGAGGTCCCTTCCAACCCTACTGATTTTGTGATTCTATGTGGGTCACTACTGAGAAAAACATATTTTACCATTACACAGGAAGAAAGGCCTTTTATTACCTCAAGCTGCAATCCTGTTAATCTCTGTAAACATACATGCTGTTCCACTGATCTGTATACCTAACTGCTTGCAAGAGTGGAATTGTTGCAAAACAGGTACATAACACAAGTGAAAAGCCACCACTATAAAAAACAAACAAACAAAAGAAATCTGTGTTTGGTACAGTTTGCTCTTTGCTCCGCTACCTAAGTTTCCCCTATTACATCTGAGATTTTTTTTTCGTATCAGCCTAACCAATAGTTGATATTAATAAGATATGCAGATACTTTAAACAAGAGAAATATAGCTTTATCGATCAGCAGTATTTTGAAAACAACTTCATTAATCCCCAGTAAATTTATTATAGGCTGGACTAGAAGCCTAGATGTATGCATTTAATCTGCATTCCTTTTCTGAGTTTCTCTGGATCCTGCATAATTTGACAGAAAGCAATACCTATAGCATCCTCAGGCGGAAGGTCAACACTGTCTGTATACAAGTATTCAAGAAAGGCACGATACACAGGGTAAGAAAACTGGTCTATTTCTATTACTTCCTTCATGTCCTCATTCCAGTATGACTGGAACATGGTTCTGAAGTGTTCACACCTAAAAGACAAAGATGTTATCTGGAACACTTACATTTATACCTATAAAGATAATGTTAATATATGTAAATAAAAATATTTTATCTATAATATATATTAAAATATTATTTATATTTATTTATAGATAGATTGTCATATAACATTCATTCATATCTCTTTGAAATACATATTTGTTGCAATCTCTCTGCAACATTCCTAAATATTTATTGTTTTGGGAACAATTAACAGGCTTAGTGAAATATGGATACGGACTATTTTAAGAGACAGTTTAGACCCCCAACCCTTCTTTTTTCCCCTCCCCCTAACATATGATAACAGGTAATTTGGCGTAAACAAGAACCATGGAAGATGAACACTACCTGATCTTCAGAACAGCTTTGTGAACATGGATGTATTTCCCATCCACACGGAACTTTAGGTCTGAGGTTTCTGGGCTGTCAAACTCTTTCTTCAGAGACTCTGCTACTGTGAGAAAGTCTTCATGCTCTAAAGAAACAATTTTAAAACCAAAGAGCACATTATGCATCTTAAACAGAACACTCATATCACTGCAGTTAAAGTTAACTGGTCTGTTAACACCACATAAAGTAAATGGGTCAGTATCAGAACTCCATTGGCTTGGGGTCAAATCAGAAAAGTGAATTAGTCCATTCACCTTTTCTGCTGGCAAGGGCTGCTCCACAACACCTACAAACCACAGTGGTGAGCCAGCCAGTCCCAGGGCCAGCTTATTACTCGGAGGTAGCAGAGCACCAAGAAAACTTCCTGGGGAACTTCCTTCCTTATGCTCCACCTGGGGACTGCCCACACTACTGCCAGCCTCCTGGCAGCTCTGCTCTAGTGTTGGGCCAGCTCTGTGCCAGCAGCTGGTCTCAGAGAAGCTATAGTGAGCCTGTAAACTGCTGGTAATGGGAGTCTACAACATCATCTACAATCCACCTGGGACACAGCATACGGTGCTTCAATCATGCTAACATGACCTAAAGAATAAGAAAGCATGTCACCCATCAGCCACTTTTCTGCACTGTGTGGTAGGATATAGCCTGCAGGTTGTCAGTTAACATCTCTGCTGGGTTGACATAACAGCATCCATGATATTTCACGTTAATTCAATTTATCAATCAATTACGACAGCACAAAACCCAGCAGCAGTGCTGCAAGAAGATGAACCATACCAAGAACACGGTATCTACTACCAAATACATAGTAATTCAGCAACTATGGAAATGATTAAAGCTGCGATCTTGCAGCCCCTTCAGAGTTCTTAAAAAGGCCTAGGATACGGGTCCCATAGCAGTTCCATCATCCATCTCTAGAAATCACAGAACAGTTTCAGCACAAGTAGGCCAAGACTTGTGATAAAGCAAGAACCATAAGGTTTTAGGAAATTTAACTATAACCCACTATCTGAAACTCCTGTTGATATGTCTCACAAGTGCGTTTTAACACACGTGGTTCCTAAGAAGCAAAAAAAATTTTTTTAAAGAAGTTTCCTACTATAATGGGAGTTGGACAGTCTCCTGTGTCCCATAAGGCTGTGCATTATTTATCCACTTACATTCCAATTACTTTTCACCATTAGTCACAGCTATATAAGTTGGTATTACATAAAACACTACATATAGCAAGCTGCCATAAAAGATAAGTTATGTTTATGCCTCAGGAGACCACGAGCTCTTGTTTTCACTCTGACTTACATGGATCATATAATGAATTTGCATCTTACTAGGGCTAACTAGACCATGCTCTAATTCTCCCTGCACTCATTCACATGATTTTTTTTCTAGGTCATCAGCGTAGCTTAAGTCACGCTGTAGATCAACTTTCACTCCAATACCTTTTGCACAACAAAGGTTGCAGATTTGAACTTTGCCACAGACAACCCTGAGCAATTGATCTTAGTTTTGGCAAAGCCACCATAACTGGAAATAGAACTATAACCATCATGTAGAGTTAGCACTCACTAAGAAAAAGAATAAAATATCTTTTAATCTATATAAATAAAAAGGTCTAGAGGGAAAAAATACGCAGAATGGAGATTAAAAATGCCCCCAGAATTAATGCTTTTGATTAAATATTCAGTAGAAAGGATTACTAGAATAAGAAGAGAGTAATTCCCATTAGCCTTTAGAGATTAAGATACAGACATAAAATTCAAACAAGTTGTTATACTCTGACTGAGAAAACTTCATGAAACTGAAGATTTAAGTTACTGAAATGAAAGAGATAACATTTAAACAGCCTTCACAGCCTCTTGCAAAATTCAAGAGACCTGGACAACTCTCAGACCTCTAGAGTGGAAAGACTTTCATACATCTCAAAGGAAAGAATGATTAAAGAACAAAGAAAGTGGGAAGTGGGGTAACATAAGACTTGGATTTACCCAGAGGCAGATCATTCCAAGCTAATCTTCTCTCTCTTTGGTAAAATTATTCAGTTTTCCTCTATAGACGACATGCTGTTATCTGGACTTCTATAAATGTGATAACAAGCTAAATGAGAAGTTAAGATTAGAAGCCAGGTTAGGACAGGAATTCTTAGACAGCTACAGAGCTGTCTGAGATAAAAACAAGCTGTGCAAAGGTAAAGTCTGAGCCTGGAGAAAGGTTACAGAGGATCTGATCCCTCCACAAAACCAATTTTGTACATAAACAACATTAAGATCTCTTGTCAATATGAAAGCAGATCAGACCTCTGAGATGATCTTGAGGACTGAAATGGCAGATCTAAGATGAAGCTCAATAAGCATGAAGTGCAAGCTAAGCAAATTCATAGCGTATTTGGGGTCAAATAAGGATTGGCAGCATATCACTTGAAGATAACCAAGATGACAGACTTGGGTATATTAATTGGTCCCAATGACTACATTTCCAAATTTAATCTAAGGCCATATAAGAAGAGAGTTTCAACAACAGAAAACAATGCTATTGTGATCTTGTTATACAGGGAACATTATTTGCCCATCTGCCTGCTTTTGAAGATAATCAATTCAAATTAAATCAGGTTGAGCAATACCACCTCACAAAAACAAAACTAGGAATTCTACTACTTTACCTTCCTAACATGAAACGTAACACAGATATTTGCCCCTTCATATTTATATTGGCAGGGTAAATACTAGGGAGAGGAAGCTAAAGACAATACATGCAATTAGACGTTGTTAGATATCAAAGTAACAAGAGTCAGGAGCAGTCTTCAAAGCAGGAACAAACAGTTCTGGAAGCATAAAAGCTACGTTTTTACAACCCAGGAGTCCTTCCCAGCCCTGAGCTGGGGCTCAAACAACAAAAATGTAGGAAACATACAATATTCATAGTGCAGTGTAAAACAGGATTCTCTAGGCCTTTAGCAAACGAACAATCTTACTAATGCCGTATTGGATCCTCAGTTGCTGAAGGATTTTTTTTTTTGGGGGGGGGGGGGGGGGAAGGGGAAGGGAAACGCTGGAGGTTTAAAACACTAAGAAAGGACAATTATTAGCTAGAAAAGCTAGTCTAAATTGCCAGTTCTCCTTAAAGCAAGGACTCTTCTGTTCTCCCACAGAAGTGACATACAGTGCTAACAAACATACATAGAGACAACAACATGGATGCATATTTTATAAGAATATTTACATTTGAAGTTATTTAGCTTGTACAGTGCTGCTTGGGATATCCGAGTTCTCACCTACTGATAGAAGACGCCACATAACGGCAGGGGTAGCAAAGCAAGCAAACACATCGTCAGTGCAGACAAAGTGAGTGAGATGGGGAAGGATCACAGACTGGCCACGGCACTGGCCCCACATGTACACCTGGCCACTCTGGGTCTTGGCAGCCGAAGTGTGAGCTGAGTGGCAGGCTGCAATCTCCACAACCCTGCAAACAGAAGAAAACTCTTGTAAGATACTTACAGGCATAGAACTAATGACCTTCCAAATAACTCACCAAAATAAGAAAACAACCAAACTATGCATCTGTACTCCTGTACTGCTTCTTTTGTTCTGCATGAACATGATTCTGTTTGAACTGATCAATATAAGAACTGCAACAACATAATCAAAACAATATCTGACTACAATCTACTAAAAGTCTTTCAAAGTGTCCTTTTCAGTTGACATTCCTCATTTTCTTTTTCTTCATACCTTTCCTGTGGTTAAGATTTTTAATTTATTTAAAGGGGGAAAAAAAAACAAACAAACAAAAAAAAAACTTATCAGCTTGGACAAATAAACATCTTTTCAAAGAATATAAATGTACACAATGTTTCATTGTTTACCAAAAAAGATAACTTTCATCCATATTTTTAGGCAAAACAGAGCCCAGATTTTACGTTCAAAAATTCTTTCATCATGAAACTGGAAAAAGCTACAGTCACTTTCAGCACTCATTTCAATACTTTCTAGCAAATTAAATACTAACAGAATGTATTACATCAGCAGCAGCTTAAGCAGCTATATGCAACACTAAGATCTTCCAGCAGTCATGCTCATGTTCTCATGAGGCATCATTAAGTAATCATTTAAGGGTTCTTCCTGCTACAGCTAGCCTCCAGACATCTTCATGTTTAAGTATCAGATCACTTGAATATTATAGTCTCAACTGCTGTCCTTCCTTAACTCATATTTCAATTGCAGAATGTCTAGTCTCTACAAATCCAAAAATACACCATTTCTGCCTTTATTTGCTAAGAAGCAACTGTTTTAGATTTAGTTTCTCCTAATGTCGTAACTACTTACTTTCAGTCACAGCTATCCAGCAACAGCTAAACTTTTCCTCTCCTAAACACTGCCTTTCCTTCTCAGAACAGTTTTTGCTTTGGTTTGTTTTTTTTGTTTGTTTGTTTTTAGGGTAGCTGTACCATCTCTATACATGGAGTCTTACCTCCACAGTTGTACCTCCAAACTAATGTAAGATAAGGTCTAAAAGTCCTTATAAGCTGTATGTGCAAGATTCTTCAAGCCACTTCATAAGAAGCTTTTAGCAGCATTACATGTAAGTGACAAATGAATCATATAAATGAAAGGAGCAGCAAGAGAAGCATTAACATGCTTCATGGGCAATGACAGCTAATCCACTTACAGCTCTGATTCCAAGGAAACTAAGTCAAGCAAGATGAGTAAATTTAAGTGACTTCTCTCTCTTAGATTCCTAGTAGAAGTTCTATATGTTTTCCCTCCTCCTTTAGCCAGCTGAACTTGAGTCAGTACTCAAGTTAGAACTTGAGTCTGTGTACACTTGTAAAGTTGCCCTTAACTCACTTGAAAAATAAACTGCTAAGAAAAAAGTTGTTCTATTGCAAGCATATACATCTCCCTTCTAGTGCTTTAATAAATAAATAAGTTTGCCTCTCTAGTGTCAGTTTATTCACAAACAGAAACCACTAATGTGAGGCTGGCTTATTATGCTAGTTTTCTTCTCTATGCCTTAAAAAAAAACCCTGTCAGGAATCCAGGAATCTCAGCACCATGCAGCTTTTTTATTCAATGTTAAGCGTAAGCAGCAAGAAAAACAAACAAACAAACAAAAAAAAAACCCACCCAGGGAAGCCCCTGAAAAAGGTGTGTGTGTGTGTGTGTGTGTGTATATATATATATATATATATATATGTATGTATATATATAGCTTCTATCAAAGCTATAACATGATAGCTTTTATACCCAAATGGTACTGGAAATGGAGGGGAAAACCTCTCTCCCCCTCCCCAGTCTCCATTTCCTATTTAAGAGGAGATAACAAGTTGAAAGATCTGCAGGTTAAGAGGTTTCCAAACAGAGAGACATTAATCTATAGGCATGCTCACAGCTCTGTAAAAGGTCAGTCTTATGGGTCAGGAGAACACAGGCATTTTATTTAAGCCAGGACCTAGTGCTGCCACCAAGAGTGGTAATATCTGTCCTTAGCTCTAGCAACCTTGTAAACCATGTTTTGTTTACACTGGTGGCTACTGACCAGAGAACCTCTCTCAGAAAACTGATTTTTTCCTCATATATCACTCCTTACAAAATAGGTACTTTTTATGGTTTTTTTTTTAAACGTAGCCCTCAATCTAGCTTAAAAGTTTGGTATTGTGACTCCATAGATCCATGTTTTTGACCAAAGAAATCACATTTAGAATAACCTAACATAGACATTTGTTATCTTCCAGCATCAGGCAATTGTAGGGTTCATTCACGTTAAACAGTCATTGCAGATAGCAAAAAAACACTCAGTCTGAAATAAACAGTAAAATATAATCTTTTCCTATGCTTTTAATATTAGCAATACAGATACAATCCACCAGGCCCAAACATGCATGCTTCCAGTGCTAAAGACTACATAACACACGCTCAGACATGTCAATCTCAGGAACAGTTTCAGCAAGATTACCTTTCTTTTTCCATCATGATCTGTACCGGGCTTAGCTGGTTACTTTTATTGCCAGTTCCCAGCTGCCCATAAGTGTTAGCTCCCCAGGCATAGAGCAAGCCCTCATCTGTTAGTGCTAGTGTGTGCGCATAGCCACAGGCAATCTGTAAGTAAATTTATAAGCATTACTACTAAACAAACAAGGAAGATGAAAAACAAAATTATTGCACACATTACCTTAGTCTGACAGACATCAAAATACCACAGGCATTCCATTTAGCACCAGAAAATGTTATTTCTCAGTACTTAAAGCTAACACATTCCAGTAAGTACTGGAAAACTCTTAAGCTTTATTAATTTAGGGTATATTGGTTACTCCTTCCAAATTATTTGCTACATAGTCTAAATATATAGAAGGTCTAATAACAGTCTTTTTCCACAAGATCTAAGCATTTCTTATTTTGCATCTTTAATTTAGTTATATTCTATAGAAACCCATTTAGAGTCTCCCTAGCCTCTACTTGCTTTCAACTGCAGATTCCTCAAAGAATGAGCTACTTCAGCATGTTGTACAACTCTGAGAATTTGGTATTTAGAATACTATACAAACTATGATAGCTAAAGTCCCAAAGCCAATGGCTCCTTCAGCCCTTTCTAAAAGGGAGTAAATTCACCACGTGTTAGTGTAACCAATAATGTGTAATGCTCATCCTGAATTACAAAACGAAACTTCAAAGAAACTTGGTAAATATTCAGAAAATTCCAAATTTTAGTTTTAATCTTTACTTGTAAATAAACAGCCACTGTCTTACCTCCTGTTCTCCCCTCATGTCTGAGGGGATGACTAAGACAATGTAGAAATCAGTCTGAAAATCATTTGTTTGCATTGTTTTCCTCCTATTTGCTTAGTGTATCTCATTCATCCAGCTTTCTAACAAAGATGCAATTTGTACCAATAACAGTTTTAGTTACACTAACCAACTTTAAAGCAAGTATTTTACAGCTTACTTGCACTTTTTTAAAAAAATAAACCTCATACAGAAGCCAAACGAATTCAATGTTGGAACTATGAAATCTAGACATATATATAACATTCCTAATATACAGTTTTTGCAGATGCTAGAAATAAAGATGCATTCATGTTTTCAAGTTAGACATACCTGGAGTATGCATACACCATGTAATGCTGCCACTCTGCATGGTGTTAGTTGATTGCCATTGTTTCCAAGACCTAGCTGACCATTACCATTGTAACCCCAGCCATAAACCTGGTTTAAAAAACAAAACAATATCAAGCTATCGCTTTGTAGAAATACAGGCTAAGACATAAGACATAATCCAAAAAGTATATATTATTAAAAAAAAAAAAAAAAAAACACTACTTCAAGAGGACTATCAAGAGGCTAAAAAGATAATCTATTGCAAAAAAGTTGACTGCATTCAACTTTTCAATCCTACATCTACCTGCTCAAGAAGCTTTCTAAAATATTTGTCTTTGAAGGACTAACTTACAATACACCAAAGTCTGTCTCATAGCATCAACCTTTTTTTCCTCCCTATCACTTTTTCCTGTTTAAAGAAATCAAAGTCTGTATCTGTGATCAGCTGATTACCTATTGGATTTATTTAAGTTGATGTCCCCAGCTTAACTCTTTAGAATTTTTTAGGGTGGGCCCAACAAGAGGAAAGTATGTACAGTGAATGCTCATCTCTGCCTCAGGATGACGAAGGACTTCCACAGTCCCTCCACTCATGAGAAAATGCTATATTCTGAGTTTGGTGAAATATAGGAAGACTGAGGTTACGGTTCTTACTTACAAGGCAGGATAGCATCATAAATGTCTTATGTAAAATGAAACAGTTAACACCAAGGCAACTTCCAAAAGCTGACTTTGTTTTTCTTGCCAGCAGTTGTGTATTGTGCCAAAGAACCAAGATCATTTGGTGTATACTTGCCGAAAGAGTAACTATTTAACTGCGCATGCAAAAATGTAACTAAAACACATTAAACAATCTATTGAAATAATAAAGAAATGCATGCTTAACAACAATTCAAATACTTGCAGCTGCAGACTCAAAAAAAAAAAAAAAAAAAAAATCAAGTCCTAATACAGTCTTTGCAGTAAGGAAGAGTAAGTTTACTTTACAGAAAGCAACTCCAACTAACTATACAGTTTTCCCTAAGTAAGCCCTACAGTAAACAATATATATTCTATAACTTGAACCCTCTCTGTATTCACCATTTTTTCCATGTTCAGATATTAACCGCTTGCACGACAGCCACAGAGAAAGAACAGGAGAATACAGGAACACTTACCTCACCATTGTTCACTACAGCCATGGAGGATGTCTGACCACAAGCAATGCCAACTACCATTTTACCCTGTAAACAGTTTGAAACTCTGCGAGGAGTTGGCTGGTTTGCTGTAGATCCAGATCCAACTTGACCGCAGTTGTTATAGCCCCAAGCATATAGCTGTCCAGTAAAAAAAAAAAAAAGTGCATTTTAAGCCTTCAAAATAGTAATAACTATAGAACATTTAAAATGCTTATAACTAATTTTAAACAACTGAAAGCTAAAAACAGCAACAGGTCTGACCTAGCAAATATAAACATTGCCCTTTTTTCATCTTCTTTCTATAAAACTAGAACATCTAACTCCAGTCAACACATATGGAAATATATTTCTATATTAAATACAAGCCTGAATATAAGACACAGAGCTTAGCAAGTAGACTTTCTTTATCCTTTCACAATTCTGCAGAAAGGAATGCAAGCAAAAATGTTATCTGTTTCACAGGCTTGCTGAACTTCCCTTTTTGAAGCTGTTTAACTGTCTTCATAGAGTTCTAAACCAGCTTATAGCTGGACAGTCACCATATCTCCTTTTACAACTCTTGGGAACTGTAGAAAGGGATGTTTGCCAGCCACATTCCACAGTTGCAAAACTTTGTTACATGGTGGCATTAATAAAAAGGACCATCTCTGACAGTCCAAAGTTTGTCAGTGACAAACAGCTAATATTAAGAACAGAAAAATTAGTTGCTTTCATCTAAAACATCCAAAAGAGAAACAAGTGCTTTGCTGTAAAAATATATATAACCTTTGGATTTTCAGTTCCCTTAACGTTTCCATTTCATACACAAGCCCATAGTTTAGCATAAAATTATTTCTGATAATTTATTCTGCTATACTTCACCCAGTTAAAAGCTTTTCCTGTTGAAAATACCAGGCCGCAGCCAGCCAGCCCCCTCACTACAATGGCACTAGCAGTCATTACAAGCACTCCGATTACCTTATGTAAAGTTTGCACATCCTTTAGTGCCAGAAGCAGCC
This sequence comes from Rhea pennata, assembly GCF_028389875.1. Taxonomy (NCBI): domain Eukaryota; kingdom Metazoa; phylum Chordata; class Aves; order Rheiformes; family Rheidae; genus Rhea; species Rhea pennata. The sequence goes on from NC_084663.1 coordinate 186,586,598, forward strand.
TGCTCACTGTGACACCTAACCAAAAGTGATATTAAGTAAATAAATAAACAAAGCAGCTTGCATACTAAATCTAATACAAAAAGAAAGCATTAATAATGCATTAATCCTTTGCTCTGTTATTTGTATAGCCTTGGTCTTTGATTCCTATTGAATATTTGAAGAGAGTTGTAATTATGACTGTGTACAAAATACCTTTATTTCAATAATAAAGAAAACATTAAGGAAAAGTAACTCTGAAGGTAGGTCAAAATGTCAAAAGTGCCAATCATTTTCCTCTTTCAGATGAGTATGAATGTCTGAAGTCCCATAGATTTTAGAGGTCCTGTGTACACGAGCTCCATCACTATGAGAAAATACTTTGCTCTCTTCTAGTCTTTTCCTCAAATCAGTACTGAGTGGAAATGAAGATACTGTTTCCTTCCCTAATTCTGCCATTAGGATACTCTTTTTATATGCATTGCATTAATCATCCACTCAAGCAACTGTACAAATCAATTATGCTAAGTATTTCCATGAACACTTTCAACTTCAATGCCTTTCTGAAATTCTCGATACATTAAGTCACGTGGGTTTCTGCAACAAAATCTTTCTGTAAATAAAACACCATGTAAAACATTTGATTGCTTTCAGCATAATCAATTATTTCTGGTATCAATAAAAACCTGAGAGCACAACTAGACTGTTACCGCAAAGTACGCCAAAGGGGTGGATTTATAATACATTAACTAGTCATAGTTGCTAGCCAGCTGCAAATACCAACTCCACAAGAAATTAGTAAGTTTACCCACTTTCCACCAAATTTTCAAGCACGCTACATTTATTACAGAAAGCATGGCCATTGCAAGCAACTACCATACAATATCTAACACCATTAGTTAAATTACTATATGAACACCCTTGCTTTCCCACATGCAAAACAAATTTTATAACTTATCTCGGGCAAACTCAAAAGCATGACAACCCCTCCTAAGCTTAGGCTCCTTTCAGAGATACAGTCCAGACCACTTAATTTAACTCAGTACTCTTTTCTCCCTTCAAAATACTGACTTGCTACTTTGTATCAATTGTTGCAGTATGAATCCATATAGAACCATAGTATGAATGTGCATAGACACTGTGGTCAGGAGGATGGAAAAAACTGTGGCTTCCATTTTCGTCGTTAGGAGGGCTTTGAATCAGAACCACTCGTTTCTTATGATGAAGCCAAACAAGGCTCTCCATGCAGTAATGTGCAACTCAAACCAAAAATATATATGCATCAGGCAAGCCTGACTAACTGGAAATTAACAGTACGTGTTTCCAATAACACATAGCCTTAAGTCATGTCAATAAACAGCATAAATCAGGCTTGGCATATAAACCAAGTGCTCTTTCAGTAGCTACACACAAATGTACATGAAGGTGGGTAAAATAACATTCTTTCACGATATCAGTGTGGAAATCGTGAAGACTACAAGAAGCAGACTAAAGGCTAAATCAGTTAGTACAAACAACTAACTTGCATCAAAACTGCAAACAAAGAACAACCTTAAGATGTGCACCTGACACATTCCACCGTTTGTAAGTGGCACAGTTTTCTGGTCTCATCCTTTTGAGACATTCAATAAATCAGAGTCACACAAAATTTACTGGATTTACTGGGCCTTTATTTGTTTGTCTGTTCAGAGGATTGGGTGGGGTGCTAAGTTGCTTCCAAGTCTGCTCTGAAAAAAAGGATGCTGTAGTTTAAGGCAGCAGGAGAAAAGGTTATGCTGTAGCTTATATTGTGGGTAGAGAAAGCTTCAGACTGTAAGGTCACCTGCACAATTCACTTCAAGAAAAAAAATGAAGAAGTTTGAACAGGTTTCAACTTACATCCCCATCAAATGATAACGCCATGGAATGATGAGAGCCACAAGCTACTTCCACCACTTTCTTTATTAACAGATTTGTGCAAACTTGAACAGGAGTAATGCCTTGATTGGTTGTGCCATTCCCAAGCTGGCTGTAACCATTATGTCCCCAAGCATAAACTTCACCATCTGCAAAAATATTTAACTTTGTGATAAAACAACCACAAATTCCACAGAAACTAAGATAGACTATTTAAGAAACTAGAGAATGAAAACATGCAAATGAAAAGACATAACAAATAGTGAGATCATTACAAGTATTATCTGTATACTGAAATATTAAATAATTCATTATATATATATGTGTGTATGTATGTATAAAAAAACGTACACATCACACTATGACCTCTAGATTATTTTGGAATTAAGTGAAAGTGCACCAGGAAGACTGTATGTGTCATGAGTGATACAGCAAGACTCCAAAGTTACAGCATAAAGAAAAGGCAAGGGAAACTCATTTTACATATTAGGTAGTACATTTAATTCCACTTAAGACCAATTCCTTTGTGTGCATTATTCAGTTAATAAATGCATTCAGTTGTGCCAGACATTCCTTCTTGTTAAGCTTAGAGTGGAACTTAAAATCTGCAGCTCATGATTCCATAATAAGTGATTATTTTCTACCTTCAGTGGAAAGTACAACATGTGGTCCACTTCCATAACTGAGACTGGAAATCTTCTTTCCACATAAGACTTCTAATTTCTTTGGTACTATTGTGCTCTGATTATCTCCAGTTCCCAAACAATTACTGCAATTCAGTCCAAAAACAAACACCTAAAAAACAGAGGAATACTCATTTCAAGCCATTTAAACTCAGGTATGTAGAGATATTGTGACATCCAAGCCTTTATAAAGTCAGGACAGATTTTTGCCATTGACTCTTGAAAGCCAAAGACTTCACTCATGTTAGTTAACAGTCTCAAGAGTCAGAATCAGCATACTTGTTTGGAAGTTGAGTCCAAATCCCTCAGATTCCTAGATGGAAGCTAGGCTTCTCATTTGCAGGGACTACGCTATGTAAGTAGCATTCAGTAAGTTGTCGAAGTGGGGTACAACACCCTTATGTTTTCATCTAACCGCAGCTTGTACAGAACAGCTACTGCTGTACCTCAATCCTACAAGCAGCTTTGGGAGGACTGAAAAAAAACCCCTACTCTACTCAGTCTTATAGTAAACTATTAACATATCCCAGAAAATCTGCCTTGTTTTTTCCTCAACAAAGGAATATAATGATTCAGAAACTCAATGTGAGTTACTAATCCACAGATTCCTTTCTGTAGTATTCTTACTTAGCCAGCTATATCTCCATTTTATATCTGCATACCTGAAATGCTTTTACTTAATTTCAAGCCACCACAGCTTCTTTAGAATTCTGACTGTCTTCAAAAGTGCATGTAATCCATCCTGGCCTTTGTCATTTGTAAGTTTTCTAAATACTCCATCTACATTGTCCCCATATAAGATTAAAGAAAAAAAATACAAGTTACATCTAACAACTTTACGCATGTTTTGAAATACACAAAATCACACATTGCTTTTGAGAAGCTACTCACTTACAAATAATCTGTGAAATCTGAAAACAACTAATTGTAGAGTATCTGTTCCATTTTATTATGGTCTTACCTCATCATTGTGCGTTATATATATAGCTTCATTGGCTGATGTACCAAATACACATGCTTTTCGAATAGATGCTATTTCTTGAGGCGACAGTAAAGTAAATATTGGCCATTTCCCTACATCCACCATGATGATACTGTATCACATGAAATTTCTGTGATTAAGATGGCATTGCTGTAAAGAAAAACAAAAGTTTACTTAAAAACATATTCTGTACTTTCAGCAACAGGCAATAAGATAATTTCCATTAGATCAGAGTAAAGACAAGTGTTAATTGGTCTCTGAAAATATAACTTTCTATATGAAATGTGTAATTACATTTCCATTAAGATGAACAAATAGCAAGTCACTGGTAGTCAAATTAGAAGAACACATCTTTCTTAACTGGATGTTCAAGTAAACTTATTTCAGTAATATTAAAATGGAAAACATCTGCTGTTCTACATGCAAATTTGTTAAAGGCTTGTGATCTGGCATATGTGACCTATTTGATGGAAGAGTGGATTTCTGAACTACAGTTGGAACTCCTGTTTATAAAATTTTTGCTTGTGAAATTTAAGTAGTCTTACAACTTACATACGCCACCTAATAAAGCAGTTGAAGTATCTACAAATCCTGCAAATAAAAAGAAATCTGGGACTACTGACGTTATATGAATGAAATTTCTCATCTGTTGTGTAATTAAGAACTCTTTTTATGGTCAAAACATTTCTGAGAACATGAAAACAAGAAATAAACTTATGAGTTTGTAAAATTAAGCAGTGAAACGCCTCAGAGAAAAGTGATCAAATAAAACAATCCTAAGTAGTTACTGAGAAACAACCTTGACCATATTAAAAGCTAGAAACAGGTAACTAGACACAGACTTCATCTATCAGTGAAGGCAGATGGGTACAATCCATACTTCCAGAATCTTCTTTCTTATCCAGTTTCCTCAGAACAATTGTACCAGCCCAAGAATGAAACTGACAGTCAACATAAACCTACACAGATTTAGGCCTTCAGTCCTGCACAGAAGAACTATAACAACACTCCTACTCTGAAGGGATTCTGCCATTGACATTCTATAATCCATGCTCATGGAGTATCAGTAAATTCCACGAAATCTTAAAAGCTCTTGGTGGAGAATTCCATCAAGTGTCAGCATTACGATACAAATGACAATGGTCCGTTAAAAAAAAGGGAGGGGGGCTAATAATACATTCAGTGGGCAAGAACAAGTCTCTATTCAGCCACTTTCCTCTCATTCATCCTTAGTTCTCTCTTTGTTTATCTGCTCAAATCCTATTCCATCCCTCTATTCTTCATTTTGCTGCATTCAAATCAGGCTTCCCACTCACAGTGCCTGGGCAGCAGATAGGGGCAACAGAAACACAAGACAGACTCTTTCCATTTGCTTCCACGGCTTCGTTGTCGAAATTGTTCTGTTAACTAAAACAATGCTTCAGAGAGAGTTTATTCAATATCAGCAGTCAATCCCAAAATGAAGACTGTTCAACACAGCTCAGTCTTTTTGTTTGTTTTTGGTTTTGTTTTTTAAAGAATTTGAGAAACTTTGAGATCACAGTAGAAGTGCTGTGTATTTAAAAGAAAAAAAAATCAAAAACAAACCCGAACCAAAATACAGACTGACTTGATTTGAGAAACTTCTCAGACAGCTGAAGTACCTCCTTATCAAATATTGCAACCCTGCTTCAGCAAACCCAGGTTTGCTCTATAAGCACCTCTCATTAACATACTAACTTCACTCTACGTTTCATATCTGAAGCAGTCTTGAAAACACCTGAAGTCTCCAGATGGCACATCTATAATAAATGGGTTTGTAGCACTGCTTTTGAAAATGTACCTAATGCCAGAACGCTTCTGCATTACACTCTACACAACTAAACAGATTTTAATGCATTTAGGCCTTCTTGATTTCCAGTCCAGTTATAAACTCAGCCTAGTTAACTGTTGAGATTTAAATTCCAAGAGCGGTTACCTCACTTTGGCAAACCTTTTAACGTAAGACACCACCGATCAATTGAAATGAGACTATGACTACTTGTTCTTATGAGTAGACTAGCTAATTGTGCCTTCTGTGTGCTTTACCTGTTTAATTTGCCCTGTATAATACAATATACACTTGGCAAGGCATAACGTAATATAAAATGGACATTTAAAAAAAACACAGCATTTTATTCACCAAATTTCTTTTCATTGAATCCTGTCAATTTCAGACATGAAGGCAAAATGCCACTTAAATGAAAACTGTTCTAATAAGTTACTATTAACAAGGCTTATACCACACAGAGAACTTTCTGGACCTTCCAGGTAGCCAGTTTAAAGTGCGCTACATGTCTTATCCTTCCTTTTCTGAACGTTGCTCTAGCTCTTTAATCCACTTGACTTGTTCTCTACCACTGTATGACTCAGTTAACTCACCTAGGTTTGGGATGTGGCTGGGAAGATCTAGTTGAAGAGGAATGGTTACAATGCATTTCTCTTATCTCAAGGCTTAAATGGTTATCTTGTTAGATTAACCAATATCATTAGATAAAAGAAAACTTCCAAAGGACACAAAAGTTTCCAGATTGAAGATACAAGAAAAAACAGCTGAAGAATCTTAACAGGTGTAATTCTCCTTTATGTAAAGGAATATTGTATATTTCCTATTTCAACTGTTACTACAATCCTACAAAGTTATTTCAAGGGATTTTCTTAATGGGCTTTTAATGATAACTTCTGTGCCATCGGCAGGTTTGTTTCTTTAATAAATCTCAGTCCTGAGGTCTCTATGTTTAATAACAAATAAAATTTCAAAAAAATCCCTAAAAAAATGCTCTTGACTTTTGTATAGTACATACTGTTCCCTCCACCTTTTTTTCCCCTCCTATACAAATACTAGGTATTGCCCTTAGATGCTGCCATTTGCTGGAGTACCTACCATCATTAAGTCACAAAAGTAACTAGTCACACTAGTAACAGCAGCTCTTTTTCTTTATGCTTATGTCTAAATAAGTGAGATAACATACATCTCAGTTCAGAGTTTTGTACACGGACTACTGCTTCTCCGCTTAACTACACATAGAAAATGGTTTTAGCTTATCATCCATTTCCTACAGAAAGCATGCGCCCAAACTGGCATAAACAAACATCACCCCTTCCCTCTCTAAAGACGGATTCCTCAACAATCTTAGCCACAAGTTTCTGGTTTTCCAGTAGGAGTTTGTTAGCCTCGGGGGAGTGGGGGGGAGGGAATCATAATTGGAGAAAGGTATTTGGGGAATATATGTACTATATATAAATAGTACTATAAATGGAAAAGACGTCATTAAAGTAACTCAGTAGTATCCATGAAAAAAAAAGAAAAAAGAAAAAGGGAATTTCAGCATCCCCTAAAACATGCTATACTCTTTCCAAAAAGATACTGTAATATACTAGCCTCTTACACCAATCATACCCAGATTTCATCCTTGTGCAGTTTCTCTGAATATGGGGGGAAAAAAGGCTGCTGCAGAGTTTCTTCCGGGCTATCACGTGCTGTGAAAAGCTGATCTAGATCTACAGCCATGTCATTGCAAACAGTGGCACACAGGAACACAGTACCCTTCACTCAACTCTCCTGAACCACATGGATAAGAGTTAAGTTTGATTATTATTTACTTCTTCTGATAGTCACCTGGAGGCCTAGACTCTCCTACATTACATACTATGTAAAGACTACACTTGCACTGGAAAGCTTTTAAGTGCAATGTAGTAGCAAATGCAGCAGCTGGAGTCTAAATTAACAGGTTATTTTGATCTGTATTCAAGTAGTCATGTCAGAATATTAGGATATAAGCTATTGTTTGGATTTTGTACACAGCATGACAGCAATAGTTTTACAGAATGTCTGTCGTTTACATATCAACATCTAGATGATTTTTTAAAAAATTTTATACTCCTGAAAAAGTAGCAATTGAAAGTCTTGTTAATACAGAAATCATAGGCTTCAACTTGGAGCTCTGGTAGGTGGTTGCTTTTAGAAACCCTGTATGTCACTGCTCTTAACTATCTTTTCATTTCTGTTGCATGATTCAGTGACAAACAACTACGCACCATATAGCGTTATTTTGTATTCCACTAGTGCAAAACCAACCAGCAGAGAGAGCATACATCAACAATACCTATCTTGACTACTTTGACATTTTTGAAACTATCCAACATCAGTATACAAACAGGAACAGAAACAAAGATGATTGTTTGAATTGCAGTGATGCTAAAAATAAGCAAGAAAGGATGACTTACAGAGAAGGAAAACTGAACTGGCCACATCTTCTTCTCTAAAAAGAAATTGAACTTGGAGCCTTCATCAGCATTAGAGGGGAGGGGAATCTAGACCTGTGCACATTAAAAAAAAAAACCCAATCTTTAAGAGAAAGAAGCCCTCCAAAAATTCTGTGCTAAACTACTGCCAACGCATTCACCGTTTCACTAGGTAGCTTTCCAAAGAAACAACGTGCAGGCTGATTATTGGCAATATATATAGGCATACAGGAATCCCTGCAGAAAACGAAGACAATGTTTACAAAATGTTCTTAAAATGACTTTATATAAAGTTTCTACAGCATTTATAGTTCAGCTAAACAAATCCATGCTGGAGAGAACAATGACTTCACACAACATCCTACCAGGAAAACAGTACCAATTGTCTTTGCAAGAAAAAAAAACTGTAGTTAACTTCTTATAATCTTTACAAATAAGGGGAAAAAAAGCTCTTAGAACACAGTTGTTTAACCCTTTCCTCAGGCTCTAATTTTGCATCTTCTATTTGGGCAGACTCATGCCTGCAAAGAAAGAAAATGCTGGCTCAGGCCTCCATTTCTCCTACTTGTCTACAGGAATCATAGACATATTAAAAGCAACAAAAGCTATAAGATCTAGTTGTAGAACCACAGGAAATGACTGGCAGACCTAATCAGATTTTTAATTTTAGCTAACTTAGCCATGAAAGAGTCAAATCCTAGACATAGCACTAATCTCACTTGTCTCTTCTCCAGCTTGTTTTTGCATTTTTATCTCATTCTCGTACTGAGGAGGAAAAAAAAGTGAAACAGCACATACTATTGACATAATCAGTTGTGCAAACTAAGCAATTTTATTCTGAATTTCTCCCTGTCAACAGAACATTACACTCCCCGAAAGTACATGCTATAACTTACTTTCCTAAGACCTTACTATAAAGCAAAATTTCTGTGACAAAAATCTGTATGTTCAAACCTCTGCATGGTGATGATTTACTTTTGGATACCTTTTATGAGCAATCTAGGGAAAGAAAAACATGCTGATATAAGAACTGACAGCCAGTTCTCCTATTTGCTTTCAGTAACTGGTTAAAAGTTATTAACAACAACAACATAAAAAACTAAACACCACCACACACACAAATACTATTGAACATCAGACTGCTTTAACTATACAAAAAGAATGCCTGGGAGGATGACAAAATAACTTGCCCATCAGAACAGAAATATAATTATGGGCACAACGTGCTTACTCTTTTTTAAATTAGATGAACCATTACTGTAACTTACTGCAATGTACCATTCACTTAGGACAAGACATCTAAGCAGCACCAATATTTCGATTTCACTATGCATATAAAGATAAGCATTCAGGAAAACATTTATATTAAGGCTTCAAAGACTTACTGGCTCTCCCAAACACTGCTTTTCCTAACCAACTTTGGGCTCCGAATACATTTGCTTTTAAGATGGCAAGCATCTTTCTCTCATAACCCCACTTCCAGTTTCAATTTCTGCAATAGGACGTAAACTTTGCCTGCGTATCATGTATCCGAAAAAGGATATTTCTATTTCCCTTCTTTCCTATAAACTGTGTAAGTGTCCAAGGCAATCTCTACCCATTTTCAGAACTCCCCCCAAACCTCCTAGATCTTCCATTTCACCTTTCATCAGCAGGCCACAATGTGCTTTCCAGAATCATAGAATCAGTAAGGGGTCATTAAAAACTGTCTAAAGTAGAACTTTAAAAATTCGTTTAAAAAAAATCTTTAACATTTAGTTTGAAAGACTTGTAATTACTCATTCAAGTAACAGTGCATTAAAAATTAAAGATACTAAATATTCACATAGAAGTCCAGTGAGAAAAACACAAAGAGCCCCTATTTCTTCAATTCATTCTTCAATAAGCTGGACTTCAGCTTTCAGAAAGGAAAGGGAAAGATGAACTGAAAACCATGAACCAGAAGAAAATTACTAAGAAGATACTGTAAGTTATGGCAAGTCAGAAGAGGTATTTTTAGAGTTAGACAAAGTTACATGAAAAAAAAAAATCACACGCAGAACGGGAAAAAAAAAAAAAAAAAAAAAAAAAAAAAAAAAAAAAAGCTTGGAGAAGCCACTCGGATGATAATCACTAAGCAAATGCCATCAGTGCTGTTTAAATGAGAGGGGATTTTTCTGCTCCGAAAAGGTAAGGTTAGCTGGGGAGACTCTCACAGCGGCAGCAGCGGAGCCGCCGCACCGGGCTGCCTGGGTCTCTGCGGGGACAAGGACGGCGGTAACCTCCAGCCCGATACAGCCTGTCGCAGCCCCGAGCGCTGCTCCCCCCTCCGCCGACAGCTCCCGCCCACGCGAAAACGGAGCCCCTCAGTCTGAGTGGGGCCGCCAGAGTCTAGGCTGGCGACGCGGGGGGGGGGGGGGGGGGCAGCCTGGCCACATACGCTACCTCGCCTCACGCTCCTCACCCGGCCTCTGCGTCATCCCAGGAAGGCTCCCTGCGGCCCCTCCGCCCGGCGAGGTGGGCGCTCGCTCTCCCGCTCCCTCTCCCGCCGAAGCGCCGGGCGGCCCGCGGAAGAGCCGCGGCCGTTACGGCCGTTGCCGCCACCTCCCCGCGCGCGCAGCGAGTCAAGGGGCCGAGCGGATGCGCGGCCGGCACCGCGCACGTGACAGCGACAGGCCGAGCGCGGCAGGGGCGGGGGGAAGGGGGGGTCTAGTCACGTGACTCCGGGGCGCGCGCTCGGCCGTCCCCGCGCGCCCTCTCGTGGCCAACGGCGGGTAGCGGCTCCCGCTCCTTCCTCGCCGCCTATTGGAGGCGGGCGGCGCGCGGGGCCACGAGGCCGCCGCGCCCCTGCTGCGGCCAGGCGCGCGGCGCCTCAGGCCGGCGCGCCGCGTGCCAACGGCCGCGGCCTGGTGTGGCGGGAGGGCGTCGAGGCGCCTGGCTGCCTCGGGGCTCCGGCGGCGGGGCGCTGCCGGGAGGGTGAGGCCGGCTGAGGTGGCTGGTCTCCAGCTAAGGCCTGCGGCGGGGTCTGCTCTCGTATTTCAGCGTGGTCAGTGTCTACAGCCAGCTAGTAACTCGTGTTATCACTCTGGCACTGTCGCGTATAGACTCCACTCCCACTTAAAAATGGTCTTAACCATTTTTAAAGGACATGTTTTAAAGCACTGACATAATCTTTTGTCTCCAGAGCACTCACTTGTATTTATAGCTGCAGCTCAAGCAGGAGGCAGAGCTGTGGGGGAGGATTCAGGAAGAGGAAGATTGGTGACCAGCCATCCCCAGAGAGCTCTTTTGTTATGAGAAGCTGTTACCAGGAAATGGCTTCCGCCTTTATTAAAGTTTACTTACTGTCCTGACCATGCACAGGGTCATGAGGCAGCTGGAGCTTGCGGTCTTTGCAGTGATCTGAAACACAAAGCAGCTGGGCAGAGCCCACTGGAGGCATCAGCCTACCTTTGGGGGTAGGTAGCTTAGGAGAAAGCTCTTTGAATAGGGGGCGGGGGGAAAAGGAAAATCGATTTCAGCAGAATTAAATGCGGATGGGTTGCTCTGAGAAGGAATCAGTGAGGCTGAAGAAATTTTGCCCTGGAATATGAGGCAAAAAAAGGCACAGCAGTAGGTCCAAGGTAAAAGAGATGTTCCCTGCCAAGTTCTTGCTTACTGGACTGTTGAGTGACCATTTCAGCCAGCATCAGGAAGAGGCGTCTGAATATGTCGTGCAGCCTGTAGAGCCATGGAAAGGGAAGGCATAAATGAGAAAATACATGGAGAACTATAGTCAGAGCCTCCATGGGAGGCTCTAAAAGAGCCCGAAAGGGAACCACAATCTAATGCACACCACCAAAATGTACAGCAGTGGTTTCCCTTTTGCCAGAGATATCACAGTGCTCGTTCACCGCATTTATTCTGCTCATGTGTGTGGATCCATGCAGGAATCATGTGTCCCTGCCTTTCCTGACATTGCTAGGAAGTGGTGAGGAGGTGGGGCTGTGTAAACAGGACTTTGCTCCCATTTAGTACTATAGTGTCAGTAAAGAGCTGTTTATTTATAATATACAGAAACCTAGTTGCTTTAACAAGTACTAGAGCACACACCTGCAGTTGAGCTTTTTTTCGTGTGGGGTTTAAGTTTCTTGTCACTAGTTATCGGTGTGGGTAATAAGCCCTTAAACACCTCACGGTAATTGCAGTTTCTGCTGTATTCCTAGCTTTACAATGGGTTGAAACAGATAAAAAAAGCCCTCTATGGGGCAGAAGTCCCTTTAGGCTCTAGTGAATACCAGTTAGTGGTTTCTGCTCTTTTCCTTTCTATTTTCTCTTTTTTAAGAAGCCAACAATAACAAAAAACCCTCCCCCATCAGCTTTTCAGGGGGGAAAGGAATATGAAACCTTAGATCAGTCTTGGAAAAGCTTTGACTGGCTGGAAGGTTTGGAAAGCCCTAAATAGTTAAACCAAACAAAGCAGTGATATTTAGAGGCAAATACTGCTGAATAAAAGGAATTATTGCTTAATGCAGCGTACAGCGAACGTGTGTAACTCTGCTGACTTTGGTGAGTTAGCTCAGAAGCTGGCCTCTCTCTCTCCTATACTGATAGTCTCAACTTACCTCTCTTTTGATAACCACAGCAGATGAATATGAAGCGCTTTTCTCAAGTAACCAAACTCAAAACATTTGAGATTTGAAATGAACAATACCTTGGCATTGAATTACACCCAGAGCCCTAATGCATCCTCAGTCAGCCTTGCATTCCTGAGTACATGCTGTTGAAACTGGAGATCGCAAAGGTGCATGCATAGGCACAAAAAAAATCCAAGTTTGGTAGAACTTACAGTTGTTTGTCACTTGTAGGTGAAAAAAGTCTGCTCTACATCTGCAGCTGTATAAGTGACCGCAAACTGTGAGGTGTCATGATGGCAAACAGCAGTGCTCTGTTAGAAGATACTACAAAGAAGCAAAATCTCCAAAGTACTTCTCTGCTTGCCATTCTGCATTTTTTTCCATTAATTAGTCAATTGTTTTCATGCAAACTGCAGAGTGCTAGGATATGATGCCAAGTAAATCTGGTATGAAAATGATACAGAGCTGAGTATCATCTATACATAGCTGGTATCAAATTCCACTCAGGCACTGTCAGCTTTCTATAGACAAAAATGAGTAGGTATGCAAAATGCACGTACAGACGTTATTCAGCTAAACCTGTTTCCAAGTGATCCTTCACTAAAGGATGCTATGGGTCGAACTGCTTTTTTTAGGAGGAAGTGTGCTCAAATCAAACCACAGGGCTCTGATATTAGTCTTTTAACAGGAGCTGTTTGGTTACTCTTGAGATAACCTCTCCATCAAAAAACGTATGGGATAACAGTGACACTCTGTGGTGAGCCAGATAAAATGCAATTTACTAATACTAATTTTCACAGGTTTTCTTTGTTTTCATCCTTTTTGTTGGATAAAAAGGTATTAAATATCAGTCTGTAGTTTTCATTCTTGTTGATAGCTTCCAGCATTTTTTTAATACTTTACTGTTATAAAGTGCTATAAAAACATAAGGTAAGAATGCAACTACAAACAAATGGTCAAACAAAACCTTGCATCCAAATGCCAGAATTTGGGGAGCATTCAGAGTGGGATCAAGCTTTTGAGACTCTCCTGTTACCCTGGAATTTGACTAGTTTGTCAGAACCACATTTTCAGATTTCATGCTTATAGTGTCATTTTAATCACATTTTTTCCTGTTAATTTGTCTCTAGGAAAGTCCAATTAAGGAAAAGCAGAGTTTCCTCCTGACTAATCTAGAGAGGTATGTATCATCAGCCTATCTCCAAGCTTTAATTTTTACTTCCTGTAGGATTAACAGATTCAGAGGATGTTACCTGTATTACATATAGTGCAAGCAGGCAGAAAGGGCATTATCTGTATTATATATAGTGCAAATAAGCTGTGTGATTATGCATCATTAGATAGCCTATGTAGGGCTTTCTCTTAATAGCAACTGAAGAAACAATGGAAAACAGTTCTTCCTTCAAAGTTCAGCAGATGGAGGAGCAAATACTAGGGCAGGTGAGAGGACAGAATGAGAGCAGGTTTTGGCATGTAGAATATTCATCTTTTTGTACATACATCTTTTCTTTTCTTTTTATGCCAGAAACATTAGGAATGATGGAAGAACTGAAGTTAAGGCATTTCGAAATAGTCAGATCTATGTTAAGAACTGTTAGTCAGTTCTGAATGTGATGACAGCATGTACTTGTGTGTAGCATAGATGAAGTTTATAGCTTAAACTGGGGCAGAGACCAAACCATAAGAGGAAGTGCTAATGATTTCAGAAAAGGGGGTGATGGTGATAAAAGGAAGCTTAGAAGCTCAATTTTAAACAGCCCCGAGAAAACAAAGCTGAGTGTTAGGAGTGAAGGAGGAAGAAGTCACTGAATCTAAGAACTAAGAAGAAGGACCTGGAATGAGAGTTTCAGTGATATACACAGAACAGCATTGCCAATTTATGTAGGAAAAAAAAAACAAATTGAAAACCTTTGAATACATAAGTCTGCAAAGAGGACCTGCATCCTGGTCAAATGCTAAATAACTTTGAAAATTATAAATTCAGAGACTGCCAAAAAAAAAAAACAAAAGGGCGCCTTTCCCACCACCTCGTGAGGGAATAGGGCAGCTGGGGCAGCCCCTGTCCCAGGTATCGGTAAAGTCCTATACCTGGGCCGGTTGGTTGCCTTTGGGTCAGGTTGGGGCCCATGGCCAGGCAGAGGTAGGGCTGTGGTGAGGCTGGAGCCCGGCACCGGTCATGGGGCAGGGACTGACACCCACACGCTGGGCTGAAATGGGGGCCTGGCCAGGGGAGGATGCAGGGACAGGGAGGTCTCTCAAGTTTCTTAGGGGCCCTGACATTTGCAAGGATGTTATGAAAATAATTTGGGTAAGTTTTGTGGGGTCATTTAGAAATTTTGGATAAAAGCAAAATACTAATCTACAATTCAATTTTGGATTAAAAATATATTCATGGTTTTCATGAAAATAATCATTTGTTTTCAGTGGCAGTGGGACTAAGCTTTCACATGCCTCTAATTATCTCTGATGAAAAGGTCACTGCATATCTGAAGAAAGAGGCAGCTGCAGAGATTCTGTACAGTGCCTGTGAGACCATTAACAGGAATTTTTATGCTAATGAAAGGTAAAAAGATCAATGTGCAGGTGGCGTGGAAATTTTTTCCTTCATTTCCCAGATACTTTTGATAATGTGGTAATGTAATTAATGGGCACTGCTGTCTCAAGAAGCATTTCTGATGGACTCAGTCAGCCACCCCTTTGCTACACAATTAATGCTGACTTACAAGGAACTAGAATTAAACCTGCCTGCTTTAGCTCACCTCCTTTTTTGTGTGTGGCATCTCAGGCATCGAGCCTGAGACAGTCATGCTACAAGCATCTTGGTTTAATCCTAAGATGAGATGGTTTCCATGGGGAATTATCAACTATCGACTCTGTTCTTCAAAGCCTGTTTCTCAAGCTATACTGTAAGTCCCTTTTTTCCTCCTGTCTACTCCTGATGGGGTATGGTCAAAATGGTTGACAACTAATATAATAATAATAAAAAAATCTAGTTACGGAAATATTTAAGGCATTGGAGGAGAGGGATTCTGTCCTATAATACTAGTCCCAATTACTGTTCTTTGTGATAAATATTTAGGAAACAGAGAAATGCATAGATAATAAGCAGCAAACAAATAAATTGGCTGAAATCCCATGAAATTCTATATGGGCTCAGCTACCTTTGACTCTGCTCCTGTGAACTGTGAGACATGAAACACGAGGCAGGATCATTTGTTTTGCCCACGTAGGGAGCAGTAGGGATAAAGGCTGTCCTCGTCTGTGAGCACAATGAAGGAATTTCTGAATTACTGAGAAAATGGCCTTTCTGTTCCGGCAAGAGACTCACTGAGGGCTGATCTCATCTACTTTTACTTTCTTTTCTTTCATTATCTCTTAAACAGGCTTGTAATTGCACACATATATTATTTATCGGAAAAGGTTTGCTTTTATAACATAGCTGGGGATGGAACAGGCTGTTAGGAGTATTTTGCATCCCATGTTTTGGATGATTGATGGGAAGGGATAAAACAGGCTACAGTTCAGTACATGGAGTATAAGGATGTTAAAAAAGAGAGAGTAGAGTAGCCTCTATTTGCCTGTGAATTGCTCTACTGTGTGTCACAGAATACCTGAAAGCAATCTTCAATAAAACTGTGCCCTAGCTACTTTACTCTGGCTTTGCTTCTTTTTCTTTTTTTTTTCTTTTTTCTTTTTTTTTTTTTTTTAATAGAAGAACCTCTTTCTGTAGCATGTTAGCAGGTGATGAACTAACGATCCCATCATGTATTTCAAAAACTCAGTTATTCTTCAGTTGGTAGAATCTCCACCCTTGCTTCTTGTATCTGTTTTTTGGTTTACTTGAAAGAAATTACAGTTTTGTGAATACCTGTTCAGATGAAACAAACGTGTACTGCAGCCACTGAACAAGCCACGGAGAGAGTGTGTGATAGTAAAGGCAGACAAAACAGGTAAGGATCAATAGACAAGTCACTAGAGCCACTGGTACTTCACGGAATACCACCTATGCTGGGGGTATTACAGTCCACTGCAATGTGAGAAGAGGGTTCCCCTAAATGGGAGAACAAGCAGATTAAGGATCCAGGCACCAATTTAAGTTTTCATAAAAAAAAACAAGCAGACAAACAAAAAAAATGGTGAACAGAGAGTTAACTTAGTTAAGTCTCAGGCTGCAGCATGCTGCAGAGCGTGCGACCCGTCTCCCGACAAGCCAGGCTCGGCTGCCCTCCAGACAGCCATCCTCTGCTGTTATTTCCAGCTCCCCTGGCCTCTTGCCCTTTTTCGGTTTATGGACTGGTTTCAGAAAAGATCACGCATGAACGTTCAATGCATCACTTACTTACACACATGTGACGGCATATTTATATTGTTAGATCAACTATGTGACAACTGCTGCAAATAAGCATTAGCTCTGGAGCTGACCTAGAGTCTCAGCAGAGTAATACATCTTACACACCCACAAGCTGCCCAAACCTGGTGGAACCAGTCACCTCCATGTTGGAGAGACCTATTAAGTGCTTCAGCCTTTACTCACAGAAATATCCAGCAAAATACAGTCTGTAGGACACCTTGTAATACTATTCAGTCTATCTGGGCTGGACTCCTTGTTTTTTTTATTATTATTATTTATATTGATATTTATTTTTCCTTTTAGGATAAGATACAAAGCTGAAACTGGAGGGCAGGTCTGCATTAATGATAAGAGAGAAAGCCTGCAGCCACTTCAGTTTTGTATGCATCTGAGTAGCCTTCTAGTGAGCAAAACCCAACCAATAAAAAAGGTAAATATCAGCTTTGCTAGGGCTCTGCCTAACTGTAATCGGCTCTTCTTGCGCAAGGGTCTCTGGAAGCTGTTCCAGGAGCACATTTTTTTCTTCTGATGTGTAAAGTTCAAGTGGAGCTGTCTAGTTAAACAGTCTTCCTTTCTTTTAATGGATTTTTTCCCCTTTTGCCAGTCAGTCAGTCAGAAGACTGACTTTGCCGCACTTATGATAGTTAAGATGTAGTAAATACGCTGATGTAAAGAATTTTATAGGCTTTCACATCAGAAAAGGTTTTTTTGGCTATTGTCTTTCAAGGAGATACTAAAAATCACATTTGTGTACCCTTCCTCAAGTCTCCATTGCTACAGTCCAATGGGTAGTAAATGAAAGCAGGTGCTATGGACGTTATTATTACACTTTTTAAACTGAAGACCATCTAAAAAATCCTCAGTTGTCTCACTGCTTGTTTTTAAATGTGTGCTCTTGGGCTGTGATTCAGCAAATTCCGGGAGTAGCATTTGTTTCAAACCCAGTTTCCTCTTTGTCCTGCTGGGGGTGGATGTCCCTGCGAGAAGCCAGCAAACAAAAGGTCATTTATTTCTGTACATGGTGGGGAGGAAACTGGCCACACTGTCTCCCCACCTCTTCCTGCAAAAACTTTCACACCAATCACTCAATGTTGTAAATAAAAATGAAATTTAGAGGCAGTAAAGCTGCAGTACTTGCACCAGCCAGGGCCCATGAGAGGGGGGGCCAGGGCAAGCTCTGCTCTGCTGCTCTCTCCACTTGCATCCCGCATCCCGAGCACGAAAGGCACGGAAGCCAAGGGACCGGCTGAACCAGACACGTGTAAGCACAGGAGAGCAACAGCCGGCTGCTAATTGTTCTTACCACGGCATCAAGTCAGGGTGAGATTCTGTAGCGCAGTTTGAGCGTGTGTACATATTGATATCTGCCTTACTTGTTTAGGGTCTTTCTTTTCTGCTTATTATTTTTATCAGATTATGTTTTTCATGAAAACAGTACATAATTTTCCTTGGGACAATTTAAATTTGTGGAAATCAAGTGCTAAATGCTTGGCATGTACTTACATGGCATATCAATGTCTAAATATCCTGAAGGTGAACTGAGCAGCCAAGAGGAAGCTCCGTCTCTCAGACTTTTAAAAATTAGACTAAAGCCTCCTATGGGAAATGGTGTAGCACAGGCATGAGAGCCAAAAGGATCTCGGTGCTCACAGGGGAGCCAAAATGCCCAGGGTCCCAGGTCCTATGTCCCTCATTTGCAGTGAGAGTCTCTGTCCAATCCCATTGAATCTGCTGAAGGAAAGACCTATAAAATCATGGTTCTTTGGGCCTGGGGGCTCTCAGTGCTCAAAACTCTGTTAATGATGATTAAAACTAAGAAATTTAGTAGGATGCGTTAATCTCCACTGTATTTTGAAATGAATGAGAGTGGTGGGGAAGGAAACAGAGAGGAAAGAATGTTTTTAGACAGCAGAAGCCACCTGCTTTCGAGGAAGAACTTATCCATCCTAGAAAGGCTGAAGAAAAATGCACAGGTAAAATCCTCTTCTATTCATACCCATGTCTTTTGCAATTTTTAAGGAACTAATTATCCAGCTGTTACCAGTGCTGTTATTAGCCTCAGTTCATAGAGGGCATCAGCTGGAATACAAAATTTAACCAGAAAGAAACAGTGACAGAACTAAAGAATTGTAAAAGGATATGACAAGAGTGTTTACAGGATGGTCTCAATAGAAGAAATCCTTCCAGCTGAAAGAAGTTACAATCTTTAGCCACATTAATATTTAAGAACTATAATATGCCATAACATAGGGCTTTAGTGCTCATTTGGCCTCAGTGATCTTGGCTAGGAGTATACTTAAACTGCACTAAACTATATAATGAATTATATAATGAACTTGTGTGCATGGCAAGGAGGATAAAAGCATGTCCTTAAACCTTTTCATATTTGCAGTTAATATATGCAGACTGAGCTGCCTTGGGCCTGCTGTAGATGGTTATATTTGCTTTTAACACCCAAGTTTCCAAGGCATCTGTTGTGTATTTATTCAACAGTCTGAACTGGACCAAGAGGCTTTTAGGAGATGGCAGTATCGAGGCAGAGACAAAAAAGCTCAAGTCATCTGTGCAACCAGACAGCCAGTAAATGAAAAAAAAAGAAACGTCTCTACTGCTGTCCCTCTGTGTTGAACAACTGTCCTAGAGTCAAAAAAAAAAAAAAAAAAAGAAAAAGAAAAAAAGGCCCTGTATCGCATTGCCCTGTCAAAAAAGAGAAAAATTCCTTAGTTCGTTGGTGTTTGGATATTGCAGCTCACATGGTATAAAACAGAGGTATTAGGGTCAGGACTCTGCAGTCTTTTAAACTCAGCACGAACTGAGGGGTTGTCCTGCTGCTACTTTGCTCTGAATGTTTTGGCTCTGGATGTGCACGTTTAATTCTACAGAATTATTTGCTTGGGGTTAAAAAGGGCACTGAAAGGTTTCACCGCTGCCAAGTTCCCCAGAAGAAAACCTTGGCAGTTTTCCCCAAGGGAAGAGGTGGGCTCCTCTGGCAGTAAGTAGAGGTAGCCACAAGCCTTTGGTAGAGATCAGCAATTACAAACGCAGGTGCTGAGGTAGGGGCTGGGGAAGAAGGGGTTTCTCCTGAGTGGGAATCACAAACGTCTGAAACAGATTAGCCAACATCCTGGTTACCGAAAACACTCGCTTCCCTTGCAGCAGCCGTTTGGCAATATACCCCATCTCATGGGGCATCATGTGATCTACCCTGCTTGTTTTCTGGAATAAGGCTTTTCTAGAGACTCGTTCACTTCACGTAATTTATGCCACTGTTTGTTACAGATTATCAAAATGATGTTGGCTCATAACATTTGAAAGAGCAACACAGAGTTTACTTCTACTAGTTATTTTCTACCTTTTTCCTGTGTTGAAAAGTATGTTAAAAGAAGTAAAAAAAGAAGTAACAAGTCCTGCCCTGCTCTAATCATAAATCCTTGCAGTATGCTCCCAAGGTGACTCTTAAATGCTGTGGTGACAAAACTCCTCCCCTGTTCAAACGGAGCAGTGGTGATGGTAATAGGAATTAGTCAGATATAGGTAGGGAAATCAGATATTCCCTTCTGTTTTTTTGGCAATTCTGTAGGAGCTGCTGCCACACAGACAGTATTAACCCCTTACGATGTGTGCCAGCTGGGAGGGCATGCTGGAATTCACAATTTTCATCTTCCTCAGCATCACAAAACGCAGCATCTGCAGTGATTTCTGAAGTACCATCACTTCTCGCTCAGCAGCAGACAAAAAGAGGTCCTTAAGACATTTTCCTGTCTTAAGTTCTTCACAGATTTGAAGTGTCCTTTGGGTAACTGGCCCCAGAGCCTACTCTGGTAGTTCAAAATCCCCTCCCAGCAGCTCTTCTGGTTGTTAACTCAGTTCCCTTGGTAAGTCTGCTATTGGCTGTCTCAAGGCTAAAAGGAGATTTTGTACCAGGCGCTTTCAAGTGGGATGTTTCTTTCTCTTTTTATTTTTTATGCAGTCAGTTTTTGGGGCATCTCTTTATTAAGTAAAACTATTGATTGAGGAATAGTCCCTCTGGTGTTTTCTCCCTTCCAGCTTTTTTTGTAACCAGCTCCCTGCCTTCGGTCTCTGCTGTTAGTGTCTCAAAACTTCATCAGCTCTCTTTAACTGGCTGTATATTTGGTCAGTATTCAGGTTTTAGTGTGAACTGCTTTTCCTTGGCCTTGCATCTGGTAACTATGGGCAAAATGTGGCCAAGTCACAGACTAATTCCATTTGAAAGGGACATCTGGCTCGATACAGGGCTTAAAGCAGGGCCACCTCCAAAGCTAGACCTTGCCGTGGCATTAGACCAGGTTGCTCAAGGCCTTGTCCATTGGTTTTGAACATCTCCGAGGATGGAGAGTGAGCACAGATTTATGTTTTAATTTCTGTCAAGGAATTTTCCCTTGGTTCCCAAAGAGAGGGAAAGCAGAGAACCAAAAAAATCCAACACTGCTAAAACCACAGCAGACGATTCTCTTCTCATGGGCTCACGTCACAACGTCCATATTTGAGCCCATCCGTGACTTCTACGATGACACCAAACTGTTTCAACTCAAGCGTTACCTTATTTCTGCTCTTGCTAATTGTCCTTGTTCCTCTGTAGTTGCCAAGTTTCGTCTCGACACTTTAGAAATACGGCCACACAGCAGCTCCATGAGCAAACGCTCGGCCGGGAGCTGCCACTGAGCGATACTGCTGCGGGCTCTTCTGTAAAATGGGTTGAGCTGGGAGAGCAGGCGGCTATCGGAAAAGCCAAGCGGGATGGCCCTGCCGTTGCACTTCGCCTCCTAAACACGCATTTCCGAGACACGTCATCGGTGAGCGCCGGGCGGGCCTGCACGCTTCGGGTGCTCCCTCTTTGAGACCACGTGCATTAACAAGAGCCTGCGGCAGTCAAGTGCAAGAAGAAAGCATACGTTATTTCCACTAATACAGGATTTCTCCCAAATGAGCAGTTTTCCTCTGATTCTCCAAATGGGATGCAGCTCATTTCACTGACTGATCAATGCATGCTGGGTGGTTAAAGGATTTATTACAATAGGAATAGCTGCTTTTTTTTTTCTTCAGATAGCACCTGGAAGAAAAAACTGCCAAAAACCATTTTGTTAGAAAACAGACTGTATTGTACTGAGGAGTTTTATAATTACCACTTTGGTGTAGTTGTTGTAGGTTAATACCCTCCTCCTAAAGAAACTGTGAAAATCCCCCATAAAGGTTCACCACAAGCAAATTACCAGAATAACCGAGGAGCAAACCCACATGTGATGGCACCCCTTGAAAACACTAATACCATGGCGAAACAGTATTAAAAATCAGTAATACAATTAGAATCATGACAAACAGCAAACTACTATTAAATGTATTTTGGCATCGGAGGGTCAATTAATTGGCCTTAGCCTTATCTAAACTTCTGTCTGATACTTGACTTTTCGCAACGCGTTTCCTTGAGTCTCATCCAGGACTGCCTTGGGATCACTGCCCAGATACTGCTGGAAAACACCAGGTTCGTAGCCGGGGGCTCGTCTGAGGCCAAGGCTCAGGTCCGGGCTCTGTCCAGAAGCAGAAACCTCCGCTCTGGGCTGGTATAACTCTTCCCAGGTCCAGAGCTCTCGTGCTTCAACCAGTGCAGCATGCAGGACTCCTTGCCCTGTTAATTGTTATGAGAACCTATTCCTCGGAAGTTCACAGAGCTCCCAAACTATCAAAGAAGTTACTCCTTCCTCAGGCCTCAGCTCTTTTTCTTTTCTTTTCTTTTCTTTTCTTTTCTTTTTCTTTTTCTTTTTCTTTTTCTTTTCTGCCTATACTGGCTAATCACATTTGGATGTGGCAGCGAGTTTTTTTTTTTTTTTTTTTTTTTTCAGCAGGCCACAATTGTTCCCACAAATAAAACTCACTTGGCAAATAGCAGCTCCACAGTAGCACCCTACTTGATTCAAGCTGGGCACGTACAGCCAACCAATATTTATTTTTCAACCTAGGAAGTGTCGAGACGGGGTTCTGAAGGCATCGGTTTCCACAGCGAGAGGACAAGTACACCCGGTCCCAAGCAGAGTTTAATTAGGGAGGGAAAAGTCTTTGGAAAGACCAAACTGGAAGTTTTCTTCGGAAGAAAAATATCATTTTAGAACAGGGCTGAGGCATCTTATTTCCAAAGAGCAGCCTCGAATCCAGAAGTACAAGCAGATAGCTTTGTAAATTGGATTTTTGTGCCCGGGGGAAATGCCAGGATGCTCTGCCCGGGCTGGCTCACTGGGGGGACTGACCTGAGCACCAGCATGTTTTTATGATATCTGGGCACCATCTCAAAGCAGTCCTGGATGGGACTCAGGGAATCGCACTGTAAGAAAGCAAGTATCAGAAATCTCTGTTCCTTTCCTGAAAGCACGGGCTGCTGAGGCGACCGCGGGCTCGCAGCCCCCGCTCCCGCCGACGTGCTTGCCGGCGCCTGGAGGGCCGCGGGAAGCGTCCGACAGGCAAAGCATCTCTTCGACGTTGCTTCTCAGCAGCGCAGCACCCAGCCTGCACACTGAGCAAGGGCCCGTTCTCCTCGCAGGAAAACATAGGTGCTTTACGCTTCATTATTTTCTGGGTTTTATCAGCATTTAGTAAGTCCTTCTTCTTGGTACCAGCGTAAACGAGGCTCGGAGCCAGAGGTCCTTGGCCAAACGTGGGCAGCGTTTCCAGAGACCCAAAGGCCAGACAGGAACGGGGCAGCAGGCGCCTGCTCGCCCCAGTCTCTCCCGAAACAACCCACGCCCCAGCAGTAGTTCAGTTCAGACTTGCTGACATGCATTTTGGAGGGGGGAAAAACAGATTCACAGAGGAAACTCGAGTCCAGAAAGCAGAACGAGGAAAGCAAACAAATGCAGCTCAGGCTGGCTGCTGGGGCTTCCTTTAATGGCATTTATTGCTGCTCTCTTGCAGGTGAAGAATGCTGCGGGAAAGGCGCTGTGTGGAGGAGAAGAGCATCCCTGGTGCAGGAACGTACTTGCCATGCATTGCAAGACTGCATGTTGTAAAGCACATTATTCCCAGAACACTAGTACAAGCACAGCTCTAAAAACAGTGTCAACCTTTTAGAAAGGCAAAAAAGGTAACGTAGTAGTGTAAATAATACAGCTAAAGAAAAGAAAAGAAAAAAGAAAAGAAGAGAAAAGAAAAAAACCCCAAAAGCAATGACAGTAAGACAGTGTAGAAAGTTCCAGGGGGGAAAACAAATGCTACAATGCAACCCAGCAGTCTAGTTAGTTATTAACTACTGAGTCGAGAAAAAATAAGCATTCAGTGCCAGACTGACACTTTTGTCATGCCCTGTCCGGGTTTTCTAGGTTATTTCCACGCGGTCTGTGCTGCGGCGCTGTGCATTCCCGGCGTCGCTTGCATCCGTACGCAGCCGTTTGGTCCAGCATGCGTAGCCCCAACGGAGCACGCTGGGGCCAACGCCGCAGCCCCAGCAAAGGTTTTCCCAGGAGTGGGAACCACCAGTGCTCTGTGAAAGTCTGAATTTTCAAAGATTGTAATGCAGCAAGAAGAAAACAATGTGTGTGGACGTTGCTTGCCCGCAGAGCTGCGGGAAAGCTCCAGCCTGGCCTTGCTCTTGCCCCTCTTTTAGAAGCTGGTGAACTACTGTGAGTGAGCTTGGAGCTGACAAATCACAGGTCACTGCGGCAGCAGAAAAAGAAAAGAAAAAAATCTAGCTTTTCTGCGCGAGCTGGAAGCACAAGCGGGTGATGTTTGCTGCTGCCCTCCCAAGCCCTCCGGCTGCAGCACCTGCTCTCTGCTGCGGAAGGGCCCTGGAGGGCGGGAGGGCGCTGGCGCCACGGTGCTCTCCAGCCACGGGACCCGTCTGCAGAGCAAATTCCTAGAAAATACTAAGGATGCTCCCATGGGCGAGGGGCGGCCAGTTTCGGTACCGAAGGCGGAAGCCAAAGGCCTGAGCTCAATGATACGCAGGGGAGAGATCCCTCCTAAATACACGACTTTCCCGTTTGGCGGCATTCGCCGGCTTTGGGAACTTGCCGTGAATCCATGGGGAGCCGCAACGGTCCGTTTGCTGCCGCCATCGAGCGAGTGTCAGACAGGAGCTGCCGGGGCCGAGCGTGGGCCGCCCGCAGGAAGCCCATGCCCGGATCCGTGAGAAACCGCCCCAGACACGCGCCTTCGTCAGCTGGTCCTCCCACGTTGGGGCAGACTGAGATCGTGTCCTTCTCCAGCGTATCTCAGCCTAGCACAGGATATTTCCTAGCATCCGAGACCAGCTTAACTCCCACTTGGCTTTATCATCGGACTAGGTTCAGTCTGAGCCCCCAACGTAGCGATACGTCCACGTGCAATGCCACAAACGGGGACGTTTTAACCTCTTGTAAAGTCAGCTTCTCCAAGGTGCGAACTTGCACCTTGCAAACCACTCAAAGCCTTTTGAAATAAATAAATAGCCACAACAAGGTAACTGTTCAGTTCCCAGAGACCTGTTTAGGCAGCGTTTTTGTTCACATCCAAATATATGGGGAAAAAGTTAGGCGTTCTACTTGCGGGGTTTTTTTGTTTTGTTTTGTTTTGTTTTTTTAATATTTGCTCTAAACCAGTGAAGGCAACAGCTCAGAGACATGAAACTGCTGCTTTTTGACCAAGTTATACATCTTTCTGAAAGTTTGTACGTGTTCAATTTAAACTCAAGAATCTGACAGCTCCCCCGAAGATTCCTTCTACGCATCTCCCGTTCGGGAGTGTTCCCGTGTGCAGCCACACTCAATAAAAACCCCAGCAAAACGCAAACTGCCCCCGCAGACCGATTCTCCCACACCCATCTCGCGGCTGCGGGGCCTGGCCCAGACCTCCCCGCGGCCCTTTCTCCCGGGAGCCACGGTCAGCCCCGGCAATGAGAACAGCGAAACCTTAAACTGTGTTTTTAATGTTATAAAACCCAGGCGGTATCCGCCGTCCGGGGAGCCCTGCCGCAACGCCTAAGCGCGAAGCAAAGGGCAGCCAGAGCTGCAAAGCGGGTGGAGCAGAAAGGCGCAGCGGCCCCGGGCCTCGCTGCGGGGCAAGACGCGCGGCTTCGCCCTGCGGGGGCTCGGACAAACCTAGAACGGAGCTTGCCGTAGCCCCGGCCAAGTATTTTGTTTCATCCTCGTTCTTCCTAATGCACTGACCTTTCCATCTACAGGAGAACAGCCTAACAGTAATTTTATACTATATACAGGAGATCTAGGGGTGCCAAATCCTACCGATATTTTACATGTGGGTTCAGCTGGCTCTGTGAGGTAGAATTAAATACATATGTACACATACGTACATATACATAAAAATATAAAGCCACTAAAGAAGATCAGCTTGCAAATAACTAAGACAGAGACACTGAGCTCCTTCATGCTTCATTTCAGCCTATTAGAAAAACCCGAACAACAAACCACAGCTTAGCCATCCGTTTTCCACAGGATCCCGTTTAGGGATCCCAAGAGGGGATAGCTGAGCCGCCCGGCACAGCCCCGCGCGGCCTCGGGCCCTGCCCTAGTCTGAAACAGACTCCAGATCCAGAGGATATTATGGATCAGCTTTTTTCCTCTAAAATGTTTCTTAAAGTATTCCAGTGTAGGCTCTTTCAAGTCACCCAGGAAGGACCTGCTGCACCACAACACACTCCAAAAACCACCTGCTTTTAGAGTTTCATTCTGTCAACTAAGTGTCAACTGAAACATCGGTTTTTGTCAACTGAAAGCTAAAGGAACCAAAGAGATTAAGTTACTCTTGGAGACGGGAGTTGGGTTATTTTGAAAATCTCAATTTTGGGCTTTTACATTCCTGCAGAAGAGCATTAGCAAAGATGAAGATCAGGCCTTGGAGGCTCCTCTCCGTCACCTCCACGTGCGCAGAGTGCGAGGGCCTTCTCCGGGCCGGCTCCCATGACTCCCTCCCCAGGGACGCAGAAGACAACGAACCCGCTGCTGCGGAGCCGCAGGCGCCGTTGCAGCAGCTCAAGAGCTTTTCCTTCCCTGGCGCTGTCACGTAATTAAAACGGGACTGCACTAATCAGGCAGCCACCAGGCGATGCCAAGCCCTTTGGGAAGCTGCCGGCAGCGAGCCGGGAATTCGGGCTGCACCAACGGTCGGAGCATCTTGGGACACGCGTTTCTGGAAGTGGAAAGGGATCGTGAAAGCTCCTCCACGCTGCGGTGCACCGTCAAGCTTGTACCTGCAACGGCTGCTTAGCGCAGTTACGCGCATCAGCTGCAAAGCACTTACTTACCAGGGCTTCCCGTACAAGCTTGGGGTACATTTCCTTAAAAGACATAAAGCTCCTTACTAGAACAGCATCCAAAGTTTCAGTGATCACTGCGTCCGCTGACTTTAGTCGTTGCTGTAACGTATTTCAAGCTTTGATGAGGAGTTCTGCTAACTAAAACCCAGTCACAGACAAAGCCCTCTAAGTCAATCTGTGAAGACTAAGCAGTTTTGTAATTTTCAAAATAAGTTCTTGAATTTTTTATAGTATTTGATAGCAGCTTTTTTATTGGTTACAAAACCTAAGCCCATATACAAAATTAGGAACACATTTAGATGCCTCTTTGAAAGAACGTTTTAGTCTATTTTAACTGATAGTTTAAAAAAATAATAAAAAC
Source organism: Rhea pennata (assembly GCF_028389875.1). NCBI lineage: Eukaryota > Metazoa > Chordata > Aves > Rheiformes > Rheidae > Rhea > Rhea pennata. The sequence goes on from NC_084663.1 coordinate 186,613,960, forward strand.
AATGCAATTTTAAACACTGTTCTGAAAACGTAAAAGTGCAGCAATATACTTGGTTTCCTTTATTAACTATGAAATGGTGCAATCCCAATCAAAAGCTGATAAGGTCACAACAGAAAGAACTGCGCAAATGCTTTGTCTTGCCTTACTCAGTTCTCCCATGTTCACTTTTAATGTAATGCATTGAGTGCAAGAAAAAGATCAAATCTTCACAGTAGTGGAAAACTGTTATTTTAATATCAATTTGTATGTAATCTCTAGGATAATAGTGAGCGCAGGCTGAACAGGGCAACCTTCAGTCTATACGGCATATACGGAAACAAAATTGAGTTAGAAGGGGAAATATTTGTTCACAAGAACGTCTGCTGTAACTCTAATTTCACAAAAACTTTGTGACCTTACCTAACTTTGACTTTTTATTGTTTAGTTTTTTAGCGAACACCACACAGTTTCAAGATTTTAGACTATAGTGTGTGAATAGGATGCAGTTACCATATGAAGCTTCAACTCAACTTCTGGGAAAAGAAAAAAGGCACAATGAACTTCAACTCAATTTTATGTGCACAAGAGTTGAAAAATCTGAGCCACCTTAAAGAGAAATTGATTCTAAAATTTATAAAACCTATAAATAATCAGAGGCCAAACCACTATATTAAAACAGATTATCTAGCAAGTAAAAATCTTGCAGTTTAAACATACGCTTGTATCCAGTTAAGATACAAGACAACTCACTCTTTAAAGTGGCTCCACCTTGGCAGATATATATTTAATGAATGCACACCTGCTATGCGTTGTTCATCAGTGGAAAAACAGCTGATCCACAAAGCTCTGATGGCATCTGTCCTTATCTTCATCACAGTAAATACAACCCACATCCAATAACTAAATTAGTTTAGATTTTTCTATCCCTTCACATCAATGCATTGGGAAGTTACACCCAGTAAACAACAGCAACAAAACCAGTTTGTGTGACAGCTTACAGAATTTCAAAATTATCCATCTTTACCCCAGCAATATCAAAATCCCTTTGAAAACGACTGGGTCAGACGATTTTCCAAAAGCAATGACCTCACATACCTTACGTAAAGTTATTTAATGTGCGCTGCACATCAGGTTTATGCTGAATAACTGCAGCTTCCATACAGCCTCACACATCAACCAGTTTGTATCTTTTTAATCATGTGAATAAGATTTGAGACTAATTTCTGAATTACTCTTCCAATACTCCAAGAATGAAGCTTTTATGACGCTTCTAAGTAGTTGCTGGTTTGTTGCCAACCACATCATCATAAGCACTGGTTACTAAGTAAAAAATAGTTTAAGACTAAATTACAGTAAACATGAAAGCTCCACAGTTTAAACCCAATATAAATCAACCATATCCAATTATCAATTTAAAACAAAATATATTGACTACTGAAAGTTGAAAGCAAGATTCTTTTTAAGTAATACATTTTTGGACAGATTTTTTTTCCTACAGTCTGGGACTCTTGCTTTCAGCTTAAACAGAAGTTCAAGTCCATAACAGGTTGTAGCTCAGGTAAAATACCATGCACAGCATTTGATTACTTCAAAACAGCAGGAACACACAGGCTGAAGTGAGTGGTCAAATAGGGCTCGCTGTTCTCAAAAATTAGGTATAATGGCAAAAGCTATACCAGTCCAAATCTACAGTTCATTCTCCAACCCTGGTTTCTGAGGCAGTTAATGAATACACATCAATTACTGATAGATGAAGTAGTTTTGTTTGTTTTTTAAACTTAAGTGTTTAATCAATTGCCAAGTGTTTTTTTTTTTAAGTTACTTTTATTTCAGTTTCACCAATGAAATTCATTTGGCTTGCATTTTTAATCTATTCTTCCACATAAAGTATACGAAAATATGTTTGTGGAGGACGATGATGGAGGCCCAGAGCAAACTGGGCCCCTGTAAAGTCTTCCAAATATACGCATCATACCAAAGTGTCTTGATCCACAGCGCACCATTTTCCAAAGAAGCTACTTTTCCATGGAAAGCCGATGTGCCACCACTATGGAATATTCTTAACAAAACTGCAGACTGCGGTTGTCAGGATGTGGCACCAGGAAAAAGGCAAAAAAAGGTAGTTGGGACTGTTAAAAAGAATTCTAAAACAGTTTAAGAGATCATGCATATGCATTTACAGTCCATGTGATAGTGACGTTTGGCAACTGCAAAGTGACCGATACATGGCTTGCTTTAGAAGCATCAAAACGAAGAGGCATGTGTGTCTTGGAGCCTTTTGTTTCTTCACTTGGTAGCCATCTGGTGGTGCTTCATATTGGTGTGGGACAGAGAAGCTGCATTTTATTGAACTTAAAAATTAAATTCTTTTGTTTGAAGGTTGGCCGTTGGGTCAAAATTGTAAGTACCTCCTTGAGTGGCTTCAGGAATGAGACTGGGATCTTCATCGATCTATAAAATACAAGAACAACAAAATTCATGAGAAGCTAATTTCTTGCACAATTGAGTTCAGGTAGAAGAGATTCACAAATGTTTGTCTATTTTTTTTAAATATTATTGTAATGAAATTATACTAGCTTTTCCAATTTAATTCTTCAATTAAGTATTAAAAGAAAAAAGAATCAATTTATTCTGATAACATTAGGGAAACCAAAAATTGAAATGGCTGAGGATTGGGTTGCTGCTTGGTCAAAGCAGTTGCTATTTTGGTTGTGTGATTTAATTCTAAACATCAGTTTTCAGCTTTTCTTGAGTTGGCTAATCGCTAGCTGTGAAATCCAAAATTAGTTTTGTACTTTCTCCAATTTACTGCAACATGAAAATAACTTTTAGTGGCAGTTGATAGAAATAATTGTCTTGTAAAGCTTAGAAGAGTCATTAGTATCTCCCATCAGAAACTAAAGGAGTTATTCTAACTCATTTTAGAATTTTGTATTGCTCTTAACCACCATCTGAAATATTTTACCAAAAATACTTGATTACTACAGGAACATAGAATGAAAGACATCAGTATAGAAGAAGTAGTTCTCAATTTCCTTAGAGCTATTATAAACTAGGTACTACTGACATAATTGTTTCTAGGAACAAAAATTAACATGGTCAGCAGCTTTAATATGCACAACTTCAACCCTCACCTATCCTCCTCCAAACCATCAGCTGAAATTATTCTCTGAACGGAAACACCTCTGCAAACCAGGCTGCAGGAAGCCGTATGCCTTGTCTCAAACCATGGCGCATTCTGAAGTGGGGAAGAGCCCTTTGGTGGGGGAAGGAGATGATTTACAGGTTTCTGAGGTCCAGCATTAGACTACTATGGACTTCAGAACCGAATCACCAGAGGTCCTTATATTTCCCTAAATATCTAAATCGGAGGGAGAGATTAAGACCTTCAGGGAGAGCAATGATCTTCAGGAAGAAGACTAGAGCATGTCGTTCCCAAATGAAGATTGAATCCGGATTTAGAAGGCTTAGCAAATATTTCCACATTGATAAATTAGTCCTTCTGTCTTCTGTAGGGGTAGTACAAAGCAATATTGCTGAAGTTCACATGCACAATAAATCAAAGCCAGGAAGCTATTAGTGCCGGTGCTAAAGTAGATGTCAACTGCCTGTCCCTTTTATAAAGCTCAGCAAAGGAGCAGAAGGGATTAACAATAAGGGGGGAAATAGTTGCCTGCAACATCTTCCAAGAACACAGAAGCTCCTGAAGTGAGAGAAGACAGAAAACCCCCGGAAGTCAATCTTAATTGCCATCAAGCAGGCTAATATAATTAGTCTCTTGCCTCCTTAGGGTAATTTGGATTTTTATTCTCTTGCACTGGTCCTCAGAGTGATGAGGCTTCATTTTGTCACTTACAGTTATTTCCTTTAAAAAAAAAAAAAAACTATGCCTGTTTTAATTACTATCTCCCTATCACAGATTTTCTAAAGTTTCTAGTAAGCCAGAAAAGCCAGAAACCTCAGAAAACATGGGTGATAGTTCAAGCAATAACCTGAAGTCAAGTCTCAGTAATCTAAGTAAAGGAGGTACATCCAGCAAATTTACGTAAAAGTAACCTACGACTAACTAATATAATTTAAATGCTCAAAAGGGAGCACAAACCACAAGAGGTTTCCACTAGCACCAATCAGACTGTGCTTTTAAGTTAACCACAGAAGTCTTAGAGCCATTACAAATATTAGACACTGCCCACAGAATCATTACAAGCATAAGGATTATATTGTAAACTTAACCGGTGATTAACTTTGTAGCCGCACAATGGGCCTATGAATTGAAAAATAAGTCCTAAAGTTAGAGCTAACACCTGGATAGTTCAATTTAATAGATTTCCTAGCCAGAAGAACTAAAGACAGTTCTGCTAAGCTTCGTAAGTGCAAACACCTGGCAGGCCTAGAAAACACCATTGTTAGTCCTCTTCAAATGATTTGGTGAAGTGCCTCTGAGGCACCTCGTAGAGCCCAAAGGGTTAAAATATTTAACCAGGACACAGCAAAATACCAGATGGCCCAGATCAAACACCTGCAGAAAGTTTTTCTGTTCTGTTCTTGAATGACTCTTTCCAATAAAGAATGCAGACTGACTAATTACAGAGCTGAAATACAGAAATCTATCTGAAAGTAAGGATTCACTCTCCACCTTCCAAGAAAGGAGATTGATTTATGAGAAAGTAAAAAGGACAGACAGAGGACTGTTAGGCTCTAATGTCATATACATTGACATGTAATTCCTTGTGTGTCAAATGTTAGGTCAACATCTACCAATTTATACTTTTAATTAAGGAAAGGTGTACTGAGAAAGGATGAGGAAAAATTACTTTACAGACAACCTACGTTAATGACAGTTGGAAAAAGAATAAAGAAATGACAATGTACTTGCTAGGGAAACAGTAACAGCACAGTGCATACAAACTTTGGTCTTTAGCATACTTACATCATCACCGGAGAAATACTGATCTATGATTTCAAATGCTAGTTTATAAATGTCTTCATTCTCATGCTGTTGCAAGGCTTCAATTTTCTCTAGCCCTGGATAAACACAATGGAGAAGAATTTAATATGTTTACATTGAAGTGAGTTATTGACTACCTTGAAGAAATTAAGCTTTGAGAAAAATAATGAAACATTAGTATTGAAGCATACTAGAAAATATGAAGACCAATTTCCAAATACTATCTACAAAATAGGTATTTTTGTCTCTCAGGGAAAAAAACGTAGGTTATGAACCTTTGCATGCTATAGTATATCCAATTCTACAAACACGAGCGACTGCAACCTTCTGTCTTTCATACAAGTTAGATGAAACCCTCTGTACGCAACTTATTTTTATTTATTTATTTTTTTTAACTTCTGCTGTATGGGAATTAGCTTTTGTTTCAGTCACTGTTCTTTCTGCATACCACTAAGAGGAACTGGCTTCATTTATGTATTGTATAAAAGTATTAAATAACAAACAAGGTGAGAAAAGTTTCCCACCAAGAGCGGTTTAAAATCCTAGACTCATTTAAAAACTGATTATCATATATACAGGAGAAAAACTTCCAAAATGGCAAGGTCTTAAACATCCATTTACTTCTACCTTATCATAATACATTAACAAGCATGTGCTAAAACTAGGATTGCAGTAACCAAGTCTGACTCCTCAGCCTGCTTTGGTCTGTAGTAATATTATAATACCAATATCTGCTTCCAAGGCAATGAACTGAAGCAAGAATTCACATGTTTTACTGCAGAACCGAGTGCATGCAATCATCAAATGAAAAAAATGCAATTCTCATTTAAGTTATTTAACACACAACTGTACCTAAAAAAATCATACAGAAAGCTACTACACTGATTGCCTCCAACATGGCAGTTACTGAAAACAAAATAAACTACAAAGAAATAAAGGGTGCCATTTCTCTCACTACAGTAGTCTCAACTTGCTGATTCAAACAGCCCATGGTAAAAAATGCTGCAATAAACATCAACAGCAGTAAATAAGGGCAGGACAGATTGATATTCAGGAAATTAATTTTTTTTAAAGCCTGAAAAGCACTTACCTCCACACTCTTCTATAATTTCAGCTATTGTGCTAGCCTCATCGCCAGCCATTATCAGAATGTTTTTCAGACCATCCAGCACCACCTGTACCACTTGAGAATCCTTCACTGAGAGTAGATTGCAGAATGGTGGGATTACATTTTGCTGTACAAGGTATTCAACCTAAATAATGGAAAAAAGTATGCTTTCAGCATTCTGCTTCCACAAATGGCTGCACGTATAAGGTTTTAGTGACAATTTGAAATCCAACTACACATACCTGATCTTTTCTCCCACTTATTGTCAGATTACTAATTGCCCAAGCAGCTTCCTTTTGTGTTCCAAAGTCTCCCTGAAGAATCAAATTAATAGCTCATTAAAATCAGCATAGAAACATCTGTACAGATTATTAAAAATCACAGGCTCCTCATGTCAGATTTATAAAAAGAGGATGACAACTTGCATAGCTGATTGTTTGACTGACCTTAGCCAGCTGGTGTATGATCATAGGGATTAGCCCAGCATCTATTACAGCTTGAACTTGCTGCTGGTTTCCTGCTGTGATATTGGAAAGGAACCAAACTGCTTCCTACAGTTGGACAAAATAAAGAAGTGGAACACTTTAAAAAACTTTATAACTAGTCAATAGATTAAAAAAACCCCACCCAAACCAAACCACCTCAAACGCCCAAATTATATCATGGCCAATCACTAAATAAAGCTTCTAGCTTTCTTCCCCAACAACACTTCTACCATACAAACTTTTACTGTACCACAAAAGGCAAACACACAGGAGATCAATGCAAAATTAATGCGGTTAATTCTTTAGGTCAGATTCTTATTTACACAATGAGCTTCTCTATGCCTTTGCAGCAATACAGGCTTACGTCTTATATCCACTTTGCTTGGTTGGAGTCATGGCCATGTTTTAAATTTTACATCAGTTTGGCAAAGAAAATAAAAATCTCGAAAGAAAGAAAGAAAGAAAGAAAGATTTATCCTCTAACATTTGGCCTGACAGCTTAGTAGTAGCTCTCTGTATTTATATAAACGACAGCCAGTTCTACATCCTCATTTTCCTGAAACAGAAAGTGGAGCTAACAAAGCTCATTTGAGGTCTCTTACTAAGTATCAGACTGGACTCTTTACTTGGCATTTTTTCCTCAGGTAGTTTCCTCAGGTATCAGCATAACTAACAATCTCATGGCAGGTACAAATTCCTGGTTGCAAAGGAGTTTATTTGTCAAGAGAAGCCAGAACAACAAATTAAAAAAAGCTCTAATCTTAACTAAACCCAGATTTTTAAAAAGCCAACTAATAGTCAATTATGAAAGACTGCAAAAAAAAAAAAAAAAAAAAATCAAAACAAAAAACAACCCCGAGTCCAAACTCCAGGGATGTGTATCTGTCTTTTATTTGCATTTTCCCCTCATAACTTACACTTAAAACTCAAAGGCATTTAGAGACTCCCCTTACATAAAAATACTCTCTTTCTTGTCATTCAAAAGGAGATCCTTACGGTTATTTTCTGAGTGCTAGGAGGGCAAGCAAAAAGAAATCAGAAAGGTTAGAACTGACAAAGATAACTTCTTCAGAGTGCTTTGCAGTTGACAGGTCCTGAAGAAGCAGAGATTCCTCTCTAATAGGTTCCTTCTTAATGGTACACTAAATAGAGAAATCATGTAAGCTAAATACAAAAGGCCAGAGGAAAGAGAAAAGCCTCCTCCGCAGCCAGTATCATCTTTGCAGCAGAATGTTCCATGAAGAATATCAAAAAATGCAACTACCACCAAATATGGAAAAGAGGGCACTGATCACTTGTTTTCCTCCAACTCCCCTATTACATCTACTCCTGGTAGCAGCAAAATTCCCAGTGACACACTAGATGGGGAAAGGAAGGAGAGGAATTGCTAGGCTAGCTTTCACAAACGGATGGTAGTATTCCCCTGCTCCTTTGAAGTTTAGGATGGACAAGAGAGGAGAGCAAACATTATCAAAACATGCTGGTTCATCAAACCACTTTGTTCTGTGGAGTGGAGAAGCTGGAACATCCTACCCTTCTTACTGGACTCAAATGAAAGTTACAATCCTTAGTTATGAATAACTATAATCAAATCATTCAGCCTGCAAAAAGTATCACACTTCAAAGCTAAGAGCATTAAGTCACCTCAAAGAGCACCGGATATCAACATCAATGTATGGATCCCCAATATACCTGTTAAAACCCTTTGCCTTTAGACCTGAGTGAGTATCAGCATGAAAGGTTGTTTCTTTATACAGAATTGCTCATATCTCAGCAATAATAACTGTAAGAAATTCTTCTGTAGCATGCTATAGTCTACTGCTTTATTTTTTAACCAAAAAGATTAAGTTAGGAAGAAACAAACCATAACATACCTTGTTTATCTTCTCTTTTGGATGCGTCAGTAGATTTGGGAAATGAGACAAAACATCACAATTGAGAACAACTTGTGTTTGTTCATCAGTACCAGTTACTATGTTGCCTACTGCTCTCAGTGCCGCTGTCTGAACATTCAAAGCAAAGAGGGTGGGAGGAAAAAAAAGCATGTTAAAGACATCCATGTTACTTAGGCCAACAAAGATCATTTAAAAACATGCTTCCCTCAGGAAAAAAAAAAAAAAAAAAAAAAGGAAAAGAAAAAGAAAAGAAAAAGAAAAAAAGCACTCTGTAAAATACAATTTAGCACTTCATCCTTCAAGCTGTATTCAGAAAAATGGGCACTGTTTCATCAGAACTGAAACACACAGTACAGCATTCTACTGAATATAAGCACTGCAGTTCAACTCAAAAAAGTGCCAAGATTATAAATTAAAAAGATGTTAAAACAAAAGATACGTCAGAGGAATTAATTCACCGTGTGTCTGACCTGAGATACATTTTGTGTTTCTAGGCTTTGACTACAACTCTCAAGGTTGCTTACTTCTCCATTCAAATCTCTATTACAGACTTTAAAAAAGCATAACTATTTTTCTTCCTTTTGACTCTCAATTGACTTTCAGAAGTGAACTTTTTTATCTTTATATATTAGTCATTAAATGCTTTACAACTGACAGAACTGACTGAACTTAAAACTGACTGGTCTCATAGATTTCAAGGCAGCCAAATCTCATCTAAAGTACAAACTAAGCAAACATGACAGATACACAGATGTGTAAAAACAATGGCCGGTTTAAAAAAACCAAGCATACATTACATAACTTTTAGTTTCCCTTTGTTGTTGAAATTAGGTAAAGAAGATCAGTTAACCTATCTTTTGAAGCTAACTAGAAATTTATTTTACTAAAAAGACTCCCTGTCTGCAAATACTTCAGCATTCAAAAGGTCTTAAAATAATAATTGACTTCCATGACTATTTAGACAGAATATGCAGCAACTACATAGGCAGTTACAGAAAAGATTATGTGTACTTTTAAATTCTGGAAAATGTAAAACCTATTTATATTTTCATTAAGTATTTGAGGAGTACAAAAAGAATGCACCCTGGACAATTGCACAATGGAGGTTAACGTTTAACCTATCACTTCATTAAAATCAAACTAATCTCAAACCAAACAGTTTTAATATAGTTTTAAGTAATCTTTTTACCTTAGTGTGGATAACATTTCTGTTCACTTCTACCTACAGCAAATAGAGCTAAATACGCATCTAAGTACCCCACTAATAAATATTCCAGGACAGACTGTTCAGCAAATAACTTACAAAAGACTATTCAGTGGAAACAGCACCAGACTTACTTGAACTTTAACCTCCTGATGGCTCAGAAGGGGAACTAGAAAAGGTACAACTCCTGAATCAATCACCATTTGTATCTGTTCGTTACCACCATCTGTTAAGTAGGACAAAGCCCAAACAGTGTCCACAAGAATCTACAAGTCGGAAAAAACACAATTTACACAATGAGCAATAAAATCCCTACAACGGAGGCTTAATTGAGTGAGCAATATTCCACATATTTAGGGGAGCGAGAAGAGCATGCAATTTAGTTACAAGGGAAACTCAAATATTACAGGGATAGTAAATTAGTAAAAAGTTAGATTATTACATACAACTTTGAAAACAGGGAACCATTTGCTCCATCTTAATAATTTGTATGTGTATTTGTATGCCCTCTCTACAAAAAATTATTTAATTAAATACCACATGTTGATGCACAGTTACAACCTCACAAAGGTAAATTGTTCAGCTTCATTTGTATTTCAAAGATAGACAACCAGCTCAAGCAAATAACTCTGCTAGTGATTTTCTCAGGACCATAAACACCCAGCCACCTAGCACTGCTGTAATTTCTGCTAGAGGTACTGTCTTTTGGTTGTAAAACGTGTAAGCTGTCTGGTAGGTCTTTGGATCCATCTATTGACATTTATCGTTTCTGATCGATACTGGTGATTTGAAGTCAAACTGCAAACTCTATTCTGCATGTGTGCCTGCTTTGCTCTCACATTGTGATTAAAATCCACAGGAAATCCAGGAAAGGCATTCTTACACCAACCAAAAGACTAACAACTATTGTAAGGATTCAACTGTCCAGGTAAAGAAAAAACGCAAAGCCAAAGAAGTGACTATCACCTAGAGCACTCTCAGAATCTTAAAGAGAATAGTGACTTATCGAGTCAATGATGATTTGATAAGGATGACTTCAGATCCTCAAAAAAAAGAAGAAAAGTTACAAAAGTTACAGCCATTTTAGAGAAAGTATATGAAGCAGAAGCAAAGCCAACAGAAAGAGTGACATCCCATCACTTCAAGACGATGTAGGAAACTGCAAGAAGAGAAAACTGGACCCCACTGAAGACATCATCCATAGAGGTACATGCATCTACATATTTCTTTGCAAATTTCTGATGTTAACTAAAGCAAAGCAGGTGCTCTCTGGAATTTTTCCTGGAACAATACAACTTGTCCTTGTAACTAATGCAGACCTCATCTGCTCTTCACATAAAGCATCTGCATCTTATTTTTAAAACAATCAGACAAACCCATCTGAAATTCCAAGCTATTAAGATAGTAAAATACTACTTGAAATGCAGGAAATTTTAAAGTCCTGATCCACAGGCTGCTTCTACCCAGCTCCATACGTCAGGCAGCACAAATCTAATGCTTTTCTAACCAAGCCTGCTGCTGCCGTGCACCCACTAATGTCACAGACACAGCAGAACATGCTGCAGTGGAACCAATACCACAGCAGAAGCAGTGAGAGATGGTGCCTCACACCTATTTGCTGCCCCATGGACCTGTTGGTGATGAGAGCAGCAGCTGCCAGAAGCGCTCACAGGACTGTTGGCTGACCCACCTGCATCACTGACTCATCTCCAAAGATAGGTTTGTTGCTCCAGTACAGAGAGGCTGAGACCACACTGGTACCTCCAAACTAGCACCTGACTCTCAGGATCAATAAGGGCACCCTACCTGAGGTTAGTCAAAACCTGGCATTACATAATCTCCTATCTACTTTAAGAAGCTCTCACACACTCATTGCTTCCAAAAAGCTCTCAGATTTGGCAGGAAAAAAAAAAAAAAGCCAATAGCTTAGAAGCATTTTTGGTCTGTTCTATGAAATTCCATTCAGGTTTGTCCAAATTACAGACTATAAAGCTACCATTTGCTGTCTGTCTCCCACTCGCCTTGCTCTGGAAAACCCTGGCAAAATCCCAAATTAAACTGTTTTGCAAAAATTTTATGGAGCCAAGCCCACTACACCCTTAAAAGAACAGCAAAAGTACCACTGTCTCATTCTAGAAATTACCAAAGACAGTTACACTAATCCTATTCCCTATGCCCAGACCCACTGTAAGGGCTCGATTTCTGCTTCTCTAAATTGAGGGTCACTACAGAGAGCAAGAGGCCAAGGCATTATAAAGTCCTGATGGGAGGAGGCTCTGAAAAGTAGTTGATTATCCTTTAGTTATTCAGACTTTATTTTCTAAAGTCCCAATTTCATGCTTCAGGATGTAAGTCCATCTCGCTAGGATTTTACTCAGAAAGTTTACATAAACTCATAACAATGGGAAGTACTGAAGGTTTGGTATTAGTATCCTGAAGAAAAGCTGTCAAAGGTTCCACAAAACAGAAGAGTTTACTTGTATTCATTTAAATATATTTTCATATGCAATTTCTCCAGTTAAACAGGTGGTCAGTCAGGCACCCAAAAGGTAACAGAAGTTAGATTTACCCAAGTAATCAGAATATATGATTGGAGTGAAATACAGTATTACACACTCCACCCTACAAATATTGTATTTCATCCAGTCATAATTACAACTTGGGGCATAATTAAAGTGAAGCTGATGGAAAAGCAGATGCTTCTTAAATTTCTAGTGGCCAATTCTACAATATAAGTTTTTTTTCTTTTTTGTGTTTAATACAGATTACTACAAAAAGTATAAAAAGAATTTCAGAAAAAAATTAAAGTGTTTGCACTTTCTTTTTTATCCTCTGAGTGACAATTATCATCTTAGTATTTTAATTGTGCATTTACTCTAAGTTAACACACACACAAAATTTTGCTGTTTAAATACAATCCTCAAGCATTTTCTCTCTAGAGAAAACACAAAGAATTCAAATATTTAAAACTTTAAAAATTACTTACGTTTATATCTGTATGGTAAATGAGAACACACAATGCTGGTAAAATCTGAAAAAAAGTCCATCAGTCATTACAGTAGAATAAAATTTGCTGTACAAACTTGAATCCAAGGAGGGCAGTCACAAAGTTTAACTTGAGACTGCAGCAACGTATTACACTCATGCACTTTCCAGCAATTGGACATTCACTCTAAGCTATGTATAAAAATATTTTGATGTAAAATTTGTAAATATACAAAATAGTACTATACTTCAAAGGTGCACAGAGAGCTGCCTACGCTTTGAGGGAAAATAAGCAAACATCTCCCTGCTATTTATGAAAGCTTAAAAGTTACCACTCAATACAATAAAATTTTAGCCTAATATTAATACCTAAAATCCTCTTAGATTGAAGTAAAATTATATTTTTGTATTCATATATGCAGAAGATGTAAAATTGAATCATGGTAAAGCTGCCTAAAACAGAACTTCTTTATTTGGTAAAGTCCCAGTTATAAAACTTTCCTTCTTCTCCGCTTCATTTTAAAAATTTCATTAAAGTTTGCTTTGTTACAACTTTATACCTTACATGGCTCGAAAGACTACATACATACTTTGAAATTTATCTGAAGATGAAGAGCTTTATGTGCAAGCATAGCTAGTAAAATAGCATCACTTTTTTATTAGCTGTGCCTACTTTGAACTATATTTGCTCTTCTTACTAGTCTAAAAGATTTTTCAGATGCTTGTATTCTCCTGTGGGGACTTGACGTGGACCACACGTTAGCAACTATTCAAAATGCTAGAACTACATTACATTCACAAGTTCATTTACATTTCCTCTTGCTAAAAATAATTACATTTACATACACAGAATCATGTTCACAGCAGCCTTTTTTGATAAAAACATTAAATGCTGAGTATGTTCACACCTGCTATAGCATTAATTTTTATTGTGTCTGTTTTAATATATGCCTAATCAGTCTTCAATCATATTCATCACTTCCAAATGTTATAGGTAGCTTTACTATAAACCCAATAAGAAAGATCAAGCTGGTCTAAATTATTTCACTTAATAACCAGTAAGTGGCACAAGACAGTGTCAAAAAACATGCATATATTCGTAGTATGACAATGTAAAACATTTGGCCTCTAGCCCAGAGTATATAAATTATCTGTCTCATTGTAATTCTTTATTTACCTCCTGAACTGTCTCCATAGGCGGTGGGGGGTCCTTATTCCTGCAGAGATTTACAATGACCCATGTGACGTTCCGAAGGAAGGTGATGGGAATGGAGGGATTGATGAAGGACAGAAGAGGTTTGACAACTCCCAGTGATATGACATAATCTCTACACTGAGGACCATCACCTACAGAAATGAAAATTGTTGTAAAAGAAATTACATTAAAAATGGAAAATTTTGAAATGTATGCAATGACATGTTGGGATACTGAAATTCTATGTTTCCTCACCAGCAGTCTACTACTAAAAGTTAATGTTCAGTTAAATATACATACGTACAGATATGTATATTTTAGAAGACACAAAATTTATCCTGTTAACATTTTGTGTATTAAGTGATGCTAGGCCTTAAAAAAAAACAGTACCTATATAATTCTGGCCACATAAAAAAATATATTAAGCCACAGAACTTAGAGGAAACATAGTCTCATATGATAATGCCAATGTTCAAAAGTCAAATTCTAACAGGAAATGATCCCTGAATTCAAATAATTTAAAAAGTAACAACAGTTACCTATAATATTTCCGAGAGCCCAGACAGCTTGCTCACAAACATTCTGATGTGGTGAATGAAGTAGTCTCAAAAAGAGGGGTACTGCATCTATAGAACGCAAAGATTGAATTTATTTTACTGGAAGATGGTACTAGCACAATATTTTCATCCATTAATATGAAGTACTTTCTCTACCATGAATTATTATACTAAGATACATGTTTTTGTTGCGAAGAACATATAAAAAACTCAGTTAATCATTTCTATAAAAAACAGAGAAATGAAAATCTAGATTTGTGAAAATGATCAACAATTAAACACCAATGCTCCCCACTAAACATTTCCCCATGCTTCTCATAATATGCATGAGCCTTAGTATATCCTAAACCAAACATAAAGATGCTAGACTTAACATCCTGGTAATTCAGATTTTCCAGTTATCCATGATTGCAATACATATCTAGCAGTATGACCAGCCTACTTGTTTAAATACACTTCAAATCTTGACTTTCAAGAAAATATCGTCCTCCCAAGATTTATAGTTAGTTTTTGTACACAGTGACGATACATATCCATCTGCCATACAGTCCTAAGATATGTTTTAACTTGCTCTTACATAAGACAGACAACATATCGGATTAAAAATTTGCATTTCAATGTCTGCTGAATTAAGCATTTAAGAGATCTGAGGAATCATCTCTCTACCTTTCTCATGAGATACTTCCTCTCGGACAACCCATATTCTTTGAAAGATGGGGGAATATTTATAGCAGTTTTTTAAATCTATACATTGTCATACTCATCCTACAGTCTTTTGAGCAAAGAAAAATAGACCTATTTATATACTAGTGAACGAAAGAATACTTCCCTATAGATACTGTAAATACTAACATGCCCACCTACAGACTTCAAAAAACCTGTAATACAATTTGTGAGCAACTGTGAATCAATATTCTGTTGACAATTTAATATGTGATAATGAGCTAAAATACTGAAAAATACAGAGTTATGATGAAGAATAAAGACAACTTAAAATTCCTTGTCCATCCCAGATGAGTAATTCAGCAATTGCATACAGTTGATAAATTAGGAGGGATAGCAACAAAACATTGCTTAAGAACAATCTTTCTGTATTTTCTTGTAACAGTCATCCCGCTTCCATCAGCTTAAGTGGAATATTCCAGCTTCCCTTTCTCAGTGACTATGGAGATTCTGCTTCAGCCATACACGCACTCAACATACTTCACAGAGTGGAGAGACGAATATGTAGTTTATATCAGATTACAATCCTGGTACGTTTTGAAAAGTAGGAGTGAAATTATTTCGTATTAGCCCTCAAGCAGGAGGTGAGCCCAAGGATCGTGAGCTGCAGGCTATCTGATCTACTGCTCTCAAAACACTAATTATTTCTGCTCCAAACTGGCTCCTGCCAAGAGCTATCCTGTGTGTACAGTCCTTCGCCTCTTTTGCTAGCTCCTGCAACTGTCATCTGTCCTTGATTGCAGAAGGCCCTCTTTTGTGTTTAGGCTGAACCAGCCTCTTCTCTAGCAGCAAGGCCCTCGCTCTTTGTGTCCTCAGAACATCTCTTATCTTAATAGAGTAGAGTTCAGAGGCTGTTTTCCCCGAGTCGCCTCCTCCCAGCCAAGGCAGCAGGACTTCCAAACAAAACTTCTTCCCATTTTCTCTCCTAAAACAAAACTTAGGAAATAGTTTTTCCTTCTGTAAAGTTATTTTATCCCAACTTCTTTTTAGCTAAACAGAGTTTGGGAGGAACGTATCCTAGCCATAGCTTCTAGTAACTGTGTGTACAAGATCAATGATTTTAATTTGCCTGTGCTGTTCAGATACATTTCTAACTTACATTTCAGCAAAGACATGCCACTGATACTATCAAAAACATTTCTGAATACTTAATATGCATTTATTTTAAAATATAGCTACTTAAAATGAATGAAAACTATGTTAAAAGTTTACAATAGCTTATTTACAGTAGCTTTTTAAATACAAAGATACATTCTATAAGCTCAAATTTAAAGGACAATGTGTTCAGTTATTAATAAAGGAAAAAAGCAACTTTTGAAATCATTAAGCTTCAAGCTGAAAGTAATATATGTAGAGCAACAGATTTTAAAACTGTTTAGACTGTTTATCTATTTTGATTTTAATTTATACTTTAATATAGTTTTCCAGACTTTCTTCCTGCAAAGCAAATAGTGTAGCCTTTTCATTTGGATTCAGTCAAAGATGAGACCGCTGTGGGACTTGAAAGAGGAAGAAAATTATCTCTTAACCAATGAACAAGTTGGGAAGGATGAAAAATCCCAGGAACAGATTTTCAAAGGTGTTTATATCCCAGAAAATACAATTAAAAGATAGAGATGACCAAATTTCTTCAAGATTTTTTGAAAGAAATTCAAGGGTTTTTTTTAAAGGCACACAGAGATCCAAAGCTTGTTTTGATAAGCATTTTTGTTCTAGTGATCCAGTATATTAACTGTACCAGCTCTCACAATTAGTAATATATTTTATTAGCATACAAAATAGCCTTTGATTTGAAAAGCAGGTTCATATACTAGCTAAAAAAAGGTCAAATAAGTCACCGTTTTTCTATATAAAAACACTGAATATGAATAAACTAAGACAGTTCATTACATAACAGCTTAATTATATAGCTTCCTGTTTAATAGAAAACAGTTGCATGTAGCATACAGGTGACTGTTTCACAATGTGTACTAATATGTCAAAGCTATATATATAATCCTGAAAAGTAATAAGAACAGGTTGATTTAAATCGGCACACAATAAACATTAATTTACAGGATTTCTCTTCAGTTAACTTTGGAGTCGTATTTCCTAGCTCTTTTCATAACTAAAGTCTCATTGGTTGGTTATACAAGAAGCAAGGACAGCACAACAAATGCGGTGTGTATAGGAGATGCTAATCATACAGTCAAGGCAAGAACGGTAACTTTCTTAATCCTGAATTCAACCAGGCAATGTTACCTAACTGTATGTATTTAACTTAAAGATTTATGACTATACCTTTCACATAGGAAGAATTATTCTCTAACAATTGTTTTAGCCATGAGAGAACTAATATAGGATTTCAAAAATTAACCCAAGAATTCATTTTAGCTGAGGCTTATTATATGATCTATCATTCTCTTTATCATCTTTATGGGAAATTCTGGTCTGGGATTCTTTACGTTAATCATTAGTAAGAAACAAATTATAAGAGTAAAGGTACAAACTCATATAAAGATGACAGACATGCATTTATTATTTTAATGGTTTTGATAAGAAGCAGTATTTGTTATCCAAATATCCCTTTCATTTTTACCTATATTATCCCCAACCTTCAGTAAACAACTTTTAATACTTACTAGACTGTACAACAGCTTGAGTCTGTGCAGAAGTGCCTGATGCTATGTTAGTCAATGCCCATGCAGCTTCAAATTGTAATGAAGGGCTGTAATAAAACAGTTTTATAGTAATAACTTAAAACATGATCTTCAGATTATATTACAGTTCACTTTAAATGTACAGAGTTTCAGGGTACATATAGCCAGTAATGTCAAAAGAGTACGACAGGGCTGAAAGCTTTTTCCAAAAGATGTAAGCTTGATTATTTCAGAGGAAGAGCTATGAGAAGTATAGATTTTACATTCTATGATCTTTTGCGAACTGCCCATCACTCTGACTTCATATCAATAAAAAAAACCCAAACAACAACAAAAAACTTGTTGAAGCACATACCAGCTAGTACAGTCAACTAATTATCTCCTGACACCCACAGCTTCTAGCACTCTTCACCACAAAATTTAATTATACCTCTCTGTAATGAGTAACAGATAACTCTTGGTATCCAATAGATACAAAACTCCAGGCATATTTAGTGAAGAAAGTACCACTCTCTTGTTGCCTACCAAACCATTAGTAGTTTTTAACAAACCAACCGCAGCTGATCATAACTAAGAAAAACTTGGCCCTTCTAACATCACATCCCAGATCAAGTGCACATTGGTATACTGGGAGAAAAACATTTTTTCTACTCCTCACAGCCAGGGGAAATACATAGCACTAGTATCCAGAACACAGCACCACATCTGTATTAAAACCAACTTGTCAAATGTGGATTAAATTAGACACAAATTTTATAATAAGCTGCGTGACTGTCTCTCCCAAGATCATACGTGTTGTATGTGATGCTGGCACAGATTACAATTGTTAACAGACAGCAGCAGTTTAGTAAAGCAGTTTGCATGAAAATTGTTGTTCAGGCAAACACTGAATGTTAAAAACTGTAAAAGCTACAAAGGAGTTTGTGGCTCCTGGTGGTTGCAGCAATAGTAAGGTGTCTGGCTATGGGAGGAGTAGAGCATGTACTGTTAGATGATTATTTTTCATTTCCTTGCTTTTTGGGTTCTTCAGCAAGTATGCTTTATCTACAGTCATGCCAGCTGCTTCCTGAAGTTTTTCTATGCCTTAGTTTTCAAAGCACTTTAAGGTTTTACTGGGGACGAGATTAGAAAAGAATTAGGTATGGGGACCCAAGAGGTGTAAATAAGGACTTGCAGAAACAAATAGAACCTATCAGCAGCGACCCATAAACCTTATGTCATAGGATCAAATGCATAAAAAGTGTAGTGCTGGGCTGTCTTGATGTACACAATATATTTTTCTTCCCTTCTTTTGATCTGAGTGCCCTTAGGATAAGCTTTCAGTTATAACACGAACAACAGCTTCAATAATCTGTTACAGAAAGTCTTTGCAGAATTCACCTCTACTAAATTTTATATATCAATCATTAATTAAAAGAACTGGTTAAGAAAACACTGAGTTCAATTTCAAAAGGCTTATTAAATATTTACCAAGATAAATCATACACAATATGCATAGAAAATTCAAACTAAATTCCTTCTCACAACACTGGACCATCTATATTCAGAACAGATAGGCATTCATGACCCATTTTTAAATGCAACCCTGATTTGAACATTATTGCCAGCTGTTTTCTTAACTGTTTTGTTAAACAACTAGAAGAAAAAAACTACTTACGCTTCATGTTTTTGTAAACACCAAATTGCACCAAAAATGTCAGTTTGCATTTTCTAACTTTTCTAGTCCTTATGGTTGCAGAAATAACCTTGGAAATGGAAACACTGTAAACAAATACCATTACGCCTGCCTGAGACCAAGGACAGCCTAAAATATTTACCTCATATGTATGAGTCCCCATTTACCTGAATAAAAGGCTCCTGGATTGTGGAATAGGGCACTTCGCTTACATGTCATGATGTTGCTGCAATTACATGCTCAAGGCTGTACTTTTTTTTTTTTTTTTTTTTAATCTCCCTTACTGAAATTCTTGTTCTCCAACTAAGAATCAGAACCCAGAGCATCCTGGCTATGGTGTCCCATCACATTAGGCAGTAGCAGCTGTGCAGAACCAAAAAGAAACCCACCTTGCATTAAGAACAAAACTTAGGCTAATGACCTTAATGAAACAGACAATAAATGTATTCTCGCAAAGAGAAGAGCCCTGTTCACAACCAGGCATGTGCATATTTGTGTGAAGGCAGAGTACAGGTTAAGTCTGTGGCTGCTTAGAAAACAGTTTAAAAAACCAAACCAAACCAAATCATGAAACATTCAAAATCAACACGAAATTTAGTAAGGTATTTCCCATTATTGTTTGCATGAGCATACCCAGCTAAATGACATTGCAGTGGCAGAATTAACACTCCTGGAGAATTTACAGTTTATTGTCATGGAATCTGACCCACTGTGTCAGACTTTAGGAGACTATGAATACTAAGCTCCATCTGAAATAACTAGTCTTTTTGGAAGCTGTTTTTCAGGAAAGGTGAACATTTTTAAAAATATACTTACTTATCATCCCTTTCTAGGCATTTTACCAGAATTGGTAAAATTCCAGATTTTATTAAGTCATCAATAGGTGGATTTCTGTCACTAGATAGGAGTTTTCTGTAAAATTAAATGTGAAAGAAAAATAAGTAATTTTCGTCATGAAAAATGCGTAGAAAGTATATTTCTGTGCCTTTTATGTATTTTTACCTTGCAGCTTGGACAGCACTCAGCTGGATCACTGGGTTGTCACTTGTGGCATTCTGAAAACGAAAACAGTAAAAATTAAAAATGCACAGAACAAGCACTTCTAATTTAAAAATAAATTAAACATAACATACCTGCAGGATAGCTTCTAGTGTTACATTTTGCTGTAAAAGAAAAAGAAATGGATTTAGTAATTTTGTTGCTAAATAAAATAGACTTTTAAAATATCTGATACAATCAAACTGATTTTAACAGAGCATATCAGCTAATAATTTTGTTTTCAAATAACTACAAGACTTATAGTGTTAAAGAAAGAACAGAATACAATGTTTTAAAATACCACCACAAAGATTTTCAAAGTAATTCCAGAATCAAGGAACTTACTGCTTTGAAGTCAGCATCAACATCAGAATCTTCTAAACTTTCTTCTTGAGGAACATTTCTTTTTTTCAAAAGATGTTCATCTCTTTTGTTCTGGGAAAGAATGTTGAAAAATAAAGACATTTAATTTCTATGAGTACAGGGTGATGATATAATGGCACCTTTGTAAATAAAAATTTAGTTAAGATTGCTTTTATCTCCACACAGAATTCAGAGTATTTCTATTTCAGCTATAAGAATCTTGGAGCTTGTAAACTACAGACAAAACTACTGCAATCCATGACATTAAACCCAATTAAGTATCAATTTTCTAACAGAAACTTACAAAATACATAGATTTGCATGACATTAACATTTAGCAGCACAAAGAAAATATTTTCCAGTGTAAGATTAATTTTCAAATAAAACTACTTCAAAGTTCCCTGGTTATCCAAATTACTTATGTTTCAATCTTGTGTGCAAAGTAGTATACTCCCAAGATACTGACATTTGTAATATTCCCCACTCACTCACACTGTCAGCCTTGTCTGACTTACAGCACTCTCCAACCTTACCTCCTTTGAAGAATTACTACATGCAACAAAAATTCCTTTTCAGTAGTAAAGTACCCATTTTGCATTTCTAGCTTGCTTAATTAGAATAATTAAACAGATAAAGCCTTTGTTAAAAAAGGGAATCAAATTAACATGTCTGACTGCATGCAGATACACTTTTTTGTAACTTTAAAATGTCTTATTATTCCAAACGTATAAAGCAGTATTTTCCAAATTTTAGATATCTATCTTTTGTTTGATACATGTCAATATATGATCAAAGATTGAGATGGCAACAGGAGATGATGCAGCGTGTATAGCTGAATACATTTCTTACAAGCACATTAAGATTTCAATCTCCAATGAAGCAAAAAAATGACAAGGTGAATCAAAGTTACACCACCAATAAAAAACCCTATTATATTAGTAATGAAAGGCAGACTTCTCAGTTCCCAAACAATTATCTGTTAAACAAACAGTATGAACTATAGAGATTGCCCAGACATGCCTTGCTCTTGATAAAAAAAAGCTATCTAAACAAATCACGTTTGAAAGTCTCTGATATTTCATTTAGTTGTACACTAGAAAGACAAGTAACTTCAAACTCAGAATTTCTGAGACTGGATCACTGTTTAGACATAGAAAATAGAATTTAAAGTAACTTTTCCAGCCGCAGTTTGAAAGGCTCCCAAGCAATATACTAATAGTTTTCAGATAAGCTAATGCTAAAACAAAAAACAAGCACCAAATTAAACAGCCCTTTAATGCACGAGAACCGACTTCAGAAACCTAGCAGTTTAGTTTTTGTCAGGACTACGTACAGAAATTAAATCCTCAAATAACAAGCAAGACCACCTAGATTAGCCGCGGCAGCACCTCTGGAGCTCTACCTACAAAAGAGAGCCACAGACGTGGCAGAAAGCTCAGCCCTTCCACGCAGACGAGCACACAGGATATTTTGTTGTCGAGCCTTTCTGGAAAGACGGAAGATGGAAACGAGCAGGCAGTTAAACGCCGAAAAAATACGTGTTACGCAGGCAAATTGTATCACGTGCAGGCGATCCACAGGATGGACTGACCATAAACACCTGTCCTGGATGAAGCAGTCCCTTCCTGCCTTGGATACGGCTCCTACCTGTGGGCTGCTGTGCCATTCCGGCAAAACAAGGCAATATCAAAGAAGAATTAGCTGACACTGGAGGAGCATCCGAATGTCTCCAGTCCTACCATCCTTTTCTTCCTACTTAGAGGTATCTTTGCATTTCACAGCCATCAGAGAGTCCCTATCTGCATGAACATACAGGGGGAAATATTTAGCTACTAGGGTAGCTCCTCCAGCAGTCATTCCCTGTCTATAGAAAAGGTACAGCCTGAATGAACTGGGGTCTTACTGCAGAACTGGCTCGAGTTGCCTGTTGAAGCAAGTTAAATGATTCAAACTAAATAATTTATTTGGAAGGATTGAGTTTCCCTGTCACAAACAACACAAGCTACTGCAGTATAAGGGTAAAGTTCTCAGATTTTTTTCTTCCTAAACTGGTTGAATTCTCTGAATCTCATGCTCATAAAATTCAGGAAAAAGCTTTATAGGCTTTTTGTAAAACATGCTTGTTTTAAGAATTTTTATCCACATCGACTCAGCTGGTGATACATGTTTGTTATTCAAACAAATGCTTTGGCATCAGTATTGCTCAGCTATGTGTTTCGCAACATCTTGCAATGAAGACAGGTGACCTTTACTTATAAATTTCTGTAAAGAAAGCTTTTTAGATACAGACTGCTTACTGATTCTTTGATTCAAAAGATGATGCAACATCTAGAATAACTATTTTTATTGAAATTATTGAAAGGAGAATTCTAGTTAGGAGATGTCACCTTATCACATATCTTATTTCAAATTTCTTCCCTTGATGAAATAACAGTAACGGTTTGGGGTTTTTTTGTTGTTGTTTGTTTTCTTTTAAGAGTTCAAATGGCAAATTCTCTCATTTTGGTGTTTTTTCACACCACTGTATTGGCAAATTTTTCCACCAGGGAACCTTTTGGCCTTAAGGAACTGTCTACATATTGGGAGAGAGAGAAACCGCACACCATCGTTTCACAAAGCTCCACACAGAAGCATCTATGCTGACACAGCACAGATTTAACTCAGAACACTATTAGCTTAGGCTGAAATCCATCCAAAAAGTGGAGGGTGTGCAAGAATCATTTAAAGTCACATTTACTTCACTCCTACCATAAAAGAAAATGGAGAAATAAAGTCAAAGTCTTCCAGTTGCATTGATGTTAAATAGATATCATCCATTTGTAAGGCCCTAGAAGGAAGGGGGGGTCCAGGAGAGCTGGCTACTATTCAAACATCACTTCCTCCAGGCTCAAGAGTGGTGCATCCCTATGAGTAAGAAGTGTGGCAAAAGGGGCAGGAGGCCTGCATGGGGGAGCAAGGAGCTCCTGGCCAAATTCAGACAGAAGAAGAAAACACAAAGAATGTGGAAGAGGGGACAGGCTACTTGGGAGAATTATAGGAATGCAGTCAGAGCATGTAGAGATGCAGCGAGGAAGGCTAAGGCCCAGCTGGAATTGAGTCTGGCAAGGGATGTCAAGGACAACAGGAAGGGCTTCTTCAAATACATCAGCAGCAAGAGGAGGACTAGGGAAAACGTGGGCCCGCTACCGAATGGGGCGGGGGCCCTGGTGACAAGGGATGCAGAGAAGGCAGAATTACTGAACGCCTCCTTTGCTTCAGTCTTCACTGCTAAGGGCAGCCCTCAGGAATCCTGCAACCTGGACATGAGGGAGAAAGTCCAGAGAAGGGAAGACTTTCCTTTGGTTGAGGAGGATAGGATTAGAGACCTTCTGGGCAGGCTAGACATCCACAAATCCATGGGCCCAGATGGGATGCACCCACGGGTCCTGAGGGAGCTGGCAGATGTTGTTGCCAAGCCACTCTCCATCATCTTTGAAAGGTCCTGGAGAACTGGAGAGGTGCCTGAGGACTAGAAGAAAGCCAATGTCACTCTAGCCTTCAAGGAGGAGGGCCCAGGCAACTACAGGCTGGTCAGCCTCACCTCCATCCCTGCAAAGGTGAAGGAACAGCTCATTCTGGATGTCATCTCTGCCTTCTTTTCCTCCACATGCCTAATCAGTAATAGTCAGCATGGATTCACCAAGGGGAAATCCTGCTTCACCAATCTGATAGCCTTCTGAGACGGAATGACTGGCTGGGGAGATGAGGGGAGAGCAGTGGACATTGTGTACCTCGACTTCATCAGGGCTTTTGACACTGTCTCCCATAACATCCTCCTAGGCAAGCTCAGGAAGTGTGGGTTAGATGAGTGGACAGTGAGGTGGATTGAGAAGTGGCTGAAAGGCAGAGCTCAGAGAGTTGCAATCAGTGGCATGGAGTCTAGTTGGAGGCCTGTGGCTAGTGGAGTCCCCCAGGGCTCAGTACTGGGTCCCATCCTGTTCAACTTCTTCATCAGTGACCTGGATGAGGGGTCAGAGTGCCTCCTCAGCAAGTTTGCTGATGATCCCAAGCTGGGAGGAGTGGCTGACACACCTGAGAACTGTGCTGCCCTTCAGAGAGAGCTGGACAGGCTGGAGAGTTGGGCAGAGAGGAACCTCCTGAGGTTCAACAAGGGCAAGTGCAGAGTCCTGCACCTAGGGAGAAATAACGCTAGGCACCAGTACAAGCTGGGGGCTGACCTTGTGGAGAGCAGCTCTGCAGAGAAGGACCTGGGAGTGCTGGTGGATGACAAGTTGACCACGAGCCAGCAGTGTGCCCTTGTGGCCAAGAAGGCCAATGGTCTCCTGGGGTGCATTAGGAAGAGTGTTGCCAGCAGGTGGAGGGAAGTGATCCTGCCCCTCTCCTCAGCCCTGGGGAGGCCTCATCTTGAGTACTGTGTCCAGTTCTGGGTTCCCCAGGACAAGAGAGACATGGAGCTACTGCAGAGAGTCCAGCGTAGGGCTACGAGGATGATCAGAGGGCTGGAGCACCTGCCACATGAGGAACGGCTGCATGAGCTGGGCCTCTTCAGCCTGGGGAAGAGAAGCCTGAGGGGGGATCTTATCAGTGTGTACAAGTACCTGAAGGGAGGGTGTCAAGGGGACGGGGACTAACTCTTTTCAGTTGTCCCGTGTGACAGGAGAAGAGGCAATGGGCAAAAACTGAGCCACAGGAAGCTCCACCTGAATATAAGGAAGAACTTCTTTACTGTGAGAGTGACGGAGCACTGGCACAGGTTGCCCAGAGAGGCTGTGGAGTCTCCTTCTCTGGAGATCTTCAAGGCCCGCCCGGATCCAACCCTGTCTACCATGCTCTAGGTGACCCTGCTGAGCGGGGAGGTTGGCCTAGATATCTCCAGAGGTCCCTTCCAACCTTACTGATTCTATGATAACCACACTATTAAGATGTATAAAAGTATTAAATATTCACATACATGTGGATTGCATCTATATCTAATGCACATTACTTTTATGTTCAATATTTTTCCTAACAAACCAAGCCAAAAAGATACTAACCGGAAATAGCTGAAGAACTTATGAAAAACACATCATGCATTTTCTAACTTGGAAGGACAAGAAGTTTTTGGATGCAAAAAGAAAGTCATACTGTAACAATCATGGTACTGGATGTGGCTACGAATTCCACTGTAGATATCCACATCTCTTTAATATACCAAATTAGACTATACAGACTGTAAGTGTTCACCAGGGTTGTGCCTCTATAACAGTGTTACATAGAGGCTGTTGTAACTGGTTACTCCAGAAAGCAAGATTAAGGCTGCATCTTGAGATCTTCTCTCAAACACTCCTAAATATCAGGATGGTAACAGCTGGAATACAGCTGCAAATACAGAGAATACAGCTGGAATAAAGTGAGAATCCCATTGTGGGTAACTAAACAGCATCTTCACAGAATGGCAGAAATGAGCTGCACGGCCTCCATCAGCCAAACAGATGGAAATCACCTTCTCATAAGCATCAGACATTGTGTCACGCTATTAGACAAAGCAGTGGGTTAAAGATGTGTGTTTCGTGTTTATTCATACTGAGTGTACTTACGTACAAGTAGTGTTATCCAAAATATTTTGCTTGAGTAGTATCTAGAGGGGCAAGAACAAGTTCCCTCTGCCACTACATGTTGCTTGTGGTCATAAAATGGGTGGTGGATAGCCTTCCTTTTAAGCTCTTCTCACCCTCCACTTCCCTTGAAATTGTTCAGGGACTCAAAGAGAGAAGGATGGTGGGCTGTGAATGTACATATAGTTACAGAAGAACAGTTAGAAATATCTTTGTCTCCTTCCAGCAATTGTCTATACGTACATTGATGCCATGGGTATCTCCCAACAGTACTCTTCACAAAACCACCATTAAACTAGAGGAATATCCTATGAGTCCCTAGATACACACACTGAAGGGCAACGGCTCTCCCAATGGCAGGAGCATGCTGAGAAATGTCATGCTGCTGAAAGTGAAAACAGAGCTCCAGATAACAGCCCTGCAGATATCAGGAATTCGCATCTCCCGGGTGGCCACCAATCTTGCCTCAGCTGTGATTGAGCTCTAGTTGTAACAGGCTGTTCCATTTTTGCAATTTGATTACAGAACCTTAAGCAGTCAATTATCCAGTGAAATAGTTTCTGCATCAAAAATTTTCAGAAACTAGCTTTTCTGAGGATTGGCTTGAAGAGGCAAATAGCCTCACTGAATGGTCCTGTCTTGTCCAAAGCTCACCTAAAATTCAAGCTGCACAAGGTAGCACGGCCCTGGAAGCACCATAGGTTAGAAAGGATCACAAGCAGGATTCTGACTAAAGTTGTTATAATCTTCAGAAGGAACTTTAGCATGGATTGAAGATTTAGAAATTTGTCTCTACAGAACATAGCACATGGAAGTCCTGCTGCCACAGGAGCTTGTGTCTCCTGTGGCCAATGTGTAAGCTGACAAGCAGGTCATCTTCATCAGAAAGCAAAGAAGGTTACAAACAAACATTTCAAACTCTGCTGCATTAAAGATACATAGCCTGGGTTTAAATTTCACTATAAGATGGAATCCGTTGACAAGAGGAAAACAGCATCAGACTCATTAGAAATCTCAGAGTGGTAAGATCGGGTAACACTGAAAAACTTCCTGCTTCCAGCCGCAGATTAAAGAAGGCCATAAGATGCACCTCAACTGAGCTGATCAAGAGTCTAGTTCACCTCTTTTCCAGGAAATAAGTTAATTGCCCCATAAGGAGCCTTTTATACCTGCATACCCAACTGTCCAATTCTCTTGGCAACATCAGTATGCCTAAGAGAATATTTCCTAATGTAATGTTAAGCAAAATAAGTAGGAATGAGCATGTATGTTCTAATGCAAAGCCATTCTGTCCTACTTAGCTGCAAGAGAGAATACTGAACTTCATAGGACATAACTGACCAGTTTCAGACCAGAATTTCTGGAAACACAGGCAACACTTTCAGGCTGCTGGCACAAGGGACTCCAGGAAAAATGACATTGCCCAGGGCAAGTCAGAGCTAGCCAGAATGTTCCCACAGCTACTCACCACCAGCGGATGGCTGGGATGAAAAGCAATTGGTAAGAAGGTATGCAGAAGAGGATCAAGAGGAGCTTCTACAGGGGCCTAGAGCAGAGGGATTAGCACTTCATAGTGAGATGTGCTAATAAATACTGAGCAAAGCTATTATTAATTAGCATTTGTTACTAAGTCAAAATGGTCATACAACTCCGCCATCCAAAAAAAAAAAAAGCTCTCACGCTGTTTGAAACAACCCTGCCCACGTGCAAAGTATTGAATTCCTGGACAGACTGAGCACTACACACAGCAATTTCATTGAGTTAGCACTCCTCTGCAAAACGTAAAAGAGCATGATTTACAGCTTGGCATGACTTTGCATTTTCTCATATGATGACAAACTCAAAATCTTTTGCCTACATCATAGCACCAACCTCCTCTATAGACTCCCGCAGTGAAATTGAGGACAAATTAGTATACCTGTATATAGCCACTCTGTCCAAAGACTAATGAGAGAGACCTTTCAAAGGTAGAGGCAGCAGTCTAGAATCCCTAATGAAAGTTAAGACCTTACCACTGAAGAAACTAAGCAGGTTTTCTCCTTCAAAAGGGGAGATCCTCAACCACTGACTGAACTAACCCTGGCAAATCTAAGATTTATACTATCTTTACAGAATTAAAGAACAGCCAACGTGATAGATGATGTATGGTATGTACAATAAAGTTCAAGCTTATAAACAGCAGCTGACTGCCGGTTATGAGCTTATTAATATTCTGGTAGAAATTATACTGTAACTGTCTACAGATGTTTCCATATGAACAAAAAGATCACAGATATACATGCCTGGCAAAAAAAGATAAACAGTTAGAAACAACAGTAATGACACCACAAGTGAACTTCCTCATCCAGCATGACAATCCCCTTTAGAGTCCTTGATGACAGACATCCATCCTGTTTGCTTCACTGGCAGTGAAAAAGTTAGATTGCATGAAGAGTAAATGGGCAAATCCTGCAGACTCCTGGTGCTTATTGTTTACCTTGTTGGATGAGGGCCATAGGATTCAAAAACTGCCAATCAATGCACATAGGCTTGAAAAGCAATATGATTAACAGAAGGAACACTCTCACGGCAAAAAGCATGTCTATCAAGCTATGTCCTGTATTCTGCCTAGTAATATAGTTCAGGATCAATGGGATACAATAATGGATTTGTGAAAATCTGCTAAAATATATATTTATACATGCTTTTCAGCATTTGACACATGGGAAAAATCTGTAATGCTTATGTCCTGCCTCTGTTGAGAAGATATAAGATCAAAAGTGAAAAGAAACAAACAAAATACCTTTGCTCTCAGGTAACAAATACATCTACTGAATATTTATTCAGGTCAAGGAAAGATCTAGGAATTCGGCTGATAATAGGAAGAAGCTGTTTTAGCACCAAAATTAAGATATTACATTTGTATTCTCTGGGAAACAAAGAGGAGGACTTAAAAATATTTCAGCACTAGAACTTGGAGTGATAGCCAGCATTAACTATAATCAAACGACAATGTCTGGTGCAGCTCTTGCTTCTGCTCATACACCCTAGCAAAGACCAAAGGGACAAACCAATAATAGAGCTACATCCAGATTTCTCCTCTTAAATTACTGCTGTTGTGACAAAATGAGCTGCACTAAACTTTATGTTTCACTTATGCTTAATTTCCAATTTTGCTTTGGAGGATAAGAGCACCTCTCAAGAGTCCATCATGAAGGAAAATAAACGCCTATCCCTCCAACCTCACTGTGCTAAAGGAATATTCTGAAAACATCTTTGAGTATCCTCTTAATGAAAGTTCTCTTGGTGGACTATCCAGCTTGAGCAGATTTCTATTAACAGTTCTTGGATGTGAGCCTGGGGAAAGATTCAGTTACCTTAATGGTCAGGAAAGGACTATTAGCAGGCTTTACTCACTCTCTTATAACTTGTTAACATCTAGACATTTACAAGCAAGACAACTGAAAAACAAACAGAACACTGAGATGGTGACATAGAAATCATAGATAGTTTCATATGCTTGATGGCCAGAGAATATGCTGAGGCTCTCCAAGAACTTTGAAAGCATGTAGCAAAATAAAATAAAGCATAACTGTACAGGCAGATGGCAGACTGAAGTTAATGCAAGATGAACCTTAACATAGTGAAAGGAGAGTACTATAAATAGTCAACAATCTTCAGAAGTGAAAAAAACTGGGCCTTACCTCTTTGTCTGGCTGCTCAGTTAGGATGGTTCAACTATGATGAACCTTTTAATATACATCCTACACATCTGGATATGCTAGCTTTATCTACAGAAGCCCCTCTACAGCACTTAATGTCACATATGGAGCCTTCGGTTTGAATGACTCACTCAACCATTGTCGGCTCACTGAAAGATCAGGAGCATGAATCAGTAGACATGGTTCATAAAATCATGTCAAAAACAAGCACAGATACAAGAAGGTCAACAATTTTGCATCTCTTGAATTCATAAACACAGAAACCAATTCACACAGAAACCAACAGAAGTGGTAGACAGAAAGCCTCTTTCAAATAGCAGAAGATGAAATCAGGCAATAATCCTAGGATTGCATCTCAGACATTTTTTGCTGGCTCTTGCTTGTCTGGAGAGGAGAATTAATCTACTCCAGGAACTCAGTTTCCCTCCTTGCTCCTTTCCTTCCAAAAATTGTAGCACAAACTAACAAATCTCTGAAAGGAACATTTATAACAAGCTGCCTATTCAGGAAGTTGTGTGGTCTTTTTTGATCCCCAGGTGATAAACAGCCTTCAAGTTGTACCTCTAGCATAGCCACATGTCCATGTTGACAGCTTCCTACCAGAGATGGTAAAGTGACCATCACCACAGTACCATAGCAAAAATGTCTACTGTTCAACAGTCCTGTAAAGGTCTGAAAGCTATAGAAAGGCAGCAAAGGTCACTGACAATCTGACAATTCATGGGCAACAAAATGGTATTCTAAATCTTTACAGAACTAGGCCCCTTGCATCTAAAGATGGTCCAGTAGATTTCAAGTCCATCCTTCACATAGAGACTTCAGCTATAGATGAGTGGCTTGGAGGAAAAGGGCAATTTTTCCACATTTGAGTTCTGCTACCTCACATTTGCGACAACAGATAGTAGTCACCACCTCCCTGTTTGGCTAGTACATATTCTTCTCAGAAAATGAGCACATTCACTGAAAATAGCAGTTGCCTACATAGACAACAACTCGTCTCCCAAGAGCCCTAAGCACAGTTTTATCTTTACCGACTTATCTACCTTAACTGGCTCCAATCTTTGCAAAAGCATGTTCTTACTAAACTGGGTTCAAACAAGGCTCCAAGAAATTTATCTTTAATTGAACAGAAAGTTTCTTCGTGGTCTTTTCAACTGGGTTTTCAAATGAACAGTTGAGGATATAATTCTCTACCTAGGGACTGTCTTTGAGGCAGGGTAGGTGCAAGTTCTTTTGCAAGAAGGCGTGCTACTAACATTGGATAGAGGAACTTCTGCAAGAACATATCAATAGTGCTAGGTCTCCATGCAAGTTCCAGCTTTTTCTTTAAAGTACACTGACACCTGAATATACCTTGATACTTTCCAGCAAATGGAAAACATTCATTCACACTGAACCTGAGAAGATATGCAACTGAAACTGGTTTTACTAATCTAAACCTGAAGACTTGAATTCCTTGTTCCATCTCCCCCACCCCCCATTCTCAGGGTTCCTTGGAACCAAAGGGGATATCTTTTCACCCTAAGCCCCCATAAGTATGAAGACAGACTTTGTTCTTCAAGGCTTACTGTTTGATTTAGGTGATCTAAGTACCATGTGGCAGGGATACAAAGAGAGAAAAAAAAAATCCACGGCTCCCTAATGACAGGTTTAACAAATAATTACTTTGCATCAAACTTAATTAACAATTAGAGGTTTCATACCCCCATTATGAGCTCTCAAAGGGAACAGTTTGTGCAGAAAGTCAAAACTTGTGGGATATCTGGATTTTTTTAGGATTCTCCTAGCAAGCCCGAAGGGAAGACAGCACCCTCTGGTTCTACTGAGGTTAGTAACAGACGGCTTCTTTTGAAAATACGGCATGTAATGCAAAGATCATGTAACACTGACCCTGAAGAAGCCAGTACTTTATACCCTAAGAACTACCTTTCTTAAAGGAATAGGGTGCACAAGCATGACAAGTGCTTTGTCCTGATAGAAAGACAAGTGTCTAGCACTAACAGCTCTCTCATAGCAATGGAGTTAAGGTTAAATTTACAAGCCTGACTTTGTAGATGGCTCAATTTCAGCCTTTTTTAGATCTTTATTCTTATGCAGAAGGATGCAAAACTAATTTCTGGGGTGTTGAAACAAGCAGTGATAAGCCAAGCATTCTAAACTCTTTAGAAAGCTGAAGCAGGTTCAAGGGCAAGGTTAGATGGCAAGGGTCTTGCACCTCTTCCCACCAGCAGAACCAAGAAACATAGCAGCTGAATCTCTCTAATTGCTCTTAGGGCCAGCGTTGCACTAACGCTACAGCCAAAGACAAAAACCTCCTTTCCAGAAATGCAGAAGCAGGTTCATTCCAAACATGTGTAAAACAAAGATCTTTAGCAAGGCCAATACAGAATTCAAAAAGTGCACCTGACCAGCAGGAGCGCAACTGAGTGGCTGGCAGCCCCGATTTGTATTTGGGACAGGATTCTGACAGGCAGCTGTTACCCACATGGCAAAGATGGCTTTGTTTGCTCAACTCCTAAGCAAATACAAGTCACTGAAGGAGGGAGCGGGGCGCAGGGAAGGAAAGGCTCTTTCTGAAGTGCAGTGTGATACGGAGGTAGTGAATGGAAATAACATTACCTAAAATACAAACATCAAGGTGTTTGCAATGTATTCTGTATCTCAAAGAAATGAGCATCCCACACTAATGCATGCAGAAATTGTTTTACTGTTCAAAGCTGTGATTTTTTTTTTATTATGTATTCCATCTAACGGAAAAGGTATGTAAGCAAACAGCTTTATCAGATACATTCATTTAATATTTATGCACAAGATCAAGATCATTCAGAAGACAAACCTATGACTACGTAAGTCTTTCAATCATACAGATCAAGAAAATGCTCTTCATTTGTCCATTTTCTTCAAAAGTCAGCTGTACACACAGGATAGCAGGGATTAAGGGAAGTCACCCCTTTGTTTTGATGAAGCACTAGTGGATTACCAAAGGTCTACCAACACTGACGTTTCCTGAATTTGTCACACTCATGCCAGGGATGCAACGTTAGATGAAAAGATGAAAACTGAAGCAATGATGATATTGCATCTTATCTCCATTGATGAAGCTTAATAAAACACATTCCTTTATACTTCAGTGCCAACTCTGTACCAGAAGCAACAGCTTTGCATCTGCCGCAGCAAACCAGTTGCCCACCAGCAGCCAATCTTTTGTTGCAAATCGACAGTTCAAACACATAGCACGCCTCATTCAAGTGGGTATCTTCTGATGTCTGTAGTGGAAGGGGTTCTGCAAGCACACCAGAAGAACATGACTTCCTGTGTTCAAGAGACCTACAGCTGCTGCTTACTCTTGATTTACAACCTGACCTACATCCAGCACTCAGGCTTCTTTCAAAAGTGTGAGCGAGCTGTGCAAGTGCAGTTTTTAGTGAAAAGTGACTAGTAGTTCATATACTCATTTGTGTTATTAGCATGTACAAGAGCCTTTCCACACAAAATAATGCATTGCCTTGTCTTAAGCTTACGAATTGCTCCCCATCAGGCTTCTCTAACAAAACGGTCTTGGAATTGTAACCTGGTGTAAAGCCAGTTATAAACATTAAATTAAGATTTTTCACTTCGCATTGCAGAAGTCTCTCCAAAGACTGCACTTGAATACTAACATGTAGTCTCACAGTTTAATCAGCTGTATGAAGATACAATGCACTAGCTAAGCCATCTTTTACAGCATTGCAATATAAGCAGGCATAGACCTACCCACATGCTATGAATGCAGCTTCTCTGTGTAGACAGCAGTTATATAGCAAATTTTATGTTGAGTTACCACAGTACTTCTCAAAAGGCATCTCTGACATATCAGCATAAACTTGAGTAACTGATAATTAAGATATCAAAATTAATTACCCAAATCTCCATTTGACAAAAAGTCACTAATTTCATTTCTCACCTGGTACCTTCCATTGTATGTAAAAATATTTGTCTCTGTCCTTCAATCACCTCTCAGTACTGAGGAGAGCAAAGCCAAGTTAAGATATACAATACCTTTTCCAGACATGTTCAGTTAGTTCCTCTGATTTGTACTTTACTTTGTAAAGTATGAAAAACATTAAGCAATTTTGGGATGATACATGATGCTCACAGAAGTACCTAAATAAGATTTTTTCAGTCATCTATATCTGATAAAATTTCTTCAATTAATTCTTGTACTCCCATAATGAATCTCAAGCATTTGTTTTGTTCTTTGATAATGTAATAGGGGACAGATGT
Source organism: Rhea pennata (assembly GCF_028389875.1). Classification (NCBI taxonomy): domain Eukaryota; kingdom Metazoa; phylum Chordata; class Aves; order Rheiformes; family Rheidae; genus Rhea; species Rhea pennata. Next base: position 186,648,312 of record NC_084663.1, read on the forward strand.
TTTAGAATAGAAAAAGGCAAAAAACCTTGTGGAAAAAAAATAATAGAAGGAACCCAGGAAAACACTAGCATAGGCTTTGTTACCTTCTATACAATCAGGTGATTAAGGTAGACAAGATTTCTCAAGAACAAGACAATAATTTCTGCCATGGTAACTTCTATCCATAAACTCTTCACCTGGATTTTAGCAAGGCAAGCAAGATTTGAGGTCATAAAGCAAAGCTTAGAGCAAAATATTTAGCAAACACATCAGAACACACTAACAAAGAAAAACAACACAATTGATAAACAAAACAGATTCACTTACCTTCCGCAATTCAATTGTAACTTCATTTCTGTGTCTTCTCATAGTCTGTAAAAGAAAAAGATCTTTTATATAAGAGAAAAGTGTACAGTTTTGGAGCCACCTGCTAAATCAAAGGGCATTTATTCATCAAAAGATATGGAAAACAGCACGTGAATGATTCTGAACTCAGTCTTTCTTAGCAAGATATATAAGGATTTTTTCTTTTTTAAATCTGCACACCTTACAGAAAGCTTTATTATAAAGCTCAACCACAATAAGTATCCCAAAGGCAGAAAACATTTACTTCCCTCTAGAGTTGCACTGGAATGACTCTTCAAATGTTTATATGTGCACACCAAGAGAAGCAGTAAATACAGGTTTGGACATTCTCATATTTGCATATGATCACATTCACAACCCGAACACGCAACCTATTTCAATATTTGGCCAATGATGAGTGACAGAAAATGACTGAGCTCAATGCAAACAAGACAGATTATGTTTATGGGCAAAAGGAAATAATGAAGTAGATTCAGTGCCACAGAATTTCTTCAGATCTACAGCCTAAATATTAATGGAAAACTGGCATATGTCTCTCAACTCCTTAAAGATATTGGGCACTCCACATACACCAAACAGCTTATAACACTGTTATTCTTCTTAGCTAAAAGAGATCAAAAGATTTAGAAAGAACAATTTTAGTCCAGTGAAGGTAATCTCTCTAGGTTTATTCTACAATCAGTGGAAGAGACAAGCACTATCAGAACGCAATCCAGAGAAAAATCAGACTGGATGACTGCTGGCAGCCTCGACAGATCATTCACACTAACTAAAATTAGCCTTTTAAAATACTTTCTATGTCTTATCCTTGCTACTGACCTTCACTGCTACTATGACACTCCTTTTGAGTTATGGCAAGTAATTCCACTAAGCCCAAAACTATCAGTGAAAACTAGCAGGGCACACAGAACATCAGCACTCCTCAACAGCTACCTAAGGAAATAGCAAGCACACTAGAGCTCAGACACTGGTAAACAAAGTGAGCGGATTTCACACCTTGAATCCATACACGACGGAGCCAGCGCTTAGAACACTAACTGAACTTGAAGTTTCTCTACCATTTTGCATTATAGTATCCATTTAATGACCTCAGGCCAACCTAAGAATAAGGAAGGCTTATGTTCCTGCCCAGTGCTTCATTATCCAAATCACTTAAGTAACACAGATACAATCCTTACTTTATGACTGCTAGCATGAAATATATTGCTTTAAACAAAGCAAGTCCTCATTATAGGAACAGGATGCTATCAGTATAACATCCACCAGAGCTACAACACACTATTTTCCTCCTCATTATTTTGCTAAGTCATTTGATTGTTTGGGCCACCTAAGCATGGCTGCAAAAGCCCAGTACGATAGGACCGGATTGCTGCAGCAGAGGAGGGCATCAAGCACGTAGGGAGCACACAAAATAAAAACCTGAAAAGTCATTGCATGTGTGACCTAGTCTAGTCATTCAAGTTCGTACTCATATTAGAATTTTATATTTGAATTATTTTAATTACTGAGTCAAATTTAAGGGCACTAAATATCCTAAGTGTTTCTAATGCCACTCCCAGGATAACTCCATCCTCCAATGGAAAAATGCCATTGGGTAAGTCTTTCTTAGATTTCTACTATAAAAACTCCCTTTTCATGATCATTCTGAATGTGCTAGATACCAAAGATCTTTAGAAAGCTACCACTAGTCCCCCCAACAAAATTTGAGCTTTTATTCCTATTTACTTCAATTGTAAAAGGAGATTCCATCACACGACATATCAGGCAAATTGTGTCCTTTAGCATTTTCCCCCCTCAAAATCAAATGCCATATGTACCAGATCATGAAAGCTCTGATCTAATGGATGCAAGGCGTTATTTACCTTTATTCCCCAATTACGATTTAATCCTGTATCTTTTCATTTATCTACGTCAATTAATTCTTTATAATTTCTACTAAGCAGAAAAATCAGACTAAATTTGAAGCTTTTTAGAACACAACCCTTGTGTAACACTTGCCATCTACCATTTTTCTAAAAGCAAGGAAGATTTAAGACCATATGTTGCATTGAGCAGTTTGGCAGTTTCTTTTTTCTTTTTTCTTTCTTTTTTTTTCAGAAAAAACAAATACAGTGCAATCCCAGACAATGCATTACTATTCATTTCTATCATTTTACTCTAAAACCTCTTCTGACAATACTTTGACTGAAGACAGTTACTCAGAGCCATCCCTCCACAAAGTTCTACTGGGAAGACTCTAAACTTCTCTCTAAAGGCAAATAATTCACTTAGTTTCTCAATTAGGGTTTTATCTTTGTTTTACACTTCCATTATTTCAGCCCCACTGATCTTATCCTGATACATTTCTGTCTCAATATTTTTATTATTTTATATTCCTTGCTATGAGCCTCCTTGCTCTGAATGGAGAGGCAGCTCTGAACTCAGCCATGAGTACTGGTCTATTCCACCATGTCTTAGGTAATTAAAGGACTTCTAAATATGCTATGAAGAAAGGGCTGGAGATTCTTGCAAGTTAAATGTAAAAAAGAAAAAAATGATAAAAGCAAAAAAAGAATTAAAAGTTATTTTCTCTAGTACACACTAGTAGCATGAAATTGAGGCTACTTACCCCCCACTGAGCTAACTGAGGACTCCCAATCTTAGTGTTTCTTGCTGGCACAGCATCTTAAATTCAGCTTGTTATGGTCCCAGGATCATCCAAGAATCAGTAGTACAGTATTAGGGCTATGGTATTCCTATGGGCATTTGGGACTGAAATTCTCAGAGTTTACAGCGTGCTCTGGCAGATGAACTTGGCTGCGTGGTCTGACCACAACCAGCGCTCCCCATTAGATGTACTCCAACATTATTTATAACTCGACACAAGCGTTCTATTTCACATTTCCTGACATCTCAGATGACTCTTATATACCAATGTATATAAGGTCAGGTTTTCCACCTCATACATGTCAGCTGTCACATTTATAGATGCTGCAGAGAAAATACACACACGCACTTGGCATTGGTCCAATCCCCAGACTCGGCTGTTCTGTGATTCTATACGGGATCTTTACAGATCATCTAGTCCAACTCCCACTGCTCAAGCAGGTTGCCTGGTACCACGTCTAGGCAGCTTTTCAGTATCTGCAAGTATCTGTGGAGACTCCACAGCCTCCTTGGGCAACTTATTCCAATCAGTCACCCTCACATTTTTTAGTTTTATACCTGCCACTTAACTGGGGGGCTGTTTAGTGTTTAGGCATTTTTCTATCCTGATTTCTCCTCTTTACCACAGGAGTTGATACACTGTGATGAGACTGCTCTATGAAACACCGCTGAATGTCAGCAATTTGGCCACCCTTGCCTTTAGAGATCACGTTCTTAAAACCAACAACATACTTCATCCTCATCTGAACACAGGAAATGCAGATATACATACAGCATCACGTGCTATACCGGACTATACCCACTTTCCAAGTGTGCTTTTGCAAGCTTTATCTTAAAACTTGGAAATTATGCCTATCAATCTGGACTTGTATCTTTTTCTTTTTTTGCAAAGCCTAATTTTTTAATTCCCTAAGAACAGATTTAAGTGAACTAGTTAATTTTTGTCCTGACTTGCTTATTCTTATAAAGTAGCTATTCAAAGCTTGTGTTTCAGATGAGTCATTTTAGAAATCCAGTAGGTTATCAACACCTTGCAACATCCCCAGAAGAAATAATCACACTGTAATCCAATAGCATACAAAAAAAAAGCTGTCTTAAATACTGCTGTGATCCTCCCTTCAAGAACGCAGTATCACTGAAAGCAAAACACCATACTGCTTTACATTATCTGCAAGCCACAGCACTTAGGGGTGCAGTTCGCATTTACAAGAGAAGATGTATACACTATAGTAGCACGGTTAGACATTTTCCCCAGCTAACAGAGGTCAGCTAGAAGCAGGGGAAGAGAGAACTACCCCATAACATTACCCCATGGATTCATTATCAGCTTCCAGGCTGACAACCATCTGATAAGATCTACGTACAATATTAGTTGAAGGCTAGCAAGACATTACCAACACATGTGATACTAAGTTTGGCATCCACAGTATCTTACTACAGACATTTCTCAGCTTAATGTACTTAAACAATTAACTTCATGTCACACTGGAATGGTGCATAACTTCCAAAATCTTTCACCAAGGCAAATCAACTGCTTGAAACAAAAAACAAAAAAACAACCCAACCAACCAACCAAAAAGACTCCAAGTCTCACAAAGGGAAAACCTGGCATAGGGACAACGCTGTAAGCCACAGAACAGCGAGAGCAGAATCTGAACTGTGGGGCCACTCCCAACCCCAGGGTTGTGAAGGCATCCTAGCCAAGGTACAAAAAGGTAACAGCCAAGATGACTGTCAGTCAGCCTTTACCATTAAGAAACAAGAATACACAACAGTTACCAAATTATACTACAACATTACAACTTAATTGTTACACATGACTCACGTTCCAGTTAATTCATAAGGTTTTATAACAAGAGATTTCTTCCTCCAATGTACCATCTGAAGGCCAATTACTTACCAGTGTGTTTGACAGGCTGACATAACCACACGAATGTACAAGGTGCCAAAAGTCTTGTTACAAGTCAAAAGTAGATGTTTAGCTATATTTCTAATTTCAAGTTCCTTAGCATTTTATTTTACAAAATAAGCCAGAAAAATAAAGAGATCTATTAGATGCTGTTAGCTAAAGTAATGATCTTGCTTCTACTCTGGATTTCTGCACTCTTCCAGAGCCAGATGCCAAGCACTGCATGCCACAGTTCTCTCCCTAACACCCTCCACTTAAAAAAAATAAATTATAGTTCCAGACTACCAAAATTGAAATTAATTTTACACACCAATTAAAAAAAGATCACTGTGTGCATTAGGGCTGTTGTGCTAATGACTGAGTGTAACTCATTAATTGAATTCAAATATTCCAGAGCTGGAGGTTTTGTTTGTTTTGCTGAAAAACATTAGGCTGCTCCATCCTTTTGATATCTGAAGCAGTTGTATAATCAAATTTAACGAATTCTGAAACCCTACTTCAGGCTAATACTGAGAAAACAAAAATGTGGTGGTAACAGAAGACATACATATAAAAGGACATTAGACCTTAAAAGATAAGGCAAGCTTCAAGTCAGTGCCCAACAGAAGGCTTCAAAGACTGCGACATTCCCTGTAAACCTGCCTTTGGTACACTTAATGGACAGAAACTATGCAGAATACAGCCACCCTCCTCAGGTCAGTGTTTGACCTCTGGTATCTGGCCTCCAACTGGAAACAGACAGGAAACTCAAAGCTCAAATTTGGAGCTGCCTATCGAGAAGGGAAATTTCTCCCAGATTTTTCAGCTGGTAGTTGGTTTAGGACAAAAGGCATAACTGTACATAAAACTCCGTATCAAGAAACAGGGGCTAAAGAAAACCCTGCAGATTTCTGAATTGTCAATATAACAGAAACCCTTACCACCAGCAAATTTAAAGAAGTGTTCAAGCTCAACCACACAGTGCTCTTAAGTATTATTTGTGAAACCCTGGACAGAGGTGTACAAGATGCTTGCTCTGTGCTAAGGACGAGCATCACCTCTGCAACACTGCTACTTAACATCTTCAGATGGCGCATCCTTACCTTCGTGCCCTACCAGACACCTTCAGAAGTTTTGTTATCATTTAGTCTTTAGGTGGAGAATTAAGCCAAGCAAGAAATTGGCCTCTTGAGCGTTTAACTTCACAAATGTTTAACTGCATAATACATTAAAGTATTTGCCATGGCAAGTCATATAGCTTCTATGAACTGAATATATAGATTTCTGATCTTTGAAAAAAATATCAGATATCTTTCTAACAGACACCAGAAGTAAATACATCTTCCAAACTCTCTGTAGCTGAATACATAATGCAATGTGCTTTTCCTGTAAAAACTGGTTTTCTTGCATCCCTACAAAGTTATACAAGGCCACAAGAAGAAAATTCAGGCTAACAGTCATACGCAGTTACACAAGTTAGTTCTCATTCATAACTGAAATAAATTAGTTTAAAATTAACAGAACTGAACCCTAAAGTTCTACTTCATATTTTAAAATCCATTTTAATTGATTATATGCACTTTAAAGTCTCTTAAGTATGTCACTTTCAGAAACTAGAAATTTTGGACACTTACTAAGATTCCTTCTTCCCAAGTTACAATTTTTTTTAAATGAGCTAGCTAAATGTGTGACAGATACAGCTAGTGAGAAGTTAAATACATTACTCTCCTTTTGCTATTCTGAATAAAGATTTTTTTAATTGAAATTAAAAATGGACTTTCATATTCAAGGTGTTTAATATTGCATACTCTGTAGATAAACAGTGCATTAAATAGTATGATTTTTAACTATTTTTAGTTATCCCAATTGTGTCAAAGTGAAAATTAAAGCCTAACACCCTTGTTTAATGGCTACAGCTCTATCTAGTGATACTTCCTTTGCAACAATGAGATCTGCAGCTCAGTGGGTGTTCACCCAGGCTAGCCACCTCATTAAATGGGACACCTGAGGAATGTCATCTATAGGTCAACACAATCACACCATTTGCACTCTAAGAGTACCAAGTCCAGAAGACACCAGAGATGGAAGGGCAGCAAATAGATGTTTTTATGCAAGCTAGTATACCCATGCTGCCAGTTTGGCTGGCCTGCCAGCTGCCCCACAAGCAACACGCTGACTATTTACATGTGACTGAACTCACAAGCCATAGCCCTACTCGCCTGCAGGTTAACCAGCATGTAGTCGCCTCTCAGCTAGCCCAAAGGAGCAGGATATCCAGGCTCATCTTGACAAGAGCATCACACACCAATGTCAGCTTTAGCTATTCTAAAGATACAAAACAAGTTTTCAAGAACTTAAGCGAGATGTGGGTTTAGTTGCTTCTGAAAGTTTAACTCTTAAGTGGAAAAGCAAGAAGAAATTCATTGACCAATTTCTCAGGGTCCAAAAACTTCATTAAAAGATAACTCATCATTTAAATTCCATATTTCAATCTGCTTGTCCCTTTCAACATTACAGGAACAAGTCTCAAAACACCAGGGGATAAAGCCTCACAGGAAAGAGCTACTCTGAATACATAGTTGGGATAGTAAAGTGGCTTTATTGAACATTCAGGGCATCAGAAGAGCTTCACATTTGAAAGTCAATTTCCATCTACTTCCACCTGCCAAACTGGAAAAAAATGGCCCAATTCCAATAGCACAATTGGATTTAACTAATACCTCTCCCTTGCATTTATGCATATCCTAGAGAACAATTTAAAATACTTTATAATAGGTGTGAGACACAATACAGCGAGAGAAGAAGGTGCCTGCGTTGATGAAGTAAACATTTCTTCCCTTGATATCTTTTACCAGACTTTTTCCTTATCCTTTTTCTGACATGTTCTAGCAAGCATGAAATACTGCAATGCACATCAAAATGCAGAAGCCGCAGGAGCTGGGCTGGTTTTAGCAGAAGACAATTAAAAAAAAAAAAAATCAAGCACTTGTTTGTACACAGTAGTTGAGATGAAGGTTGGCAGCTGCCTATCTTTGGTAAGCATTAAAAGTTAAACATTCCTTATTTGCATAGGCGCATAATTTGTTAGCATGTGCAAAGTTGAGGCTTAGACAAATGATACTGTTTTACTTGCTTTGGTACAGTTGGCTTCAACCAAAAACAAAGTACGAGACAAAGAGACACTGAAAGGAGGTGATGTTCCACCTGCATTTTCAAAGTGCATATAGCTTACGCCAATAATTGTATACCAATCAACGTATTTAATATAAATTCTAGGACAGCATCACAATGGCCTGAGAACAATCACTTCAACACAGCTGGAAAAACTAAATCCAACAAGGCTGTACATTCTGACCCCTCTATTTCTTTTGAGTATGCCCAAAGATTTGACTGCCATACCAAACTAAAACAAATGGCTTGTCAAAACTAACCCTTCCTGCCAGATTTGTTCCTTTGGATATATGCATCACGAATTATTAAGCAGTCTTTTTTGTACTGCAGTCAGATTCTTCTTCCCCTTACCCAATTTTGAATTTTACCAATCACTCCTGTAATACTTCCAAACTGTCCTTCCAGAAAAAAACAGGGATTGTTTTCCAGTCTCACAGACTACAAAGTTAGAACAGCTTCATCTCTGGCTTTGTTACTGTAGCTTCATGTCAAATTATGGTGACCCAGGAAGTTAGAAATGCAGGGAGGGGGCATGGAGTCTACCGTACAAGCAACAGATCTACTAAAGCAATCAAATACACTGACACTGTGACTATAATCTGACTGGATACTCTAGAAGAGCTTTATTCCATTTGATTACCAAAGAAACTGTTTGACCTGAAAGGTATTTGTTCTTTTTCTAGGGAAGCATTCTGTTATCCTGCAGACAATATTAGACTGAGTTCAGATTCTCTGTGCACTGCAGAATCTTAAGAGTATAAAACTTCTTTTTGGCTAGTAACTTCCAATGCAGTACTAGATTCATTAGGAACAGAATGCCATATTTATGCTATCATATTTTATGCCATAATCTGTTTGGGACTCATGCTCTTAATAAGGCCTCTTAAGGCCTCTTAGGGAGAACTAGTTCTTTCAGGTGGGACTACCATGTCATTCCCTCTCTAAAAAAAAGCCCCAGTTTGGGGCCTCTAAGATGAGTACCAGCTGCTTTTTCTTAGCCAGTCTGTAGCAAGATTAACCAAGTTCAGGTACTTGAATTATCTCAGCAAACCAAATGTCAGATACCCACTGCCTTTTTTATTTAGTGATGGATAATGACTCATCTAAGTCAGACATGCATGGCAATATGGAAAGCCACAAGCCTCCAGTTATTGCTGTTCATGGTGTTGACTCACCCAAAAGTGTATGGAAGCAGATAAAGCTGCCCAACCACAGTATCTGTTTCTATTGCTTCAAGAGATCTTGGCAGAAAAGCAAATGCTAGGCTCATTTCTTATAGGCTCTTCTGTAAGCATATTCTACAAGGTTCCAATACCCTTGCTGCATTTCTTCAACTTGCATACTGAGCTACTGGCAAAACAGTGAGATGTGAACACTCATGTTTTAATTTTCATATACTGCTTACCTAGTTTACTAGTAGATATATTAACCACTCTCAGGAGACTGGACTCAAGGCAATTTGGTTGGCTGTATTCAACACAAATAGGACACAAAGCAGTCCAGAATACAGAAGAGCTGAAAATAGCTGTTCAACATCAGAACTCCACAAAAGGAAGGACGACTGAATCTACTAGATTTCTTGTTATTGCTGTTGTGTGAATCAAGGATATTATATCAAGTGAAAAAATATACAGTGTTTCCATTCTGAAGTAGATCTTAACACCGTTACTCACACCTTTACTGACATCAAACCAAAGACTGCAAGGCAACCACACAGACTCCACCTAAATTCAAACTGAAATTTCCAGATAATCTCCTAGTACCCCAAAGTAACTAACCACTGCACCACGAGTATCTGCTCAGACGAACAGTCAGGGCACAAGAATCACTACATGATTCAAAGCATAAGCTCTGTCTGGTGGTCCTAACAGGGCTAGGAATCTGTCCAAGTAGTGCCCCAAAGAACAAAGCGACCGCGAAGCAAGGGAGCCACTGCAACCTCCACTTTGACAAAGAAAAGTGCAAATGGTTCACCTTGAAGAACTTAACTGTGGAGTCACCATGCATACTCCTACTCAAAAGACATTGCTGACCTTCAGGATACCTGTAGCAAGTCTTTCTTCTTTTTCTATATTTTTGGAAACAGAGGGGCACAATGAATAAAGTTTAGCTTTGATGAGTTGCCCCTTCTATCCCTGGTTTTATGACGTTGCTAGCTCTGCCTCTTCTAAATAATGTAATACACCAATTAGGCACCAGAAAAATGGGTAACCAAGATAAGCATGAACAGGAATCACTGCTAAATAGTATCCTCTCCCCCATGTTAGAAGATTAAGGCTTTTTAACATACAAGGATTTGAAACACTGGTACCATTAAGTAAAATGAATCAGCTCTTGCCGATAAGTTTCTATTCAGCTATGTTAGCACCACAGAGATATTTATTATTTTCCCATGTAGCAAAAACAGTGTAGCAGATGCTTTACAATTGTCTAGAATTGTAAGTTTAACCTGGCTGTCCCTGAAGGAGAATAAGAAAATTTTCTGTGATTTCTTGATTTTGCCCAGGACATGACACCACCTCTGTTCTCTCCTAAGATACTGAAGCAAGCATTCCTCCCATTCCCTTAACAGGAAGGGAAAGTAGACCTGTCTGTTCAGGCAGAACAGTTGATTGCCATCACCCAAGAGCAGGAATCTCTCCCTTCTTCTATAGTCTGAAAGAATCCAGTTCAGAGGTAAGGGTTCAGTTATTTCTTGACTGATGTTACCAGAAACGAAACGCACCAGTTTTAATGCCTTACTTTACAACCATAGTACTATTTTGATTTGTGCACTAAAAACAAAACAGAAAAATGAAGCAAAACTAAAATGCTCAATAGTAACTATGTGTAATCACCAGACTAAAATTTTGATTTTTAAATCAATACAAATTTTAAGTTTTCTTCAAATATGAAAGCTTTTACAAAACTGTAAACACATTCAAAATATCACATAAAGTGATATTTCAAGTCAAAAAGGCCTAACAGACTTCAGTGTCCAGATAAGACATTAAGTCTGAATATTTATAACTAGTTCAAAAAAAAAAATCCACCTCATCCCCCCCAAAACAGAAAAACACCGCACTTTCTAAGCTAGAATGTGATAAACACCTTGTTGGAACTCATTGGATTTCTGTAACCCATTCAGTGAATTCGCAAGTTCCTTTCCTACCCCCCAAATATGCCAACCTCATTGACTAAAGCTAGAGACAACCACCTAGATTTCATCCACCTTACAGAAAGAAAATCTAGTAGGCTAAATACTAGCCAGATATTTGCTTACACAATCTATGTTTGAACTTAAGCAGTCTTCAGCTGTAGTATCAAAGTAGCTCAGACAATGTATTTATAATCATCTTCCCTGTTAAGTGAGGAAAAAAAAATCCTGTTATTCCCATCTATAAAAAGGGAAAAAAATAATTGCAACTTGTACACATTCACAGGGTGTCACAAAAAAACCCACAAAGCAAGGCTCTGGAGAGATAGTCCACACTCAACTATGATAAGCTTTTTTGGTATAATATTACATGGCCCAAATGAAAATTTCCCCCATTTTTTAAAATGTCTAATCAACAGGCAAAGAAGATTAAATGTGCTCGCTGCCTAACAAAATCATGAAGAAATCATTCTGCTGACAATGCAAGAGAAAACAGTGAACTCAGTTGACAAACCGGGAAGAAGGTAAAACACTAGGAATTAGAAAATACACATAAGCAACCTTCCACGATCTTTTAAGAACTGTGTCAAGCAGTCTTTCCGAATTTAAGCATCTTAATCTAACATCTAGAATGCATGATGCTGAAAAGGGACATGAACACAGGAGCCCAGATCTGCCACTTAAAAGTTTCTGGGCATCACTATCTCCAATTCTCAATTTAGGTGTCCATCCACAAAAAGCATAGTGGTAATCCCCAAGAAGTTGCTAAAGAGTCTGGTTTTGATGGGCAAGAACAATATATGAGAACTTCTTTGAGACTCACAACTATAGGGCTCATGGCAACACATTACGTTTACATTTAGGCTACACTGCAGGAGAATCAAGAACACAGAGGCACAGCAAGCCAAGCCTCCCCAGTCAGCAAGAGAAGAGGGTGCTGCCAGATTCTGAACAGTCATTGACAGCTCTTGATGTTCAAAGGAGCTTACATATTTTTACCTGTGCCAGAGCTTTCTAAACACCTCTCATCTTGAACGTTGTTCTTCACTGCTGCTTGTTTCTTGTTCCATTACCAGTCTACACATTTCTTGCCTACCTTCAGAGTACAGGTCATCCCCAGGAGCCTGCTGAATCCCAGCAGGACTCTCTTCATGACAGAATACCATCTCAATGTGGAAAACCTGCCATACCTGGATGCAAGTCAGACTTTTGGTTAAGAAAAATCACTAACATTGACTTTGCATCTATCATTCGTTTGTGAGTGTGAAAAGGAACAAGAGACCTTGATGCTAGTAAGCTGCACACAAAGCAGTTATTTACTGCTTAGAGTGATCTTAGCTCACCTGGGAGAGCGCTACAATGTCTCTTGGTATAATTTGATCAAGTTTTGACTTAGATTGTACTTAACTAAGAAATGCCAAGGACTAGGATTTTCTAGGAATTACACACCTGAAACATAACACTGCATCTGGCCAGGAATTCTTTACTGTATGTCTGAAAACCATTCCACAAGGCACACTAATCCCCTATCTGACCACATTCTCTTTTATCTTCATGCAAAACAGCTTTAACTATGCCTCTGTACTACCATATTTGCAACAGGGCTTGAGCACTCATTAAACACATCTCCACTGATGCTAATAGGAGTCATATAGCAAAGAAGCCATTTCTCCAAGCAGATTTTGTGTATCATCTATTCTATCATTACCTCCAAAGTCCATTTGTTATGGAACCTGACCATAACCAAGGTTTAAATACCACTTCCCTCACTCTAAAAATAAATAAATACATAAAAAGAATACAAGCCACAGAAGAGAACCTCAGCTGGTAACAGAATTTATGGAATATGAGAGAAGTGAGCAATTCAGTAATAGGTGGTTGAATCAGAAACACATTCAGTTTGTCTCCAATTCTGTAGCCATCTGTGCAGCATATATTCCTATTTTGTTCTTGTTATATTTTATTAACTACACACGTACAAAAAAAAGTCAAGTTTAAAAGTAAATGTAACATTAAAGGAAACATGAGTCTCAGCTGACCCGAAAGAAATTATATGAAACTTTCTCCATCAAATTTAATGGCGTCAGCTTGGGTGTGAAGGGATATCATCCAATATTTAAATATCACTACACAAGGCACACCTCCTCCCATTCACCCCGACCTCTTCTCCAAACCAGCAGCTATCCTATCCAGACAACATGAATTTCTTCCCTGTGAGAGTGACGGAGCACTGGCACAGGTTGCCCAGAGAGGTTGTGGAGTCTCCTTCTCTGGAGATACTCAAGGCCTGTCCAACCTTACTGATTCTATGATTCTATGAAGATGGGCTGCCTCATGAAGCTAAGTGAGGAACAGACTGAAGAAATCTCAGAAACACAAACAGCTTCAGAACTAGCTCACTTCAAGGCACAGCTAGCTTTGATGCAAGGCTAGCTTTTTGGAAAAAAATAGCTGTTTGACTAACTTTACCAAAATAAAATCCCATGCAAAGCCCTCTGCTTCTATAATTACTGAAGTATCTAGGAATATCAAGTAACAATTAAGTTTTGCAGTGCTAGATATTTTAAACAATTAATAAACCCTATTCTGGGGAAATGTGTAGGTTTTACATTTCTTTTTCATTTCAAATCAATTTACTTGGCAATTTGTCTTTACTACCTGATGACGTGTCACACCAGCTTGACCAACTCATTCCCTCTTCTGGACTTAATCTTATGACTAAATACTCCATCACACTTCCAACCCCACAGTAAATACCAGTTTGTTCACTCACTTGCAAGTGGCACTTTCTCCTAATGCTTGTCTTTTCAGATTATGTAGCTTTAGAAGAAAAAAAATTCCCACCTGGAGTTCTGCTGGAACTACATAAATACTATGAAAGCCTGAAAAAACTCTGCAAAAAACAGTTAAAGAACTCTCAAAACCAGTATGGCGGCTGTGCTGCTACCAGTTGTGACTGGACTTAGAGAGTTTACAAGTTAAAGATCAATTCTTTAATAGAAAGAGCAACCACTACAGTAGTTGGAAATACCTGAGAATAAAGAAAAAAAATCTAATTACAGAAAGATTAACTAAGACTCAGTATATCACAGCAAATAACTGGGCAATAATTGGGCCTCAGTTCAGCAAGTAGAGATCCCAATCCGCTTATAAAGCTTGTGTTCATCATGAAGTGTCATCTCCAAATTGCTTTCTCCACAAGTATTCCTGAAATAAACAATGACTTCCCAAGATGGGTGTTTTTAAATGTTTTTAAATGCAAAGCCTTCAAATAATTTTGAACTTCACTAGAAAATAAAACAGTATACTTAAGTGGACTTTATTGGGTGTTCGTTTTCTGCCAGAAGTAGCAAACATTTCAGAGCACTATATTATTTACTTGTAGGCTATCTGAAGTTTGGAGAATTTTGTAGTAGTAACAACTGAGAGATGTGCTGTATCTACCTCTTAATTCCTACTCAAGCAGTTCTTTCCAAGGTACAAATATGTGCACCTGTGTCCTCCCAGAAGTATACTGGCCTGATAGAGCAATAAATAAATAAATTGCAAGAAGCAGAGCTTAGGAACTCTGCATGAGAGTATTAGATCACATGCCAAATTCAGTTCCCAGTAGGAAGCTACCTGACGCCTGTGTTCTTACTTTTGACTATTCAGATTCACGGACTGAGCCAGTGATGCTATCAACACATTAAATCCACAGTAGTTTAAGCCAATTTAAATCAGCTGCTGCAGTCCTGTCCTCCCCGTCGCCCCTTCTTGTACCAGTATTTTGTACCTCTGCCAGGAAAGGGAAAGGCAGAAAGCCGGCAGTTTGTAAAAGCGAGCTCCCGAATGAAACTAGGTTGTTGCAACATAGCTGGGAGTAACTGGCTTTTGAAGACATACGTATTTATCATCTTTGCCTTATCATTGCCGCTCTGTATTCCCCTCAATGGCCAGATGAAAACACTAGTCAGCACAGAACAGTATCACGAGATGAGCTGGAGGCAGCATAATTGCTCATTCGTTAAGACTGTGCATGGCTATGGTACCTCCACAGCACTGAGCCTTGATATTTGATGAGTCAACCTATAACCTTACCAGATACTCACAGACTGTACAAATTTGGCCTCTCCAGAATGATATTACTCTGCTTGCAAAAATTCATGGCAGCATGACAGTAACATCTGAATAAATTCACATATTCTGAAGAGCCTAGATCCATACTGCTAGCAGAGCAACAACAAATCCATTGGAGTTGCCAGAGCTGATTGAGGTAGATCTAGGCTGAGCATGTTTTCCTGTTCTACCTCATATGTGGACAGGATGCTTAAGGTAAAGAATAGAAGATGATCCTTCAAAGTCCCTGCACTTGGACTAAATGGTGATACAATTGCCTTCCCCCCAACTTACAACTAGGGAGAAGACATCACTGGAGACCAGTCAAGTCTAAAAATCAGAGTATGGGTAGGTGAAAGATTACAGCAGTTGCTAGGTCTCCTTCTGGCAAATAGCCGTAAATGAATTTGATAAGGTTAATCCTATAGCTCAAGAGACAGAAGTTTAAGTGGCTAAAGATTCTTATTCTTTTGATTCATGATTAGGGGCATTACCGGTATACAAAGGGAAATTTTAATTCCAGCAATTAAGGAGTTTTTCAGTAAGCTAATTAGCCAACATGGCCTAATTCCTTGTGGTTTTTTTTTTATTTTTGAGACTGCATATGCAGCCTTACTTTTTCTCCAATATATATTTTGCTAATTACATGATCACATAGTCTCACTACACCACACAAAGATAACAGTAAGTCACAGACAGCCCTACAAATTATAACATCTCAGTTTATTATGATTTTTCTCCCCATTTTAGCCATGGATGCTGACTGATCCTGAGAAAAACAAGTAGGCTGAATTGTTTGATCTATCATGTTAAATACCAAAACAGTGAGCCAACGTATGGGTGCCTGCTATTGTAATACAGAATAAATAACATGTTCTAATCCAAGAAGTTAGAGGAGTAAAACAGTTTAAGGAAGTTACTAGGTAACTAGGTAAAGAATGAAGCTGAGGAACCACAAACAGAAAAGTCAGAAGGTTCAAATTAAGGTTTTCTAAAAGCTTAAATCAATATAAACAAATAAACCCATCAGTTAGAGGGGTTATCATAAATTAAGTGACTGCAACTGTTTAATCTTGTCCTGTAAAACTTCCATTGCACTGGATTAAATCAGTGCTGTACACTGAGAACAAACCCAACGTATGCCTGTTGATCAACAAGGGAAAGCTTTCTCCCCACACACTGAAAAAATTTAAAAAGCCCTTTCATATCTCTGGATAAGACGAAATTGAAAAGTTTGTGAGGAGAAACTGTTCCGACTTTTGCTCATCCGAGAAGATGCTACTCTCTAAGCTCCTTATCACTCAGCTCTGCCTCTGACTGCTGCTAATCACACTTCAGTACCTATAAAAACAAGAGATTGTTCTTGCTCTTATAAGTGAGAAAGACTAATGTTAATATTGCTTTGTACTCTGCATTTGATTTTGCTATTATTCCTTTTTTGGAATAAATACTTATTACAAATATTAATACTCCAAATTCTAATTCTATACATGAATTAGAGTATTCTCTCCTTGAGTGAGCACATGAAGTCCAAAAATAAGGATAAAAACTCTCACTCAGATTTGAAACTAGGAAAAATAGAGCAAACCTGTATAGATCAAGCAGCCATAAGCTTTCACTTCTGCCCAACAGATTCCCTTCTTCGCTCTTAAAAAGGGAGCACAGTAAGAAGTTGCATGGGGTACCAAAGCCTATCTTAACATAAAATAAAAATACTTACTAATATTCTGCCTCCCTTAAAGTTCCATAGTCACATGGTTTTACAAAAATCAAAGACATCCATATAGCCTAACAAATGCAGTAATAAAATACGAGTTAACTACAGATTAAAAGAGAAAGTATTTTTATCTGCCAGTTTCTACCCAGAGGGGATCAATAACAACTCATCAGTACTTACTAGAAGCCAAGGAAAGATTACTAAAGTTTTTTTTTTCTTTTTAATATATTCAAGCCTGATGAGTTCAAAGGCAGTAACTGTCCCCAGGCAGAAGGTTACTCAAACACCACTGTTTTCAGACTAAGGTTGAAGATGTACAGTGTTTAATATTTTAGATTTTTCCAATGAAATAATCTAGATATCAAATCACCATTTATTACTCTATCATCCTAACCACTTTTTCCTCTTGTTGGAAAAATCTGTAGATGCAGATTAACATCAATGACTGAACTTCTCCTGTTTTTTTGAAGTTACCTACAGAAAACTGGAGGCAGGATATTTATGTAAAACTCCTTATTGTGGCATATGCACCAGAACAAGTGTATCTAATAGCTGACAGTTGGGAATTACGTATAATATTTTAGCTTAGGAAAGAACTGCTTTATGAGGAATAGGTATCTTTCACTGGGTACAGCGAAATTCTCCAATAAACATGAGATGAGCCTATGTAGCATGCCAAGAGAAGCACAACAAGTAACGCTGATTATATTGTATTGCTGTGCTCTTTCATTCTCTACTGTAAACTTAACTTACATTGTCTTGTTTCTGGATTTTTAATTTAGATAAAGTTTACTTAGAAAGGTACTTCTAACATTAATATTAAAAATAAGTATCATAATCAGAAAAATAGATAGAAGGAGGTATAGTCAGAAAATTCAGATATTTAATAAAATTAAGTTACTTTGAAAGATGTGAAAGGTACTAACACATTTATAATCTTTTACAAAGCTTTACATGAAAATAAATTGGATTTCAGTGTACCTGCATGAGTATACAACTTTTATATACTTCTGTATTTCATCTGCTTGGTGCACCCAAAAGAAAGATGCTTATTATGTTTTAACCCTTTCTCAAATCATGGATGCAAGCTTAGTTCCATTAATGTTACTGTGGTTATCTGCTAGGCAAAGTTTCAGGGCTAAACTACAAGAGGAAGTCAATCAGCCTAGCTACTGGAAGATAACCCTACAAGATATATTCTCCATAACAGCAAATACACTATAATTACTCCATTTCAGAAGCAAGTGCTCTACTGAGAGCTTGTCTGGTATAACTAATTTCCAGTAAAGCTCAGGCAGTCAACACCCCTATTCCTCCCATACAGGCAGACATTTAATTCCTCTAGTCTTGAGCATGCTATAATATAAGCAAGCATGGATGACAGATCAGCTCACGCTAGGCATGAACATACCTAACCTTTCCCTGTTTAGAGCTCTGATGGATTCAGGCCAGTGCCCGAGAAAGCAAGCAACAAAGCCAGCAACCAAGACAAGGAGATGAGACAAGGACAAAATGAATGAGAAGCAGCATGAAGAGTCTTGCTGGATGAGAAGGGAAAAAAGAAACCCACCATGCCCTTCCTACCTCCCCTTCCCTAAACTGAAGGATGGTCAATTTTCAGTAACTTTCAAATAATTACTGTTGTTAGCCAAAAGTGCTGAAATGATCACACTCCTTACATACAAGGTTTTCAGTGAGAAAGAATTGCTGTCATCATGTTAAACAGAAATTGAGATAAAGATTAGTTTACATGGTGAATGTCATCTTAAAGACACTGCTGCTAAGTCTGACCTGCATGAAATTGTCTCCACCCAAACAATGGCAGCAGAGGTGTGAATTATGCTTAAATCCAAAACATGCTTTCAAAGGACTAATATTGCCACAATGTTGATTGCAGAAGCAGATTTAAGTGATAATATCACAGTATATCAATAGAAACAAGGAAGAACACACTCAAGAGGAGAGAAAGCGATTTTACATATATTTAGGCTTTCATTCTAGTGAATCCTAATCCAACTTCAACCCTAGTCTGGTTTCAGAGCAACCCCCTTCCCTTCCTTCCTTATTAGAGGAACTTAAAGGCAAGATTTGGGATTTCCTTCCTTTTCTATTGCGACCTAAAATTGAAGATGCCCCTAGCCAGCCCATATAGATCCGCAAGACCTTAAGAAACCCTCTAAGGGAAAAAGCGAGCTGCCTTTTGCTTAAAAGACTCTTCTCAAATCCGGGGGAAGCAAACTAACACTCCATTAGCCTGAGAGCCCTGCACGCTTTCCCGATTTAGACAGAGACGCCCAGCAGATGATTGTACCTAGCAACATTTAAAAAAGAAAAAAAGAAAAAAAAAAGAAAGAAAGAAAGAAGATGATTTAAGGGATGATTTAAGCCGGAGCGGGGAGCACAGCCGGCCGGGGCAGGGCTCCGCAGGAAGGCCCATCGGGGCGTGGGGCGGCCCCCGAGGGGGGGGGGGGGGGGCACAAAAGGCGGCCGGCACCATTGTGCAGCCCCGAGCCCACCGGGCCCGGCGGCGGCGCGGATGGGCGCATCCCGCCGCCTGCCGGCGCTGCCCGGGCTCGGCCCGCCGGCGCAGGGCCCCCGCGGCCCTCCCCGCCGAGGGGGCGCGGCCGGGCCAGGCCGAGCCGAGCCGGGCCGCTCCGCCGCCGCGGGCCCCGCGCGCCGCCGCGCTCGGCTCGGCCCGGCCGCGCTACCCGCCCCCCCCCCTCCGCCGGCCGCGCCCGCGTGACGGAGGAGAAAAACGCCGCCGGCCGCCGCCTCCCCCCCGCCGCCGCCGCCGCCGCCGCCGCCAGGCCCGCCGAGCGCCGCCAGGCCCGGCCCGGCCCCTCCTCCCGCGCCCGCCCGAGGCGGAGGAGGCGGAGGCCGGGCCCCGCGCCTACCTCCACGTCGCGGCCCTTGTTCTTGAAGCTCTTGATGCGGTGGTTCTCCAGGCCGGCGGCGGCGGCGGCGTTCTCGGCCATGGCGGCGGCGGCGGCTCCCAGCTCCTGCGAGGCGGCTCCGGCGGCGGCTCGCGCGAGGGGAGGGGAGCGGAGGGCGGGGGCAGCGGGCCGCGCCGTGACGAGCGCGAGGGGGAGGGGGAGGGCGCGCGCCGTTGCTGAGTGACTGCGCACGTGACGCGCGCCGGAGCGACGGGCGGGCTCGGCCAACCGCGGCGCGGCTCTTCCGCCAAACCCCGCCCCCTCCACCAACCCTCCCGCCCGCTTTGCGTAACGACCAGCGCGGCGCCGCGCCCGCGGCGGGGAACTGCGCTGCCCAGCATGCAATGCGGCTCCGCCGCCGCGCGGAGGGGCCCGGCGCTGCGCGGCGGGACCCGCGCGTTGCATTCTGGGGCTTGTAGTCTGGGCGGGGCGGGCTGGCGGGCGCGCACCCCGCAGGCGGCAGG
This sequence comes from Rhea pennata, assembly GCF_028389875.1. Taxonomy (NCBI): domain Eukaryota; kingdom Metazoa; phylum Chordata; class Aves; order Rheiformes; family Rheidae; genus Rhea; species Rhea pennata. The sequence goes on from NC_084663.1 coordinate 186,668,710, forward strand.
AGCGGGCGCCGCGGCCGGGCCCGGGCCCGGGGCCCGCGGAGCTCAGCGCGATGCTGAGTGCGGGCAGCCTGCATTTAACGGGCGCAGGAATGCGGCCGGTTATGCGGCGGCGGCGGAGGCCCCGCGGGCAGGGGCAGGGCTGCCCCATCTGCAGCAGCCTGGGCGCAGCGGGTCTGCTGCTGGTCCAGCACAGTGCGCAAGGCTGCACCCGGTGTCTCCAGGCTGGAAAAGATGCACCGAGGTGATGTGAGGTAATTCTAGGCACCGGTAACGGTGATCTTCTGTAAAGCAGGATGCTGCTTTTTTTTTTTTTTTTTTTTTTTTGGTAAGAAAAACATCCAAGGAAACAAATCTAAAAATAATAAAGCCCTGTAATATTTGTGTCTATCTCTTTATACCACATCAGGCTCTGCAGCAGACCTTTGTAACTATATACAAACTCCTCACAGACCCTCTCCCTCTTCAGAGTCCCTCCCTCTAATTGGCAGCTCGGCCTTTTAATTGCTTTCTGCCGTCTCCTCTTACATCATTAAAATGACTTTAACTTGTAACTCTTCTAGCAAAATAAGGCTTGTAACCTGTTGGAGACAAGTAAAATCTGGAAAGCTAATGCTCTTCGTCACTGTCGTTCAGCTGCATGCCAAATGTTCTCGTGTGCGGAATCGCTGTAGCACTTCCACCCGTCTTGGATCCAAGCAGCCTGGGCTCCGAATAAACATTCCTCCACGCATTTCCCCCGTTGCTTTGCCTGGGTGTGCTGCGCTGTTATTGCTAGCAATTTGATGGCAGCCTCTGGCAGCAGTGAAGAAGGAGCCTACAGCAGGCAAAGCCCAAACGGCACAACTGATGTGACAGCATTTATCAAGACTGCTAATGTCAGAAATGGCTTCTAGGTTCTAATGCTTTTTCTTTTGAAGGAAAATTGGATCCAGCTGTCCAGCTGTCTTCAAGAGCGTTGCTGAAGCAGATTCAGTAGCTGAGAACTTTGTTTTACCAGCCAGGGAAGGTGATGGCAGCTGCCAGCTGTGGCTTATGCAGAACTGCGAGGACATCAGAGCAATGCCGATCTGAACTCTGCCAGACAGGAGGGTTGCAGCCATCCTCTGGAGGAGCCGCTTCACCATTACGTGGACAAAGGAGCTTTGTTCATAGCCATCCAGTGTAATATATGAGGTAAAATGGAAAACTTAAGAAATGAAAAATAGAATATCTCCAACCTGAGACAACTCAATTTACCAATCCATAAATCTATATCCATTATGCTCAATAAGATGTACAGGTACAATGGTGCTGGTGTCTTTTCTTGTCCATCTTCCTGTCTGTAATACAAGCCTTTCAGAGTTTCTATGGTGCATCTGATTAGTCTCAGTAGGCACTTTGGAACTGAATGCCTTTTAGACAGAACTACATGATAGTTTGATTAGTTTTACTGTCTGAATAAAGTTTCTTTGTGGAATTCTTGACTAGATAATTAAACTTGCATGTGCTCAGAGAAAAAAAAACATTTTGATGAAATTTAGTGAATACTACTTTTTGGCACAGTAATTAACAGCTACTACTAAAATGTGAGGAACAAGTACTTCACTACTTTGGAAACTGAATGAACTGTGTAGTTCAGTGTGGCCATTCTTTCTCGCCACTTAAGGTTCATATTAACAGGTTCTTGTGGATGAAACCTGCAAGCCTCAGCCTCTCCCTGTCCCTGTGGTGGTGCCCGATGCCTGATGCTGGGGCTACCCTGGCTGCTCTCAGTACTGAAGAGAGTTGATCTGTGTTGTTTCTGCGATGACCTGTTGTCTTCAGCAGAACAACATGACCAATGAGGTGATATTGCCATGTTTTGGGAACCATACAGGAACAGCTCAGCAGCCCATCTGCAGCTACAGCATTAGAGGTCAACACCCCTGAGCTCACTGGTCACTTACTCATATGCAGTCAGTGGTGCTGTCAACACCTGCCAGTCAGTACAGGTGCAAGAAAACCAGCACATAAGAGAACTGTAGTGGCCCTGAGTAACATGCTTTCTAAAGCAGCTCTGTGTCAGGAGGTTATCAAGTATGAAAGGCCCTGCAAGAAGGATCAGGCACATTTAGGTGCAGTGATTTAAGATGCTGTCAGCTTCTCCTGGCTGGTGTACGTTGCAGGAGAGGCAGGGGGACAAACGGGACGTGTGCCATCTCCTCAGCCTCCCTGTTCACAGCCATGAGGAGCTGAAACTGGGACCTCTAGGGTAAAGGAGATGCAGGTGCCTTCTGCTGCAAGAGGAATGGGGAAGCTGGTGAGGTGTTATTGTCTTAACCCACTGCAGTTAGACTGCCTGCAGAGCATTTGTCAAAAACAGGGTCTATAAAACCACTTACAGAAAGAAACAAGGAGTGCTGTTTAAGCCTTTAACTCAACCTGTATCATTCATCAGACTCACCTCTTGCTTATCCTTCTCCAAACGGGAGGCCTAAGTGTCTCTGACCTGTAGCATAAGATCACACAGGCTTGTAGCATAGTATCACAGACTGGGAGGAAGCTTTTCTGTACAAAATTTGCAGCAGTCTCTGTTGATGCAGTCTCTTGCTCCCAGTGGACGGTTAACTTTTGTGCCTAGTTTTCCCTGTCTATTAGAGCATGACTGGCAGATGCTTAGCATATCCCCACATTACTTTTAGCTCTCTGGCAGCTGGCTGAACTGTGTCTCATCGAGTATTGCTCTCTGATGAAAAGGGACATCTCTTACTTTAGAAATGAATAATACATAAGGTAAACTAAGGCAAAGTCACCTACAAACAAAGCCTTTGGTACTCAATTTGCCATTACAACATATCACTTCAGTAAAACTGTTGCTGCATGTTACTTCCATTAGTTGTAAAGAAAGGCTACTTTGTGTCACTGAAGTCAAGATTTATCTTCATAGAAAAAGATTTAAGTTCTTACCTCATAGTAACTAGGGCTTAGTAATGAACATGACATAAGTCCTTGATAAAGACAAGCTTTATGAAAGGCTGCCGTCAAATACCATGGATGCTTGAATGTAGTCTCCACTCAAGGGGAAACAAGACAGGTCCACCAAGGAGAAAGCCATGGAAAGTTATTGCGTAGAAGGAACCACACCCAGGTCAGAGCAACCCTAATCTGAAAATCGTTGGAAGCTGGGAAAGTGTTGGGGGAAGCATCATATTTATTCCTGTTCTTATGTTATGATCCTGGTGCAGTTAGCCCTGTACTGGCTATGTGAGCATGCACAGCTTCCCATGTGTCCCTCCTGGGCAAGGAGCCAGGCCCATCAGCCATGGCAGTGCCAACCTCTGCAATACAGCCTGAAGAGCCCTGTCTTGGGCAGCTGCTCCAGCTGAAGCGCCTTCATGCAAGCTGTGGAGACTGTGAGAACATGGGGAGTGTCACAGCTGATGATGGGAAACCTGCCTATCCTTGAAGGTCTCTGACTCTTTGAGTCAGCCACCCCAAATTCCTTGTACTCATTCCTGCGAGAGTCATGAGCCCAACTGAAGGTCACTGCTCTCTGATTACTAGAATATGTTCATGGGGCCCATTAGGGCAACAGGTAAGTGTCATCAGCCACAGGGCAGACAGTCCCTCTCAGCCATATTTCTTTTTTCCTGGGACAGAGGAGGCCAGTCTGCCCCTGTTGAAAGATGAACATGTTGTAGAAGCAGGGGCTTGGCCTACTCCACTAATGTAAACTGCCATGATATCCTTGTCCATGGCCATCAGTATAGCCCTGGAGCACAGAGAAGTGACATTCCCTTGGATTCCTGTAATCATAGCCCCTTGTAGCAGTGGATGCTGCCCCCCTTAATTGAAAACTGCCATTTGGCAACAAGGGGACCTGGGTGGGTGGAGGGAGTAGGATGAAGATAACATTTCAGCCTTTTGTCTCCAGAATGAGGAAGCTCCACTGGCTGTGAACCGTCTGGCCGCACCTTGAAGACGGTGAGCGGGCCTGAGGCGATCCTCTGTGGCCCAGACCTCACCTGAACATTACTTGTGGCAGCTCTGCTTGGCTGTGTGGACATGAGGTGACACTGCGTGTTTTGAGGTGGGTGCGTGGTGTGCTCAAGGCTGTCAGTGTGAAGCTGGGTGTACGTCAGCAGGTCCCAGCACTGGTGAGATCTGGTAGGGGAGGTCTCCGGAGCACTGGGACACTGGCAGTTCAAGCCTGAGCTCACACACTTCCTTGTGTTGAAAGCCCCAAGCAATGAGATGTTTTGCATGTATTAGACAGCTCCTTACATTTCAGCAAGGGAAGAAGAGAGCTTTTATTCTCCTAACCCCCTGCTTGGCAGCCCTGGAACATTACTTATGAAGGAGCCAAACTCAGGTCAGGTTTGGAGCCCTGTGGTTGGAGCGACCGTCATCACCCCCAGATCATAACACGCAGCAATGCTGAAAGCCCCTCATACTGGTGGTTTCCTAAACACCACAGTGCTGCAACACCGCTGGTCAGGGGTATTTTGAACATGTGAAAAATGAGATAAACTGACTCATGCTAATCTCTTTGGCTGGACAGGGAAGCTGGTGGTTTTAATCCACCATAGCTGGATATGGTTCATCTTAGATCTGATTAGCTAGCATGTTACCACCACGAACCACCATGCCTAATTACAGATTTTGGCACATACTAGCAAGGTGCTTCTTTTCCTGGACACAATCACTGAGAACTGCAGGACTTACCACTTGCTCGGCAGAAAATAGGCATGTTTTAGCGTAAGTATCTCAAGTGGGATCCCAGTGACAGTGAAGTATTTTATAGCTCTCACATTGTTAGAGGTTATCAGGAGCCTTCACTGGGATTTTGGTCTGATTTTTCAAACTCAAATTGAGGGCTTTTCTTATCAGCCAAGACAATTTTGTGCAAATAATTACTACAAACAAGGTGAAGATTTCCCAAGGTGGCTCAGGAGGCTTCGGTTCCCCCTGCTCCCCTTGGTCCTAGCAACGCAAGGTGCACGTCCGTGCCGTGTGCACGTTGTGCAGCCAGCGCCTCCCCGGTGCCCCCAAATCAGGCTGTGTCTGTCCCTCCTCGATACTGCCCTGATTACAGCATCTGAAGAACGGTGGATTTGCTTCGTGTTCTCACATCCACGTATTAACCCGGCCTGACATCGCTTTGCCTGTGAGAGCTGATAGCACAGCCTGAGATCAGCTGGTTGCAGAGATTACATCCAAGCCCACAGGAGAAGTAAAGCCAAATTCCAATAACTTCTGTTTTCTACAAAACAAGTTTCTGCTGCAGTAAGTTAAAAAAAATACACATAAACACACACATGCATATTTTATATATATATATATATATATATATATATATATATATATATATATATAAAAAATCCTGTCTTGCTGCAGAGATAAGAATGTCACAGATGTGGAGCTATTTTAATCTGGAACAAGAGACATTTCCCTTTTGGTGCCTGAATGGAAGAAAATGTAAGTGTAATTATGATTCTGGTATCAACACATATCCAGTACAGCTGGCTATCGCCACCGCATCCTGCTCATTTGAAGAGCTCTTCTACACATTTGAAGCCTGCAAAGAATTTTACATTTGGTACCACGTTGTTTCAGACAACATATAATATTCTTGTTGTCTCAGTAACTTTGATTTGTAGGAAGTCAGCAAAGCAGCAAGTCCTGAGTTTACATATTGCAGTGTCTTGTGGGTTTCACACGATTATTGGCAGAAATGGCAATTTTATTTTAAACCTTCTGAGATCTGATTTCAAGATCTATTTGGTTCTTTGGTCCCCATAGCAATAGCTTCTTAAACCCTGCGAATAATACTGTGCACAGCTATTTTGACTGAAGAAACCAGACTACACACATGCATAAGGCCAAGCATATGGGTATGTGCTTGCAGGGAGAGGGCTTTGTTTCAGCCGTGAAAGTAAATAGCTGTTTTCTGAGCACACGTAGAGACCTGCTCTTCTTGGTCAGGTCTGACAAGCGAGGGAGTGCTATTTTTACAGTGGTGCTTTTTCAAGCAGGCCCGCATTCATCCCACTGAATGGCTTTCTAATGACATCTGATGTCGGTTTTGTGCACTGCGAACCCATTAGACGTGACTCTTCTTGGTGAAATACGGCTGAAATGGTGATGTGGAAGAAAAGAGGCAGGAAATGGATCGTAGTCTCGTCTTGTGTGTTTATGCCTTGCCCCTTTGGACAGCAGCAGTCAATTGAAGCGGGCAGCCCAGGAAGTTCAGAACAGGAATTGATGGTTTTATCTTTGATGCTACCTGAAACGTTGGAAGATAACGTACCGCCAGGGAAGAGTAAAGCGCGCGGCCAGTTCCTTTGCTCTCTGCCTTTTTGAGGAACCAGCCCTGGAGCATCCTGCACCCGCGGGACCCCAAGAGCTCTGGCCCCAGTGGATGCGGGCGATAGCCGAGGGAGAGGGAAAGCTGGGGGGAAGGAGAGGGCGCTCCTCACAGGATCTGGGGTGCCGGTGGGGGCTCCCAGCCCGACAGGACTCCCGGGCAGCTGGTTCGCAGCCACTGGTGTCGGGGTGCCCGGCCCTGCACGGGTGCGGGGTGAGCCTGGGGGTGCTGGTCTGCTTTGCTGCATCACTCTGACGGGGGAGAGAGGGGAGAGGGAAAGGGAGCGGGAGAGGGAAAAGCAAATGGAAAGGGAGAGAGGGAAAAGGGAAAGGGAGAATGAGAGGGAGAGGAAAAGGGAAAAGGGAAAAGGGAAAGGGAGAATGAGAGGGAGAGGAAAAGGGAAAGGGGAAGGGAAAGGGAAAGGGAAAGGGAAAAGGAAAGGGAGAGGGAAAAGGAAAGGGAAAGGAAGGTATAATTCTTACTTTACCACTTGTCTCAAGCCGCGATGGATTTAAAGCCCAACCTCGAGCAGCACGAGTGCTGGCAATGCTACGTCTAAGCTGAAGCGCGACGGTGACGGCGTAACACGAATAAAAAATGTGCATGTGGAGCAATCGAGAGGGGAGGGAACGTTCCATGAGCATTTGTTTGCAAATAGCTTTACGGTGATGTAAAAGCTGGCTGAGCTGGACGGCGTGCAAGCCAGCCTGGTGAGGGGCCTAAAATTTAACGGAAACTGGTATTTTGTACTGATTTCTTCAGTCAGGAGGGGTGGGAAGCATGGTGAGGGAAGCCTGGGATTAGCTGAACTGTCACGGGTCGCAGGTGTCAACCTGCCGTGAGCCAGAGGTGCACGGAGGAAGCTGGCACGTGGCCGGGCTGCACCGGCACCTCGGGCACAGGAAAAGGGGCTTCCTTGCATTTGAGGAGATCAGAGCATCTCGCCACTCCAAATGCACCCAGGCGGCATTGCCCGGTGGCCGTCATGGCCCCGAACCCCAGGAGTGGCTGGGAGGAAAGCAAACCTTGCCGCTTGCTGCTGATATGAAAGAGTCGGAGGCTCACCGGGACGTAAATGCCGTGCTAAGCTCTGGCGGGCATTGGTGTTCAGGCTTTTGCTAGGTGCTGCCGGTGGTCTGATATTAATTCCAGTTACACTTTCGCCTGGTTTCAAGCCCGCACCGATCACTAGAAACCCCTGTGTTGGAAGGGAGAGTGTGGCATTTGGACACATTTTGTAAATCTAGCAGAAACCCAACTGAGGATTGCTATTAAAACTTCATGCCTTAGATATATTTGACCAATATACCCACATTCCCTAGAGTTGTAGGTTTGCAAGTTACTTGCAAAAAATAGCAATAAATCCCTCACAGTGAATATTACCTGGCGTCTTTATTTCAGGTTATTCCCACAAATGATGCCAATGAATTCAAGGGCGGCCACCTCTCCTGAGCTCCCCTTAGCCGCTGTCCTGGTTGCCTTGCCGGCAGACTGCAAGAGGCCAGGTCTGATGGCTTGCTAAGAGATCTTCACCGGAGTGGGCAAGGGCTGGAATGAGGGTGCAGGTAAGGCTTGGGTAACTGGTTGTAAGAGGATCATCTTCCATGGTTAGATTTAGCAGGCACAAATTCGGGGAGGAGCACTGGTAGGTGCTTGGGCTCTGCACGGCATGGTTAGCTTGGATGCTTTCTCTAGACGCTTCCAACTGGCCCCAATAGCAGGTCTCATCAAGAAACAGGAGGAAACTCATCCCTGCTGCCTTATGCATACCCTGCCTTGCTTTGCCTTCCCCAGCCAGTCCTCGAAATAACAGGGTGAGAAAACACAGCCCCGTCTACAGCAGAAGGAGGCCTTATCTTGCCTTGACTGACCTGGATCAGAAGTGGGTTTAGGTCAAGTCACAACCAGAGGGTCCCCTCAGGTTCGGGGGACATCTGGGGACACATACACCAGACACTTAAAGCTGGTGCTGGTCACTTGGTGAAACTTCCCCATGCAAGCAGGCTCTGCTTCTCCTCTGGGCTGTTTGGAGGCACTGCAAGGGGCACCCATGCCTCACATACCCCAGTGACAGTGGGGTTTTTTGGGGGGGATACCCTACATCTAACACAGACACACCCATAGCCTATGAAAATATTGGTCATGGATCCCTATTTATTATTTTAAAGAGATGATGGTGTCCTTGAAGATCACTGAGGGATGCTCCTCACCCTCTTCAGATGGTTTACAGATCTTGGTGCCAGGCAGGACACGAAGGTAAAACAAATATCATACAGCAGCCATTGGTGGCTCACGCGCCAAGGCAGTTTCACAACACCGTGACTGGGCAGACTGAACGTCTCCTGGTGACTGAGGCAAGAAACTGCTGAGACGATTCCTGCTTTTAGGTGAACTTACAAGGAACAGGCTGAAGGCCCCGGGGTTGCTTCTGGTGCACAGCAAGTATCACAGAAAGAAAGAGGCAAAAGTTACCGCATTTTTGTGCCTCTTCTGGGTGATAAAAAAAGGAAACCACAGTTTTTAGAGGTTTATCACACACACAAAAAGAAGAGATGTGATAAATATGTGCTGTCTGATAGCTTTAGTACGCTGCTAACTTGTGTTCTACCCAAGATGGAGAGAAATGAATGGGCTTCAGGTTTCTGCACAGCCGCAGGTTAACATCTTTGCTCAGATGTCATCCCCAAAAGCATCGTGTGCTCCCCCGAAGCAACCCCTGGGGTTTTCTCCCCAGGTACGTCTAGGACCTTGGTGGCCCCCGGATAAAGTCATGAGCTCAGAGTCGGGTGACTTGTCTCCTCGATGCTACAAAATCATGCAGTTGTCCGGAGGCAGTCTGACACCTGTCACCGTTTGGAGAAGACACTGCTTGGAAGGTGACCTGGCAGCGGAGGACACGGGGGTTTTTGCCTGCGGTTTTCCCTGCTGCCGTGACTCCTGGTGGGTTATTTGGCAATTGCTTGAAGTGGCTGGAGAGCAATTGGTTTTTCTTTTGAAAAATCAGCATCTGCATCTGGGACTGGATGCATCTCGGCTTGTTTTTTTCTGCCCTTGCCCAGGAGACCTTCCCTCCCAGCAGCTCTCACTCCTCGAAAATCTCCGTCTTTGGGGGATATGCCGGGGGTAAAACGGGGCTGGCGGGGACGGCAGTGGACTGGGGCAGGTGGGAAGGGAGGGGGGCATCTGCAGCGGAGCCCCGGCTGCGAAAGTCAGCTTCAGGTGGTGCGTGGAAATTTCAGAAAATGAGGAAATAACGTGAAAAACTCACAGGTGATAAAGATGAGAAAATTAGGAGTGGGCAAAGCAACATCCAGGGAAGAAAAGAAGATGCTTTTGGTGGTATTTCATTATGGCTTTCCTCTTCCAGAGTGAGTACAGGCTTAAGACATCCCTGTTAGTGCCTCTGCACACTTCACAAAAGAGAGATTGCAAGGGGCAGCTATTTTTGTTCTTATATTTTCCTCCCTCACTCTCTATTTAGGGCTTTTCTCATCTGTATTAGCGCTAGCAGGCGTAGGATGGGAAGGCTGGGGCTGGACTCTTCAGGCTCAAATTGAAGGTAGAAACCCTCCTTAGATACCTTTTTTTTTCTTTTTTTTCCCCCTTTTGGTTCTCACGACTCTGTGTTTTTAGATGATTTTGATTTCAAACGCCCATGCCTGTTTTGCTGCCATGCGGCCGTCAAGCCCACGTCCCGCTGGCACCTGATGTGCCCTAGGGAGGGGGGGGTTCACAGGGGAACGTCCCTTTGGGGATGCACCCCACTAAGGCTGGTCTGAAAACACCTCCTCCGAGCCAAGCGCAGTGACTCACATACGCTGTGTAACCGCAACAGAGCCGTATAAATGCAAATATATGCATATAGCAAGCACAGATTTACAGTCAGTAATACAGAGGATCAATATAACTTACGTACATACTCTGTATTCGTGTAGCATTATTTACACACCCACATTATGGAAAACGGGTGTTTTATATGTATTCCGAACATTTTGGGATACGACGCGCAGAGGGACGCTCCGAGCGGAGGAGCCCCCGGGGCAGGGCGCCGTCAGCTGCGGGAAACCCCCGGAGCCCAACGCGTAGCTCCAAGAGCGGAGATGTGAGCCCGCCCGGGGCCTACGCGGTTAGTGGGGATTTTGCAAAGAATTTGGGGCAGAGGCAGCAGCACCTTCGCCGGCTTCCGCAACCCGGCTTCTTGCTGCTGCTGCTGCTAGGCTGAAATCCTCCATCCCTTCTCCTCTCTCGGCCCCCGGGGCGATTCCCCCCAGCGCGGCTCTCTCTTGAGGGGCTGCCGACTGCAAACTTGGTCACCCCTTTTCAACCGTTCACGCTTACCGCTTCATTTGGATATTTCACTCCCCGCTGAAGTCGGCCAGCTAGAATTCCCCTATCACACTGTAGGAAATTATGGAGAGGTTTTCACGACTAGAAAAATTCATTAGAAAAAAGAGGAAAAGAAACAGGAACGCTTCTTGCAAATGCAAATAGGGTTGCTAATAGCTATTTTCCTAATACTACATGTATTTGCCTCTTTTCCAGGAACGAGGGTCAAAATATTTACTCACTCTGCCGCTACTGAATAATTTTTCCAAAGATTCCCTTGGTAATGGGCAGCAGATTGAGGGATTTTTTCTGGAAAGGTGCCCGGGGCACAGGCTGACCATCACAGCTCTGGGGCCGAAACGGTGGCGGCGATGCCTCTGCTCCTGACACTTTGGGTGCCCGGCTGCCAGAGCCAGCAGCCGAGAAAAGGGGAAAAGAGCAGCCTTGCTCTGGGTTGTTTGCTCCCGACGGGGTCCCAGTAGGGCACTGACTGCATCTGGTATCAACCGTCATCTCCTCATGGCACCATCGAAGTTCTTTGCAGTGAGCCGCGGGGCTGTTTTCGAGGCAGCAGCGGTTCTGCTTGGCAGTCGTGCTGTGCAGGGCGCTGCTCTTCAGCAGGCTGCGTGGTGCTGCAATACGGGTTTCGTCAGTAGATCAGGAAAGAAGGATAAAGACGACTGATAGAAGTCGGGCTAGAATTGGTATCAGTTACCGGTTTATGCTGACTCAGGTGAACCCCGGCAGCTGCAGATCTTCTGATGGCAACGCAACAGGATTTGTACTGGTATAAACCACGAGCACCGCTACGCTCGGAGACAGGAAAGGAAGGAAGGAAGAGAAACAAGAGGGCAGAAACAGAGACGGCCTGAAAAGGGAACTCGCTTTCTCACCGAGCAAGCACGAGCAGGATGATTTTGCTGCGTGGTATGCACCTCCTGCATGAGGGGAGGTGTCGACCGACCCTTTTCAAGTAGGCACAAGACTTCCCTGAATTCGGCAGCCGCCGATCTGCAGCAAACGGCTGCACGTTGCCTTCTCCAAGCACCAGCGCCAAAAGGCCTTGAAAGCAGAGAAATAAAAGACAATGAATACGATGAGAAGCATGGAAACATGCTCTAAGCAGCCTGATCTTCTTCTGAAGCAGCCCAGGGCATAACGCAGACTCTGAGATGATCAGAGCTCCCTACGCTTACTGCAAGGTCTGAAGGCAGCTTGGCGCCACTTGCTCTCGGAGCCCTGATTTAGGAGCGATAGCTGCTACGCTCGGACCAGTCATGCGTGCTTCACGACTTATTTCTCCAGCGACGGCGAGGGCCGGTTGTGCCAGGCACTAGCACAGAAGCGGTCTGAATGTGGCCCAGCTGCTTCACGCTCCCTAGAAGATTTGTACTCCCAACAGGGCCCTGAAGCAGGAAGCACTATTTCCATCCCGCAGAGAGGAAAAGATGACTGTAGCTGGAGTAGGCTACCAAGTCGCATGAAACAAGTCATTTTCACCAGCTTCTCTCTATTTTGCCAGAGTTTACTTTGGACCAGAAAGCTGCTTTTTTTTTCCACACAAAATCCTGAAATCATCACTCCACGTGATTATTTTTTCACTTACCAAAACCCATCTTCCCCTGAGTTCAGATATTTTAAGGCAAAATCATAGAATCATAGAATCAGTAAGGTTGGAAGTGACCTCTGGAGATCATCTAGGCCAACCTCCCTGCTCAGCAGGGTCACCTAGAGCATGCTAGACAGGGTTGCATCCAGGCGGGCCTTGAAGATCTCCAGAGAAGGAGACTCCACAACCTCTCCGGGCAACCTGGTCCAGTGCTCCGTCACTCTCACAGGGAAGAAATTCCCCCTCACGCTCAGGCGGACCTTCCTGTGCTTCAGTTTCTGCCCATTGCCTCTTGTCCTGTCACATGGGACAACTGAAAAGAGTTTGTCCCTGTCCCCTTGACACCCTCCCTTCAGGTGCTTGTACATATTGATAAGATCCCCCCTCAGGCTTCTCTTCCCCAGGCTGAAGAGGGCCAGCTCTCGCAGCCGTTCCTCATAGGGCAGGTGCTCCAGCCCTCGGATCATCTTTATAGCCCTACGCTGGACTCTCTGCAGTAGCTCCATGTCTCTCTTGTCCTGGGGAGCCCAGAACTGGACACAGTACCCGAGATGAGGCCTCCCCAGGGCTGAGGAGAGGGGCAGGATCACCTCCCTCGACCTGATGGCAACACTCTTCCTAATGCACCCCAGGAGACCATTGGCCTTCTTGGCCACAAGGGCACATTGCTGGCTCATGGTCAACCTGTTATCCACAAGCACTCCTAGGTCCTTCTCTGCAGAGCTGCTCTCCACAAGGTCAGCCCCCAGCTTGTACTGGTGCCTAGCGTTATTTCTCCCTAGGTGCAGGACTCTGCACTTGCCCTTGTTGAACCTCAGGAGGTTCCTCTCTGCCCAACTCTCCAGCCTGTCCAGCTCTCTCTGAAGGGCAGCACAGTTCTCAGGTGTGTCAGCCACTCCTCCCAGCTTGGTATCATCAGCAAACTTGCTGAGGAGGCACTCTGTCCCCTCATCCAGGTCACTGATGAAGAAGTTGAACAGGATGGGATCCAGTACTGAGCCCTGGGGGACTCCACTAGCCACAGGCCTCCAACTAGACTCCACGCCACTGATGACGACCCTCTGAGCTCTGCCTTTCAGACAGTTCTCAATCCACCTCACCGTCCACTCATCTAACCCACACTGCCTGAGCTTCTTTAGGAGGATGTTATGGCAGACAGTGTCAAAAGCCTTGCTGAAGTCAAGGTGCACAACGTCCACTGCTATGCCCTCATCTATTCAGCCAATCATTCCATCCCAGAAGGCTATCAGATTGGTGAAGCAGGATTTCTCTTTGGTGAATCCATGCTGGCTACTCCTTAGCACCTTCTTGTCCTCCATATGCCTGGAGATGACATCCAGAATGAGCTGTTCCATCACCTTTCCAGGGATGGAGGTGAGGCTGACTGGCCTATAGTTGCCTGGGTGCTCCTTCTTGCCCTTCTTGAAGACTGGAGTGACGATGGCTTTCTTCCAGTCCTCAGGCACCTCTCCAGGCCTCCAGGACCTTTCAAAGATGATGGGGAGCGGCCTGGCAACAACATCCGCCAGCTCCCTCAGGACCCGTGGGTGCATCCCATCTGGGCCCATGGATTTGTGGATGTCTAGCCTGCCCAGAAGGTCTCTAAGCCTTTCCTCCTCAACCAAAGGGAAGTCTTCCCTTCTCTGGACTTTCTCCCTCATGTCCAGGTTGCAGGATTCCTGAGGGCTATCCTTAGCAGTGAAGACTGAAAAGGGAATTCAGATTTCTCAATAGTGGAGGTTTTAACATGTGCTGCTTGCAGACGTAACGTGCACATCCAAGAAATACGACTCAAATTGTCATGTTTCTCGAAGCTAGGAACTGCCTTCTCTATTCAATCTGCCACAGTTTTCCATGGATGCAACTTGGCTTCTATTTTTGCCCTCATTGTATTATGCCAAGTTAGACTGCATGTGCAATACAACTTAAAATACAAATGAAGAAGAATACATTTTTTTTCCTTGACATGTTCTGGAGTGAAGGGGAAGTAATATTTGATTTATTTATGCTCTTCTCTTCATACTAAATTGCTGGCACTTTGGCCACAAGCATGTTCTTTCAGTCTCTAATCCTCTCTGACTACAGCAAAGGAAATTCCAGTGCCTAAGCACCTATTCCTCTTCCCTAGAAGTGTCAGCCTTCACACCAGGTGAGGAGACGCAAAGCTCTTCTGCTGCCTTATCTTGGCACAGATCAGGCAACCTTCCTTAAACCTTTTTCTTTCCCCTTGTTGGGTCTATGGAAAGCTAAAATGTCTGCATGGAAAAAAAAAGGCAATAAATAAGTAAATGCTCTTGAACAAGCCAGCTCAGGAAGGAATTGCTCCTACCAACTGTTTGTTTGAGTTTACAAATAATCAACTTGCAAAAACTCAATATTTAAGCAATCAGGATTTGGTTGCTTCCACGAGATGGCCCCAATGCAGAGCTTACATGAAGCACTCAAGAAAAGCAAAGTGTGGACCCTCTAGTTTTGAGGCCTCTCACTAAGCCCTTGAGCTTTCATGTAGGAATTCGTACCCAAGATGTCAATAAACTCAACAGTTCTTCATGGTGGAATGAGGTAAGAGAAAAAACGGACAAGAAGAGAGTTTCGATCTGTTCAAAATGTTCTCTCACAGGCTTCCTGCAAAGACTTCAACTGCACATTTCTGGACCTATTTATGCATCAGGCCCTCACTACACCAAGAGGTAATAGTTAACCCCCTTTCCAAAAGTAGGCTTAGCATTCCTTTCCCAAGGAAGCCAGCAGAAAGGAAAAATAGTACAAATACTCATGCAAGTCTGTATTCACACGAGTATTTGCACCTGAATAGCATGTACTGCCCTCTCTGACAGCTCTTTGTAGGCCTGGGAGTAGAAATGCTCTCATGGAATAAGAGACTCGATGAATATCACAAACAAGCTCTCTTTGCAGAGTGGTTATGGTCCGGTATGCTTGCATGATTATCTTGGTGAAGAGTACACAAACTTTTTTTTTTTTTAAAAAAATAAAAACTCACTCGTGGGTACTTAACACAGAATTATTTGAGTTATACTAACCAAATTAATTAGTCATTGCAAAGAGCTTTCTCAAATCTAAGTCATACCAATATCATCCAATACAATCTGATACTTCACTCTTCATCCCTCATTTTTTTCAGGCAATTCTCCTGTTAAACCTATTCCTAGGTTTATGTGTCTAATCAGAATTTTAAGCTCCGCAGAACAGTACTATCTGACTTCATCACCAAAGCACCATCAACAGTTCCAATACTGCAAAAATAACAACTCTACTGATCTATAATGAAAACTGTATTATGTGCCCTGTCAGTTCTATTTATTTGCGCACGCACAGAAACAGACTTCATATCCTGCTGCCACAGTATTGTTACAAAAGATTCAGAAAACATACAGTACCAGTAAATACAAAGTTTTGCACTCATGAGATAGGGATCCATATCACAACATTCAAAGATTAAGAAAACATTTGTGTACAAACAGCTAGTGGAAATACCTCAACAATTTCATTGGGAAGCATGATTCATTCTTACTAAAACACCTTTGCTACTAATAAATATATTGCTAAATCTTTAACTTAAAATAACCTTCTAGTGCAATTTTTAGAAATATTTATTGTATCTCATTTTTCTGGGCAAAGCTGGGACTGGGAACATACTATGCTGGTTTTATTGCCAAATGCTGAAATAATATGCTGAGACACATGGGTAAATTCATTTTCTATTTCTATAGCCCAGTTTTCTTAACTGTAAAATGGCATTAACTGTACCCTTGCTTCTTTTATGAAATATCACCACACAACTTATTTTCAGGTGCTCTCCTTCCATTTTCAGAAATAGATGGTAATGGTCATATATTTACCTCCATTATTTTATACAGATTGTCTGCATCACCAATGATAAAAGGAGGGGGGTTTTTTAAACAAGAGGTATAGTTTTACTTCACAGTACGACAAATGCATTCTTACACTGTTCAAAATGAGAAATAAGTAAATTTGAGCTGTAAAGGCCAGCTCTTCTCATATTTTTGGTCAATTTAACAGCTATTTTGAATATTAGTATTTACCAAAATGTTTCCCATTTCAAACTTTCAACTTTGAAGAAGGCAGTCTTTTCTGTACTTTCAAGCAGAACTGGAATTCCCTTCCCAAGTCTACATCAAGCTAAATAAACATATCAAACTTCCAAAAAAGTTGTTTGCTGTTTGCAGTTAGATGAAGTGGTAAGATTTTCTTGAAATACTTCCTCCTTCCCTAGGAACACGAGAAGTTTAACTCCGTAAGAAGCACTCAGTAGTCTCAATAGTCTTTCATGTAAAAGAACCACTGTTCAAGGCACTGTTCAAAGGTATCGAAGGGAAAGAGGGCGTATGCCTTCCTTCTCCCTTCACATACAAGAAAGAATATATAATCATTCGACGTTTAACGAGTTGACAAACTTGATTACAGAAACACTATGGTATGTGTCAACTGGTAGAGTGACATCACCTCAAAGATGAATGTTTCATATAATGGTGATGATGTCTCTGACCACGGCAGGAGAGCAGACTTCAAGGGAAGACTACAAAACTGCACTCCAAACTCCCCTATCTTTGTACCATAATGCTGAAGAGGGCATCATTCCTTTTGGGCTGCAAATTTCCAACATTTCCTGCAAATGTTGTTGTGTGAAAGCAAGGCTAAAAGGAAAGAAAATTCAGGCCTTCGAGAATGAAAAGATTCTTAGAACGGATGCATAAAATCATAAGGTGAAAGGCTTAGAGTAAGTTATTTATATTTGAAACTTTCAGAATCAGATAATTTCTAAAAACATTTAAATAGTTACTCATTCCGGTAAAGGCAAACAAAAACAAACATCCAATATGAAGATTTGCTTTACAATAAAAATTCTTTTAGGAAGTATATTAAATACACAACAAGAGGAAAATAATTTATATTTATGAACATCACATTTTAGAACAATGTCTTAGCCATTAATCATTTACAAATGATTCATAAAGAAATTAAATAGGATATTCCATAAAAGAATAATCTGATTTACAGTTTAGATGTAAGGCTTCAGCATAACATCTCACACTCTTCACTTGTCTCTTTGTATACCCAAATTAAGCAATCTGGACTTACTCTGCTACCAGAGTAACACAGCATGATGGTCCTCAAAAATATATCTAGTATTCAGGTTTACTTTTTAAAGGTTCAGCAAAATAATATTTGAACTATTACTAAAAAGCATCCTATTATTTGTTACAGTCAAAGCAAATGAAAAGTTAGGAGAAATAAGTTATACTTGCCATGTTAAGGCTGAGGGAATGAATAAATTACACCTTGCAAAAGAAAAAAAAATCTAGCTGCCTGTTATGCCATCGTATTACTAGTCATTGAGCACAACCAGGACACTGAAATTCCAAATCACATAGTGGAGAGATAGTCCTTCCTTTCAAGAAGGTACATAACTTCTGTGTGAAAAAAATCAGAAAAAAAAGTAAGAAATATTAATCTCTATAGCTATCATGGCATAAGAACTATTTACTTTACAGAGCTCAAGTTGATTCAAAATACTGAATTTAATACTGATGTTAATTATATCCCTTAGTTTCCTTATGCATCAAGTACAAATCAGAAGAAAAAAACCTGCCCTGAATAACTGATTTGCATCCACAAAACACTGTCAGAAACCTAGCATTTTACAGCACAATCACCTGGTGTTGCAGTTAGCACATTCGTTCTGCAGACAACAGTCACAAGTACTTATTAAAAATACAGGTACGTTTCCTAAAGGTAATGTGAAGCTTTATTTAAGATGACAAAGCTTTTGTAACAGTGCAGGGTGCAGATTTTCAGTATGAAGACATTCAGAAGATTTGCTGCTCAAAGAGGATCTTTTCAAACCCTGGTGGAGGTGTATGATAAAATTCACTGAACTGACAATCCAGAATGGCACTGTCATCAACTGCAGGAGACAACCAAACACAAGGAATTAGAGGCAGAATGCGTATATTTTGATCCTCTACTGCACCACCTTACTAGATAATATATACAAAAATACTATGCTCAAATCATGAAGAGTATTCTCCAATACATCAGTTACATTAACACAACAAAAAGAAATCTCTTCAGAAAACTAGCTAAATTCCTAGACATACCCAAGAAGAGCAGATCATCTCTCTTTGCTGCTCTTTACTTTAGTCTGCAATGGTCTCTGACAAAGTCATTGTTTTCTCTGACTTCACTGGCTGCGTTAGCATGGCTTCAGACAATTCTTTCCAAACTTTCCCTGGAAATCTACAAATCAAGGACACTACTAGATAAACATTGCAGGGTTGTCCCCCTCCTCAACTGTGTATTTTTCTATCTACTTCCTAATTTTGCTGCAGGCTTACAATGTTTTAGCTGTCTGCAATAGCTGGTGTCAGATCATCTGTTTTAGACTGTGATACCAAGAGAGCTTTTTTCATTGCTTTTTTTAAGTCGGAAATTAATTGTGTTTTAAAAACAGCATCTCTCCCATTTTTGGACCATCTGCATAATCTGAAACAAAAGTATTATTAGCCTTCAATGCAGAAGATTAAAATGAAACTGCTTAGGATTTTCACACCAATGCTTTCAAGTACTGCCTTAGCAAACAGAAATATCCAGCCAGGCAGAAAATCAGGATCTCTTCCAAAGACATGGTCTTCTAAGATCCCCTAAGACCTAAATCTGTTTTGATAGTAGCATTAGATCGAAATAAAAAAGCTTCACTTCAGTTGGAATTTAAGGTATCTCAGAGTCAAGACAGGAAATTTTCTTTCCTAGGCTCAGCTAAAACTACTGTTAGTGTACTTGTAGTGCTGTATCACTTTTGTGGTGGTGGTAACTTTGCATCTCACTTACACACAAGCACCTGAGGTACGCTTGCTGTGAAGAGCAGCCTGCAAGCTCATTTTTCTGCTTTACTTTTTCAGACTTGACATCATGTTCATATACTCATTCATGTTTCTTCTAAAAGGTATCTATAGTTCTAGTCTGAATTATGGATTGGACTAATGCTTAAGAAACTCTCTTCTCCAGGTTCAAATCCTTCACTTGACTAGGAGTAGCAACATTAAACTAAGGACATTACATTTAAAAACTGTATCAAGTAAGTGTCATGTAAACACAATTTGCAGGCTTGAACTGTTACAGCAATAAATAGGAAACATCATAATTATTATGAAATTATGCCCACTTGTGAAAGATGATGATAAGAGTCTAACAATAAAAGGTCACTGCATTCCCCAGGCACATCACTCCTATAGTCTGAGAAAACAAGGATTTAAAACAGGCTAAAATGCCACCAAGTATTTTCTGAAAGCAACCTGCACTCTCTATGCTATGTAACATTATTTCCAAAATCAAGGGAAGATGCAAGCATCAGCTACCACACAGCATCTATTCTCCCACCGCTTGCTTCTGTCACAAGGAGAAACGACAGGGCTGCAGGCCTGCCACTATTTGTCACTGTATTTTAGCAGCGCCATCATGTGGTATAAGAACATATCACAAAATGACAATATGGAACAGATCACAGAATGACAACATGGAACAACATTCACTCTCAGTAGCTTAGAAAGAGGCAAGCTGTTAGAGGAATTTATACACTTCAAAGGCACCACACAGCACATCTAGAGTATCTGCTTCCTGTGCATGAACTGTAATATTAAGAATGTGTCATGACATAAACGGGAACATGTCAACAGTTCATTAGCAACCATGAAATGAAATAATTATCCATGCCATATAGTGCAATGGCTTCTCAAGAGCTAAGCAAGTTTTGAAGAGGATAGTACTTAAGACAAAGCTTACAAAGGAATAAAGATAATCTGGAGATGGCTGTAGGTGTAGTACAGGGAATTCAATGAGCAGTTACAATTTTCTGAGTCACAAGGCAACCCAGAGTTTAGTATGATTACGCCACAAAGCAAGGGGAAGGAACATCAGTTGAGATGTTAACCAGAATTAGAATTACTTGGGAACTACAAAAACACCGCCAAGTTATTGAAGAGTAATTGTTAACACATGTCTTGGCCAAATTCCAACTTCCATAATTCATAAATTCTTTCTTAAACTGCCTATACAAAAATTAATTGCATATGGTATTTGTTTCATGTTCAAAACTGTTGTGTTGTACTGATGGTTGCTGGCATGAGCTACCACAATTCACTCGCTGATTGTTGGATTTCAAAAATGGGTATCAGTTTATCATAGGAGCAAAAAGTTGCACTACTATAGAGCAAATAGCTGTACTACTATTAAAATAAGAAAATTTAAGCAGCAATTCACAGCCTACCATATTTGACATCAAATGTATTTATAAAGTATGTGAACTTAACAGGCATAAATACCAACCTTCAGAGATAACTGGATTAGCCCACTTGTCTACACCAGGTTGGATTTCTGTTGTTTCTTTCCTTTTTTTTTTTTTTTTCTTTTCATTTCAGGAATTTTTAGACTGCAGGAAGTCCGCAACTTGTTGGACGTAGCCATTTTGTAACAAGCCAGTAAGCAGTGCCCTCATTTCTAGCTATTAAGCAGCATCAAAAATGAGGTGAAAATATACTTCTGTGTTTTCCTAATTCCACATATCCACACAATTACAAGTTGTAGTTGCCATAAATAAGTGATTGATGGTGACTGGAAGAATGTATGTTCCATGTAACTAAGAAGAATAGATAGCTCAGGAAAGCGACTTGACGCTGTGTACTGTGAAAGGGTTTCAAAATCTTTGAATTACCATATACCACAGGATAGACTTACCATATACCACTGGATAGACAGTTCCTCTGATTCCTGAAGCTGGACAATGCATGTTCTTTCCATTTAAATACACATTTAATTCTACATGATCATATGTAATGCCCTACAAAGTCGAGAACATCAAAAAAAAGCATCAACATGTTTATACAATGAAAACTGCTACTTATTGAGTCTTTCTTAACCACAGGTGGGTTTTAACACCATTATGTAAACCACGGTGTGCCAGAAAAACTGACTTAAAATATTCTTGCAAGCAACTAGAAGTTAATAAATGATCATAATATTTTCAAATACTTGGGATTCCTTAATGCTCATTCAGTTGGGATGCAGTACAGTATTGTACTGATTGCATATCGTATCTAGCCAAGGACAGTTTACAAAGTAAATTTCCAGATTATTTTTCAGCATGTTAAGGAATAACAAAATTTCCAATGATTTTGAGTATTAAGCACTTTATAGTCTGCCTGTTTATATTTCCTTATGAAAACAATTTTAAAATAATGATGTTATGAACTTAGTTCATCTGTTCATCCATCCCTATAAAAACCTCCCTGAGCTCTTTTTCTCTTGTCAGCAGTAACAGACCACAGTTTGATACACAGTACTATAAACATGTGGACTACAGAGCAGAAAGCAAACACTAGCAAGGTAATAAATTACTTATTTGTTAGCTAAATGGTTTTTCTGACTGCTGCTGGCATGGCTGAGTGTGACAATTTGTGTTGTTATTCACTATTTCAGAAACCTATTTTCATGACAGAACACAATAAAATTTAAGAAATTTAAGAAAACTGGGAATTTAGCAAAGTGACACATCAGCTACTTTTTTTAATTGAAGCTATTCAGACTAAATGGGCTGACCAAATCCTAAAAGAGCCTGCAGCCCTCCAAGAAAACAATTTCAGAAAGGGATTAAAAGAACAATGTAGTGTCTGAGGGTAAAGGGTAGAGAAGTCAACATTAGCTGTTTGAGGCTAAGGGATCAAATTTTTAACCATTGCTACCAAGAAAACCTGGTGGTGAGAAATTATCCAAATTTCATTGCTCTCGTGTATTTTTGAGATTTAATCTCTAACATTGAGAAAATAGCAGCAATTAAGCAGAACCCTCTGAACATTTAAAAACGTTTTGAGAAACTACAAACAGTAAGGCACAAAATAGTTAGATGTTCATTTTGCTCTCATTCACCAAGCATCTCCTGAGTGAGAATCATTCTCCCCATCCCTGATTAATCTCCCTCTCCTTCCCTATAAAGGTTTGGCCAAAAGTAGAATTCATCTATCATCTAGGGACTATCTTTGCTCAGGTCTGTCCTTGTAACTATTAATCAGTTAGCTACAGGATATTAAGTTCAACTGGGCATGTTACATAGCCATGTAATACATTCTAGCACATTATTTATTCAGGAAAGTCCCACTTCAAGCAATGTGTGATGGGATGTTACCAGCCGGGTAGACAGAGCAACCAGACTGCAACAGAGCATTAGAAGCTACTTTTCAAACACTGGTAGAGTCTGTCCCCCTTAGAAACACATCAACGCCAAGACCAAAGTTCACTGAAAT
The DNA here is from genome assembly GCF_028389875.1 of Rhea pennata. Lineage (NCBI taxonomy): Eukaryota > Metazoa > Chordata > Aves > Rheiformes > Rheidae > Rhea > Rhea pennata. The sequence goes on from NC_084663.1 coordinate 186,691,304, forward strand.
CCAGACTGCTGATCCATTCAAACATAACAGGAGTTTATGTCACTTCCCAAACTGAGTAATGTAAGCCAAACAATAATTCAACTGAAATGATTAGTTTGACCACAAATAGGAAAAGTCTGGGAACAGCAGCTGCAGATAAAGAATCCTTAAGAAACTCACCACCACATCGCCCTCCTGAGGAAGGCTGTTTGCTGGCAGTCTATTTTTCTCCTCGTTGTTGTAGTAGAGAGCTCCATCATTCCTCATCACCAGACTGTGGACATCTCGGCCAAGAGGAATTTGATTCAAGTTCGCTTTTTGGGTTGCAACTCCAATACCCCAAATTCCTAAAACATTATGTTAACATGATGAGGAAAAAAAAAGTTATTCATTTGAAAATTGTTTGCAACAGGACAGTATAAAGAACACGTTTAAAAACAATGGTGCCATGGAGATCCTACCAGTTAAGTTCTATTGGAAATACCAGCAGTCACAAAACATTGAACAGACAGCACATATCTTGGGAAAAAAAAAGGCTCCAGAGAATTCTAAACCACTTAGCTTAACTCTTCTTCCCAGAAAAATAATAGAAACAAACTCCCTGTGTTAAAATAAAAGGAGGTAAAAAAATAAATCTAGCTAGCATGGATTTGTCAACAACAAATCAAGTCAAAACAACACAATTTCCCCTTTCAGCTAATCCTAGGAATAAAGGAGAAATGGTAAATACATCAGATCTTGATTTGGTAATGTTTTTGAACCTCACATGACACTCAGATGCTCAAATCAGGAAAATATGGTCTAGATGAAGTTACTGCAATGTGAATGCACAAGTGGATAGAAAACTGTATTCTGAGACTACTTACCAACAGTACCCTGTCAAATCAAACGGATGACTCAAGTGGGGTTTGAGGCTTTGTAATATCTGCCTTAGGTCGGATACTGCTCCATATTTAGATTAATGATTTGGATAATGTGACTGTGTGCTTCTTAAACATGCTGCCAATACTAACCTGACAGGATTGCAAACTCTCCCAAGGCTATTCAAGTCTTACATGATGCTGATAAATTGGTTTAAAGGTCTGAAACAAGGAGCATGCAGTTGCTTTAACTGAACTACAAAGAACAGCAGGTAAGTAAGAATAATAAACTGCACAAATACAATATTGGTTTGGCAAACAATTCACAGAATATAATCTGGAGACTGTTTCAGACCACAGGCTGAACAGAACCACAAGTCTATGTCCTACTGTTGTGAAAAATCCTGGATATATGGCATGTATAAACCAGATACATTGTATGTAAAGTAGATGAAGGACTTGTATTGTACGGCTGCTGCAGCTGGAGCAAAGCATTCATTTCAAGCATCACACCTCAAGATAAATTAGATCTATTAGATAAACTGTGGAAGAAACAGTAAAAGCACTCAAAAGTCTAGAAAATGTGATCTGTGAGGAGACAATGAAAGAACTGGAGCTGTTTAATCTATGGAAGACTAAAATGAAGCCAAAATATACAGAAAATAGTTTTACAAGATAGAATCATAGAACAATTTATTCTAATGCTTACATGTGCAGAGTGAGGAGCATCAGAGCATGAAAAAGGTTCAGATGTGACTTAGAAAAAACTCTAAGAGTTAGGCTAGATGAGCCCAAACAGATTGCCCAGGGATACTTCTGTGATTCAAAGTTAAGCTAAGTGGTCTACAATTTTCCTGCCTTGGGGCATGGGAATGAACAGGACAGGGCTCATGGGGACCACAAGAGGTTACTTTCTGTGTTTCTAAACTAAAGCATAACAACATGGATAATATATTTGTGCAAGTAACAGCCACGGGTGAAAAACAGCTGCAGCTGATTCTACCCCCAATAGAAAAGATATTAAAATTGCCAAGTTAAGATTGTGCTGGGGTTTACAAAACTTAACAATGGTCAGCCAAACCAACCACAAGGTGCTCTGGATAGATTTGTCCTCACACTGCCTACACTCCAATCCAACTGAATGCAAGCAATCATCACCTAAAAAGCACAGCATTAGCTCCAGCTAACACTGTAATGCTCAGCGAGACATCTTTGGACTAATGCTCCCTTCTTTCGTTCCCCAACAAACTTACAGGAAGAATAGTTTCATTTTTAAGGTGTTTGCTGTTTATGAAAATACATCCTTAATATTAGAATACAGACAGCTCTGGAGTATACTCTGTACTAGTGAAGCTGGCTGTATTAGTAAAAGCAGGATGTTTCCAGATCTCTTTCACTTCCTGCCACCTTCCATGACAAACTTGCACAAACCAAACAAATAAACAAACAGTGTGCTGAAAGGCTCCTTCTTGATAAGGCAGAGCCTGAAGAGTGCTGTGCCCTCAGCTGAAGAGTAAAGTGTGGCACAAGTGTTTCCCTTGCTGAGGCAAACACAGTGCATGTTAAAAGCAAATAAAGGTAGACAAAGAGCTACAGATATTGCTGGATAAGCTGCATTAATTAGAAAAAGACCACCTCAGAGCTACAGAGTTTTTACCAAAAACATTTCTAAAATATATTAATTGAAAAACATACCTATAACAACATACAGAATAGTACAGTTCTATCATTTGTACCTCTTTAATAAATAGACTTATCATACTTTTTAATAATTCAGAGCCACAGTTTCAAAAACCTGAAATTTTCTGTTACACAATGACAACTTATAAAACTCCGATATTCACAAAGTTCAAGGATGCAATAAGAATGATATATGTGCTCAGTATTTGAGATACAACCACCAGCAAGCAATCTGACCTATCTTTCCAAGATTAAAATTGTACATTTTTGCTGACTAACCTGTGGACTGGATTTTAAACTCAAAATAGCTCTTGTTCTGATGCAAAGGTGCATTGGCTAAGCAGCCTCCTGTGCCACATATTCTTCTGCCGTTTTTGACAATGACAACATCTGTTCCTGTAAAGAGAAAAAAAACCCACAAAACTTCAAAACCTTCTTAGAAGTCTAGAGGCAGCCCTTAAGAGCCCTAAACACTGCGAACGTTTTTTTTTTTCTTTCAACTCCAAGCAAGAGCTTCATTAATCTGTGAGAATTATGATGATGGGCCATGCTTTTAAGTAAGAAAAGGAAAACTGTTTATAGGCTACGTCATCTTTCAACAAAGGTTTATTTATTTAAAATCTATACTCTGTTCTAATTTCGCTTCTCAGGTTTTAAAGCACCGTGCTGATCACAACCTTTGCTCAACCACATCAGAAGCGTAACTTTTAAAATTTAGTCAGAAAAGGTTCACCGTGAGAAGGACCTAACCCCTGCGCTCTGTCTCGACACACTGGAGAAAAAAATTCTGCAAACAGAAGGGAAGCCACGCCGCGGAGAAATGTTTGAAGGAGTCGCAAGCCATTTAATTATTCTCTGAAACACTCTTTTTATTAGAAACATGCCCTCCAAAACAGATCGGAAAAAAAAATGTAATACCAAGCACTGCTAAGTTCCCTTTTTCAGTGGAAAACCTCAGCTTTAGGCCCTGCCGTCACGGCCAGGAACGCAGCACACGAAGTCCACCCACACGACTGAACAAGCACAGGCCCGGAGCTGTGCCCCGGCACCGGACCCCGGCCGACCACGCCGCTTTCCCCCAGCTCGTTCCCTCGGCCTCTCGCGGGCGACTCCGAGGAGCGCTCGCCACGACGAAGCCCGAGCTCAGCGGCCGCCGCCGCGGCCTCCAGGCCGGCCCCCCCCCCTTCCCAGTTTTAACGGGATAACCCCAGAAGGGCTCCCCGCCGCCCCCGCCGTCAGGGCGGGGCCGAGGCGCTAGGGGGCGGGGCCACGGGGGCGGGGCTCCCGCGAGGCCCCGCCCCTCCGCCACGGCGCCTGCCCTCCCCCCTCCTCCGCCCTCCCCCAGCGCGGCGGGAGGGGGAAGAGACGCGGGGCCGCCCCCCCCCCCCCTTACCCATGTGCTGCGTATCCAGCTGCACCGCCGGCATCTCCTTCAGCGGGATGTGCCCGCCGCCGCCGTCCCCGCACCAGCGCAGGCAGCAGAACACGGAGGCGGCCATGGCTGCCCGCGCGGGGCCGGGCCGAGCCGAGCCGAGCCGAGCGGGGCGGCGCGGCGCGCAGCCGCTGACGAGCGGCGGCGAGCGCGGCCCCGCGGGCGGGCGGGCGGCGGCGCAGCGCCCCCTGCCGCGCGGGAGGTGGTGCCGCCGCCGGGGCGCCCCCCCCATCACTCCCCCCCCCATCACCACCCCCAGGCCCAACGGCCGGGCGCGAGGGCTCGGCCCGCGGCTTCCCTGCGAGAAACGGCCCGTTGGCGGTTATTACGGGCACGAACGGCGCCAGCGGGCAAAAACAGCCGCAAACCCCGGCCGCGCTAATCCTGGCGGTGCTGAGTCAGGCCCTTCCGCCGCCCCCGCGGCTTCCCTCTGCTCCCCTCGTGGCGCGGCGGCCGGTAACGTGGTCCCTCAGGCCGGGCGGCGCCTCTTTTTTCAGCCAGTTTTGGGCACCTCAGCTTTTTTTTTTTTTTTTTTTTTTTTTTTTTTTTTGCCTCTAGGCTCTCAAATCAAACACTTCCTAAAAGAAGAAAAAAAAAAATCCCATTAAAGTTGTGTCTCTCGGTAGGAAGTGAAAGTTTAAAAACACGTGAGCTGGCAGCCAGGAATGTACTTGCTTTTTGTTTTTTTTTCTTTTTCCCCTTTACAATTGAAAACGTCTGAACTTCTTGTTCACTTGATGCAACACTGTACTCTTCAAGTCAAACGTAATCGCAGTAAAGGACTACTTAAAAAAAAAAAAGAACAACGCATGTCTAACAGCTTCGGTGAGATATGCCAGGAACCCGCGAGCTGATATGATAGGATGACAACATGCAGCATGTGTTTCGCATTTTGAAATCATGCTCACTATCCTCTTTTTTTAAAAAAAATTTATATCTGTACATATTTGGCAGACAGTAGATATCATGTCAGCGAACTTTTAGCAATAGTGTCCTGGGCCATGTGAAAATGGAATCCTTCTTGGAAATTCACTGGTCAGTTATTCATGGCTCCAAATAATGAGAACCACATTTATCTTCTTTCCTTTTTTTTCCCCCTCGGAAAAATAATAATAATAAAAAAAAGACTCCTTGGAGCAAAACTTTCACACAATCTTGCCTGGCAGAGGCCATGTCTTTGGTCCCTGGGGTCTCTACACCTGTTCCTGCGTTCCCTGTGAGTTTGCCTTTTCCCACTGGTTGCGCTTTGCGTGCGCTGAGCAGCCTCACATCTGGCCTGCGCGACTTCAGCTATCGCAGGAGCTCAGGAGAGAAAGACACAACGCGGGGCCGCTTCACAATGGGGCAGGACTGACCTGCAAAACACTGGTATCCTCGGTCTTGCCAAGGCTTTGAGAGTCCGATGCAAAATATTCCTTCTCCTCTCAGTGGATATTCAAACCTTAACCCAGTGCCCCGACACAGCCCCACGCTGCGGGGAGCAGGTCAGAGATGGCTGGAGCTTGCATTAGACCGAGCGGCCAACGCCAGGCACTTTCCTGTCTCTGCAGCACGCATCTTGGGAGAATTATAGGAATGCAGTCAGAGTATGTAGAGATGGGGCAAGGAAGGCTAAGGCCCAGTTGGAATTGAATCTGGCAAGGGATGTCAAGGACAACAGGAAGGGCTTCTTCAAATACATCAGCAGCAAGGGACTAGGGAAAATGTGGGCCCACTACCAAATGGGGTGGGGGCCCCGGTGACAAGGGATACAGGGAAGGCAGAATTACTGAACGCCTCCTTTGCTTCAGTCTTCACTGCTAAGGGCAACCCTCAGGAATCCTGCAGCATGGATGTGAGGGAGAAAGTCTGGAGAAGGGAAGACTTCCCTTTGGTTGAGGAGGATAGGATTAGAGATCTTCTGGGCAGGCTGGACATCCACAAATCCATGGGCCCGGATGGGATGCACCCACAGGTACTGAGGGAGCTGGCAGATGGTGTTGCCAGGCTGCTCCCCATCATCTTTGAAAGGTCCTGGAGGCCTGGAGAGGTGCCTGAGGTGCCTGAGGCCTGGAAGAAAGCCAGTGTCACTCCAGTCTTCAAGAAGGGCAAGAAGGAGGACCCAGGCAACTATAGGCCAGTCAGCCTCACCTCCATTCCTGGTAGAGGTGATGGAACAGCTCATCCTGGATGTCATCTCCAGGCATATGGAGGACAAGAAGGTGCTCAGGAGTAGCCAGCATGGATTCACCAAGGGGAAATCCTGCTTCACCGATCTGATAGCCTTCTGGGATGGAATGACTGGCTGAGTAGATGAGGGCAGAGCAGTGGACGTTGTGTACCTTGACTTCAGCAGGGCTTTTGACACTGTCTGCCATAACATCCTCCTAGAGAAGCTCAGGAAGTATGGGTTAGATGAGTGGACGGTGAGGTGGATTGAGAAGTGGCTGAAAGACAGAGCTCAGAGGGTCGTCATCAGTGGCGTGGAGTCTAGTTGGAGGCCTGTGGCTAGTGGAGTCCCCCAGGGCTCAGTACTGGGTCCCATCCTGTTCAACTTCTTCATCAGTGACCTGGATGAGGGGTCAGAGTGCCTCCTCAGCAAGTTTGCTGATGATACCAAGCTGAGAGGAGTGGCTGACACACCTGAGAACTGTGCTGCCATTCAGAGAGACCTGGAGAGGCTGGAGAGTTGGGTGGAGAGGAACCTCCTGAGGTTCAACAAGGGCAAGTGCAGGGTCCTGCACCTAGGGAGAAATAACGCTAGGCACCAGTACAAGCTGGGGGCTGACCTTGTGGAGAGCAGCTCTGCAGAGAAGGACCTAGGAGTGCTTGTGGATAACAGGTTGACCATGAGCCAGCAATGTGCCCTTGTGGCCAAGAAGGCCAATAGTCTCCTGGGGTGCATTAGGAAGAGTGTTGCCAGCAGGTGGAGGGAGGTGATCCTGCCCCTCTCCTCAGCCCTGGGGAGGCCTCATCTCGGGTACTGTGTCCAGTTCTGGGCTCCCCAGGACAAGAGAGACATGGAGCTACTGCAGAGAGTCCAGCGTAGGGCTATGAGGATGATCAGAGGGCTGGAGCACCTGCCCTATGAGGAACGGCTGCGAGAGCTGGCCCTCTTCAGCCTGGGGAAGAGAAGCCTGAGGGGGGATCTTATCAGTGTGTACAAGTACCTGAAGGGAGGGTGTCAAGGGGACGGGGACAAACTTTTCAGTTGTCCCGTGTGACAGGAGAAGAGGCAATGGGCAGAAATTGAAGCACAGGAAGTTTGGCCTGAGCGTGAGGGGGAATTTCTTCCCTGTGAGAGTGACGGAGCACTGGACCAGGTTGCCCGGAGAGGTTGTGGAGTCTCCTTCTCTGGAGATCTTCAAGGCCCGCCTGGATGCAACCCTGTCTAGCATGCTCTAGGTGACCCTGCTGAGCAGGGAGGTTGGCCTAGATGATCTCCAGAGGTCCCTTCCAACCTTACTGATTTTGTGGTTCTATGATCTGCTTACAAGGTGGTTGTGGGACAGGATCAGCCACCAGGCATATGCCTGTCCCAAGAAAAGGTTAAGGTGGACACTCAGAGGAAGATGAAAGCATTGGGAAGGCAATGTGCAGCTCCTCTTTGGCCCCTCTGCCCTTCTCATGAGCTGCTCTAAAACACGGGGAAGCCCTATAGTCTTTCTGCAGCCTATTCTGGCTGTCTTTCAATATGTTCACAGGTTTTAAGTAGGTGACTTAGAAGTGTGCACCTTAATTTGCATCATTCCAGCACAGGAGGTATTCTCTGTTTCACTATTTATTATATCATTATTCCAAAGTGTTACAAAAAGACTATAAAAGTTTATAGAACCTGTCACCTCTCTCAATTCATTTACCCGTGTAAACAAGTTTTATTTTCCAAAAAAACTGACTATTGTTCTAAATCATATAAAATACGTGCTTCTATCAGTGGATACAGCTTTTGATTGTAACTGCTTATGAATGCATCTTCCAAACCTTGGCTAGTCTTGGCTAGTCAGTTTTAAGTCTCAACTTTTAAAGTCTTGTTTGCTTCTAGAGTGCTTTCTCATTAGTACAATTGTATTCAAAAGCTTTGGTGGAGTCTTCCCTGGTTTACTCAGGACTGGATGAACTGAGCAGTAAAGACTGCTGCATGTACTTAGTGAAAGGCTAGTACTCTATTACTGCACTGGTTTTATTGCAAAGTACATGGTCACATTTTGGAACCAGCTTTGTGTGCCTTTCACAGTGGCAGAATTTCCCTTAATTTAAATAGTTTTAGCTTGATTTGTGGCCTTTGGGTTACACAGGTGTTTCTCAAATGATTTATCAAAAGTTGTAGAACTTGAGGACACACAGCATGCAGAAACAGGGCTCTGATATGCTACTCCAGTAAATATAGTAAAGACTGATAAGATGGCTATAGCAGCCCATCTATACCTACCTCAGGTTCTTATTTATCTACAGAAAAATATCCAGTAAAGGTGTGCTGCGAACTGCTGATCTACAATGTCTTGCACACAGCAGATCATTTGAATGTATATATTTAAAGTCATACTTATCCCCAAACCAATCTGGGATGAAATTGTTGTTTCTCATGATTTTCAGCTGGTGTCTCATTTTGTGGCATTTCACCTAGAAAACTCCCTTAACATTTTATTACCTTATATAATATGATGCAACTAATCTAACCCATGTGGTACGAAGTTATCTATCTTAGAGGTTTTTTTAAGCAGATATTCAAAAACCCTTGTTAAAAGAAGTTTTCATAGCAAGAAATACCTCATTGGCCTGGATGGGCTGTATCAGTCACACTTACCCCTTTACTTGAAACATGAGGTGAAATGCTGTCTTTCTGAAAATTGTGCCTAAAACCAATCTAATTTTAAGAGCAACTTTAAAATCTGCTTCCTTTCTTTTATTGGACTTACTGTTACAGCCCATAAACATTTGGGGTCAAGAGCTCACTTCCTTAAAATATGCCAAATGGGATTATGCTTGAACTTCTAAGAAGTAAATATTAGCTGGAAACTGATGTTTGTTTATTTCGTATGTAGGGCACCATCGTTCTGATTGGTAACTTGTTTTTCACATAATTAGACCCATTTAAGTCACTGTGGGATTTTTATTGTCTGTCACATGTTCAAGTTTGTTACAGTAAGTGCTAAATGATATATGCTAATATATTTTTAAAATATATTTAAAAAAGACTTAACCTCAAAATGACCTGCTGTCCCGTTCTTTCTCTGTGGCCCAGAAAGTCCTTTCCTCCCCCAAGTGACCACTGGGAAAGCAAACATGCCTTGCCACACGTGCTCGTATTGCCAAATCTGCTGGGCAAAGGGGGATGGGGCTCTTTGGGGCAATCTCTGGCGGTGCCTTGCCGCGGGCTTCCTGCCCCACCAGGCCCTTAGCTCGAGCGCCTCATTTTACAGGCGGCTGTGGGGTAAAACATGTGCCGAGGCTCGGAAAAGCTGTCGGGGAGTCTTTGAGGAACATTTGTTCCCGTGCGTACGTGCGTGGCGGGAGAGAGGGTGTCCCGCAGAGGTGGCGCGGAGCCCGGTGCGGCGGTGACGGCCGGTGACGTCCTGGTGTCACAATGAGGCACGCAGGTAAAGCCGGCGAGATGACCCAGGCCCTGAGTGAGGGTGCTGGTGCCTGGCACAATCCGCTACGTATAATGCTGGGCAAGCGGCAGGAAGGTGGAAGGTGGCCGGTAAGGAAACGTGGCTCTTTCGCGGAGGCTGATGTGAGAAACACCAGCGAGATAGCACCATACTTGTCAGCCTGTTTTGAGCATATTTGGAGCCTGAGATGTCTCAAGATTTTTACAATACGCAAAGAACTGCCTCAAGAAAATGAAGAGCTGGGCTCCAGTGTTTAAAAGCGTAGCTGTGCTTGGTAGCGACGGGTTAATTCGGCTTCTGCCTTTCTTGAGGAGTATGCACTTCTCTTCATTGGGGAGGCCAAGTATTTAAGGCCCTCCCACACTGGAAGCAAAATTATGCACAGCATGTCTAAACATGTTTGTTGCTCACAGGGCTTCAACTTCATTTATTTGAACAGTAGCAGCAGAGACATTTTGTTTGGGAACCATGTTAGAAGAGCAGGAAAAAAGAACGGTCCCATCCATTTCCCAAATGCAGGCATACTTGATCCTGCTGAGCTGAAACCATGGTCGTTGACTTGTTTTGTCCTTTAGCTCAGAGCTTCACCGTGAAACGTAACTGTCTCTCATTAACCCTGCGAAGCAGATCCACATCAGCAGACAAGTATGTTTTAATAAGGTTCCCTGATATCACTGAAGCCAAAGGGAAGGGTGAACTGTATATCACCTATTGCTACAGTGTCTAATACAACATGCTTAATAGTTCAGTTCTCCAGAAAAATGATTCCTGTTCATCTCTGTTCTCCTTAAAACTCTGATAGAAAAAAACTATTAGGACGTGCTTCTCCCTTGCCATGAGCTTTGTGGGGGCATTTGCTCCTGGGAATAGCCAATGAAAGAATAGTTATAAAATATGCTGGTGTGGGTTTAGTGACATCTACATGCGACTTGCAGAGAGGTAAATGATAGTGCAGGCCTGGAAAACCAAGGTTTGTTTACTGAAAGCAGTCCTTCCACTCACAGGGTCAGGCCTGTGGTTTGGAAGATGATATAGGCAAGGTCTCAGATGAAAAACAGGTTGTGCTTGTACTTTTGAAATCTTCATTATATAGTGTTCTTGTGAGGATTAGCATTCTGTAGGATGTCTTCTGCTTTGTACAGTTAATCTGACATTCGCCAAGTCATAGAAGAAATTGTATATGAAAATTAATTTTGTTCCTAGTTGTTCTGTTTACTTTGGAGGTCACTTCTCCTTTCCTCTTTATGCAATATAAGCAAAACCCACCGGAGCAGAGCTTTGATCTATGGGCAGTCACAAACCTCATTAAAACTGACAGGCACGCTGGCCATGCTTCGTTCAGTAATTAAGTTCTTTTATGGCGAAGATAGTGAAAAACTAGAAACCACTGCTCAAGGCATGGGGCTACATGGCCAAGCGCTAAGTCTGGCTAACTCATATGAGCAAGCACTAATTTGGGGAAAGTCAGAGAGTTTTCTCGAGGGACCGTTTGCAGACGCAGCAGCGAGAGCGCAGATTGGTTGCAGCTGTGTTTGCCTGTGTGCATGTCAGGGGCCGGAAACACCAAGCGAGAGCCAGCAGACAGTGGGAGAAGCAGTGGTACATGGCCCTGAGAAAAAGCCAAGGGACAGCTTCTTCTGGGCAAGTGTTCTGGCGAGAGCAGCAAACTTGGACTGCGGCACAGCGCTCCCTCCCATTTGCTTCCTCTGCGTGCAAGGAAATGGGATGTGGCTGTACATTCTTTGTAAATAAATAGGATTACACTAAGGAGATAACTGAATTCATCATCAATTTTTCCTCCTCGCAGAAAAATCTGGCAAAGCCCTGAATATTAGTTAACTGTGTGGGTCAAAGTTCTGTGTGTAAAATTACAAAGCTATTCAATACTGCTAAAATAGTCATCAGAGACCCTGCAGATATCAAGGCAGTCTCTGAAAGTCAGACATCAAAACTGCAGTTGATCATTTCAATTGCTGATGATCCTTCACAGCTTTTTAGTGCCTGGTATTTCTATAATGCATATTAAAAGTAGCTTTTATGGAATGGTAACAAGAAACTGCTCTCTCTGATCTCTCTTTTTGGAGTGTTTAATATAGTCCAGATGTATCTATTGAAAAGAAATATAGTTAGATACCACATAGCTGTGAAATGTTTATATGTGTTTAAAGTGTTTGATACACAGAGCTGTTTTTGAATAGTTTCCTTATTCATGTTATCTTACAGTGTCTTGTTATTGAGCTGCTATCACATTGAATCTATTGCAGATTTATTTCCATATTTCGGTCCCTATAGCACGCGGTACATAGTATATTGCAGATTGTATCTCTGCATTTGGGGATATGTTCACATGAGCACAGCTGCATAAAACAGTGTGTTTCAAGAAGTCATTATCCCGAAGGCTGGATTTTACTGCGTGTGTGCCCTGACACCTCTGCGATAGGAGGTGAAGCCTTAACCTCCGTCACTGGGAAGTAAAGGCAGACGTGGAGCCAGGGGACAAAACTGGAAAATTCCAGGAGAGATAACAGAGCCCTCAACTATTTTCTTCTCCTTGGTGTTTCACCCTCGGAGACAATTCCAATCCACCAAGTATTGGTAGCATGACTTCAGAGAGGTCTTAATGATGGCAAACACGAACATGGAAAAAACCTGTTACTTTTAATCCCAGCTACTTTTATCCAACAGCTCTGTGACAAATATCTTCCAGCACGAGACAGAGGGTGGCTGGGACCTGCAACGAGCAGCTGGTGCGGCCAAAGGGCAAGACCATGTTACTTTTGGCAGCAGTGCCGGCAATAGCTGGCTGGAAGCATTTGTGAAATTACGGCCTGCAGAGGCAGCTCTATTTTATGTTGCCATGCGCACAGGCTGCCGCTGAAAAGACACTTTGCTCTCTTACACTGGCATCAGCATTTGTGTGGCTGCCGGATCAGCTGGATGAGGCAACTGATCCTGCTGAGAACTTTTTCTTTTTTTTTTTTTTTTTTTAACTGAATTAGCTTTCAGCTCCGTTGGCAAGCAGATCTAACTTAACATGTGGCTGCGTGATTGTCAGAGCCAACAGAGGGGAGGCATCAGGAAAGCTTGACTAAGGGAGGGGGAAAGGATGTTATTACTCTTTTGGCGGTAGCACAGTCTCAGGTTGGCTTGAACTTCTCATGAATCCACTCTCGGGGTAAAATTACCTATCATGGCTTGAGTCAGTCTAATGGCTTCCTTCCACAGAAAGGGGAAAATCTTGTTCCTCTTTTCCATGTTAGCTCTGGTGACTGTCTGATCTTGTACTGAACTGCTTTGGCTCATTCAATCAGGAGAAAACTAACCCAGGCAAGGAAAAGAGAATAACGTTCGGCTGGCTGAGTGAGTTGAATCAGCGCAGTAAAGCATCCAACGAGTGGCAGAGCTGGTACAAGGGAGGAGGGTAGCAGCACAGAGCCCTAAAGTTGACTGAACTATGCGATCCAGCTTCAGCCTCAGAAATCTCCTGCCCTAACACTTAATAGAAGAACCACAATCTAGGCTCTCTCTGTAATTTATACAGGACAATAAGCCTTATCCTTTTATCCTAACACAAATACAGATGTGTTTGCCCCGTAAAAATAGTAGATGTCACTATTTTATAATTCTTTCCAAATATATGTATTTTGGATCCTCCCAAAGGTGACACTTAACCTAATGCTTCAGTTTGACCTAAGGCAGTATTACCCTCGTTTTGATTTCTTTGTTAGATAGGGAAATATTGCCACAGCTGTACTGATGCTCTTTTTTCATCAGCCAGAACCTTTTTCTGAAACGTCAACATATGATCTCTGATGATGCTTCAGGAGGACACTCCACACTTTCAGGTGTGTCAGTACAAGCTCATAAGCCAACTGCTCTTGAAAAACCTCTATAACAGCCAAGAGTTTATGTGCAGACAGATAGACTACATTTGTACGAAAAGTAGGTTGTGTACAGCTTCTAGAGCTCTATTACATATTTAAAATGTGTATTAGAAATAATCATTGAGACAGAGGTAGCAAAATGCCCAAATTATATTTGATCATGCTCAAGACAGCCGTGGTGCATTCAGCTAGTGGAGCACCATCTTTCTATGCACCAAATACAGAAATCCTGTGGCTGCATAGGAAATTATACTGTACCTGCTGTGTTTGTCCTGAGATTTCAGCTTTCAATTTTGACAGTTGATTTGATCTAAAATTTTCAGAAGGTCCCAAAGAAGAGATGCTAGCCCAGGAAGTCAGTTCTCCACTCCTGTGCCCATACAGCTCCCTCTTTCTTTATAAGGAGGCAGTCCAGAGCAGGATAAGGAAAATAAGCTCATGTCAGCCAAAAGGATTACTGGAGGATAAAATGAACTCTAAAAGTGTATCAGGAAAAAAAAAGGAATACAAGAAATGTATTAACTTAAAATGTGTGAGGAATATAAAATGTCGTATTGTTGTTAAAGTCTGTAACCACAAAATTACAGGAAAAGATTAGTAAAATTAGGAAATTCTTCATATAAAAATGGCTGTTGGGAAAACACAGATAAGGGACACTTGGATACTATAAATGTGCAAGCGTGGGGATATCTCTAGAGCACAGTTATGGTAGCTGAGGAATGGATTAAACTATCACTTTTCAGAAACTACCTGCAATTTGTTCTAGAAACTGCAGGCACTAAACAATCAAGAAGAAATAAATGTGCCATTACAGTGCACCTACAAAAGGCGAGTAATCTTGGTTGCTGTTTGTGTAGCAATTCTAACTTTCTAACTAGTTCTAATTCTAACTAGTGCAACCACTCTGCAATAAATAAGGGATCAAATGCACACGCATATGAGCACTCTGAATAGGATTGTCATTAGTCAAACTTTTCCCACCGAATTTGCCTGAGCAGACAAGCCAGCTCAGGTGAGAGTGGCAGGAGGGAAGGCCGGGAAGGCGAGGAAGAGGAAAGGGGCACTATGGCAGGAGGAAGGTGAAGGGGTCTCCCTCTTTTGGAAGCAGTAAATGGGGAACCGCAGCCTCAATGTGTTACTGAGTTTTAAAATCCAAATTCCTAAACAACTGCAAGATGCCAGGCAAGCGAGGGAGCTTCATTTGATATAGTCTAGCCTGCAAACTTGACTTGTGTGAGTAGTCCTCGGCATGCATAATCCCCTGTGCCAATGAATGATGTGACTGCAGCGGATGAATGAAGTGGGAATGAAGAGTAAGGGAATGAAAAGAATGCAGGAAGCAGAGTACATCAGTTTTGGAACAGCTTTTGATGAAGTGTTTCACAAAATCCAATCTCGCTTGGATGCGAGAGCTGTTATGTTGACTGAAAACTAGCAGAAGGGCTGCAAAAGGATAAAAATCACAAAGCTCCTCTAGTATCTCCCTGCAACCCAGCTCCCATTTCACAGCCCTAGAATTGGTGGATCCTCCCACACGGATGCGGGACTCCCTCCTGCTCCGGCTCCGTTTTATTGCCGGGAGATCGGGAGATCAGCGCGGCGTAATAGGCCACCTTAACCTTCCTTAGCCAGGTACTGTTAATAGATTTACCAGCAGAAAACAGTACATAAAGTATGTTAAAGCAATTAGGAACGTGCCTTCATTGCCTTACAGCGCGCGTGAGAATTCTTGGCCAAATTTGTTTGTTTGTTTGTTTTAATCAGTGCCTGCAGGAAGAGGAAGATGCTTCAGCTGAACCGCCCCGGAGCAGCGCTCCCAGCTACGCCGCACGGCTCGACAGCCTCATGCACGTAAGTCGCAGCTGAGGTCCAGGAATTGAGGAAGGGATTAAGGTCCGAGGAATCAAGGCCCGACAGGAACCGCTCAGCATCTCAGACCGAGACCGCCCATCCGTGCTTCGGGCCGCAGAGCGAAACCTCCGGCTCGCGGCGCCTGGAAAACGCCAGTCGCCCTCTTCGGCCTCGTCCTCCGCGCAGCCCGGGGCGGGGGTTTCCTCGGGCCCGCGCAGCCCGGGGCTGTGCGTGCGTGGGCGGGAGCGGAGCGGAGCGGCGGCCGTTGGCCGTTGCGACACCCCCCAACCCCCCTCGTGCGCGCGCCCGCCGCCTCGCTCGCCGGCTGGCGGTTGGGCGCGGGGCGCGGGCGCGCGGCGGCCGGCGCGGGGCGCGGCACCATTTTCTCGCGCCGCCCCTGCCATTTCGCGCGCGCCGCCCGCCGCAGCCCCCGCGGCGCGGCGCGGCGCGGCGCGGCGAAGCGCGGCCGGGCCCCGCGAGCCGCAGCGGCCCCGGACCCGGCGATGGTGAGTAACGGCCGCCCGCGCCGCGCCGCGCAGGCCCGGGGCCGGGGCCGGCGTGACCCCGGGCCGTGCGCCGCGGGGCAGGAGGAGGAGGAGGAGGCGGGGAAGGCTCCCTGTGAGCGAAGGGCGCTCTGTGGCCCTTTGTGTGCCTGTGCTGTGGCTCGGCTGGAGGCAGCCGTTAAACCCGCGGCTTTGTGGAGCGGCTGAATAGCGCGTTTCTGTCGGAGCGAAGGCAGGCGACGTGTAGGGGAAGGGACAATCCTTATTATTATTTTTTCCGCACCCCCCCCCCCCCGTCGGCCTCGCTGCCGGTGTCGTCTTTGGGTGACTCTGAGCGCCGCTATCCCCTCGAACAAGGGTTCCCCCGCTGGGGGTCGCGACCCCCGGGGAGGCCGCGGCGGGGCGGCGGCGGGGTCATGGGTCCGACAGAAACCTCCTTGTGTCTCATGGCGCTTGGGGTCGGGAGCCTGGCAGAAGCGGGGGACTGCAACCAGAAGCGGTTTGGGAATTCCTGCCTGCAGAGACAGATAAAGAGGCCGCTGATGAGTTAACGCAGAAGTATGCAGTGGTGCTGCCTTTACATCATGTGTTTGGTGGGCTGTCAAACTCTGTTAATGAAACAATGTTCTTAGAGCTGTAAATGCACTGAATTGTAATTGCTTATTTTTTCAGGCCTTTCTAGCTTACTAAAAGCCGGACATGCTGTATCTGCACGATACTTTTGGAAAAACTTTTGGCCGTGAAATGATTTGATTTAAAGCGTGGCTGTTCTCTTCAGCTCTTTTTGGCTGCGTCAATACCTAACGGACCTGGAGGTCCACTACTTCATGCTAAAAATGTCTCCAGTGAAGCCCCATTAGATTGCAGTTCCTGTGTATGGGGTGAGCAGAATCAAAACATGGTTGCTGCAGAAAAGAGGAGTTCCCATCTTCCTTTTTCCCTTATCTCGGGGGACCCTTTTCAAGTTGGTTCAATGCACTAATCTGAAAGGCTAGTGAAGTAGTTCATAGGAGGTCCTGACAAGGACCAGTGCCCTTGCAAAGGAAGAGCTCCTGACCAGCCGAACTGCTTGTGGAAATACAGCATGATTCTGTCAAGTTTTATTTAGAACACTTACTTGTCATTGCAGGGAATTTGTTATTCAGTGTGAGCTATCTTTTTGTTTTGTTTGAGGAAATTTGTGTGCTGCAATCAGCTTGGTGAATTTTTGATTTGGTGTCTGCTTGCTGCTGGCTGATAAACCCAACTTCTGTGTTGAGAAACATCCTAGATGAATTTCTCTCTCATACAGTGTTTGCGGTGTGGAATTAAGCTACAGAACTTTTTTTTTGCATTTATGGCTTGAGTTGTTTATCCCATCTTCTGACTGATGAAACTGTTAAAATTGCTCTTTCTAATAGATGCCATCTCCTGGGTTTGTAGCCACAGAGGCCATGTGGCTCAGGTGAAGGAAGACACCCACTGTGCCTTTTTTGTCTGGGTGACAGGTCCAAGGCCATCCATACCCATGTCAGAAGCTGTGCAGAAGTGGAGAAGCTGAGATGTTGGAGTTTGAACTGTAGTCACTCATGCAATTGTCAAGTTGCTAATACAATGGATGTTCTAATTCAAAGGAATTGTACTCTTTGAAATTAATGTTTTAAGGAAGACGGAAGCTGAAAAGTAAGACTGAGTTGCCAAGCTGATTCAGCTGTCCCAACCAGTTGTACAAGGTTTTAGTATTCTTGGTTTGGTATTCCTGGCATTGTTGCAAGAGTAAAAGAAAATATGCTCATAGGCTTTCCCATTTCTTTTTTTTTAATCCTTATTTTTTAACGATGTCATATAATGTTCTTGAAATTCGGTTCCATTTATAAAGTATAATTATTTAATTGGATAAATGGGGTTGGAATAGACCAGGAAAGTTTTATTTGGATCATGAAGCTTTGTCATGCATGTTTTTGTTCTTTTAAGAGTATGAAAGTTTTCACTGTTCATCTTCTATTTTCAATTAAACCTATAGTAAGCATTTTCTGTAGTGATTTACAGTAGTCACTCTCAGATATGCAAAGGCTGCTTTCCTGCTCCCTAATTAAAAAGTAAAATCTTACCTGGTAAAGGAGGTAGACCAGCACAGATAGTTTCTTTACTCTGAATTTCCAAATACTAAAATATGGAGAACTACCATTTTAGTTTTACTTTACTTTAGTTTTTCTTCTTCTTTTTCACACATTTGCAAAACTGTGAATTGTCTTTTCTTTGTGCTGCTACCCATGGCTGAGATTTATGAGTAAAGTTAGAAACAGAGATCTGCTCATAAAGAAGAAGACTTGAGACTATGGGGGCAAAATCTCCCCTTTCCTTCATTTAATTCTTTTAATATTAGGGAATGGACAGAAGAGAGAAATCTTGTTTGTTCGAGCAGTGAAAGGTGCTTCAAAGTGACTTGTGAGGATATTGCCTTTAGAAAACAAGGTTTCTGAATGGGATCGGTGGTCTCGTAGGAATCCTTCGGCTGCAAATGGAGTAATGGACCTTTTCTGTGGGGCTCTTTTTGTCTCTAATGCTGGCCTTCTTCTGCCTGATGACCTTGGTGCTGAGGCTGAGTAGAAAAGTTGGCAACTTTTTCAAACTCTGCTTATCCAAACAAGCATGTATTCTACTTCTTGTCACTGGTGAAGTGTGGGAGATTTGCTTACATCTCTCAAGAATGGCTTTTACTGTGAAGTCTTGCTGCAGCTGTATCTGTTCTCTTGTGACAAAAACTCAGAATTGATGTTCCCTTTCTTCCCTGTAATTATCTTTGCTTTCCTTGGATCAGTGGTATTGATTTTATTGCTCTTGTTCTGTGCAGCCCGGATCTTCCCTTGCAGCTCTTCTTTTGGCTCCCTTTGTTTGCCACTTTATATCTCTTTGAAGGGACTGAAACCTTGGTAATAATGTCAAAACTGTTTAGAAGAACTCATTCCTAAGCTTTGCTGTTACAGGGGTACTTGAATGCATTTTTTTTATGATACCTCTTCTACTTCAGAAAAGCAATTTTATTTTTATATGAAAGGATTCAATACAAAGGAAGCACCTTTTAATATATAGCTAATGTATAGCTATAATAATGTACAGCCAAACTAAGTGTTTGAGAGGTTTGGGTCTTTATTATTTGTTTACTTGGGGAATACTGAAGTTATAAAGTGTCTGCATCTGAGAACTTGACGTTGGTTAGAGCCACTGGGAGTGTAGTGGGCAGGGTCTCTTCACTGGGACTTCAGAGGGCTATTCCAGTACAAAGATAAATGATAAATCCTCTTCCTGTAGGTCCTGTCCAGGAAGAGGAATTGCTGAAGTGCTGATACTGTAAGAAAGGAATTGGAAATAGAGGTTGCATAGGAGTAAAAATGTTTAATAATTTTTTTCACTATGAATTTTCAGGATTATGAGCAGCTTATTCTTTGAAAAATTCTAACTTTGTGCTGAATTGCTCAACAATAACTCATTTGCTTAGTTATTTACAAATACTGCAGGAGCAAGAGGAAAAAATAATTTTTAAAGTAAATGGTGACTCATGTTTGTCTTTGCAGATGGAAAAAAAAGAGCCACATCGCATATTTTGTAGCTGAAGAAATTCTGACACTTTGCTTTTTCAGCCACCTTTTAATACTGCTTTCTTAAAGGAGTGGTGTTTGATGTTTAAAACGGTAAGCCCTGGATGAGTTGAGCAAGTAGAGAGTGATTAAATCTTTGCAGGGCGTATCAGCTTGGTATCCGTGGTGAAAATCCAATTGCTGAGTCTGGCATCAGTGAAGAAAGATTAAGTCTTGAATTATTAGTACATGAGTTATTTTCATTTGATACAGACAGTCCTTGCTGGGTTGGCTAGCCTTTTCCAGCATTTGTGTTGAGAGTCAGAAAATGGTTCTGCCTGGACACTGAGCTGTTCTTGTGCCTGCCATCTGGTGGCCAGATACCACAACTAATTTAATCCATTTGTGAAGTTTCCAATTCTGGGGCTGGACTGGTTGTGTGAACCTAGCTGAAGCTTTGTCTTAAGGTTGTTCGAGGAAAAAGGTAGTTCCTTTTCTCACTGAGCCTTGTCTCAGATGGAGATGAATTTTTGCATACTTTTCCTGAAGGATAAGTAATTTTTTAAAGTTATTTTATTCTCTTTTTTCTCTTTCCTAGGATATGATGGAGCTCCTGGAGGAAGATCTCACCTGTCCCATTTGCTGTAGCCTGTTTGACGATCCTCGTGTCCTGCCCTGTTCACATAACTTCTGCAGGAAGTGTCTGGAAGGAATACTTGAGGGAAATGTGCGGAATGTGCTTTGGAGACCATCCCCTTTCAAGTGCCCCACATGCAGGAAGGAAACTCCTGTTACTGGAGTCAACAGCTTACAAGTCAATTATTCTCTGAAAGGTATTGTGGAGAAGTATAACAAAATCAAAGTAACTCCTAAAATGCCAGTGTGCAAAGTGCACAGTGGGCAACCCCTTAACATTTTTTGCCGGACAGACATGCAGCTGATCTGTGGGGTCTGTGCCACCCGTGGTGACCATACAAAGCATGTGTTTTGTTCTATCGAAGAGGCCTATTCTCAGGAGAAGCGTGCATTTGAAACCCTGTTCCAGGGCTTTGAAACTTGGCGTTGCGGAGATGCACTCTCTCGGTTGGATACCTTAGAAACTAGTAAGAGGAAAGCTCTGCAGATGCTGACCAAAGATTCTGACAAGGTGAAAGAGTTCTTTGAGAAGCTGCAACACACACTGGAGCAGAAGCGAAATGAGATTCTCTCTGACTTTGAGACCATGAAGCTTGCAGTGATGCAGGCCTATGACCCAGAAATCAATAAGCTGAACACAATCCTGCAAGAGCAACGAATGGCTTTTAACATCGCAGAGGCCTTCAAAGATGTATCTGAACCTATTATATTTCTACAACAGATGCAGGAATTCAGGGAAAAAATCAAGGTGCTCAAAGAGACTCCTTTACCTTGTTCCAACGTAGACATCAGCCCTACAATGAAGAACTTTGATACCAGCCAGTGGAATGGAATAAAACTAGTTGATGTGGACAAGCTTTCCTTGCCTCAGGAAAACAACACTCTTAAACTCAAAATTACTTCAGTCTTTTCATCCAGATTCATAGTGACTTCTCTTATTTGCTTCCTTATCCTTGCTGTCACCAGAATGTCCTTTGTGGAGTCTGTTGTTGACAATCTCCAGTGCTGGAAATCTCAATTCTTTACAATTACCTTGTCCTATTTGGCAGATACAGTGGAAATAGCAGATCATGCAGTCTTTTACTGGGAACAGATGACAGATGGAGCTTCACTTTTAAGAGAAAAGTGTAAAAACTATACGTTAGTGGTACTGGATAATGTTGCACAGTTTGTGTGCAAATATAAATTGTTGTGAAGTCCCTACTGAAATGTAAGAAGTAACAGAGATCTGGTGAAGAAAACAAAAAGCTCTGTAAATTTTTTTTTAAGATTTCCAATGAAAACATTTTAGAGATTCAAAATGTTTCCAAAATATTCCTACTGTTCACATGCTTTGAACATTGATAAATTGGAAGGTGAAATTGAGCTTTGAAAAACATATTGTTTCTGAATTTTTATTTCAGTGGTGATTATGGAAACCTTATTCATTGTAAATCGTCCTACTTACCAAAATACAGGGCAAAACTGTGTACTTAGTTCAGTGTTAATATAATTGTAAAATAAGATACCGTATACCCTTCGATAAAAGGTGTTGCTTCCTAAAAAGCATAGGGGTTTTTGTTTGTTTGTTTGTTTTTCCCTAAGTTGGAGGTGGTTTGGAAAGAAGAGGAAGAGTCAAGATTAAGAATGGTGTACGGATAGGCTTGTTGAAACTGCCCACCCATTGCAAAATACTGAGTACATTAATTCACATTATGGCACCTTTTTCTCACTGAGGATGTTACTTTTCACTGAAACATTATATTTTAAGTCTAACCAAATGTAATTATCTTGTGTGTTCATGGTACTATAGATATTGGTTATTGTTTACACATGCTATACAAAAAAAAAAAAAAAAAAAACAACAAAAAAAACCTTTCCAGGGCAAGCATCTTGAATAAATTGCAGGAGTAAAGAGAAATCAGTATAGGCTGATGAGAGAAGAGAAGAACAAGCAGCAAGATAGTACATACTTTGCAGGTTAATTTTCCAGCATGAAAATTTTAGGGTATCTGAGCTGTCTTGTTAAATCCATGTTTCTTGTAAGCCACCTCTTAAAAAGAGGCCCTAGTAAATGGTTCTGTGCTGTGAAATGCACGTGCCTGGTCAGCCAGCAAAGGCAGCTTGTGTTCTAGCCCAGCCATGGTGGCATGGGGGCAGTGTCTCTCCCTCCCTCTCTGTATCTCCAGGTCATAATTCCAGTGGCTGAGGAAAAAAGACTGAATGTTTTTTTGGAACAGAGAGCATAATGTCACAGGACTATGGATGCTGTTGGTGTTTGGAAGTGCTTTAGCCTTGGAACGTGGGTAGTCTCGGTTAGTGTTCCATTTGATCTCATGTACCTTATTTCAGGAACGAGCTGACTCTGAGTTTATTGACTTGGCTATAGGATAACAGAATGATTTAAAGTGAAATGTAAGCTTCAGTTATCTGAAGAGTACACGATACTGAAATATATTACTTGAATTATATTCAACCTCTTTTTGCAGTGGTCCTATGAACAACATATAGAATGAAAATCTCCAGGAAGCAAATGTGCCATACTTTGGGGATATTCTTTGGTCTGTATGAAGGTTTAATAAGGTGTGATGATCAATTAACTGTCTTCCAGTAGTACTGGAAGTTGTTCATTTCAGAAATAAAACACTAAATTCCAAGAATCAAAGTTTCCAAGCAACCAAGCCCTGCAAACAAAACTATTGTACGTGGTATTTACATCTTTGTTGCCTGGGAATCCTGTCGCTGCTCTACAGCTCACCTCAAACGCTTGCTAAAAGCACTGAACAGTGCTTACAGTTTAGGAAGGATAAAGTCACAAACACGTAGATCAGGGTGTTATAATTTTTGACAGTTGAGAGGACGATGAGTAATCGAGAGTTGGTCGTTCTGAGTGTGGGAGGGGTGAGATTTGTAACCCGGGCTTCTACTTTGCAGCAGTTCCCTGAGTCCAGGTTAGCACGGATGTTGAATGATGAAGACTGTGAATTCAGACAGCTGAATGGGGAGTTTTTTGTGGACAGAGATGGAAATTTGTTTAGTTACATCTTGGACTTCTTGAGGACTCTTCAGGTCTCTTTACCCACTGATTTTTCAGACTATCAGAGGCTGCAAAGAGAAGCAGAATTCTATGGGCTCTGCTCTTTGGCTGAGCTCCTGAGCCAAGAGCACTTGCTGAAGCCCAGGCTGGAGATCTTGGAAGTGCGTTTTTTTCTGCAGGAAATGCAAGCCTTTTTCCGGATCTTTGGTTCCTGCAGTAGCACTGTGGAAGCTCTTGCTGAACAGATCACTGTGTTTACAGGCCAGCAGACAGGACAGAGCTGGAATAGCCCTTTTCCTTCGCAGAAGCCACTCATTCCACTTCCTTTGGAAAGACCTTCTCATCACGATATGGTTTTTCAGTGTGGTACTGATTACTCTGCTGGTGACCAGTTTGTGGCCAGGTATTCTCCCTAGGGTGACTTCTCATTATGGAAATGGCTTTGTGACTTGTAGTTCTTGAAGTACATGCCACTTGCTAATAGGCCTCATTTTAAAGAAACAATTGAACAATTGTCTGAGAGAAAAGAAATAGGTTTCCTTCTTTCTGCCTGTTTAATGTTACATTTTTTCTAATGTTGAAATATCAGATTTGTTACACTGATTTGCCTACTCTCAACAAGATTCCTAACTTTCTAAAATATGCTGTTCTTGAAACTTTTGTTTTCTTTCAGATCTTTTCTTGTTTCCTCCTTGCTCTCTGTGTTATACTTTAGAATTTCACAGCATCACTGACCTCCTAGAAAACTTGTCAAACACAGAGTAAAATGAAGGAAAGCAAACAAAATAAGTAAGGAGTGAGCTACCGGAGAAGGACAAGTAAAATGGCCACTAGTTTATGTTCCCATAGGATTTCATATGGAAAAGAGGAAAAAAGCATGAGTGGAGTTAAGATTACCATTCAGGGACTGGAAAGTTTATAGGGTCTTTTATAGGGAGAGGGAGAAGGGGTAGAACACTAACTATATGCTACACAGCAGGTTTTCTTTAAGTTCAGAGCCAGATTCTATTTTTTATTAAAAATGCTGTAAATCAGTGATTTTTGAGATAGTAGCATATTTTAATACCATATCTTTTTTTTTCACTTTAAATAAACTCTTACTGGATGTCTCTGTTGTATGGACACACATTCTAATAGAAGAAAAATTAACCTAGTTGGTCTTGTGTGGCTCTCAGAATATCTGGAGTTTTATGGAAATTTCATTGGAATAGTTCCAGGAGAGTTATTCTCTCTGTTGAATATAAGAATTAACACAGCAGTCTTTGGTTATTTAAAAAAAAAAAAAAATCAGTGAAGTTTGTCTTCCTTTTAACTTTCTTTAGCTAACTAAGTAGAGGAAACACTGAACTACTTTGTGTTTAGAAAGCAGCCTATATTTATATACTAAATCTTAATTTTATAATTTAATTTTATTGGACTAACAGTTGCTTTAGTAGGTTATGGCAACTTAAATACTGCAAGAAGTATTCCTAATTCTTACCTTTCTCTCTTCAGACTCAGTAAAATTTCTCCTTTGCAGATCAATAGAAAGGGATAGCTTGATTAATGAAATAAGTCAACTTATGTGATTATGTCACCTACCAAATTTCTATTTAGTTAAACTTTGTGGGTGACATGGACTCTGTGCCCTTTTTGTGCTTTTTCAGGAATGTTTGGTGTACTTTTCTGTGAACTGTGGAACAGTTTCACCTCTGTCAACTTATGTATTTTGTAATAGTATTTTTACATGACTTCTGTTTCTTGAAATGTCTGGATAGATTCTTAAATCTGTACTTTATATCAAGTATAATCATTTGAGGTAATGTGAAAATTGTTTTCCTACTTGTTGCCATAAGACCTGCTGTACAAGGTAACTTTGCAATAAATGTTACTGTTTGTAGAGAGAGATCCTGTGTAATGAAGAGTGACACTATTGAGATCATCCTGGTTTCATTGCTCCTCCTGTCATTTGACTATGCTTGCTTGAAAACCTGTTGCAACTAGAGCAGGCCGCTCAGTTCCCCATGGTTAAGTGAAATCAAATGGAGATTGTCACAACTGTTTCTTAAGGAAATGAGCTTTGTTGTGGGGCTGAAAGAGAAGTGCTCGTTCTGTAACATGTAAATGGACAAGCTGAAGAATACTGCTCTTAAAATGAGGAGAAGAGTTAAATCATCCTCAAGGGAATAAAAAAAAATCCAGAATCTTGATTGTCCCAAATCAGCGCAGCTGTGCTGACACGCACCATCTGATGACTTGGTTTGTTAAAAAAAAAAAAAAAAAAAAAAAACACCTCTCCTTCAGGAAGTAATTAAATTGTATTCTAACAACTTCTTTTCTTATTTTAGGTATGTTTCCATAAAGCCTGATAATAGAAAGCTGATTAATGGTACTAATGTGCTAGGCCTCCTGGTTGACACTTTACTAAAAGATGGATTCCGCCTTCTAAGCACCAGAACAGTCTCCAGTGAAGAAAAAGTTGAATGCTACAGTTTTGAAAGGATGAGGAGGCCGGCAGGCCTTACCATCACTGTGAACCAAAGCCCGGGGAGCTCTGGAATAGCCCCGGCAAAGGGGAGTCACACACATAAAGCGAAATAAAGCTTCTTCCTTTAATCTTTTTAAGGTGAAGAGGGGTGTGCCAACACTACTAACCTATTTTGGGGGAGTTTGAAACTGCAATTATGGAGGGAAATAACAAACTATTTTTTGTGTGTTCAGGAAAAAAAAAAAAAGAAGAAAAAAAAAAGCCCTTCTGCTTTCCTGCCTTTTGCTGCTCCACCCTCTTCAATTCTAAACAGAAGAGCCACAGATTCAATATTGTGTTTGTGGACCGGATTCCGGTATTTGAAGGGTTGTTTTTATTTTTCTCTATGGCTAAAATTTATATTAAGACTGTCAAAAAACCCAACCATATTAGAGTAAGGACATTTCTTCCAGAAAATCATTTTTGTATTCTCTGCTAATTTGTAAGTAGACCTTAAATATGGTAACATCAGAAGAAAAAACTTTACACAACTCTCTCATCCCGACAGTTTGAAGAAGTGATTGGAGGAGGAATGCAAATCTGAACGATTGCATATTGTTTCTACTTGTGAAAGAATGTGTTCACAGATGCATCACAAGTTGTATTTCTCTGTGACTTGTGACATGAGAAAGTGGCTTGGGAAGCCACCATTAGTGTCCATGAAATAATGTTATGATCTCTTGCAGAATCTCTGCTCCCCTCCGAAGGCATAAAGCTACTCTTTGGTACTGAAAATTCAGTGATCAAAGGACATTAAAAATACTTGCTAATGAATGCTCTGTTCATTTTTAGAACCTTAACTATAAAAAGAATGAAAACACGATAAACAGTCCTTCAGTTGGAAGACTTAGTACAATGAATTTTTTAATGCTTGTAAAGCAAAAAGCGTATTTAGGAGGAAGTGATGGCAGAAGTGGTTTTAAAAGCCGTAGGAATGTTAACCCTGAACAGTGTTGTGTAAAGACACCAAAATATCTCGGGTACCAGAAGAGGTAAGTTATGAAGCTTTATCAGTTAAGACTCTTTTCTTCCTTGCTGCTAGGCAAGGAAGGAAGATAGCGATAACCTCAAGGATTTATTTAATTAATTACAAATACTGAATTTTTTCAAGTTGCAAATGGATGAGTACAGCTTCTTTGGACTTTTTTGGCCAACTAATTGGATCTAGCATTTAGTTAGCTTTAAAGTGGGAGTTTATTACTTTGTTTGCAGCACTTAGAAATGGGCAAGGGTGGTGGACTCACTTTTCTGTTTCTTGTCCTTGGAATTCCCAGTGATCTCTTGCAGACCAGACTGCTGGTGCAATGTCAGATTTCTATTTTCTTTTGCTACCAGTGCAATGCACTTTACCTTGACACAAGTTCAGAAGTTCACTAGTAACAACTGGGTTCTCTTTGCTTGTTCTAGAGCTTGCTGGGTTGAGAATACAGTGATTATGGGACTACATTTCCTAAGGTGCTTACAGGTTATGTAGCGCAGGAGATGGTGGGGAGTGTAAGCATGGATACTTTCAGTTCAAACAGGACTGTTTCTGTCAATAATGTCAATCTGTTAATATGCTGAGCATGGGCTCTTTGTTAGACTTTGCCTTATTTTCTTTAATTTGTCTTAACAGCAGTTGTATTAATGCACTGGCTGGTCTGGACTGAACATAGCTCTCTCATTTCCAGGCTGTAAGATAGCTTTGGTATCTGCGCAACATTACGTTCCCCGTGATGTGTTCGATGTATCTTGCCCTACTCAGAACAGCAAGAAACCAAGCCTCGTCTCTCCCCAAAATCAGAGCGGCTCTGGGGCTGTGTTCGCATAGCACTGACTTGCCCTTAAGCCCTGGGCCTGCTCTGGGTGGCCGCTCGGGACCTGTGTTGAGTTGCACCCTGCGCTGAGTGGTTGTGCGTGTCAGAGCAAACACGGTGGGACTCGAGGCTGGCGCTGCTGATGGAGCTTTGGGGCGATGCAGCAGACCAGCTGTGTGAGGCAACTGTCCCAACGCATTGCTCTGTTACAAAGACCACGCTATCTGCTTGCTAAGCAATCAGCTCATTTTGAAATACATTTACTGACTTTCCAGAAAAGTTCCCATCCCTCAAATCTAAATAAAACGGAAATCAATAATTGTGAGTATTGAATGAATCAATGGCTTTGGATATTTTTAGGAAAGAGACTTAATAATGAAAGAAACACAAGATGAAAGTGAAAACTTTTTACTGAGAAAGAGAGAAAAAAGAAAAGGACTTGAGCCTGTATTTAAAGATTATGATTTAAATAATCACTGAGAGCAGCATTAACCAAGATTAGCTTCTTAACCCTTTGTAATAACAAACGTTTCACCCACTGCAGAAGCAGTGAGTTTAATTGCTGTAGTAGTCACTTTGAAAGCTGAATTTGAGATTTTTTTTTTTCAAATAAGGTGAATAAACCCTACCCAAGTTTTAAGCTATGTCTTAACACATATTTCACTGTGCAAAAGCAATATTTAGTACAACTATTTTACTAACACAGCTTATGATGTGCTAGTGATTAACTATTTATGGTTCCTCTCATGGGCTCATTTTTAGTCGTCACAAACATCATTCTATGAACTTAATATTTTGGCTATGGGAAAATATGCCAATGTAAGTTCCTGTCCTGTAAAGAACTGTATATGCTCTGCCTTAAGGTTGCTTATTGTTGTGATACTGCTTATTCTTAAAATGAAGCGCAGGACTGTCGCTAACGCTGGCTTCTCAAGTTCCTATTACTTACGCTTACCTAGCACTGAACTGCAGGTTTCACCTTCTGTCACTTAGGCACCTGCAGGAAACATGACTAAACTATTACACAGTGCTTTTGTTTTTCCAATTAACAGTTGCTGAAGAAAGTTTGGGAGCATGTGTGTCAATAACCTGATAGTTTCTGTCCTGCAGAAACTTATCAATAGCATAACCATGACTTAAATTAAGACAATTTTATATTAAGCTGATTCCTCAAAGGAATGTGCCCTCCTGAATGTCTTTGTACAGACAGTGGAAGCAGCAGTAGCTGCTACGGATGTTTTGGTGTATGAATAGCTTCAAGCTGTAAGTTAATGACAGTAATCACCAAGGCAGAGATGAAAGTGTGTTTGCTGAGAAGTGAGTATAAAGATAGCACCAGCTAACAAAGAGGATCCACAGTTAGGCTGGTTCGTTAGGGGCCTCCACCTTGCAAGAGTTTTTCCATCAGTGTGAAGTGTTGCCATCAAGGCAACAGTGTTTTTATGCCCTCTTTAGAGTGGTACGCAGCAGCAGCTGCAGGCCTTGAGGCAGTTACTTAGAAGTAGTTGCCAAGGTTACTACTATGTCGTCCCTTCCGAGGTCCCAAAGAGGCCACGACGCAGCAGAGAGCAGGCCCTGTCGCGTATCACCGAGAGAGCAGTTCAGACCGGCGCAGTCCCACAGCCGATACGGCCATACAAGTAGAAGTGAATTTGGCTGATGGAAGCCGATTATGAATACTGCTGCCTATAAAAGGAGGAAACCAGATTAGCTCTGAGCCTGGGTGATTTTAAAAGCCTTCAGGTCAGAGACAGAGTATGTGCTAAGCTGAGCACTCTGGGTGAGTGAGTAAACCATAACATCTCACAATATGATCTCTACTAGAGCAGAAATGTTGCAGGTAATTTGGTGATGCTTTTGTGTAGGAGAGAACTAGGAACTCTGATCTCTCTCACCCCTTTTTCTATCTTCATTTTTGGTTAAATGGGAATGGGATTTTGAAACATTTAGACTATTTTTTCCAATTAAATTGGAATTTTGATCACTAATATTAATTTGCTTCTTCCAGTCATTGCCAACTTTCTCAAGATAATTCATCTTTCCTTAGAAGGTTCAAGATTTTGCTGAATTTGTTAGGGCCGTCGGTAGACTTATTGCTCTATTTGCCTTTTTATTTCCTCCTTTGATTTAGCAAAAGTATCCAACCATTCTACTGCCTGATACGCTGCAAACTGACTGCCACAGTGCTGGAACAGCCCTGAGCCAGCCCTCCAGGTCACTTGTGAATGTACCACGAGCAGTGAAGTGTCTTCTACTTGTTAACAGGCAAGCAAACTTCAAGAACAGTAAGATCACAAGAGGGGAAGGAAACTAAATGGTAAGATAATGCAGTCATTCTGTCCTACATCTACAGATCTAGGACATGTCCTACATCTAAAAGATCTAAAAGTAGATCTTTTTAAAAGTGGTGATAGCGTGCTGCCAGATTTGGAGATGATTCAGGAAGGTATCACCTCCTTTGTCATGTATCCTCATTTTTATTTTAATCACTTTTCTTTATAGGTGTATTTCATCTTACTCAAGGCTATGAAGGGCTTCATTGATAAAGTCTTATGAAATACTATCCAACAGGATAGTATTTTCATTTTTTTCACCCCTTTTTGCTTTTGCACTGTGTTGACTTACCTCTGGTAGTGATTGATTACATTTTCTGTGCTTTTAGATAGCTTTTTGTCTGCTTCCTCACAAACTGGAAAATTCTGTTAAGTTCTCATCATCTCTTCCAGGGACACATGGTTTATCTCCCACCTGAATTTTTCAATAATTTGCTGATGGCAGGAAGGAGAGAGTCCAATGTGAACCACCTTCCTTTTCTTTGTCCCCTTGCCCAGCAGTGGAAAATCTTTTGGTACCGATTTTCTAAATGATTATTCTTGAGTTTCATCTTTTTAGATGAATTCATCTAGAATTTAATTCTTTTACGAAAGTCTTCTGTTCAGCAGTCAACGCTCATAAGATCATATAATTAATTAAGACTAGATGTTTAAACCTACTTAAACATAACCTATTTAACCTATTTGCCTGCATAGATGAATCTCATCATAAAAATAGTAGAGGACTCCAGCCTAAGATGCAGTATATAAGGGATTAATAGGTATAGGCAAAAGAATTATGCTGAGGCAATTGCATCCTGTCCCGCCTCTATGTGCTTGTAAATAGAGATAGTAACTTCTGTTTTAACTTTGGAGGAACTTTTCTTCACATTATACTGTTCCCTCAGGGACCCCCCCCAACACACACACACACACACACTCTTTTTTTTTTTCCTTTAAGCTAGTTTGGTTAGTTTCCTATTTGGTTAGTTTTTTGAACACAGTTGGAATGCTCAAAAATAACTCATTTAGTCTGAGCTGTGCAAGGCTGGTGGGCTTTTGCCTGTCTGAAGGGGATAATTTTAAGGTATATCCAACACACAAGCTGGGTGATATTCAGTCTTGATCTGTAGCTAAATCTAGTACCATAGAGCAGCCAAAGTGGATTAGAAGTCCCATCTGAGATCACAACAAAGTATTCATTACTTTGAATAATTCAAAAAAAAAAAAAAAAAAAAAAAAATTTGCTCCCAGATTGCTGGAAAGTGTTATTGAATATTCATTGGGAAACAAGCTGGGAACTATCCAAGAGGGGGAGGGAGACTCATTGCCTCTTATTCTTTCCCTATGATTTGTGCTGAACCATTGCCAGGCTTCAACTTTACAAGGTTTATTTTTATTGATTTTTCAACAATAAACAGTGGGAGTATCTACAATAAAAGATTTACAGTGAGTCATGAGGAAATACATCTCCCTACCAAATATTATATCGATCTATTCCCAGATGCTACTGAAACAGCATATAAAAGACCAAATCAAGTCCAGTGATGGAGAACTTCCTCTCTCTAGTGACAGATACATATGATGTTATGTCTTCGGAAAACAATAAAAGGGAAGGGAGTGACTCCGCTTCTTTGACCATATCTTCAACAGCCCAGTTAAATCTGTCAGCTCAATGTAATCCACATAAATAAAGAACTGGGAACCAAGGGAACTAACTGCTTGTGCATTTGAGGATTCTCATTCTTTGAAGCTGCATCTCCTGCCGCAGTCAGGCTGTAATTAGTCACAGAATGCCTTGTTATGACTAGCAAAGGGATGGACCAACAACGATTTGAATAGTCTGGAACTGGCTGCAGATATGCCTGGAGCCCTGAATTTTCTCAAATGGATGGATGGGATGTAAATCACTAGTCATCACATAAAATACAAATAAAGTTGACTTCTATTTTTAAAAAAAGACATGTCAATTTTCTAGACTGTAGTGCACTTTCTGCTAAAATAACCTCTTGAAGTTTTATCTGTAAGCATGATCTGACGTAAATTTCCTACTCCATTTAAACACATGCATCCCTAAAGGTTAGAAAGAGCAATGCGTACAATTCACTTCAGAGAATGAATGTAGTGCTTTGCTTTCTAAGCAAGTTTCTGCTACAACAGTCAGTTGAGGGCTTGCTAAAACTGTTAGGAATTAAACATTGCAACATTGTTCCATCTCGATTCTACTGGAACTGGAAGAAAAGACAACAGATTGGAAACATCAAGTTTAGGATTTTCAAACAACTTCAAAGTTAGGAAATTTTCTTTAAATTTCAAAGGGAAGTTTTAGTTTTCATTGAGGTCCTTTTGAAATAGCTGTTCTATGCTTTTTATTTATTTATTTATTTATTTATTATGGTGATTAATACCAAATAGATAATAAAACAATTATTGAGATTTTATTTCTTTTAGTGTTGTATTGAACAGTAACTAGCGCTCATGCTGACCCTTCTCTCCTTTACTGCTCCTAGGCCTGGTCACTGGTGGAGTGCAGGCTCCACTATGCTTTAAAGAAGCGCAGAGATCCACAGATGAAAGCAAACTTTTTTTTTTCCTTCTTTTTTCTTCCTACTGGGAAAGAGAAGGAGTCAAGGGATGGAACTCAGCAGGAGTCACTGCCTTTGTGGAACCAAACAGACACAACTTATTGTACTGAAGGGAGGACAGTTAACAGAGCTGTCAGAAATTTCTACACGATCAGAGAAGGAAAAATGGAAGATCTTATATGGGTGAATGAATGGGTGGGTGATAGCTACTAAAGGAACCTGGAAAAGGCACAGAACAACTTAGATGGGCAATTTAGATTTTCATGAGACCATGGGGACAATTTATTTTCTTTTCAGTTTGTCTAGGTAAGCAAATACGTAGAACATCTTATATTGTGTATATTGCGCATATCTGAAGAACCAGATTTCTCTCTCAGAAGTCAGTCTTGTATATGTGCTAGGAAGTAAAACACTGAAGGATTCAGACATCTGGAAACAGAAGCAAAGCTTTTGGTGGCTGAACAGACAAATTTGGATGATCCAAATGCCAGCATTGCTTTGGCAGTACTTAGGCTACACGCCTCCGTCAAACTGGATACTTCCTGTTAGCAACCTTTGTTTTGTTTTAATTCAAGTTTGGTACTGAGGACAGTAAACCAAGGGTTCCATAAATCAGAAAGGCATCTTCTTCTGGAACAGAATGTTTTAGATCATAGAATCAGTAAGGTTGGAAGGGACCTCTGGAGATCATCTAGGCCAACCTCCCTGCTCAGCAGGGTCACCTAGAACATGTTAGACAGGGTTGCATCCAGGCGGGCCTTGAAGATCTCCAGAGAAGGAGACTCCACAACCTCTCCGGGCAACCTGGTCCAGTGCTCCGTCACTCTCACAGGGAAGAAATTCCCCCTCACGCTCAGGCGGACCTTCCTGTGCTTCAATTTCTGCCCATTGTCTCTTGTCCTGTCACATGGGACAACTGAAAGGAGTTTGTCCCCGTCCCCTTGACACCCTCCCTTCAGGTACTTGCACACATTGATAAGATCCCCCCTTCAGTCTTCTCTTCCCCAGGCTGAAGAGGCCCAGCTCTCGCAGCCGTTCCTCATGTGGCAGGTGCTCCAGACCTCTGATCATCTTCGTAGCCCAACGCTGGACTCTCCCCAGTAGCTCCATGGCTCTCTTGTCCTGGGGAGCCCAGAACTGGACACAGGACTCGAGATGAAGCCTCCCCAGGGCTGAGGAGTGCGGCAGGATCACCTCCCTCCACCTGCTGGCAACACTCTTCCTAATGCACCCCAGATGACCTTTGGCCTTCTGGGCCACAAGGGCACATTGCTGGCTCATGGTCAACCTGTCATCCACCAGCACTCCCAGGTCCTTCTCTGCAGAGCTGCTCTCCACAAGGTCAGCCCCCAGCTTGTACTGCTGCCTAGCGTTATTTCTCCCTAGGTGCAGGACTCTGCACTTGCACTTGTGGAACCTCAGGAGGTTCCTCTCTGCCCAGCTCTCCAGCCTGTCCAGGTCTCTCTGAATGGCAGCACAGCCCTCAGGTGTGTCAGCCACTCCTCCCAGCTTGGTATCATCCGTAAACTTGCTGAGGAGGCACTCTGTCCCCTCATCCAGGTCATTGATGAAGTTGAACAGGATGGGACCCAGTACTGAGTCCTGGGGGACGCCACTAGCCACAGGCCTCCAACTGGACTCCACGCCACTGATGATGATCTGTTTTTCATGTTTGCAAATAGATTCTTAAGCCCTATAATTTTTCTTTGGTATCTATGATCATGGTTAGCAGGTACAGGAACACTTGCGTAACTTATTTTGGCTATAGCTTGCCTAACAAGCTGTGCTGTAGCAATCTAGTGCTTAGCTACTCAAAGCCCGATGTATGCTCTCACTCAATGTCTGAGGTGAGCGTGAGTTTGAAACTGGGCTTTCATGAGATCAAGATAAGCTATTGCAACAGCAGTCTGCTATCGTTTCTATACTCTGTATTCTGCGGGGGGGGGGGAGGGGAGGGTGTCACTGCTGACTTCTTGTTTCCTCATAGCAGCAAAATGTAACTATGAAAGAAGGATCTGATGGCAGGTCACACGAGTTCACATCCAGAGCATTCAGTATATGAAGGTGTTTTTCTGAAAATAAGTGATGACAAGCAAGCAGATCTCCTACTAGAAGCAATGAGTCCCACTACAAAGACCCCATAGCTCCTTTGGGCTGGATGGATAAAAACAGAGAAATGCCCATTTTGAAAACTCAGAGCACGGCATTTTAATCTGGTGATAAAAAACTGCTAGCTGGAAATATTGCTTTTTATCTGATCTTTCAGATGGATGTATTCACATAACTGAGAACTGTGACAGGCCAAAACAAACACTGTATGGGAAGTGAGGCATTAACTCAATCTTTTTCCTCTCCTTTTTTGAAAGGGGGAGTGTGATCTCTTTCCCCTAATCAAAAAATATCCCTAAGGATCCAACACACTCCCATTAGAATGCCCTGGTATAGAATGGAGTCAGTAAGTGACTAAAACGGGATATGCAAGTCTCAGTGATGTCTGATGCTGCCATGTTGATTAAAGTAGCAGGTGAGTTGCCTTATACAAGTTTTTTTTTTTTTTTTTTTTTTTTTTTTTTTTTTTTTTAAGTCTTCAGTTGCTTTGTTAGAGAGTCCATAGGTCTGTGCAGTTGGGAAGCCTGTGCTTTGTGATGCCTGTGCTTGGGAGAGGGTCTTTATCTCCCAAAGACCTAATAACAACATTGAACAACCTCATCTATACTAAGCAGATCACAAAGTATTTGGTAGCTTCTTGTACTTAAGGAAACCTAAAAGATGTTGTTTTCATGGAAATGTTGTCACCAGAAAAGTTGTTATTGCCATAAGTGGTCTCTACTGGATCATATCTAAATTCCTCCCCAGATGTCTATGGCAATCTTATTACTTTAAATTAGTATTTACAAATATTAATTATAAATATACTACTTAGATTGTATGGTTCGTAGGCAGTCTGTAACTCTCATTTATGGAGGGATACCTCCTTCTGCAGGAGAAATCAAACTTTTTATTTTTTCTTCTAGGTCTCAATTTTTGTTGTTGGAGGCAGCTTTCCTGCCAGAGAACCCCGTCATGAGACTACACTCTAATCTGATTGCATTTAGTGATGCTTTCGGTATTTGGTAAAACTGTTCTGTCAATTAGATCTGTTAAGACTTTGTACTCATCAGATGAAGGTGATAATGAATTAGGAACTACCATCTGGTGAGAAAAAGAGGATGAAATGTTCATGTAGACTGTACTATGACATCTGGCGCTACAGTAACAACAGGCTCTCTTTGATGGGCTGAAGGTGTAGATCTGGATGGCACACGGTTATAAAACACCTCAAGGACCCCTGTCATTTAAGAAATATTAATGAGAATATAGAAACGCTGAGAAATGCAGTAAGTTCCTATTTCTTAGTAATGATAGCATGAACACACACCTGAAGTCTCTACCTAGTGTAGGAAGTCCAGCTAGAGATAACCTTATGGAAGAACCTCTGTCCTCTTTTGATTTTGACTCAGCATGGAAATATTCTTTCTGTAACTAATCCTGCAGGACGCTGGAAACAAAAACTACAGAAAATGACCTGCAAAGTAGAAAAAGGTTGAAGCAGTACTGAAGGTTGGACCTTCACGGAAGCTTATAAAGTGTGATTTTTGATCATGATTTGATAATGGAGTGTTGGATTACTCTGCTTTCAGCTGAAGGATCCAAAGGTCCCATGATTCAATCTTGTCAAAATTAATTTCCCAGCATCCTTGTCACTGGTGATTTCTGCTCTAGCCTCATGGCTATTGAATGATCCAGGGAATACATGAAATACCCAAAATAATTCCAAGTTTTCCTCAGAACAGCCAAGTGCTCCTAGATTTGAGCTATGCTTTACTTCAGAAGAATTTATGTACAAGGAGAAAATTAGGATTTGTTTTGCAAATGATCTACTCCTTGTCACCTGCTAATCAGTCTATCTATGTTAGGAGGCTTCCTAACAGTCCAAGCCAAGAAGTGAGAACAGCAAGAGATTTCTGGTCTTTCTCAGTGTTTCTACTCAGGCAAACTGAAACTGGGGGCCAGGTGTCTACATCACCTGTGATATCTTGAGGCAAAATGTTTTGCTTACTCAGTCTTCCTAGAAAAAACAATCAATTTTTTATGTGTTACTCATCAAACCAAATAAAATGTATCTTACCGGAACAGTCTTTAATGGCACCACCGCATTAAACAATCAGCAGTTTTAGAAGGTTAGGGAGGTTGTGCTCATATAGGACTCAGTGATATGGAATTCCTCCTAGGCTAAAGCAGTTTCTCCAACAGAATAACAGAACAATAACAGAAATGCTAGAATTTGTAAAACCAAATCCAATCTTAACAGTTATTTAAGAGTTAATTTAAGTATAAGTTAGTGAATAATAGAAGGCTACCAGCTATATAACAGGCTGATGAAAAACTCTTTTCATAGCTACCAGCAGCCTGAAGAACTGGAGGATGGATGGATTATCACTGCCCTTGGATGGAGATAAACAGTTATCGCTTTCACAGATGCTGCTGAACCACACTCTTCAGTACACAGCTATTAATGCACAGGTACCAATGGCTGAATGCTGTGCATGTGCACAGCTGCACAAACATATACCTAGAGAAGAACTACAAATATTTCTGAAGACATTAGAATCTTTTCCTTTTTTGTTTATCCATCCTTGTCTATGTAGTATCAAGGAGAGAATGAAAGAAACTGGCAAAGTTAGAGAAGTTAGAGAATAATAATTTGGTTTTAATATAGAGGGTGACAGAGAAATTCCTATCCCAAGGGCATGCTTTGTGGGAAATCAGAGTAGTTTAACTAGGCCTCGAAGTCTCAAAGGAAGAGATTATGCACAGCTTGAGAAACTCAAACACTGTAAATCACCAGGACCAGATACTGTTTTTACAGGAACTCTGAAATAAATGTGAATAAGTGGAGATACAGATAAGAATTTTTCAGTTACCATTAAAAACAAACTGCTCTAGACTGGACAATTGCTTCTAGCTAAACATTCAGAGAAAAGGGTGCAGATCAGACAGCTGGGCCAGTTTTAGAGGAAATTGATTAAGAATATTTTCATGAAATATAGTAGTGCCTTACTCAGGGTACTTTCATGCCTGAGTGAGCAAAAAAAAATAGTGGGTCACAGTATCACAGCTTTGCGAGTAACCTGTATGTCCTGAGCTACTAGAATTACTTGAAGGAAAATCAAATTACACAGATACTCCAAGAGGGGTCTTAATACTCTAACCATAATTTGGAAATGGAGTAAGTAGTCACTCCTCAAAGGAGAAGTGTTGGAACTGTTCTGTAACCCAATTGACAAATATTTAGTTATCTCATTATGCATCTACTGGCAACATAAGTACCCATTAAAACAAGCTAAAGAAATATTTTGTCATATTTACTGTATGTTTTTCTTGCTGTTACTTCAGCAAACATCTTAGGAAAAAACCCCATCAAACTTGCATGAAATTACAGAGTCCAATAAGAACAAATTATCCTACCCCTTGAAATCCCAACTACAACTTTCATTAATCTGGTAAAGTAACTAGTCACCATTGCTACCAACTTTAGATTCTTCTATTATTTTTTTGCATATACCTTTGATACATCAAGATGAGGAACTTCTGTGGGATGCTTCCACGAGGCATTTTCCTGGGAAGCAGATGTGAACTTAAGTCCCCTCAGGCTTCTGAAGGGCCTCAAATCTAGGTTTTCTGTTTCTTGGGTGCATACTACGGCCTTGAGGTTGCTTCAGCCACTTTTTTTTTTTTTTTTTTTTTAATTCTTATGATGGATTTTATCAGGTCATGTCTATTTTTAAGCTGCTTACTGGACTTAGTGGTCTCTAGTCTCTCCCTGTCTTTCCCATTCCTCTTTTCTAATCATATCTTTATGTCTTTATGTCACCATGTCTTTATGGTCTACTGTTTTTGCCAGCTGTGATAAGATACCAGATTACAATTCATCTTTTAATGTGTACTGAAGAAGGGGAGAATGAAACAGAGGCCTTAAGTGCTTTAGCTTTCTCGGCATCATACTAACCTTCCAACCTATGTTTTTGTTGAAGACTAATTTTCACATCCGTCCACTACTACTGTTACAATCAGATATGAACATAGTATTGATTTGTAGACAGAAGTCCAATTTTTCAAAGATGAATTTTTAAAACTTAGATCATATCTGATGTGAAAAGAAAATCTCTGTATCACTTATCCCTGAGCAGAAGACTGTGTGCCTCTGAGGAAATACAGAAAAAAGAATTTCCTTGGCTCAGATTTCCAGCATAAACCATGCCTGTTAAGCCTTCATACATTATTAGATTGTAGACAAAAACTGCTTGCACACGTTCATACAGTACCTACTACCCCATTGCCACATGGGTATACAGTGACTGTCACAAGACAGATTTCAAGTCTCCTTTATAAATACTTTAAAAAAATTAAAATACTTATTACAGATCCCTCAGTTTTCCAATATTTTAGACATATTTCTTTTGAAGAACAAGGCCTATGCACTGGAAAACACAGTCTGGGAGTAACAAGCTTAGGATAAAAGCTAGCTGTGCTGGTAGTAACTTAACCTTCATATACAAGAAGAGGATGAGGCAAGGCAGGAATGAGGAACAACAAGCAAACCTCTTGGTAGAAGTGCACCTTTTTAAATAGCAGAAGCTCTGGTAAACATGCTTGCAAGAGAGTTCCTGTTCTTAAATAGGACTGGAGCCTATATCTGGTTAGATCTCAAACGGCTGTTTCAAAACATTGTATCTGCATTTTTGCCAGAAGTTTATCTAAATACTTTGCATTAGCCAGGTTCTAAATGCAATGTTAAAGTATGTTAGTCTTCAGTTTTAATTGTAAGGACACAGTAATGTTCTATATATTCACTACAGCTCTCTAAAAACGGGCTTCTGTGAGGACATTAAGAAACTGGAGAGCTGATTCTCTATTTAACCAAGCTTTGACATTTAACTTCCATACAAAAGAGACAACATTTAATTCAAAGGTAACTTGTACAAATGCACAGAAGCTTTTCTATTTTTTTCTGAGATAGGAGAATAAAAAACCCCCAAACCTGCCCCCTGCCCCCACAACCATGCTTGTTGAGCACGATAAAGTGTTGAAGCACAATTCATTCCCAAAACCTTCACACCAATGCAACCAACAGGGGGCTGTCTGGCTACACGATGATAACAAAGCCTTAGCAAAATCCTTTTTCTGACTGTGCAACCTACCACTCAGGCAAGCACACTCCCTACCTAAAACTCATAGTCACACAGGTCATTTTATAGCTTTCATACCTCCAAAATGGCAGCTCTTTATCTTTGTCTCATACTACTATGAATGCATTAGTTTTAAATACGTCTGAAAATAGGAGAAATTGCTTTTTTGAAAAGTGGGAGCTTTTCACATCATGGATATGAAAGGTGTGTCACAACTGTTTTAGTACACTAAGAAGCTATTTCTGTATGAGCATTTTTGTATTCATTTTGTATGTATATGTTAATTGTCTTCTGCAGAAAAAGAGGCAGATTAGGACACAACCAGTCTGCTTGCTCCTGCTTCTGTGACTTAGTTTTTTTTTTCCCCCTTATACTTTTTTTCCCGTTTCAAGTGAACTGATGATGAATCTAGGAAAAAAATCTAATTTAATAGAAGTTGTATTGCATCACCTTATGGGTCAATAGATGAACAAACAACTGGCAGTTCTGCAAGTCTCCTTGCAAATTTACAGAGTACAGCTTGGGAACACAGGACAAAGCAGAGCAGAAAATAACTGTTTTTAATCAAAGTTTCATATAGGAAATAAAAAAACCCAGGAATTTCCATCTTTGTGACAATTGCACAGAGCATCATTACATAGTGTGATGAGGGCTCCATTCAGCTCAGTTTGCAGAAGTAAGGCTTTAATAATTAGAATTTCCACTGAATATAGTAAGAGGAACAGATTTACAAGTGCATAACCTGCTAGAAGGCTGAGGATAGTAAGTCAACAAACAGAAGCACACTAGGAGCAAATAATTCATTATTCTTTTGTACCTGCAGTTAAATATGGGTAAGATGTATTGTGACAAGTGAACAGCAGTGTATGCTTACAGATACAGACCACAATACGAGGCAAATTTTGCTACGTTGTGTATTAACCTCCTGAAGGTGAATGTACATGGCAGAAGAACTGCTCAGTCATACTATGAAACAAAATGTTCTCTTATGACATAGCTTTAAGGTTCAGATTTAGAAATGTGAATATTTTTAACTCTACAAATTAAATTCAGATGTGGAAGAAGTATTCAAGACTCATTAGCTAGTAATTCACCAATCAGTTTGTAAGAACACTCATTTAAAATCCACAGGTATAGTATGAAGTAGTGAACCAGGAATTATGTTTTCAATTCATGTGTATCTAAATTAACGGAAGTACAAGAAAGGTGATCCATAGCAAATAATCAGAAATTCCAGTTGCAGGTCCTAAACTATCCTCTCCTCTGAAAGTAACAACTATGTCAGTTACTAGAATACCACGCTTGGAAGTACCTTCCTCAAAAAGGCTAATAAATTTGGTTTGTTTCTACTTTTCAGACAATTTCTTTGAAACAGCTCTCCATTTCTCACCACTGTGCATAAGGCAATATCTCTATTATAAACTGAGAAGACTCAAAGACTCCTATGACTATTTCACAGGGTCTACTTCTGACATTTCTGTTATGGTATTGGGCTCTTAAAAGCCCTGAAGTTCTGCTCAGCTCTACATTCATTATTGGTATGCCTATAAAAGAATGAAGTCTCTGAAAAGCTCTCCTTGTCTTTTATTAAAGGATTTTCTTTAGGAATTCAGCAAACTAATCTTGTGTCACCCAAGGCAGAGTGGGAGGAAACAAACTCTTTCTTAGTTTACATTACTTTCTCAATGGATCATAGGAATACTTGTCATTTCTTTCCTGTCTTCTCCTAGTTATGGTTAGAGCACATGTGCATTGTGGACACTGTATACTAACACCCACAGGGACAAAAGACAGATTGAACTTTGCTGAAGCTCCAGTACTAGCACCTATATTATGAGAGCAGTTAATCTTGTAGCTTTTATATTGCACATAAAAGACATGGGCCAGGTGATCTGTCACCACCTTTTAAAAATTTAAAGAACAGATAAATAAAAATGTCTGTAGCAGTGTCAAGAAAGAAAAAAAAGAGTAAGGTACTGAGTGTTCCTTACTCAGATTAAGCTACGTAGAAAAGCACCTTAAATCTGGACTGCTTTTCTTAACAGAGTGGAGAGAACTTCTCTGCTGCCTCCACTGCAGCTCACACAGCAAGCACATTCAGATAGCTGAGCTCACACACACACACACACACACACAAAAAAAGAAACACTTAACCCAAAGTCATCTGGTGAAACCACTGTGGAAACCATCAGAATCGTGGTAATAGGGAATAGGACAACTCCATTAGCCCCAAGCTTATCCAGTTTAAGAACTGCAGAACTATAAAACCATAGTCATATTACTGTAGGCTCTTTTAACTGGTCCAATGTTATAATCCCTGAAGCTTTGTTTTTATTTCAGTGAAATATTTAATATTTTAGAAAACCTTGATATTCTAATAGTTTATGCCTTATATAGTTCAGATTTTAATACTTAAAAGTTTTTGGAGTATTTTACAAAAGGTTCCTAAATGTTGTATTTTTAAACCCAGAAATTTAACAGCATAGAAGTTGCTAATAGAAGATTCGTTTAAGGCTAATAAAGTCACAAGCTTTTCCTGCAAAAACTCTTAGGGAGATCTGAAGCTATCTATGGCTGTCTCCTATGGTTATAAGTAGTAGAAGATGATATTATGGATATAAAATTATTCCTATTTCTCAACAAAAGCTAAGAAAAGAAGAGTTCAGACTACGGTTCAGAATCAGTATCTAGCTAGTCACCACTGCAGACTTATGGTTGAAGACTCAAATTGGATAAATACTATTATAATTTGTCCTTTTCAAAAATGTTGAATATCGTGTTCAAATTTTACATTAAGAGACAGAGGCAATATTAGGTAAGTTTCATTATTAACAAATTATTCTCCAAAAAGTCAAATATGTAAAATATTGTATTGTTACATCTGAAAAATCATTAAATGACTTCTACCAGAAAGAAACTGCTTAAATTAGAATGAAAGAGCAATACTAAAGTGATACCAAGCCTGACTCAGAAAAAGATAAACAATATCACTTGTACCACTGCATTTTCCCCATTGCTCTTTCTTATCTCTGTTTATAGTTCCAACATTTTCCTCCGAAACACACACAACTGCCAACTCAGAAAGGAGATTTACATATATGCCAGACACTGAAGTTTTGCTTCAAATATATTTAAAACTTTTTTAAACAAAGAATTGCTGCTTTGCTTCGAGTTAAACTGTAGTAAAATAGCAGCTCACCACTTCAGATATATTACTATCAATCATTTCCTGTGACTTCTGTGATAGGAGGTGGTGACAGAGAACATGAAGGGAGTCTAAACATTTCAAATTTCACGGAATACTGCTACTATTGCTACCTGATTAGGAAAGACTTCCCTCGATACCTAACAAAATACTATGATTAAGGGAAAAGCTGAAAAATTTTTTGATGTCTATATCATGAATATCAAATATGGAATCATTGTCAGTGCAATATGCAGTACCGCATTTGAAATTGGAAGAACAACGGCTTGTACAAGTCAAACACACGCATTTAAGTCATTTTACATTTTTAAAGGAGCGCTGTTTAATATTGTGCATAAGAAATTAACAATGTCAGAATTTAACTGGCTCATTTCTTCTGTCACACAGATCTCTGTACAAGTTGGATAAATGCATTGTAAAATATGCCAAAGTTCAAGCATGAACATTATCTCCAATATATAAGGGATGTTGCAAAATACTGAAGGTGGTACTCACGAAATATCATTCCAAAAATATATTTAACTAATGCTTAATTATAATAGCTATATAAACAAAATGCATCTGGGATAAGATAGAACAGAGATCAGAGGTGCACATGAAGGGACAAACAGACCATAAACCAGCAACTTGGAAACTGAGTTTCTCAGCTTGAGCATGTAAAAAGGAAAATTGACTACTAATCTGTCCTTTAAAAGATGCACGATACTCACCTGTTTCTCAGAGATCAGAATTAGTAAATGCCACAGAAAAATCCATATGGAAATGCATCACTGTAGTACAGCTACTAAACAAAGATTTTAGAATTTGTTTCACAGTAGCCCTTCAAGATAACTGCTTATTTTCCCTATTTTAAATGCAAGATGAAAGTGCTTAAAAAGTAAAAGCAAAAAGCATACAAGAGTTTGAGGCAAGATATTTAGGAGATCATTGTTAGACATAACATTACATAGCATTTTAATTCAAATTACAACTCCCAAGAAGCTCAGCTGCAAATATGAACAAACTGTTTGTCAGACTAGAAATTCTTGAGTTAAACATCTCTCAAATAAGGAATATAAATACATACCAAGAAAAAAAAATGGCCTAGTAACTTTAGCATCATATAGGAACACAGACAGAAAAATACCAACCAATTATTCTTAGTTTTTCCTCACTTGACATTACCATGAGGACAGTTTTCTCCACCTGCAGTCCTTTGTCCCATTTCGTAAGTAATTTTCTACAAATTTCTGCAGCATCTGCAGCAGAATGAGACTTCTTACCTGCACAGCCTACAAATATCTTCCCTAGCTCGGCACCACAACAGGCCAACCCTATTCATTGAATCATTAAATATTCCATATGATCATGAAGATTGCCTACTAGTATACTAATACAGGGGGGCAAATTAAGATCATATAATCTTAACCTCAAGATTAATTAACTTTTCCGTGCTTCATTTGGCAATCTTAACGTTCTTTAAATAATTTTTACAGTTGAACTGTTAAGTATTTTTTTCCTGCCCCAAAACATGCTCTCCCTTCTTAACCCATGCTAAATCCATAGGAGTCCAGAGCTGCAATTGCAAGAAAAGTTCCATTTCGCTACAGGCTGGGGCATGCACATGCAGGCAGTCCCTGGGAAATATAGTTGCTAATGTTTAAGGCAATGATGAACTATGCAAGAAATGTGATTTTTCTCCCAAAGGTTTATAAATTAAATAACATGGGGCAAGAATTTGAAGTCATATTTTTGACAACAAATCCTGCCTGGGACTTTGTCTCCTCAGCTGAGTTTACTTCTGAAAATTCTCAAATTGTAGTTCTATCATCTCACTAAACTGTTATAAGCCATCACAGCCACCAAATAAACCAGTCCAGCCTTCTCCCTTCTCTTTTCTTGCTTTTTCTCTGCTCTCTACCAGCATCTGCCTTGGGCCAGCATGGGGTTTTGTGGTGAACCAGACTAAGGAAGCACTCTTTCACCACGCACATGAATGCTTGCACTGACACAAGAAAGTGGTCAGGAACAAATAGTTGGGCCACTGGACTGACAAAGCAATGCAGACAGGCCTACTTGTTGCATGAACTCAGATCTTTCTATCAGCTTTTTAGATTAACATCTTCTCTCAACCAGTCCCTGAGAGAAAGCCTAGACACATGAAAATACTAGCTCTACCAGAGTAACAGGGTAAACGATCCAGTGAAAGTACTACAGTCTGTAGTGCACTAGCAGAACTAGTGACCTTTAGAGAGAGGAATAGTGGACAAGTAATGCCATTTTTCTTTTAGAATCCAGGGTCTGGCATTTCCAAGCATTTCTGAGTTTTCAAAGGGCTAAAATGCATGTGAAAGTATTTCGCAGCAAAGGAATACAGTGGGGC
This sequence comes from Rhea pennata, assembly GCF_028389875.1. Taxonomy (NCBI): domain Eukaryota; kingdom Metazoa; phylum Chordata; class Aves; order Rheiformes; family Rheidae; genus Rhea; species Rhea pennata. Next base: position 186,736,288 of record NC_084663.1, read on the forward strand.
AAAGGATTACAGTGGGCAAATATAACCACTCAAAGAAGCCTCAATGAGAAAGCTATCCAACTTTCAGCCAGATAGCATATTTTTTTCCGAGTAGTCAATCCCATTTTGGCCAGTTATCTTAAGCCACCTGTTCTATGTAAATGGACACAGAGAAGCTTGGTTACTTTATGAAAAACTGTGGGCTAATTTTGGATAACTTTGCACTCAAGAAGCACTTAGGTTTAAACTAAATTGGAAATTCTAGCCATTATAATTTTATCAGTTCAAATCCATAGCACAGGGAGATGAAAATTTTCATTTTTATCAGTGAGTATATCAGCTGAAATGCTACACGGTATCAATTACAAAAACAGGTATTCATATTCATGTACATTATGTTTGTACCTGTGCAATTACACCAGTAGCAGTCAATTCAAGCCTGAAGTCAAAACAAATCTCCTATGCAGGTAAGCTTTTTGCTTAACTTCTGAAGCATATATATGATGCCTAACTTAAGGTTGTAAGCAAAGTCATATATTTTAATGGTAAGATATAATAGGGCTAATAAAACTAGATTAGCAAGTGATATTGAGTCATGATAGTGAAGAAAATAAAATCTCAAAAGGAAACACTTTCTTTCAGATCTTAACTGCATCTAAAATTAGTGACATTTACATAACCATTAGTCTACATTTGACTCACCACACAGTTCTTGCATGCTGCTTTTAAAAGAAAAAGAGCCTATGTAATTTCCATTCTTTTTGCAGCAGTTTCAATCATCTCAATGAAAGATTCCCCTACAAAAGAAATATCTTCATGGAAAGTGAGAAAAAAAAGTAAATTCACAAGCAGTTATAGAGTTTAAATTTCTAAACCTAAAATTGTTACATGGCAGTAACAATTGTAATTTAAGAAACAAAATGAATATTTCATTAAATTTTGTTAATAATTTTGGAAGCCATTTTTGCTTTTGTTCACAGTTTACTGAAAATATGACAAAGCATTTCCCAGTTTCCATTCATTAATAAAGAGTTGTAAAAATTAACATAATTTTAATTAAGTGTTTTATTAAAGCTCTACTAATATTTAAAGTAACTCAGTTTTTATAATGATTTTATACACTTACCAAAGCACTAACTGTTAGACAGGTACAGGTGAAGAGAGATCCTTAATTAATTTGACATTCATGCAAATCAAAGTATTCAAAACTACATATACATCAATTCTAGATATACCATCAGATACTATTAAGTCCTAAAACTTGGTATGAGTAGATGAAAATAAAAACAAAAGCCCAGAAAATGTTAATGAACAATCAACAGCTAGGTAATAACAGTAAAAAAACTTCAGGAAATGTGTCAAATATCCTTTCCCATGACTCACATGCAGAAGTGACTAGCCCTACTTCAGCAGCACAGTTAATACTGGAGATATTTACAGTCTTAACACCAATATTTACGTGCTGCTAAAGTATGACAGACATCAGGATCATATAATTGACTACTTCATAAGTGGTGTTTCTCTTCCGGATGATGAAATCCTTGTATTTTTGAGGCAGCACAATATGGCCTGCACCTTTTCAAAACCCACAAACCATTATGTGCTGCTACGTTATGCCAAGGTGTCTACCGTACTTCAAGGAAATAGAAACATATGCTGCAAGCTGAATACAGAATTTTCTTGTTGAGCATCGGTTGTCACATACTGACATAAGCTGTACTAAGTATGAAACATTCATAAAGCATTTGTCCATTGCCAAACTAACTGCTTATTTACAGTGAGGCTCTAGCCTTTATTATCAACAGTGTATAATACCTTAAGGGGACGTGGACCAGAAATTGGACAGCTAGGTGTATAACTAGAGGGACTGAGGGTTATGCAGATATTTACTTCAAAACTATTTTCTACTCTAACTTTTGCTCAGCTTAAAACCCCTGACATGAAACACAACACTTGTTAAAAGAAAAAAAAGCTAATTTAAAACACTGCTTCTGTCAGCTACTGTGGCCTTTAAGCTATTTGTTACTTGTGCAGAAAGTTACTGATCTCACAGTCTCTAGGCAGAGAGATTTACAGCTGCTGCTTAGTGCACTTCAGAGGAGAAAAAAAAAAAAAAAAAACAGACTGCTAGCAAGACAGCAACTTATAGGAGCCGATCTGCCTGTAGCTTAAACTGATCACTCTACTTAACTCAGAGGTACGCAAGAGACTTTGTTCACATCCCTACTAGGTATCCTTTCCTTATGCCAAGGTACACAAAATTACTATGCCAAAAGCTACTTACAGAAACCAGACCCAAGTGTGCCATCCCACTGTAATGAGTCTTCTTTCTGGGCAGTTCATGATAAAATAATGTTTGTAAATTAAAAGTGCTATCGCTAAGCATGAAATAGTTTTGGGGGCCAGAAAGGGGGAAGGTCCAGTAAGTCTTCTTTTTCTTCCCTCCTATGTTTGCTCCTACAATAATAATGCAGGCTGGTCTCTGCTAGAAGGGTTTGTTGGTATAGCTGTTTCAGTTAAAATGAGATTTGCCAGTTTAAGTATACAGGTAGCTACTGCACACTGAGGTTTTTATGTGGCTAAATACTTGTGCTATCTGCAGAACTGCATAAAAGAGCTAGTTCTGGTATATTTTATACATGCACAACTACACTTTTATATAGAACAAATCTTACAGACAATTTTAACAAGAGGCAATCGTTCAATAGTGTTTAAAAAAGATTTTCTTTTTTTCCCCCTCCCCTATTCATAGAATCACAGAACCAGTAAGGTTGAAAGGGACCTCTGGAGATCATCTAGTCCAATCCCCCTGCTCAGCAGGGTCACCTAGAGCATGCCTGTGTTTTTATCTGACAGTGAGGATAGGCAAGCTAGATTATCAAAGGACTCAATTTATTATGCCTATATAAAGTAAAATCTGAATATAAAAATAAAACTAACAGCAAAGGTATGTTGCGTCAGCTGTTTCTTTGTGAAGAAACTGTGCTAGGCATAATCCAGCAAACAAAAGGAGAAAAAATATCTATCAGATATACATAAAGTGGTGGGTTCAGACAAGAAAAGTGTGAATCTTAGCATAGATGTTAGCTACTAGCAAGAGACTTGCTTAAACTTTTCTGGGAAAAAGACTATGAAAGATGTTCTCTAACAGCAGCAAATACTGCCTCTTACATGTAGATCTACCTTAAAAGATCAAAAGAAAATTATTTGAAGTAAACAAGACAGCTGCAGTGTTTAATTCCTTTGGAAACACTTTTCTCATCTGTATAACCAGGCCAAATTCTTTATTTTTAAAGTATATGTATTTAACTAGATTCTGTTGCTTCAATTGCCTAGTTGTTTGTAGCTTTCTAGCACAAGCATGGAGGCTTTTGCTGTTGCATAATTAAGTCTCTCTAAAATTAAACTACACACATCACAAAACGTAGGACTTGGCAGAATTATTATGATATTTTCTGCAGCAAGTGCTTCTTTAGTGGTAGAACTTTCAAGTAGTTCCCCCCTACCCACCCAAATCATGAAGAGAAAAGCCTCACAAACATAACAGGATTATGTATTTTCTACTTTACAATCACAAAAAAAACCCTAAAATACCTAAAAACACAAACAAACATAACAGAACTGTGTATTTTCTACTTTATGATTAAAAATGTATTTTCTCTGTAAGGAACAAAAGCAAGTTTTAGGGCTAAATTGAAAAAAAAATGCGTGAGAGAAGATAATGAAGAACAGGAAAACGATGAAAAGAGGAAGATGAGGATAAAACAGTACTAGTAATATAGCCTGTAAAAGCCATCTAAAAATCTAAGTAATGTATCTCCTGAACGTAGATCTATAGGGGTGTTTGTGCAAAGCTTTGTAATGCTACGTTCAGGTCATAAGGCTATTAGACATGTGCATCAAAAGCGCTCCTTCTACCTCTATCCTTGTGTCTTCAGTTGGATAGGGATGATTCAGGAGACTTCAATAAAGGCTGTGAATCATACATGTAGACAGCGCTCCATTAGATCCTCCCTAGACCTCTCAAAGTGAGAGCTCTGCTGGAGAAGATGGAAGAAGAATTCTGAAGAGGTAAAATTTAAATTCCACAGAAGCAGACATATACACAGAAATCAAGGATGTTAGAAAAAGAATTTTAAAAATATAAAAATTATATATATATATTTACATATATATGTTTATGTATATACACACACACACACTGAAATCAAGGGAAGGCTCCTCCCTTTAAATAAATTCTAGTTGATTTAATCAAAGACCATGCTTAATATCAAATACCATGTTCAGTATTTGTTAGTTAAGAGTTTAAGACAAAGGTCAATTCATTTTATTCCTGACCTCATGAAAACCAACTACAATTGAATTTCTTGCTCTTAGAAATACTAAGAAGCTCCTTAAACGCTACACATTATGTTCAAAAAGGTAATTACCATTAGTCAGCAATCTGACAGTCCTGTGATTTAGGAGAAAACAAATCAAGGCCTTTCTATTAAACAGAGTATACTATCTCTGATGTCCCAGAACACAAAAATAGATCAAACGTTCATGTGCCTTTTGATCATATATCAACAGCACTCTCTTGGTACTTTTAGGCCAAAATGCCTTCCTCATTGATACCATTACATCCCATTTGCACACAACCACATACCATTGTTGGGGTACTTACTTGCTGAGACAAAGCAACACAGAACCACTATAAAAGTAAGGCTATTGCTTTGCTCTTTGTTATGACCTTTTCTCAACCTCATTTCAGTTTAAATTCAGGAATCTGAAGATGAAATACATTGAAAGAATAAGCATTCCACAGACAAATAACATAATTCTTTAGACTACCAGCAGTATCCTCTCTCTAGCACAGTCATCAGAATGATTACACCTCCATACTTCAGTTTTCCCACTTCAGCTTCTTAGTTTAAACTAGGAATGAGATAGTTTGTACTTAGATGGCATAGACATGTCTCATTTTGTGAATTCCAGAGACAGTAACGTCCACTCACATGGCAGATAAGTCTTTTTTTTTTTTTGCAACACACTCTTCTCAGAGCTCACAACTCAATGACCCTAATGCATCATTCAATACAAATAAACACATGTATACACACTGACAGTGCAATACTTGCTAACTGTATACATAAAATATATATTTATAAAATATGTATATAAAATATATATATATTTTAAATATATATATTTTACTAAATTATTTAGGCTAGCAGGGCTCCTTAGCTCCAGAAAAAAAACCCTATAGAATTAAAGAAACACTCACGTCAATATTAACAAGCCTAAACAATTCTAATCTCAAACACCACAAATTGTAAGACCTGAAGGTGTACTTAGCTGTATGTTGATAATACAGTTTACTACCCTCCCCCACTTTAAACAATAGTAGTTTCACTTTATTTTGCTATATGCACACTCAAGGCAGTAATATTTATAACTGCAAACACATTGGAATTTATAACTTTTGTTCATTCTTAAAACTTACATTTGAAGCTAAATGTAAGTTAAATATTATTCTCTCTCTCCCTTCTGGTTGCTTTTTGATTTTATCTCCCCAAATTCTTCATGTCAGCAGACTCTGCTTTAAGTGATATGCATAAACACAAAGCAGGAGGGGCGGGGGGAAGATGATCCCATTAAAATATCATTTTAAAGTATAAAAGATATTACAGCCGTGTACTTTTGGCTACTTTATTGTTTAGTTCAGATATAACCTATGATATTTAATCTGCTCACTTTAAGCGAGACTATTTTGTGGGCCTGGAAGAGAATTAAAAGAGCTAACTATACACCTTAATTGCTTTTCTCCTGAAATAACAGGAAAATTTTGAATTCCCATTTAAAATCTTTAAAAATTTCTTTAAAAAAATCTATATCCTTGACGTTGCAGTTATTAAATAAAACTTGCATAAGACCGCTATCCAGCAATAAATTTGTCTTGCCTCTTCACCTCAGAAAGGGGCAGTCAATTAGGATGAAGCTTGTGCACACTCCCCATATATAGTAAATTTCCTACTGTCTACTGAGCAGATGATTATTTCTAAGACTATAACTAATTTGTATTAAGAACTCATAATTAACAATTTGGGTAATTTTCTTGAACAGAAACAGAATGATTATTTGAACAGAGATGTCTAGCACTGAGCTGGAGTTTTTGGTTGCAAATTATAAGTAAGGTACAGCAAACAAACTTTGACAAAACAGGGATAGTCTGTCAACTGTTTCACATCAATAATTTCTTTCATATAATCATTGTAATAGGTTGAGGCAACTACAGAAATTGCATTGTATGTAAGAATTTGCTTACCATGTAAAATATTAATAAAGAAAGTTAAGCAGGCACCTGATTATTACTGAAGTTTGCTGTTATTGAATAGGGGTGAATCTATATAATGTGGCCAGTCATCTCTCCAAGGATCACAAACTTACTTAGACTAGCTGGAGAACTACTACAAAAGATAAGTATAAAATAACAAATGAAGCCGCCTGAAAGTAAAAACAACAAAAACCAAAACAAACAACTCAGGAAGTAAAACATTAAGAAAATCTAAAGTATAAAAAAAAAAAAAAATACTGTAAATGCATTTCCAAACTTCCAGGTATATCATCATCAAATGCAGTTTCATGTCCTTTCCAAACCCATCTCAACACTATCTACTGCTCACATTAGCCTGACTCACATATTCTATGAGCTGTATTCCTGTTTTTGTCATTGTAGTTATGAAAATAAATCCAGATGAAAACAGTTGTTTTGTAGCACAATATTGACACTTCTATTGGAGTGGCGGATAGCGTTCAAGATGCACTAAATGTATGTGGAAGGTAAGATACTAAAGGTAGTCTATTCTGACTTGAGAAATTCAATATAGGACTTTAAGCAGTTTTTAGAACTTGCTAGCCAAAAAAGCAGCACGAAGGGAAGCTGGCATAGGTAGCAGATAGAAATAAAATATTTTAGTATTGACTTTAGCTTGAAAATAAAGTAAGACTGACTCCCCTCATCTCTTTTGCAGCTTCGAAAAGTGATTTGTCAGATGTTGATGCTTTAACTAGATTGCTATGTGAAATACTTCACAGTGAGCTTGTAAAGCATAGCAAGCTCTGGGCTCTAGCAGAGTTTGTAGAAGTTGTGTTTAAGAAAAGCTTTCCTGATCTCTTTTAATTGCACTAGTGTAGCCTGCATACAACTTTCAAAAAAATCCCACATCTTCCATGTACCTTTGGCATGCACATAGGAAGAAAGCTGTGTGAAGACTTTTGAACTACACCAACATTATGCTTTTTACTTGAAAGCACACATACAAAATGAAGCAAAAAAAGGAAAAATCTATTTTATAAAATTCTATGAAGTTTTATATTGCATTGTAGTGGCCATTAAAATATTCACTTTCCCCTATTTTTAATATAAAGGTATCAATACTTAATAATCTAGTGGACCTTCTACAAAAGAAAAAGCCAAGGTTGTCTTAAAACACAGCTTAAGTTTCCAAATTAATCTGTAAATTTTTTCCTGACTTTAGACCAAAAATTAACATATGTTTTACAAATTCTCCAATAAATACATATCCTACAAATTGTTTAGATTAGTATACTATCATCTCCTCAAGAGAGTATCCTATGGCTATAGTCCAAGCTTACAAAAAGCTTGCTAAAATACACAGAATAATTGCAGTAAAAGAGAAAAATGGAGCAATCTTTTGGCCCAGGAAGGAGTCACAGGCCTAATTTAAAATTTTGCTTTCTCCTACCAAAGCTGGCATCAGAGCTGTATGAAAGTCAGTCATTCAGGTACTGCTGTTTAAATCTTCTCTCTCTATAACATACATCAAAGTTTTGTCCTCAATAAAATTACAACAGGGTCCCTGGTGGTCAGCTCACACAATGAGTTTTCAAACTACTGCTGGAAAAGTAGAAAATACCAGTGTTAGGGAGACTGCCTTCCTAGTTGCTCTCTTATCTGAAATTGGTAAATAACAACGATAACTCACAAAATGGTAATATAGCTATCTATATAAAACTTTCCCTGATATACATGTAATACTGCTTACACTACATAGAAGCATAAACCCCAATTTCTGATTTTAGTGTATCTCAATTTTATAGGATTATAATGTCAAAAGACAAAAACTGGCCCAGAGCGCAGATCGCAGTCCCACTTACAAGGACTTGCTGCATGTCTGCTTCCAAAGATTTAGGGTAAGAGTGACAGTGCTGTAAAATAAGAGTCAAAGCACAAAAAGACCAAAGCCACAGAACAAATAGGTTTTCCTGTCCTGAAAAAAGTTGCTTCTTGGTAGCTTGCCTCCTGGCTCTGATAGTAAATTTATCTTTTTGTTCTATACCTTGACATCATCGCTACATGACTTCCACAAAATGCAGGACAACTGTATGACCTACAAAAGGTAAGGCTGCAACTGTTGGAAGAAATCAACTGGACTCTTAACTAGTGGATTCCCTTAACAACAGGGCAAATATCCCCTGGTATTTGCTAGAATTTTTCCAATCCTTAGATGTATTTCTACAACTTAATTATTTCATTATTCATTTTAAGGGATACTTTGGGTGTCCTTAATATTAGGAATCTGTATGTCAAAGATGTTATCTACTGAGATTTTTGTTTATTCAATGGTAGCTGAGGAAACATACAGAAGCAGCAGCTCAGGTAGGAGATTGTTTTATTCCCTTCCCTTTCCCTCCCTCCCCTCCCAATAAAGTAACTGTAGAAGAGATCTACATACACATATGCATATACTCACTTTCAATAATGTTTATGAGCTTGTTCCATGCCCTTCAATGAGGCTCACTGCTCAGAACTGAGCTAACGTGGAGAAATACGGCGCTTTCGGAGGCAGACACAGATTGCTAAGCAGTGAAGCTCATTTTTCAAGTTACAATAATTCAGGATATGCCTTTCTAAAACAAGAAGAAAATAAGTGTTTGCCAAATGAAAGGAACTGTATCCACTACAAGAAAGATAAGGATGCTTGGCCCTCTTATGGCTTTATATTAAGCTAGATTTTCAGTATTTTACTAACAAGCTTAAAATAAAACCATGCTGAATTAACTAGATGTTAGTATATCGAGAAAAAGATGTATTATGCAATACCTAAAGCACAGTAGCAGTCAAGGAATCTAAATTGTAGTCTCTCTCCTATCAAACTGATTAGTGAATATCCACAAACCAAAAAGATGGCAAAATCTCTTGCAGTTAACATTCAGCAGATTTTTTTAAAATGAAAAACCAGTTGACAGTACATTCTTTGAGTAAATGTCAGTATTCTGCAAATTTTCTCTACCTTATATTCCAAACCTATACGAAAGAAAAATGAAGTAAAACTAGAGTTGTGCATTATCTTTTCTATCATTAGAAATAATATTAAGAAATATGCTTTCATGCTTGCAAATTAAATAGTATTTGTAATTGCTCTAGAAGGTCTAGAGTATGACATTTTGAAAATCAGATCTTCATTATAAGTATTTTCCCTTCAAAACAGATGGCTTCTGCTCTCAAAGTTACTATATTTAATTTTCTTAGTCCTAACTTACTTGAAAACTAGAATTTAAGATTCCAATATGCTGAATTAGATTAAAATACAAAACTTACCTTTCAACTGTGGAGATCTACGATGGTTTTTGAGTTTCAGGGCCATCAAAATAGAAGTTTAATGTTTTCAGACGAAAGCAGATTCCTTTGCCTTTATTCTGCATTAAGCTGCAAGAGATGTCTGATTCCTATTTTAAACATTAAATGCAGCTTTTAAGAACACTATTTGTTTTTCTCCTTCCTAAAATTAAACACAGTTGAAAAGTATCTTATACTAAAAGCCTAGTATAACATACAAAAGGCCTACTCCAATCATCCTACACTTTCTGAAGGAAATGATTACTCCTCATCTCTCAAGAAGCATTGGTGCGAAAATACTGATTTTCCTTGTGGTGAATAGCAACTCACAAGTTAAGGAACTGATGCAAACTGGCAGATTTCCCCTTCTAATTCTGAGTCATATGCGTCATCTTTTTGTCAAAATCTGGGAAGAAAAAGAATCTCTCTTCCAGCCTGCCACATAAAACCACCTGCTTAAAGATAGAACAGAACAATATTGCAATATTGGTCTGCTGCTGATGATACTTACAAAATTGTTCTTGCTTTGTTCAAACAAATAAAATTCTGAATACAGACTTACATCAACTTATTTATCAGTAGACCTTAACTCTTTGCCTTAGACCTAAAAATCAAACTGATAGAAGAAAAAAAATGAGGAGAGTCACACTGACATGAAAATGCTTATTTTAAAATTGCTAACGTTTTACCTACAAAAGGCTAAGGGTTCAGTTCCTTAAAAGCTTACATGCATGCCTGCTTTAAGCACTTGAGTGTTCACCTAGATTTGGTATGAATGTTCACATATTCAAAAATCAAGTGTTCTTGTGTTTTATTAAGACCTCCTCTATCACTGTCTTTGATTATCAGCTGTTTTCTAAACCCTTTCCCTCCCTGCCCAAAAAACAAAAGAGAATCCCCACCCCTAACCCAGGGAACTTAACCACTTCAGAGTAGGCTAAATTCCATGTAATCCATTATCTTTTTCTTCTGTGCATTTGGCAAATTAAGAAGATTTTGTTTTCTTCTTTCACAGATTCATCAAGGTCAGTTATTGTTGGATTTTATTCTGTGTGATGACACAATCTCTCTTCCAAAGGCTCCAGCACCAATTAAGGTTGGGCACATCATTGCCAGCAGATTACATATTTTCAAATCGCACCAGAGTTGCTGATCAGACCTGCAGAAGACAGGTGTAAATGTTTACTGTAACAGTGCATTGCAATATTTCTATCCATTTGTGGCACTGCCTAAGTGACTATGAGCAAGTGTTATTAAAAAAAATCTTTAAAAAAAGAGCAGTTAAAGCAAGATGTTTTAGATATCTATAATAAGTTGTGCAAAGAATGCACAGATAGTACTGCTAAAAAAATAGGTACAGAATGTAGCAATGATCACACCATTTTTTATCTCAGATTAGCATAAACAAAAACACACACACACGCTTATAAAACACCTGTGTGTTGAAATTTGTACTATGGCACTTGCAAGCATTTACATGGCCAGATTCTGTTTCACTATATTGAAATGTATGTATCCATATTGCTAAAATAAGAATTCTTGAGGGCTTTTCAAGAACCATGACATCACTATTTGCATTAGTTTACTATTTACAAGTGTTCATGATATTCTATAAATCTGTAACGATTATAGTCAATAAAAACTATAATTTATTACGTAATACTTTGTTATGTAAATAGTTTAAACCATACAAAATATACACAAGTGATCTCTCAATCTCAGCTTAATATTAAATATAGCACCTGATTCAATGAAAATGTTTATACTTTCTTATTAATAAATAAAATTTTGCAATATTTTGTAATGGCTCTCCTGGCTATTAGTATTACTGCAAATTGATTACAATTGGTCAAAAAACTATTTTCCACACTACTAATGCTTTTAAACAAATTCAGAATACTTTACTCACTACATAGCCTACTTTCCTTAAGAACAAAGGCATTGCATTTAAGTATCTGTGCAGCGTAACCCTACCACCCCAAAACTTGTATCTTTCAGAAAAGATCTTAAAGGTTCAATGTAGCAAACCAGAGCAGATTAAAAACAACACTCTCCCTTCCCTCAAACGCACACAGAGAATAAATTAAGCCTTCTTTTTTGACAGTGGCAAAAGTGAATGGGAGGGGGGACACTGTAGAATTGGAAGTTTAAGTTTTAATTCAACAAAGCATAGGAACTGGCTTAAGTTCCTCCATATTCAGTGGAGCACTCAAAGATACATTGATGTAATTTACTGGACGTGAAAAGCGAGCTAAAGAAATGATTTAGCAGAGTGGTGACAAAGACCAACCTCCTCCTGGGGAGGGCAGCCTGCATCGGCTCCCTCGCTGTTCACTAGGTGGGGCAGAGGCACCCTGAGCTGCTCTGGGGCAGGGGGTAAGACAGGCTCCTGCTTTGAATTGCCCTCTAGTGTTAGCCTTCACGAATTCCTCCTTCAATGACAGGTTTTTATGTAATGGCAAACGGGTCACCAACAGAAGTTATATTAGCCTGCAAATAAAGCTAGAAAGACTGCACAGCATTTTGAATGATCATTTTCATGTCAAAAGATGTTGTGGGATTAAACTAAACATCACACAACAGAAATGCAAGAAGTCTACATTTCTAAATAGGAAAAAATAATCAAGGGCAATAAATTTAAAGGACAATTTATGAACATTCTTATATTCTGCATTTACACTGGTTTCTTATGTAATTTTACAAAAAATATAAATTCCTGAAACAAACACACAATATTCAAAGCCAAATCACTGTAACAATAGTGACATAGCTGGAATCAAGACCTTAATGAAAATTGAAGGGTTACTGGTGTAAAAACAGAAAACAGTCTACCAGTATTAATACTGCAGAAGGAATTATTCTCCCACTGCTAGTTCAAGAGTCTTTTAGTTATGTTCTAAACTGGATATAAAACAGGCACCATGCAATTGTAGATCTAGATTTTAAACCTGGTAATTCCATGAAGAAAAATATAAGCATTTTTCTTCAAGTTTAAAATAAACTGTTTTAGCTACTTTTGAATTGATCAGAGACCCAGTGAATTTATAATCCAAAAAGTACAGTTTTAAAGTATGGAGAACATATTCTTGGTAACCTTTGCATATCATCTAGACTATTGATATACACATCCATTACAAAGATCAGCATATCACCCTTTATTAAAATAAAGAAATAAACAAACAAAACAAACCCCCCAAAACACAGGCTTAAGTCATATACAGCTAAAGTCCCTAACATTCATTCTACCTGAGAACTGAAAAATATTATATAAATCAAGGGATCTAATACATTTAGAAAATACACATTTGACACTTATACAAGTGCTGTGCTTGCCATCATTTTCCCTTCTCTAAAAACCATGGGAAAAATCTTTTGGTTTTGAGGAGTCTGGGGGGCAAAGGAGAGGTGCGTATACAGAAGACAGTTATTTTTGATAAATAGTTTGCTTTTCCTGTGCAAGATACTGCTGACATTGTCACACTTGTGTCGAAGAATTCTGCTCTGCAAAAGGCATTTTGTGTATATATTTTGATTTGAGATAGACTTTCTCCTAAAAGCCCTTAAAATGTTTCTCAGTGGATAGCGCATCCTTTTTTTCCCCTAACTCTTGATCTTAATCAAAATATGGAAGAGTTTATAAAAGGAAGAAACAAAGTGATCTCAGAATTACCGAAGTGATAATAGTCTCAAGATCACAGTATCTGTCCAATCTAACAAGGGCAAATTTTGCTCCAAAGTTGTACAGAAAGTCTAAATCAAATGTTTTGATATTTAAGATCCACTTTAAGTCCTATCTTGCCCCAAATTTTCAATATATCTAAAAGTGACCTAATTTCCTGCAAAATAGAGCATAATGTTTCAGTTAAAAGTGATAACCATGCTGATACTTTTTTTGAAAACATTGTGATTAAGTTCATTTTCAGATTAATATTTAGATCAATTTCTTACTAAAAACCCCTACTTTTTATTTGGTATTAACAGTGGACTGATGGATGAAATCATGACAATTTTTGGACTGAAATATTCAAAAAAACCACGAAAGGGCATTTACAGTAAGTAAAAAGCATATTCTTAAAGCTTAGTGGGTTAATGGAAAGGTGTAAATATTTTAGAGATATTTGCATAATACCAAGATTTTTAAATACTTTACAAATTAAACAAATATTTATATTGTAGATCTCATGCTTTAAATCTACTGTCTTGGTAGTGAGATTAAAAAAATGTCGTGCAAGTAGAGTGTCAAAAAGCATTAATTTTCTCAAAATATTGCTGCAAAAGATTATAATGTTATCAGGAAAAAAAGTTCTCTGGAAAAAAAAAACTTAATGCTTAGAAAAATAATTACTTTGAACATCTATGTGGTTAAATTAAATTCAAAATTCGCAAAGCTAGAAATAGGGCTTATTCAAATACACTACTCAGTCAGTAGTCACATCTTTATACATTCTCTCTCCTCCTCGTGTTACTGTGTGAATAGCAGTCTAAAACAAGGTGAATTAACGAGCCATCAATACAGCAGTTGAACTTTTAAGAGAACTCTTTCTACATATCTTCTCCCCTCCCCCCCCAACAAACCACAGCTTAAATACATCGGTTTACAGGAATTCCTTCTTAGCTTTTTGTTGCAGTGGGGGGGGGGGGGGGGGGCAGGAGGAAGGCAATAGCTTACTCTCACATATTTGGTTTGGGGTAAGAACAGCAAGTACTTAAAAATCCTTTAGGAAAAAATAGTAAAAACATGTTAATTTGGGATATTTATGTCATTTGTTCTTCTTTACCAATTGCCTTGAAGTACCATTTTTATTAACAGACAAGAAAAAATGAAGTGTAATTATGTACCAGTCTGAAATCCTTGCAATATACATGTATTATTAAATGCTTGACCTAATAACAAAAATTAAATGTTTATTTAAAATCTAATAGTATATAGAACTCTATTTTAAAATAATGTTAAGGCTGAATCTAGTTTAGACTAGCAGACTCCAGAAAATTCAGTTGTTTCAGATCAAAAATTAAAACAGCTATGCCCAAGATATCATAAGGTTTTCAAACAATGGCTGATTTTACATGTGTTGTAATAGCAAGGCATGGGTTGCATTAATAGCTGCATATCTCTTTCAGGGGGATTATTTAAGTTGCATTTGAAAAGGAAGAGAAATCCTTAAAGAAAGCATAAATGAGTTGACAAAGTCATCTGCAACAGCTCTTTCGGAACAGTAATAAGCATGCATTGTCAGCTATCAAATTATGATTTAATCAACAAGGGCTGTAGAGTCTCATGTGAATACCTGTATTACGAATAGTAAAAGTGACCATGAAAAGCTACACATAGGAAGCACTTCAGCAAAGAAGTCTGTACATTTTTCTCTTTTCAGCCTCATTACAATTAGGTATTGCAAAACAGTTTACAAAGTTAACCATATAATTTGTAATAGCCACACCAACAGTTTTTAAGGGGCCAGCACTCAGCCTTTATTCAGGCTCATCTTCCATCAAAATCAATAGGAATTTTGCCTAAATAAGAACCGCAACAGTAGAAGCTAAGAATAAGAACCCCCCCACCACACACCACCGCAACACATAACACACATTTCTCCTGAAAGCTTCAACTACTCGGGTCACAAAACAGCCATGCTGACTATTAAATATAGAAAAATTCTAAAACAGAAATATAGGCCAAATTTCAGCATGAAAATGTTCTAGAGCTAATCAACACTCAAAAAGCAGATTTTTAATGATAACTGACAACTGCAGCACACTTGAAAGGTATTTGAGCTTGTAAATGAGTAAGGCTTGCAATTAAATCCATTACTGCAAAATTTCTCCCTGGACTTTTTTTTTTTTTTTTTGCTTAATTTATTAAGACTTGTATCAAAGTTCAAAATATTTTAATATCTTTTATTCATGAAAGGAAATAAAAGTTTGGATCTAATAAGAACATGATTCTGCAAATCCTTATTCATGGAACTGAGTCATTAGGACTACTTGTGTATCTAGAAGTTTGCAGGATCAGGCCCTAAATTTAAAATCCCTTTGATTTACAGTTGTGAGCAGACATTATAGTTTTTGCTGAATAAGATTCTATGAGAAATACTCTGAACTTGTGTCAGACCAAGGAACACTCCATCAAACTTTCACCTTTTAAATATGTCACAAGGGAGCCTTAGATACCTTTGCCTTGCAATATAATCCTGATTTTCATTAACAAGAATGTAATTGCTTTTGTATGGGAGGGGGGAGGGAGAACAAAATCATAGAAGTGTTTTGTGAAATCCTAATATTCTTAAGAGAACTAAAAAACAAGAAAAAAAAATGTAGTATATTTAGAGTTTCTAGACAGACTGTAAAATATTTATTTATTTAGGATCATATTAGATATGTTATCCCAACACTATAATATCATTAATAAAAATATTTTAACTGTCATTTTTAATCACAAAAAGGCAGGTTAAAACTTAAAGAATTATCTATTCATTAATCACAAATCACAAAGTTTATATAAAGTTAGGTTTCACTTGTTTTCCCTAGACTCTATACTGTGTGTGTTCCAAGTTTTGTTTCTGATCTGATAGTTTTCTAAAGAGGTCTTCATTATCTGTAAAATTATAGCAATATATGAAAAATATATTCAGGTCATCGTCTGCCTCATACTTCTATAACAGGAGGTGCATTAATAGCAAAAGCTAGCAGTTCTTCAGTCATATAAGACATTAGTCACAACATCGAGGAAAAATGAAATTTACACTTCACTGGATTTGCTTGAACTTTTTCTTGGTATAAGTTAGCAGTTACTGGGGCAATCTAAAGTTTTGCTTTTTAAAACTTGTCTAATATTATGGTACAATTACTTCCTACCAAAAAAATGTACTCTTGAAAACAGACAGATCTGATTAAGGATAAAAACTGGATTCCAGCTGAAAGCTGGAACTGTTAATGTCACGACATGTTCATAAGATTTGTTGTGCCATAATATATTTTGCTGAAGATAAAGTTTTACTGTTTTTTCTATTCCATTTACTATTTAAATAAATTTATTAAATCCAAGTGCAGTTACTATTTTAACTTCAATTGTTTATGTAAACACTTAGTTAAGATTATTCATATACAAGTAGATAGGTTATGATTACTTTGAATAGATTTCTCAGTTTCAGCCAAATTAGCACTTTTAGTGCAATGTAAGACTTGCAAGATGAGTGTAGTATAGTTCATATTTATTAGTCTTAAGTTATCCACTCCATTACTATACAATAGTTATTTATTGACAAATATATGAAATACTTCAAATTTCTGACAGTTCTTCTAAAGGTAGAAGGCTCTGAAAATCATTTCCCTGCTTTCTATTTCTTTACTTGTCAAGTAGCTTGCTTATTAATACTTTTAAGAATAGATTTTGCACATTACATTGAAATGCACTAAACTAGTTCTCTATTCTTTTCTTTAAACAAACCTGAAAAAAAAGTTACTTCAAAACAAACACTGCATCACCCATATTTTGTTTTTGTATTAGCAACATTTCAACTGGAATAATTGCCAATACAAGAATATGATAACAATATTATATGAAGAATTTATATAACTTCAGTGATCAAGGCTATTGCAAACTCAGCTTTTTGTGCATACTTTGGCCACTTTTATTTCCTTCTGAAGACAGCCTGTGTGAATACTTTTATTTAGTCTTTTAAAATTCGCAGAGGGAGTGTGAAGAAGAATTATTTTAACAAACAAGATCTTGAACAAACCCAGCAGAACTGGCTTATTTTGAACAATCCAAATAAGTTACGTTATAATATGCATTTTTTTAAATAAATAACATATGTAATAAGAGAAATGTTAATATAATATATACCATGCTCATGCTCCATCAACCTTCCAGAGAGAGTTTTTCAATCACAGGAGTAAGTCGTTCTCCAAAATCAGCTCTCTATTGAAAGGTCAAAACCTGCAATAAAAATGTCATGTATTATAACATTTTCCCAACACCCACAGTTTCATGGTTGATCCCCAAACATGGATGTTGGTCATTGGGTTAACCTTCACATTATCTATATTACAGGAAACCCTAATTTTAAAAATACTTTTTTTTTTTTTAAACCAAACTGACTGATTAGGAACACCTGTGATAGGCCTCTTTATTATCAGAAGCCTCCTAAAACAAATCAGATTAGCATGTTCCTGCTTTCATTCTTCTCACAGAATTTTTAAAGCAAAGTAAGAGAAAGAAAAAAAAATAGTGGGGGAGGGGAAGGGAACCACCCTTTCCCCAACCTCTCCCTCTGCCCTCAAACAGGTAAGTATGAACTACTTAACCAACGTGTGAGTGCTGTGATACACTATTAAGTATTCAGTTTTTAGTGTTTTTCTTTAAGGAGCTTTATTTTCTTCTCTTAAAGACATGAGTAGTACCACTAGAGCTTTTACTAAAATGCAGCTGTATGAATAGTTACTTTAAAACATGAAGTGGAAATAGAGTAATATACACTCAAGGATGAAATTAAAAAAAAATAGCCATGAGAGTAACCAGGTAAAAACAAAGCATAATTTGATAGCAGTAGTAACTGTCTTCAAATATCTACTGGAGGAAACAATGCATTCACAAAGCCAAATTCTTAAATTTAGTTTGCCCTTTTTTGTATGGTAGATAATACGAGAATATATATCCTATGTCTAATAAGTGAGCAGCAGATGCCTAGATCAGGTCACCTGTTTACAAATATTTCCATAGATTTGCTCTCTATTCTTTAAGCATATTCCAGAAAATACTAAAAAAAAAAAATACTAAAAAAAAAAAAAAAAAAAGCCACCCACACACAGCTCAGAACCTTTCATGAGCACCCTACTTTTTTTCTGAAAGGAATTTGTCTGCATTTTCATATATTCCACACATCTCTTCTATTCCACTTAAAATAAAAGTTTGTTATTAAATCAGAAACAAAAAAATGCTTCTGAAAGTTTTCCCCCAATGCTTACATTGAGATTTAATACACTTAAAGATAATATTGAAGCTGGACTTGCTTAAAACGTTCGTAAATGAAAATACAGGCCTAGCAAATCAATATGTGTAATCATCTTTTTTTCCTCAGTCTAAGTTTTACTTTGTATTTTATTTAGCATGAAATAAAATTACTAATTGCAACTAGAGTCTATGTTAACAAGTTTATTAATAATCTATTTACAGTAGATACACTCACTGCATTTTCTGAAAACAAACTAAATAGTCAAGAGGGTTTTTTTTCCCCTATTTCTAACAGTGGTTTCCTTTAGACATTAGTAACGATCACTGAAAGTCACTGCTATTCTTTTTTTTTTCAGTTTCGAGCAATATAACAATATCATTTTTGGTTTTAAAAGATATCTCAAGAAACTTTTAGCAAAATAAAACCTAGATGTATATAATTTACATTTTCTACTGTAGATGTATATATATAGAAATAAATTGTGTGTGGGGGGGGGCATCCTTATACACTAGCAACTGATCTTTGCCAAAATAAGTAGTGCTCAGGATTTTATAAGACCTAGTACTCTCTTTACAGAGAACTCATTTTTTAAAAGGTGCAATAACCCATAATTAGATGCATATATTAAAGTAAAACATTGTCAAACTTATAGATGCATTAGAGCTCAAGTTCTTCTATCCCACTGTAACCTTCCTGCAAGCCTGCTAGAAGTTCTCATATAACAATTAACAAAGTTAAGAATAAAATTATTCTTCAGTTATTGTACCATCAGCTATCTAGTGGATAGAGATATCCCAGAGTTCCTTTTAGCAGAACTGGAGTCTTTTAAAAAATTATATAAAGGGTTAAAAAAATAAAAATCAATAAAGACCTCTGCTTAAGCCCTATGAAAACAAAGGCAGACACTCTTATACTTAGTTTTAACCACTTCTGAAATTGTCTCCTACCAAAAATATAAGATTTTTTTGAGAACTAGATTCCTTTTTAAACCTAACTTATCTTTCTTGTTCTGCATTAAAACACCAGTTACCTAAAAATTCTACAGAATTCATGCCAGCAACTCACAAGATAAAGAAAATTGCAAAGCAACATTTTCACTCAGAAAGAGAGAGTTATAGGAAACTTGTGGCTACCCTTCTCTACTGTCTCCTGCCCCCTTCATATTTGTGGGGCACATTGTTATTATTTCTATCTTAAAAGTACATTGCCAGTTCAATTAAAAAAAAAAAAGATTGTTGTGTGAGTAGATCCACAGAAAATCACCTACAAAAGTAACTTGAGCAGCCTGTTCAAACAAAATATTCTAAATATTACTGTTAATAGAAAAGATTATAATTTTTGAGCTTGAGTTCCAATGTTAGATGTTAACTGTTTAAAAATTTGTAACAACATACATATAGAAAATATCTGTAGAGACACTTATTTGTGTGAAGTTAGTTATTTTTATTTTTAAGACATTTACCATAAAAATCATTTTCTGCATGTACACAAAAGCCTACAATTTCATTTCTTACTGCTTTCACATGCAGTCAAAACAAGTCCAAGATGCGCTCTCCTTTTGACAATTTGTAATGAATGTAAATTACAGGAATGACTAGCAATGGGCTTTTGGGGGCAGGGGAACGATTATATCTGAGAAGCTGAATACCTGCAGCATATTCACTGAATATAGTGGTAAGTTTCCCAGTTCGTCTTTGTATATTCAGTAGTTTATTGCTTACCAATTGAAATAACAAAAAAAAAAAAAAAAAAAAAAAAAAAAAAAAAAAAAAAAAGTAAGCTCCCATAAAAGAAATGCTAGCTGTTAAGTGACTATTTTTTACATAAGAAAAGGTAGTGTGCGTGTATATACATACAAGTGGTACAGAAAAGTGTAGATACACCTGTTAGGGTGGCTTTTGACATTCAAGATGGATGAGATGTGCACCTTCCCTACAGTTATCACAGACAGGGTGTACTTAGACAGGTAGTGTGTATGCAGTTCCAATTATACTTAACTACAAAATTTGTCATATTAGTATAAGGATAATTAAGCAAATAAAGGCTACAACTTCAGAGCAAATTTTCTCCTGTGATACTGCTTTTTGGATGAAATAGCATATAGCCTCAGATCCACCAGATAAGCAAAAAAACCCCTGTAATATCTTGCTATCGTGTATGAAGTCAACCTTTAAAATACCACTACAATACGTTTCCTATGTAACAGTACCGTAATTCATGCAAAAGTCATACAGACACATACTCGCACTTTCAAACTACTGTTATTTTTGAAAATTAAAATTTTTAAAGTCACTTCAAGCTTCAGTAGATTTGTATTTGTAAAAAGAAAGGATACTGCTCGAAATTTTCAGTAAAACTTATTATCATTATTTTAAAGAGGACAACTTAAGTTTATCTGGATTTTTTTCTGAGAATCAAGACAAGAGATCAGACTGAAAGGAAAAAAATTTAAATAATATATTTACTATGCTACATGGTATACTTATACCATGTCATAAAAATTTAACTTTCATTTATCAATATAATGTAAATACATATGTTTAGATCCTTAAGTTTATTTGATATTTCCTCTGAATGTAACTTTTCCAGGGCCAAGTAACCACAGTTAATGTTTGACATTTTAACTAAAGTGAAAAAATGCAAGCAGTTCTACAAGGGTCTATTTAAGCTACATGATTTTTCTCAAATACCCCCAAATAATGGGTATATCAAATATAGGAAAACAAAAACTACTTAGTGTACACCATATATTGATATTAGATTGCTTACTGCTTTCATTTTAGCCACACCCACCTTTATGTAATAATAAAATATGGGAATGGTGCATCTGAGAAATAAAAAAGCTAAAAAGAACAGTTGTTTGATGTAGCGAAATATGTACTAAGCACAGATTTTAATTAAAATGAAAAACAAGCATAAACTGCATGTTATTGAACCTCTTAGTCAAATAGTGATGGTGGTGGGAAGTATTACGCACCTGTACAGTACTGAATTATAATTTTTTTCTAAATTAAGTATGAGTCAGGACAGTTATTTCCTTGAAAGTGAAAGTCAATGTTTGTAAGTTTACTTCCACTGTTGAATAGCGTAAATCTTTTCGTATACTGATATTTCAAAGTGTGCACAGCTACAACGAAACAGCTTTGTATACATTCCCACAGCAACTGTTAAAAACCTTTCCTAAAACAGTCTGGGAATAATTATGTAAATCAAATAAATAAGTGCTAAATTTCAGTAGGATCTTACTAGTATCACAATTTCAGAGATTAAACTGAATTTTCCAGTTGTGAGGACGTAAAGGTAATAAACTGTAGAGACAGTCGAAGCAGCTATTCCTAGGGAAAAGGGACTGAAAACAGTGTAATTTGTGTACTAGGTTAAAAGAACCCAAGGAAACCTTAAAGACTCAAGACAGGAAAATCTCCTTGCACTATTGTGTTTCTGTGTTACACGGAAAATACCTTGAATGACGATCCAGTTAGCATGCTGGAAACGCTTAAGTTTTGCATTTCACTTTAAGGCTGCAAGCTTTCAGCCATGTACACAGAAATCTTTTGTACAGCACTTCTGCACCCCAACTCTTCCCTACGTCCCTCCTACGTGACTCGGTTAACTCGTTACTCCCGGCGGCGAGGGCGCTCGGCGCGGCGCGGCGCGCCCGGGCGCGGCGCAGGGATGTGCGGGGGGAGGGGGGGCCGCGGAGCGGCGCGGCGACCCGGTCCAAGCTCCGAGCCCGGCGCTGCGGCCCCGCAGCCAATCACGGGGGCAGCGGCCGGGCCGGTCCGCGCTGAGCGGGCGCCGCGGCGGGGCCCGGTGCCGCCCGCCTTGCGCATCCTACGCTCCCGCCGGCTCCGTGGAGTCCCGAGCGCCCGGGGATCAAAGAGCGTTTGGGGAAACGTCCGTGCGCCTTCCTGCCTCGGGAAAAACCTTCGGCGGCCGAAAGTGAATAGGGAAGTAGGAAGAGGAATAAAAAGTAGCGCGAGAAATCGCATCTGGGCAAGAGCCCGATGGCCTGGCAGCTCCTGCGCGCCCAGCGCCGTAGCGGCTCGTCCACCCCACGGCACGTTATTCTCCCTGCCTGCGCTCCCACCGAGCGGCTGCTGCAACAAAAAGATGTCTCGTGTGTGCGCAACTCCGAACAGCGAGCGCCCACGCCGGCTCCAGCCCCGAGGGGGTTAAACGGCGTCGTGGAGGAAAAGGCACAGTGTCACATATTATGTGTGTGCAGTGGGGTAATCGCTCATCAGATCCGCGGCGAGGGTGATTTCATTGCATATCACAATAAGCACGATCCCGCTTGTAAGCTACGAAAGACCGAGAGCTGCTGGCCACCGAGAAATGACATAGAAACAGCCACCAAAAAATAGCTAAGCCAATGACAAATAGCGACCCGGGTGACAGAGACAGAGAATTTTGTAGGCGGAGAAGGAGGTGGTGAATGGCCAGATCTGATCACAGTATTAGGCTGGGCTATCTGCGGGGAGGGTATTTACTCATTTTTGGGGTGTGTGGGAGGAGAGGAAAACACCTACAAATAACTGGCACAATTCAAATGGCCTCGGATTATGTTCCCCCCTCTATTTCAGGGAGGAAACTCGCGTTTTAACGCGAAGGGAGGGGGGAAAAACCAACAACAACAAAACCCAAAAAACAACCAGCCTTGTGCAACACGCGATTAACAGCACTTTGGTCCTTCGTTAATACCCAAAGGGACAGAGATGATAAATGTGATAGCATGTGGCACCATAACCGTCACCCAGGTTTCTGTTAAAGGCGGCTCCGATATCGTGACACGGAAATTAAGCGCTTAAGTGGGAGGTGGAGAAAACGCTTAAACGGAGAAGTTAATCCACTAACACGGAAAGGAAACAAGCCGGAAAAAAAAAAAAAAAAAAAAAAAAAAAGGTTGTGCTCTTATTTTTTATTTGGGGGGGGGGGAAGAAGGAATAGAAGAAGGAAGGGGGAAGAGCGAAGGGGCATTAATCCGGGTTACGAAAACACGGGGAGGAAGGAGGAGGCGGGGGGGGGGGGGGGAGAAGAGGGAGATGTGCATGTAAGTGGGGAAGTCATCCTGGCTGCTGCAGCGCCGGGAGGCAGGAGCCACCGTGTCCCGAGCGCTGCCCCGAAATTTCCACGGCGGAGAGGCGGCGGGGGGGTGGGGGAGGGGGCGGAGGACAGGACGGGAAGGGGCATCGGGGGGCGGCCTGACATGTCATGTCACGGGAGAGCGCGGCGCACACCGGGGCCGCGGCGCGACCCTCCGCCCCGGCTGTCCCGCGCCTCCCGCCCGCCCCCGCGCTGCCCCGAGGCGGCCGGGAGGGGGGGAGCGAGGCTCCCGCGCCCGCCCGCCCGGGCAGATGCTCCCCGCCGCGGCGTTACCTGCCGGGGGAGGCGGCCGCTGCCGCCCGCTCCCACCCTCAGGGGCTGAGGGACGCGAGTGACAGATCCGCCCGGGAGCCCCCGGCGGGACCCGCCGCCGCCCGCGGGAGCCCCCCGCCGCCCCCCGCGCTCCCCAGGGGGCTTTCCCGGGCGGCGGAGGCGGCGGGGCACCGGGACGCCGGCTGCCGCCGCTTGCCGAGGGCGGGCTGCCCCCGCCCGCCTCGCTCCCCTTGCCCCAGCCGCGCCCGGTCCCGCCGGCTCTTACCGCCTGTGCCGGTGGCGGCACCCGCTCCGCGGCGCGGCGGTGGTAGCGGCGGCGGCGAGGCGCTGAGGGAGGCGGCTGGCGGCGGCCGGGGCGGCGGCGAGCGGCCCCGCGGGCTGCGGCTCCCCCGCGGCAGCGATGCGATCGGGCATCACTCGAAAATGGCGCCGAAGAGCAGGGCTCTTCATTCAAATTCGTTAGAGCCAGCCCCGCTGCCCTGGGGCATGCCGGGAAGGAAGGGGGGGGCACGCGGGGGGGGGGGGAGCCGCTCGGGCTGAGGCAGCGCTACGGACACGGCGCTCGCTGTCAGTGCCGCCCCTCCCCCCTCCCCGCCGCTCGCAGCCCGCGCGCGCTCCACGCCCTCCCCGCTAGCGCGCGCTCCCGCGCTCGCAACCCAACCGCCGCTCATGGGGGGGAGGAGGAGGAGGAGGAGGAGGAGGAGGACGGGGGGGGGGGGGGAGAGGGAGCGAAATGTCACCCAGAGCCCCGGTCCGCGGGGGAGCAGGCGGTGAGGTAGAGATGCGTGTGAGGGAGACAGAGACCACCGCGAGCCCCGAGGGCTTGTCAAGGTAAAGGGGCTGTGGGGGGGGGAGGTAGGGAAAGGAAACCGGCGGGGGGAGGGGGGGGTGCGCGAAAGGACCTGAGGAAAAAAACCCGCCAGCGCCTCCCGCCGCGCCGCGCCGCCGGGGCACCCCCGCGGCTCCCGCAGCCCCGGGTCGGCGGGTTTGAAGTGCTCGGCGCTTGCCCGCGGGGCCCGATCCCGCGCTGGCAACCGCCGCTCCCCTCCCCCCACCCCCCCCGCCCGCCGCACCGGCTGCGGGCCGGCCCGCGCCCCCCCCCCCCCCCCCCCCCCCCCCGCGGCTCCGCTCCCCGCCCCGGCTCCGCAAACAGCCTCTCACATACCGAAGCGGAGCGCTGCTGTGTAGGCGCATCTCGGGGCAGATTGGGCCCAGAGTGCCTTACACTGGTCATTTGAAAAAAAATATCTCCCTGAGTAACTTGACGGAGTGAGGTTTAGCTTCGGGAGGGTTCGCTTTGCCTTCGCGTAGTGCTTAGAGGCAATCGGCAACTTTCATTTTCATGCTTCCCCCCCCCCAGCCCGCAGCCCACTCCGAGTTTTGACTTATCATAAGGTACCTGATAGTTTGGTTAGTGTTTCTATCCCCATTTCACAGATGGGGAAATCGAGATGGAGGTTGCGAGTTGCTCAAAGCCACGGAGGAAAGGCAGATTACAGTGCAGCGCAAACCACTAGTCTGCACTTGACTTTTGACTGTTGAAGGATTCTTTCCTGTGAGCTCTCCTCAGCTCGTGCAGACCCCCTTGTTTTGTAGAGACCTAAGGCATCAGTGCAAACAGTTCCTCAGAATTTTTAACTTGAATTTTTATCTAATATGCTCTAAAAAGAAAAAAAAAGAAAGAAAAGCAGTAAATAGCAGAGGCCTCAGACTTGCAAACTGCTGTTCCCAAGACTTGGAGATTTTCAAAAGTACATAATGAGAGTCTAGGAGTTTTCTTCCATTGACTTTGAAAATCTTCCCTTTACGTATTTGAGCTAGTCCTGTTAAATTCGGCTGGACTACTTACAGTCAAACGTTTGCAGGCTCAGGGCCTAACGTTGCTAATGATTCCACTGCTCCTTTCTAGGGCTGCATAGTCAAAAATATAAGCAAAACAAGCTTTGTAGGGAGAGGTAAAATCTTTCTCTCTCTCTCTCTCTCTCTTCCCCCCCCCTTTTTTTTTAACCAACTGACACAGTTGGAGAAAACAGCAAGCTTTTGGGCTCAGAAAGCTTAGACCATCATGGCTACGAAAACTGAACTGCTAGTCAGAAAAAATGCAATTCTGGAACTCCTTAGTGAAACAGCAAGGCAAAACAACATGTAAGTAATCACATAGCTAATATTATGTATTTATGTTGTTATATTTTCCTCGGGTTTGAAGTACAATGTTGTTCAAGAAACTAACTTATTTTTTTAAAACAACTTCTCAGTGAAAATTAGCCAGCTTAAAAGCTTAAGTACATAAGAATTTTATGCTAAAAGGAGAAAATATAAATGATTTGCAGTATATTTACATTTTCACTCTTTATTAAAATTAGTATGAGTGAAAATTTCAAAAAACTGTGCATTTGAACTGAGAAAAATGATAATAAATATCTTCTTTTTTTTGTGTCATGTGTGTGTGTGAAAACAGGACTTTGCAGTAGAAATATCAATGAAAGCAATAAAAGAAAATATAAAGTTATAATGTTACCCATACCACTTCCCTATATTTGGATTAAGTATAGTTTTGCCCTAAAATAATTCTAGTCATTATTTTTCATCTGAATAACCATTTAATCTAACCATAATAAAGAAATAAGATACAGAAGATAGAATGTCAGTCTGGACTTGGTATTCTGTTATCTGACTCACACTGTTGTTCTTTGAAAAATAATTTCTATGGTTTCATTAAGATTTTTAATGAAAGTGCTATTTTTGCATCCCCTAATAGCCATTACTTGCTCTCAGATTCATATTCCATGCCTAGTGCACGTAGGCCTCAATTCTATACGGGCTGAAATATGTATCATTATGTATGAGCATACTGAGTAGTCCTATTCATTGTTATATTCTTCTGTTTCAGACTTCAGCTAATAGTTGTATTACACATTCATTTTTTTTTCTCAGTATTACTTAGAATGGCACAAAACAGAACTTAATGCAATAGTCTTGATTTACCAGATTCTTTCATTCATATCACTGGGACTTAATTTCTATAATGTACAATCATATTAATTTAAAGATCAGGATGGTTGAATATTTAACTAGGAGAACAAATAAGAAAGTTAGGCAATTGCTATATTATAAAAATCCATGCAGTATAAGGTGGGTATTGCATTCTCTGGCTGTAGCATCTGGGTAAGGATCATCAGCTTGTTTGCTCAGTGACTAGTGAAGCCAGAAAGTCACAGCAGGAACACAATGGAGGACAGAAGGGAGAGGAGGGGGATTCTGAGCATCATCAAAAGTGATGTCAATTCTTTAGATCAAATTTCCATTCCAAATAATTTGGGCCATGAAAATGGTGAAAGTCTTAACAGCTATGGTAGTAAATACAAGATTAAGTTGCACTTTCTATAATGGATTCCTTTCCTCCTTCAGTGCCAATTATAGCACTACCTGAGCACCTTCTATTGGTGCATGTCTTCTGTCACAGATTCTTCTCCTTGGAGAGTGTCATTACATTATCAGAGAATCATCTAATATTGTAATAAATGACTTGACAAACATTTTTCATGTTTTCTGTTCTCTTCTCTTGTTGCCACAGGAAGGAACGTGTGCAGTTGAATGTTTTCAGTTTGTTTTATCTGTCTTTTTTTCCATATACATGTTATGTATTTATGTTAGTGAGGCAAGGTCAAAGAAATGTGTTGTGTTCTTCAAGCAAAATGTGGTTAGGTTTCTGATGGCCATTAGCTCCTAGGCAAATTCATTCCATAGACTTGAACCAGCTCCCGAGAAAGTTTTGTGTAAAAAAAAGATAACCTTTTTCCCCTTGTTGTACAGGTTCTCTTGTGTCAGAAGAGGGAAACTGTTGACCACAGGATGCAGTCTAGAGACCTGGGCATTTCTTCAGAGACTGTGGATTCAGGGCCTCTAACATCTTGAACCCTGAATTTGTAATTGCAAATTGTAAAGAAAATCAGTATAAAGCAGAAGAGAGGGGCTTACAATAACCTGCATTGCTGAGATGACACCACTTAGCTTCCTGTGCTTGGAGTTTACTATGAGCAGCAGACTTCATACTCGGGTATACTGAATTGCCTGGGTCCAGTTGAGAGGCTGCTGAAGCAAAGCAAGATTCTTATCTGCCAAAGTGGTGCAAAAGCTGATAGCTGATCAGGGATGGTTAGAATGTTGGAATCTGTCTTCTAACTCAGGCACACATTAATTACAAATTACCTAGCTATATGTTCTTTAAGGTTTGTTCTACAACCACGAGGATTAGAGAAATTTCTTGTAAGGAAAATGGCATTTTGACATTAGTGTGTAAGTTTTTAGTCAGATTCTTTGGTTTGCCTGGGTACTTGCCTATTACCTTCATCTCATCCAGTCCCTAGTCAGTTCAGACCAACTGGAGAGCACCAAAATACAGCCAGTATGTAGCAATTTATTATAATCTTTACAATATTTGCAGAATCTACATATCATTTTGGTATTCTGTGTTGGTATGGCATAGTACATGCATACTGCCATTGGGAATTCCGTATTTTTTATTACTCTTTTTTCCTAATTTGAGCTTTACCTTGCTCTTGATACTGATCCTGCCTTCTGTAATAGATCACCACCCACATCTAAGCCTCCAATCAATGTCTTCTAAAAGTTTGGTATCAGCTGAAGTTTAAAATTTCAGTTTAATAAATCTCGTAACTGCAGTTGAATGTCCTCTTTCACTTGTAAGTTTTCTACTTTCTTCTGTAGCCATTCAGGCTCTGATTTACCTAACAAATACAGGATTGCAATTACCATGGCAATTTCAGTTTGGTAGCAATGATAGTGGTTGTAATCTAGAAAGAACTAACTGTACAGCATTCACTATTGTACAGTGGTAAGACTGCAATAGCAATGAAAACAGAGTTCTGAATTTGCCAGTATAGACCTGATTTAGGGATGCTTCTCTTGGCAGTAAGGACTGCAAGAAATATGTGCTGGATTGGGACTTACATCTGCTTTATTAAATTTCCTATAAACTTTGACATGAAAAAAATGTAGCAAATTTTTACTGTTAACTACCTCTTGATTTTTCAAAAGCCAACTTTCAGTTTAATTTTTTTTAGTCTTTTTTATAAGCATTTTAGAATAAAGACTAATGTAATGGTCAAAAAGGTGGGATTTGCTATGTTTACACTCAGATCTTACAATATTGTAAGTCTAATATTGTAACTCTTAACATAGCTGTAGGCCTGCCTTATAATAATGAACATATCACTCTTTTCTGGGGATTTAAGAAAGATGTAATTGTTGTTTAACTCAAATTTCCTGCTAAAGTTTTGCTAAAATAGCCTAACAGTAACTTCTAAATATTTTAATATTTTTGTGGATTTAATGGTTGGGAAAAGTGCTGGCTCGGCATCTGTGAAAACTGAAGCCCATTCTTTATTCATGGATTAATTACAGCAGAGCAGTTGCCAAGTGATCTTCTCCATAGTACCCATGAACTTCAGCCTTGAACTGAAGAGGACTCATCAAATGGTGAGAAAATAGTGTAGCTGCCATGATTATTAAGTTATTGAGGGGATGTTCTGTTATTTTTTATTGCTAGTATTGCTTGTACTATTTAATAGATATCAAAATTATATTTTCATAGGGTAATTGCTGAGACCATAACCTCATTTCTCCCCCTCCGCCTAGTATTTCAATTGTTGTTAATTTCTCAAGCTTTGTTATCTTCCTAGTTGTCCTTGACTTTTCAAAAATAATTGTTAGTGATGCACTGAAGTCATTAGCTAATTTCTTAATTACTTACGTTAGCTTTAGTCCTATGCGTGTGCCTATTTCTTCACATGAATAGTTTCAGTGGTAGCACTTCACAGAGAAGTAAAGCTCAGATATGTGGAACTGTTTGAAAGATTGATGCTTAAATTTTGCTGGTATGTATGCCTGCATCTAAATGAATACCATTCAAATTAATGCAGGAGTGAGGGATCTGTAAATGTTTTGGCTAGCATTATTTTTTTTTTTTTTTTGCTGTTCAATTTATTTCTTTTAAGATAGCTTGGTGTACGCTGTTCATTTGCTTCTTTAGCTTCCCAATTTCTGGAAATATTTGAAA